>NC_089584.1:28450489-29050489 GCF_019320115.1 Miscanthus floridulus
AAAATAAGCTGAAAGTGATCAGCCAAACATGTTGTGGCACCACATTAGTATTGCGCAAAACATCCAATTTAACAAACCCCCAAACCGTCCAATTTTACCTCTGAGCAACTTTTTACCTAACGTGGTGCCACGTCAATATCTTACATGGCACCACATCACTGACGAGCAGACCTTTTCGATAGTTCGGAGAGGCCAATTAACTTTAGCAAAAAATAAAAGTATTTTCAGAGAATATATCCAAATATTTTATTTGTATTTAAAAATATAAAATCCGACTTAGCCTTAGATAATTTAAATGGACTTAGAGAAATATGAAACTATTTTTTTTTCTAAAATCATGCTCTATGACTCCGTTCCTTGTAGCTATACAACGACCGCAAGCCTCCTCGACAAACACCGTAGCATGTTGCTACTGCCGCTCTATGTCTTCTTTTAGCTAGGCGCAACATTATTTTATAAAACGCATGAAGATGACATCCCGAGCCAGTATAAAATTGTGCTCCTACTCGATCGTGTGCTCCCGGTGCGTGATCAGACCTACGACAATGATGACAAATGAGAAAGGGATCATAACCATCTAGATGTTGCTGGCTATAAGTCGAAGACGTCGGTTCAGGAGTTTGAGAAGCTACACGTCGTTGTTGCTGATGCTTCAGTGAGTCACTGGCGGAGACGGCTTTTTTATCGAGTGTCTCAGACTTTGCCGAGTGTTTTTTATTGGACACTCGGTAAAGAGACTGTTTGCCGAGTGCCAGAGAGAAAACACTCGGCAAACAAATAGCACTCGGCAAAAAGATATTTTGCCGAGTGCTGAACACTCGGTAAAGACCAGGTTTGTCGAGTGTCAAACAATAATACTTGGCAAAGGGCCGCCGCCGTTAACGGCCGGCTGCCGCTGTTAATCCTTTACCGAGTGTCTTCTCCTGACACTCGGTAAAGAGGCTCCTTTGCCGAGTGTTATTTTTTGACACTCGGTAAACCATATTTTTTTTGTTTTTGACCTCTAAACTTTTTCTGCAGTCCTCAGACAATACCTGGTACTCCATGTTCCAATGTGGCATATTTCTCGGACTTTTTCTATATTTCTTTAATTTATTTTATTTAATTGAATTTTCTTGGATAATTCAAATTATAACTGCTAGTCATTCGAATAATAAAAAAATAAATGAAAAAATGATATTCACGTTATTTAGTATAATGTGAGGCCATATTCAGGAACAGACCATCAATTTCGAACATTTTTTTCACGAAACATGACCACGAACTTGCGGTCGAGTTGTTTTTAAATTCTATAAAAAGCAAACGAAGTCCGAAAATCATGAAACTTGTCAAGATATCAAGATATCATATGTGGAGGCTGTGATAAAAAATGGAGAAGGTTTCACGCAAGTTGTCACGTACGATGCTTGCAAACCGAAGTCGGCCTCTTCACGAATGAATATCATTTTTCCATTCATTTTTTTTCATTATTCGAATGACTAGCAGTTATAATTTAAATTATCCAAGAAAATTTAATTAAATGAAATAAATTAAAGAAATATAGAAAAAGTCTGAGAAATGTACCATATTGGAACATGGAGTACCAGGTATTGTTTGAGGACTGCAGAAAAAGTTTGGAAGTCAAAAATGAAAAAATATGGTTTTGCCGAGTGTCAAAAAATAACACTCGGCAAAGGAGCATCTTTGCCGAATGTCAGGAGAAGACACTTGGCAAAGGAGTCTCTTTACCGAGTGTCAGGACCTATGACACTCGGCAAAAAATTTTAAAAAAAATCAAAAACCCCCTCTTTGTCGAGTGCCTGGCCAGGCGGCACTTAGCAAAGAATTAAAAAAATAAAAAAAACTTTGCATAGTACCAGATCGGGGGCACTCGGCAAAGAGGGGATTTAACCTCCAGGCCCAGCCGGCCCACACACCGCACGCACGCCCGCGCCAGCCCTGCCGCCACCCCCGCCCGCACTGCCGCCGCCTCCGCCCGTGCCGCCCCCCGTGCCGCGTCACGTGGAGGAGGAGGAGAAAGAGAGGAGGAGGAGAGGAGAGGAGAGGAGGAAGAAGGAGGAAGAGAAGGAGGAGGAGGAAGAAGAAGGAGGCGCCAGCCCCGCCGCCGCCCTTGCCTGTGCCAACGTCGGCCGCGCCCGCGCCGCCGCCGCCCCCGCCCGCGCCGTCCCCGATGCTTCCCCAGCCGTCGTCTTGTCCACCGGCGCCCTGGCCCCTTCACCACCGCTGCCCTACGACGCCCACTAGGTATGCCCTAACGTCGTCGTCGTCGTAGTATTACTAGTAGTTGCGGTAGTAATAGTGGTAGAGTAGCAGTGGTGGTAGTCGTAGCAGTGGTTGTGACATTGTTATATATATATGTGGTTGGATATAATCTTGTGCATGTCGGTCATCGTGTCGTTCATAGATATGTGCATGTCGGCCATCGTGCTGTTGGTTTTCTTGTAGGTTTTGAAAACCTCACCGTGCAGGGGAGGTGCTGTGACAGTTTTATGTTTCTTTTTTTAGAGAAGAGCCCATCGGAGCAGAGCCGGAGTACCTCGGCGACCCCAATCGCCTTCCTCACCGCTGCGGGTCTGTCTGCATCGCGTCGCCTCGCCACTACACCGACCCGCTACGGCCCCGCTAGCCTGACTCCACCACCACCCTAGGTATAACCCATCTTTCCGTATCATGGTCATAGATCACGTAACCCAGTTAGGCGTCTCCCGTTCAAAAGAGATACGGTTGGAAATATGCATATATTTTCATATCTAAAACCGTATCTATTTCGAATTGTCCACATTTTTTGGACAGCCCGCGGATACGTAGGTGGGTTTAGTTTCCATGGTCTGCTCTGATCTGAGATAGAGTTTCGGCATCATCTCCCTATTGTTCTCTAGATACACACTCTCCCTGGCAGGACGTGTATTTGGAGAACAGTGGGGAGGTGCTACCGAAATTCTTCTCGGATAGGAGTTGAGCATAGAAACTAACCCCACATACGCATCCTCGCGTGGGATTAAAACCTATCATCACCTATTAGATAGTAGGAACGCCGTGTAGATGCAATTGATGTTTGTATTACTCGTCGCTATATATGTAGAGGATGTAGGACCATGAGTGGATGTACATGGGCCGCGCAAGTCAGGGTCAGGTCACCAATGAATGGATCGACAAGACCGATGCTTTCTTAGAACGAGCATTTGGCGTGGCTGCTAAAGGAGCGAGTAAAATTTGCTATCCCTGCAGCAAATGTGCAAACAGGAAAAGACAAAAGAAGGTCATAGGGGAACATCTTTGGAAGAATAGATTTACGACAGACTATACCTGGTGGGTCTAACATGGTGAAGCTAATCATATAAGAGAGGAGGTGGTGAGACCACGCGTCGAGGATTATGATGCTGATGCCGGGGTAGCAGACATGTTAAATGACTATCACGAGGCATAGTTCGCTGAAGGACGTATGGAGGAGGAGCCAGAGGCAACCGCAAAAGCGTTCTACGACATGTTTGCCGTGGCACAGAAACCCCTTCACGGCCAGACAAAGGTTTCTCAATTGGATGCCATTGGACGCATAATGGTGTTAAAGTCCCAATATAGCCTGAGTCGAGACGCCTTCGATGGTATGTTGACAGTTATTGGCAGCCTGCTTCCAGAGGGTCACCTTCTGCCAAAGAGCATGCATGAGTCATAGAAACTCCTTCGTGCACTTAAGATGCCGTATGAGCAGATACATGCTTGCCCGAAGGGGTGCGTCCTATTTAGGAAAGAATATGTGGAAGCAAAGTACTGTCCAAAGTGTAAATCCTCTAGGTTCCTGAAGGTAGATTCTGATGATGGCCAGAAGAGGCAGCTTGACATTCCCGTGACAATCCTACGGCACCTTCCGTTCATACCGAGGATCCAACGGCTATACATGACCTTAATGGAGAAGTCATCATGAGGGTGGGAGGAGGCAAGAAGCATGGGCGGTACTGGATTGGCGATGGCGCAATCGACTCGGCCGCTACTCCCAGTCTCTCCCAGATTCGAGCAAGCAGCACGAGCAAGAGCCCGGCCATACGACCTCGGTAGGACACTTCACACCACCAGGTGGAGGCACTCGAGGTTATTCCTGGTTTATTCATCGTTCATTGGTTTTTTCATACCTTTCCTTTGCATTATTGTAACATTGGAGTGAATATATTGTAGGCCTAGCTGAAACAAGAGAGGATGATATGGGAGCAAATGCAGGCGAAGATGGAGAGGGTGGAGACTGAGCGGGAGGCCGAGCAGCGGAGGATGGCAGAGACTCTTCAATACATGCAAAGTCTTGGTGCCGCTACGGGTGTAGCTCCGCCACCTTCGCTATTCACTCCACCTCCACCTCCTCACTATTCTACTCCTGTGAGTATAAATGTTTTAGTTTGTATGTTCATGCTTACGGTCAAACCTAGTGGAGTATGAAAGTTTTATTCATGTATGGTATATATTTATCTTGTCTCACACATGCAATCTCTTCTCCTTGGTGCAGAATCAATTGGTGGCATCGAACGATCCTCATGCTTCAGCGAATCCTTCACCAAATCAGTGATGATACTTGTTGTTGTTAATGATACTTATATTTGCAATTGTGGTTGACGATGATGGAGCACTTGGATTGCTTGTGAACTTATTTGTGATATATTGTGAGACATGTGACGTTTGTGATATATATGTGACGTTTGTGATATATATGTGGTGTTGGTGATATATATGTGATGTTGATGATATATATGTGATGTTGGTGATGTTTGTTATATATATCTTCTGTGTGTTTGGATGGGATGTAAAAAACAAATAAAAAAGGCTATTTTCAGTCACTTTACCAAGTGCAATGGCCATGACACTCGGCAAAGTGACCATCTGGGAAATACCTGGGAACATGCTTTGCCGAGTGCAATGGCCATTGCACTCGGCAAACATCACAGATTTGCCGAGTGCCATGGTCCAGGCACTCGGCAAAGGTCTCCACTTTGCCGAGTGTCTTGTCGGCGACACTCGATAAAGTGGCCGCCTTTGCCGAGTGTCTAAGTCAATGACGCTCAGCAAATCGGGTACCTTTGCCGAGTACTTGACCTTGACACTCGACAAAGCCACCGTCACGGTGGCGCTCGCCATCACGGCCACTTTTCTTTGCCGAGTGTCGGATTGGCACTCGGCAAAGCCTTTGCCGAGTGCCCGATAAAGTGCACTCGGCAAAGAGGTCTTTGCCGATAAACTGTTTACTGAACGCCCTTTGCTGAGTGTATATCGGCCTTTGCCGAGTGCCTCAGGCACTCGGCAAAGAAGCCGCCTCCGGTAGTGAGTCTAACAAGTTAATAAAATAAATAGCAACCTCAAATTTTGTCATTCTCCAATAATCTCCTATAATAGCTCCTAGACCACTTTGCATTAGAAACCCCAAACTATTTCTAGTGAACCAAACCTTTTTTAATAGTGTCTTTGTCTCTTAGCGCTTTCTCATATGGAATCCTTTATTTTCTTAATTTGTCCATGCGTCCAATTTACTATGATATCATGAGAAAAATGCCGGACAGAAAACGGATACGGAGTTTCTCTCGACTGCATAAACTTATAAGTTGAAGAGGATATTTGGCAACTTTTTACTTTTAATGAGCTCTTTGACTGAACTCTTGGGGGGCACTTTTTTCTTTTTGCTAAATAAATTAAAATAGGGAGTTGTTTTAGAAAACTTCTAGAGAGATGCTCTAAAGATGCTTTACTATAATTTTTTAAGCCAGCATCAAAATCGATATGTTTTAAAACCAACATCAAGATTTAAAGGCGGTACCATATATTTTTGGTGGACACTCGGTGACCCAGCCCCTCCTATATATCTAAATCCTGGCTCCGCCTTTGATCTAGGTTTTCTTAGCTTTATTTGTCTCTAAATTCGTAAATGCCAGTATAGTAGTTGTTATATTTTGTATGTAGACAACTAATACCTAGACTATTCGGTGAACTATGGACGGCATGACATATCAATTTGATTTTTAGATATTTTATGGCCAGAGGAGGTTTGTTATAATCCTCAAGGGATAGATATATTTATCAGGATTTAAGTGCATATGAGGAGATCCCCGTGCCAGAGACAGAATCTTTACGTCAATTCACAACTTATTGTTTAAGGTTTTTAAGCTAAATCCTCAGTTGCATGAGATGAAAATAATGGTTGTGACTTCTCGGCATATGGACATTGTTTTTTTGAGCTCCTTCCACTGCAGAACACCTATGACTGGAGGCAGTATGTCACTATTGGATTCAGATTCTTTGTCGAGTGCCTGAGGTACTCGGCAAAGACCAAATTGTACTCGGCAAAGCCTTTGTTGAGTGCGGCACTCGGCAAAGAACACACGGCAAAAAATTGATCGGCAAAGCCCTCTTTGCCGAGTGTCTTTCATCGGACACTCGGCAAAGGCTTTGCCGAGAGCCCCGGGGGCACTCGGCAAAGAAAAGCAACCGTCACGGCGCCGGCCCCGTTGACGGTCGCTTTGCCGAGTGCTAACCTTGCAGGCACTCGGCAAAGATTTTTTTTTTAAAAAAAATTCTTTGTTGAGTGCCCTCTATCCGGCCCTTGGCAAAGGTGTTTTATTTTTTTTCTAAAAATTATTTGCCGAGTGCCCCCTGACCGGCGCTCGGCAAAGTTTAATTTTTTTTTAAAAAAAATTCTTTGCTGAGTGCCCTCTGGCTGGCACTCGGCAAAGTTTGAATTTTTTTTAAAAAAAAAATTCTTTACCGAGTACCATGGTCATGGCACTCGGCAAAGCTGAAAAAATGGTTTTCCCAGCACCCATTTTTCCAGCTTTGCCGAGTGCTGTGACCATGGCACTCGGCAACGGTGTCCTTTGCCGAGTGCAACACTCGGCAAAGTGACCCAAAACGGCAATTTTTATTTTTTTACATTCCATCATGATAAATAAATTCATACAAACATATATCACATATATATCTCATCCATCACATATATATCTCATTCATCACATATATATCCCATCCATCATATATATATCTCATCCATCCACACATCCATCCGCACATATCACATCCATCACAATATATATCACATATATAATAATAAGTGCTCAAGTCCATCCAAATAAATCCGCAAGTCCATCAAAGTCCACAAGTGCATCACAAGTATATCACCAAGTGAACAACAAATGAAAAAAATACAACGTGCACTCATCTCGGCCACTGCGACTATGGTGAAGGCCCGGCTCCATCATTCGGAGGTGCATTAGGTGGATTATTCGAACCACCGTCAGATGGAGACTGCACAAAGGAGAAAAGATTACATGCGAGACAAGATTATTTGGATAGCTAATCTAGGAAGGTAGAGGCCATACAAGCAAAGCACAAGCGAAAGTAAAAAACTTTCATACTCATAGGAGTAGCTACAGCTGCAGGACACGGAGGCGGAGGTGGAACCAACAACACAGCTGGCAGAGAGAAGCCCACACGTTGCACAAGCCCTTGTAAGAACTCCGTAATGTCCGTCAGCCTCTACGCCTAGGCCTACCGCTCGGCCTGCTTGGCCTCCAGCTAGGCCGCCATCCTCTGCTGCCCGGCCTCCAGCTCCTGACGTTGCCTCATTTCTTGTTCCAGCAGGGCCTGCAATATTTCACTCTAATGTTTCAGTAATGCAAAGCTAATTAAGGTGTGTAAAAATCAATATATGATGAGTAAAATAGGAATAACCTCGAGTGCGTTGACCCGGTGCTGTGCAGCGGTTGGTCGTGTGTGAATGGCCGGGCTCTCGCTCGTGCTCCATGCTTGGATCTAGGAGAGAGAGGGAGTAGAGGCCATGTCGATGACGCCGTCGCCAAGCTAGAACCGCACATGCTTCTTGCCTTGCCCCGCCCTCATGATGGCCTCTCCATCGAAGTCCTGGGTGCTCGGATCATGGTCTGGCCCATGGAGCGACCTCGCCACCTCAGTGTACTCACTGATGCGGGAGTGGACGCTCGGGTTTGTGTATGCCTCGGGCGGGTCCTCTAGGTTGAAGGAGACGTCGGACGTCGCCTTGCTCTTGTGGGCCATACACCATGCCTAGAAGTCCGAGCAAGCCTGGCCACTATATGACGCCGACTGCGAGAAAGACGGCACGATGATTAGAAATCAGGCAGAACTAAGCGTCACAATAGATAAATGAATTCGCGTACCCATACTTGTTTGTATCCAGCGAGGCTGCGGCTACCTTGATGGTGTGCTGGACCTTGCATCTGCAAACGACGATCTCGGGCATCCCTATGCATCTTGAGGTACTCCTCCGTGAACCACCTCTCCACCATCATCGACCAACACTCGGGATACGCTTGGCATCACCAGGGAATCATCTACACGTCATCAAGTATTGTACATATAAGAAGATCAAATTAAACCAACTTAATCTCAAAACGAATCAATATTGATGTTCTTCATTTACCTCAAGGTACTGCTCTTGGGTCAGCTGCATCTCTCTTGCGTCTTTCTTGGTTTTCCTCTCTCCAAGCTTTGACCCATAGTAGGTTATGATGGCCTGGATGCGCACCTCGTGATGCATATTGGTGATGAGTTTTTACAGGCTTTGGTAGTCACCTGCTCCACCCTGGCCTCAAATCCCTCCTCGCATCTGTAATAAGTCTACATACAAAAGCGATGTATCCATTCATTATTTTAAGAAAAGTCCAATGAATGCGACGTATTGAGTAATGTTGTGCGAGGGAGACTTACCCAAAACTCTGCCTTCACCCACGCCGCCTTGTTGGGGTACTCTGCATCGGGGGCGATGGTGTAGTGGTCAAACGAGTAGGCTGGCTCTATCTTCGATGCGTACGTGACAATGCCAGGGAAGTGTTGCCTGCAAAGAAGACCCGGGATGCCGTTGACTAGCCGTGCGCTACCACCCGACACAACCACCTAGTTCCTACACAAGTGATTAAGAAAAATTATTAGTTTTTTTCATCATATCATATGAAGTAGTGGTGATAACATATAAAGTTACTTACTTTTGCCCTTCCGGGCGAATCACTGGGCGTTGGTGAGGAAGCGGAACCTGTGGGAGGCTCGCGGGACCTCGCAAGTAGACACTTGAAGAGGAGTCGGAGGAAGCAGAACCCGTGCCTACCACCTCCCACGGCGTGGGAGGAGACTCATCCTTGTGCGGCCCCTCCTCCTTGTTCGTCTACCGAACCAGCTCCTCGTCTGACTCGTCCACGGGCACCACCTCCTCCTCCAGCTCCTCATCACGCAGTGTGGGAGGAGATGGCCCCCTCCTGTGGCTGGCGGTCCTCCTCCTCCTCCTCCTGTCCAATCCCCCCACCGCCCCCTCCGCCTCCTCCTGCAGCCGGTGTGGTCTTTGGTAAATCAAGTTCACAGACCTATGATGGTCTCCCGTCATCTTTGTTCAATCACCTATAATAAAAAAGAAAAACAAGATGTAATTAGAAATAGGTACAAAAATAAACAAAAGATAATTACAAAAAACATAGTAATACATGTATTAGAAATATATGCAAAAATGAACAAAACATAATTACAAAAAACATAGTAATACATGTATTAGAAATAATCTTCATGATTGAGATTAGCTAGATCATAGGTCTCATCATCACTATCAACATTGTCCAACTCATCAACACTATCCAAAGGAGGAATGTTGTCTTCATTGTCATTGCCTAAACGTAATCGCTCAAGCATTTGTATGTCCTTCAGATTTCGCACCTCGTCTCCAGCATCCTCATCATCATCCCTTTCATTGTCTACTTCTATTCCTATCTCTTCGGTTAAGTCTATGTCAAACCTCCCTTGTAGCCCCTCTTCTTGATAGAACTCTCCATCATATGTGTTTGGGTTGAAGTTGTAATCTTCATTGTTTGAGACAGGTAGTTTACCGTGTGGCGATATCTTGTGCACAATAGACCAACCCTTAAGATGCTCGGTGTCTTTGCACGCGTATGACATATAATAAACCTAGACGGCCTGTTGAGCCACAATATAGACATCTTTTCCTAGATAGACGACATCCTGTCGAATCTCGACTAGCCCAAGCTTAGGGGTCCATCTTGTTACTCTAGGATGAAACCAGTGGCATTTGAATATGATAGGAGTAAGAGGTTGGGAACCATAGAATGATAGTTCATAGATTTCTTCAATTCTTCCATAATAGTCAAGTCCATCAGTGCCGGACATAACAACTCAGTTGTTTATGGTTTTTCGATTGGACTGACTCTGCTCGTAGCTTGTTGTGTGAAAACGATATCCATTCATGTCATAACCAGTAAATGACTTGACCCTAATGACACAGCCGTTTGCAACCTGTCTCAGCTCATCACTTATAGGCACATCAGTTTGGGCTTTCTGTTTGAACCAACAAATGAAATTGGGGCTCTCTGGTCCTGCACCCTATGAAAGAAGGGTATCATTTTCTTACGAGGTAGGTTGCCTTGATCCATGCTAGGATTGACGAAGAAATTCCCTGTACCAACAAGAAATAAGGGGATTGGATGAAGAAACAAGGACATACAGCGAAATGAAACAAGTTCGTTCAGAACTTACCCAATGAATGGCTTGAAAGCTCTAGTTTGGTTTTGGTGAATTGATGAAACCCTAAGTGCTAACCTAGTTTATCAAGTGATCATGAGATAGGTAGCACACTTCAAGTGGAGAAGCCAATGAAGATCATAACATGACAATGGTGATGACATGGTGATGATCAAGGGCTTAAACTTGAAAAGAATAAAGAGAAAAACAAAATGCTCAAGGCAAAGGTATAATCCATAGGAGCTATTTTGTTTTGGTGATCAAGACACTTAGAGAGTGTGATCACATTTATGTTTGATAGCCGTACTATTAAGAGGGGTGAAACTCGTATCGGAATATGGTAATCAAAGTGCCACTAGATGCTCTAACTCATTGCATAGGCATTTAGTATCTAGTGGAGTGCTAACATCCTTGAAAATGTTTGAGAAAATATGCTAACACATGTGCACAAGGTGATACACTTGGTGGTTAGCACACTTGAGCAAGGGTGAAGAGAATGGAGGAGATGCCAGCGTCGGTCAAGTGACTGGGCGCTGGATCCAAAAGCACCGAACGCTGACTGCCTGTGTCCGGTCACGCTGACTGGCAGTACAGTGGCTAGGGTTTACCACCAGACGCTGGGCTATGTCCGGTCATGGTGGACCAGACGCGTCCGGTCGAGGAAAACCGGTTTCAGACCCTTACTGTACTTGACTAGACGCTGAGGCTCTAGTGTCTAGTCAGTTTTGCCAGAGCGTCCGGTCAGCTTCATAGCCATTGAAATCTGACGAACAGCGTTTGAAGATGGTGACACGTGGCGTCCATCAGTGGACCGAACACTGAGTCCAGGGTCCGGTCAGTTGGATCGGAGCGTCCGGTCAGAGCGCTGTGTGCCCAGTGAAGGGGTACAATGGCTCTATTTCATGGGGGCTTCTATTTAAGCCCCATGGCCGACTATGGCTCACATCTTTGGCCATTTTCATTGACATAGCAACCTTGTGAGCCTAGCCAAAATCCTCTCACTCATCTCCATCATTGATTCATCATCATAGTGAGATTGGGAGTGATCCAAGTGCATTGCTTGAGAGATTGCATCTAGAGGCATTTAGCGTTCGTGTTTCGCTGCGGATTTTGCTTGTTACTCTTGGTGGTTGCCACCACCTAGACGGCTTGGAGCAGCGAGGATCGTTGAGCGGAGGGTGGTGATTGTCTCTGGCTCCGATCGTGGTGATTGTGAGGGGTTCTTGACCTTTCCCCGGCGGAGCGCTAAAAGGTACTCTAGTGGATTGCTCATGGCTTGTGTGATCCTCATCTTGTGTTGGTTGTGCGGCACCCTATTGAGGGTTTGGCGTGTGAAGCCATTCAGCGCGTGAACCTCCAAGTGAGTGAATCGCCACAACGAGGACTAGCTTGCCGGCAAGCAAGTGAACCTCGGTAAAAATCATTGTGTTCATCATTGATTCCGAGGTGATTGGTCTTCATTGTTATTCATCTTTGTGATTGATTGGTTCTTTCATCTACATGGCGGTATAACCCTCTTGATCACTCTCTTTACTTTACCGCAAACTAGTTGACAAGCTCTTTAGCGTAGCTAGTTGTGAGAGCTTGCATGCTTGGTTGGTGTGGCTCTTTAGTTAGCCTTTGAGAGCACACTAACATAGGGTAGTGTCATTGCTCTTGTGTGAATTGACACTATCTAAACTAGAATTGTGGTGGGTGGCTTGCATTTTGAGTAGGCTAGCGCAACACTTGCTTCGCCTTATAATTGTCTAACCATTTGGTTAAGTGTTGTTGTAGAAATTTTTGTTAGGCTATTCACCCCCCCTCTAGCCATTAGGACCTTTCAAGTGGTATTAGAGCCGAGGTCACCATTATTTGAGGCTTAACAACCTTCAGTGTTAAAATGGCTCAAATCAATAACACCAAGAAGCCACCCCAATTCGATGGCTCCAACTATCCTTATTGGAAGGCTAAGATGACAACATATATCAAGTCAATCAATAGAAAGATTTGGAAGGTGGTAGAAACTAAAATTGAGATAGAAAATGAAGAGGCTCCCACCGCCGCCGAAGAATTACTACTCCAAAACAATGATATTGCTCTTAGTGCCATCCATGATGCTTTGGATGAGAGAACATTTGAGCAAATCAAGAACATTGAGAGAGCTCATGAGGCATGGAAGAAATTGGAAGAATCATTTGAGGGCACCAAGGCAATCAAGGGTGCAAAGGTATACATTCTCAAGGATAAATTTGCTAGTTTCAAGATGAAGGAAGATGAGAGTGTGCCGGACATGTTCCATTGGATGGAAGTGATTGTAAATGATCTCAAGGCACTTGGTGAAAATATAGAGGACAAGGAGTTCTCAAACAAGTTCTTAAGATGCCTACCCTCAAGATTTGGTACATTAGTCACTATTCTAGTAAGGAGTGGTTTGGACACCATGACACCAAATCAAGTCTTGGGAGATATCATGACCGATGATGCCTATAGAGATGATGATGAGAAGGAAGAAAAGAGGGAAAAGAAAGATGAGAAGAAGGAAGACAAGAAGAAGAGTGTGGCATTCAAGGCCACATCATCCAAGGGCAAAGCAAAGCAAGAAACATCAAGTGAGGATGATGATTCATGGGATGATAGTGATGATGAGAAGATGGCTCTCTTTGTCAAGAGGTTTGGCAAGTTCATGGTGAAGAAAGGCTACCGTGCAAGAAGAAAGAAGTCTTCATCCAAAAACAAAGATGAGTCAAGAAGATGCTTCAAGTGTGGAAGCAAAGATCATCTTGTTGCTCAATGCCCATATAATAGCGACAATGACGATGACAAGAAGAACAAGAAGAAGGACAAGAAAGAAATAAAGGAGAAGAAGGACAAGACATTCTTCAAGAAGAAGAAGGGTGGATCATATGTGGTCACTTGGGATAGTGATGCTTCCTCAAGTGATAATGATGATGATAGTGATGATCACAAGACCACCAAGAAGAAGGTTCTTGCAAGTATAGCAATCAATGAGAAGCCTTCTCTCTTCGACTCTCCATCATGCTTCATGGCTAAGGCCACTAAGGTACAAACTTGTGATGATGGAAGTGATAATGAACATGATAGTGATAGTGATAATGATGATGATGAACCTACTAAAGATGAATTAACTGACATGCTAGAAGATGCTAGAGAACACTTTGACATCTCAAGAAGGGAATGCAAAAGCTTGCATAAGGAACTAAAAGCCCTTAAGCAAGCATTTGATGAGCTCAATGCATCTCATGAGAGGCAAGAGGATGCCCATGAGAAGCTTTGCAAGGCTCACAAAAAGCTTGAAAAGGCTCATTCCTCTCTACTTGATGAGCAAACTAAAAAGAAGCATGTTGAAACTTGCAATGTAGGTTTAACTTGTGATATAATTGATGGATCATTATCTATGCCTATCATTGTTCCTCCAACTAACCCTTCTTGTAGCACTTTCACTTTCACCTCATCTAGTAGTGATGGTCTCACTTGTGATACCTCACTAGTGGTTGAGAATGAGAACCTCAAGGAGGAGGTAACTAAGCTCACTCACACCTTGGCTAAGGCTTATGGTGGTGAGGACCACTTGCTTATGGCCTTGGGTAGCCAAAGAGCTTCTCTCTACAAAGAGGGATTGGGCTATACCCCCAAGAAAGGCAAGGCGGCCTTTGCTCCTCACAAGACAAGTTTTGTGAAGAACAATAGTTGGTTTTGCACTAGTTGCAAGCAAGTTGGTCATAGAGAGTATGAATGCACCAACAAAAGCAAAAATGCTAATGTATCCTCCATTAAGCTTAATTCTTCCTATATGCTTGTTAAGGGTACAAATGGTGTGAAGGCTAAGTTCATTGGCAAATCATGGATGGGCTCAAAGAAGAAAGCCATTTGGGTGCCAAAGAGCTTGGTTACTAACCTTCAAGGACCCAAGCAAGTTTGGGTACCTAAAAAGAATTGATCTTCTTTTGTAGGTCAATTACAAAGCTGGAGGAAGGCATTGGGTTCTTGATAGTGGGTGCACTCAACACATGACCGGTGATGCAAGAATGTTCAACTCAATCAACACCAATGGCAATGATGGTTATGATAGTATCACATTTGGTGACAATGGCAAAGGCAAGGTCAAAGGGCTTGGTAAGATTGCAATATCCAATGACTTGAGCATATCCAATGTGTTGCTAGTAGAGAGCTTGAACTTCAATTTGCTATCTGTGGCTCAATTGTGTGATCTTGGATTCAAATACATATTTGGGGTAGATGATGTAGAGATCATAAGTGTAGATGGCTCTAACTTGATCTTCAAAGGCTTTAGATATGAGAATCTATACTTGGTTGATTTCAATGCTAGTGAAGCTAAATTATCTACATGTTTGTTCACTAAGTCTAGCATGGGTTGGTTATGGCATAGAAGACTTGGTCATGTTGGAATGAAACAATTGAATAGATTGATTAAGCATGACTTAGTTAAAGGCTTGAAAGATGTTGTGTTTGAAAAGGATAAGCTTTGTAGCTCTTGTCAAGCCAGCAAACAAGTTGGAAACACCCATCCTAAGAAAAGCATGATGAGCACTAGTGTAACACCTCGGGTGTTTAAATACTAAAACAGGACATGTCATCATATGCATTGCAAAGCATTTGGTTATATGGAAAACTTTGATATGCATTCACTAAAACAAGTCTACATTTATGTTATGAGTGTTGCCTTGTATGGTTTGAATTGAGTTAAAAATTTGGTTTGGATTTTGAATTTTCAAGAAAACCTTGATTTTTCAGTATTTAAAGCCTACCCTGAAAAAAAACTCATTTCAAAATCTAAGCATATTTTGGGGTTGAGCCTAAAAGCAAAAGTGTAGAGCTTGTCAAGTTATACAAAGTTTGTTTTTGGAGTTTTCAAAGTTGTTTAGAAAATTTTGAAGTAATTTGAAAAGGCGAGATTCTTTAAATGTTCCCTTTTCGAATTCAAATTTGCATTTCAAAATGTAGACCGAATTTGGGTATGGTTATAAAAGCAAAGTTGTAGAACTTTAAATTTGGAACAACTTTCATTTTTGGAGATTTTGAGTTGTTACATAAATTTGGGAGTAATTTGGATTTTTAAATCGAATGGCAGTTTGGTAATTCTGATGAACAGTAACCACGGAAGCCAACTCACCGTCTACGCTCTTCCTTCTGC
Organism: Miscanthus floridulus; assembly: GCF_019320115.1. Taxonomy (NCBI): domain Eukaryota; kingdom Viridiplantae; phylum Streptophyta; class Magnoliopsida; order Poales; family Poaceae; genus Miscanthus; species Miscanthus floridulus. The sequence continues at coordinate 28,466,166 of NC_089584.1, forward strand.
TTCCAGACGCGACTGTGGCCGTCCTTGGCTTTGCGCTGGCATGGGAAAGGCCCCTGCGTGGCTTCTCTTTGCTTCCTGGCCGTCCTATAAAGCCTGTGCAGTCGTCGTTCTTCGTTTTCCCTTCTCTGTTTTCTCCCGTCGCCATCGCCGCTGCTCTGTCGAGCTTTCACCGTCGATTCAGCGCCGTTGCCGTCCCAGCAAAGCCTGTCCTAGCTTTGCCTGATCCTTGCGCACCCAACCAGCTAGTTTTGGTCACTTGATTTCACCGGGAACCCCCGTTCGTTGCTCTTCTTCCTCGCGGCCGGCAGTACCGCCGTCGTGAGCGTGTCGCTGTGGCCAGAGCTCTCTGGTGCGTATTTGTCCTTGCTCGGCGTAGCTCCAGCTTTGCCTTGATGCCGTGGTGCTTAATACCTTATTGCTTGATAGTTTTGTCCACCGCAGTCGCCGGAGCACCGCCACCGTCGACGTTTTGCTCCGCCGTGGTTGCTCGGATCATCGATCTGCTTCACCGTTGCTTCTCCAGCCCTGTTCTTTGCTCCATCGAGTTTAGGGTGAGCTACTGGTGCTTCCTGTGCACGTCGAACCACTCATCCGTTGCTCTTCCGATCCAGCTTTATGCTCCAGTGCATTCGGGGTGAGCTCCAGGTTCTTTTCCGAGTTGTTTTTGGTGAGCTCCAGGTTCTTTTCCGAGTTGTTTGTGTGAGCTCCAGTTTCTTTTCCGAGTTGTTTTTGGTGAGCTCCAGGTTCTTTTCCGAGTTGTTTGTGTGAGCTCCAGGTTCTTTTCCGAGTTGTTTTTGGTGAGCTCCAGTTCTTTTCCGAGTTGTTTTTGTGAGCTCCAGGTTCTTTTCCGAGTTGTTTTTGGTGAGCTCCAGGTTCTTTTCCGAGTTGTTTTTGTGAGCTCCAGGTTCTTTTCCGAGTTGTTTTTGGTGAGCTCCAGGTTCTTTTCCAAGTTATTTTTGTGAGCTCCAGGTTCTTTTCCGAGTTGTTTTTGGTGAGCTCCAGGTTCTTTTCTAAGTTGTTTTTGTGAGCTCCAGGTTCTTTTCCGAGTTGTTTTTGGTGAGCTCCAGGTTCTTTTCTGAGTTGTTTTGGTGAGCTCCAGGTTCTTTTCCGAGTTGTTTTGGTGAGCTCCAGGTTCTTTTTCGAGTTGTTTGTGTGAGCTCCAGGTTCTTTTTCCGAGTTGTTTGTGTGACTCCTGGTTCTTTCCGAGTTGTTTGTGTGAGCGGGTGAGTTCAAAATGGAATTTTTCCTTTTTCAGAAATGATTGAATAGTGCTGTAATTTGTTATTTTTGTGTAGATTTATTTAGAGCTCCAAAAAATATGAAAATTTTTGTGTGACCTCTCTGTGATGTATATTATTTAGGAAAAATATTAAATGTTACTTTTCAGTCATTTTTGAATGTGATAAAAATTGCTCAATTAATTAATAAATGAGTTTTCATGATTTTTCTAGGCTTAATTAATTATCCAAAAATTATGAAAATTGTTTTGCCACTTAGTTATCATGTGATGAACTTTTACAAAAAAATTTTGAGTTCAATTGAAATAAGTTTTATGAATATGTTTAATTAGTTGTTAATTGGCATCCATCATCGAGCATCATATTTTGTATCTCGCATCATGTTAAACATGGCAATGTTACTACGTGTAGTGAACGAAGGGGAGCACGTGGTAGTTAATCAAGTTGTGGAGGAGGTTAATCCGTCTGTTGAGGTGGGATCGAATACTTGTGTAACGTCGCAGGAGCCGGACTTTTCCATCAACGAAGGCAAGCCTCGGATGCATACAACCCTACCTTGTGTTTTGCAAATTAATTTCGCTTTTGCTTTCCGTTACTGCATTAAGTGATTAGGAGTTAAGTGGAAACCTAATTGGTGCATTACCAACCTTGTTTTTCCATATCTACCTTGTTACCAGTTTTAATTCGAAAATGACTAGATATGCTTAGTCATGCTTAGCCAGGTGATTACCTGTCACCTGCAGGTTTTAAATGGATCTTCGGTTACTTATGTTATCATGAAATATGAGCATGTGGAGTAATAAATCTAGACCGGGCGGACTCGGTGTGTGTGAGCCACAAGACATGGAGGTCTTGTGAGCGGGTTCTTTCCGCCTAGGTCGATTAAGGCACGTCCGTTGTTGAACTGTGTGCGGTGAGACTTTGTAGTACTAACCACATACTCTGGTAAGCCTGAACTTGGTGATTCTATTACGAGAATGACTACTCGCGCACTGGGAGTGGAGAGATGGTGGGAATAGCGTGTACCCACGTGGCAATGGGCTGGATTGGTGGAGTACTGTATTCTCGGGTGGCGCGGACCCATTCTTGTTTAGAGGATCCGAGGGTAGGTTGGTATATGTAGGTCGGGGACCTGCATATGTCGTGTGGTCTGGAATCCCCAGCTGGGTTTTTAATCGGTTCGAATCGTCGTTGCTCCTCGGTTATGGAGACTCACTTCTCTGTTCATCATCGTAGTATTAATAACTAGAACTCGAATAAGGCTTGTGAAGGTGTTGGATATGAAGTTTCATGATCTCAACATGGATCATGTCAGCTTTGTATATGTTTTTATGAAGTTTTCTATATGAAGAATTTTGTTAAAGAGCTTTTACGCAAAAGAACTTTGATTATTGTTAAAGCTATACCTTGAATCCCTGAGCCTGCATTCCTGAGTCTTCTCAATTTTGTTTCGGTTAAGTCTTGTTGAGTACTTTTGTACTCAGGGTTCGTTGACCCCTTGTTGCAGGTGAGCCTCATGAGTAGATCTGTTTTGGATCGTGCTGCATGACTATCGTTCGTTTTGACGATGAGAAGTAAAATGTGTGATCCTTGGGTAGGATGTTTATTTTGTGTGTTATGTATATATTAATTATGCCGCTCCACTACTACTATGGTTTGTAATAATTATCGAACTTAGTTTGTAAGGTTTGAAACAACTGGTTTGTAAACTATGCTATCGTAAGACTTCCGCTATTTTTACTCTGGTATTGATACTTGAATAAATGTTGTAATACTGCAATGACTCTGTAACGTGATCCTGCTCGGAAATCGTGGATGATTCGGGGTTCCCCGAGGACACCCGACAGTCTTTTTAAGTTAATGGAAACATATGCATAAAATGTCAAAGGTCGTCGGACAGTGACAGGTGCATGTGGGCCCTATAACTTAGGAGGTTCTGCCACAACTAGTAAAGCATTTGAGTTATTGCACATGGATTTGTTTGGGCCAACACAATACACTAGTATCGGTGGTAACAAATATGGATTTGTGATAGTGGATGACTACACTAGATACACATGGGTATTCTTTCTAGTGAACAAAAGTGATGTATTTGCAACATTCAAATCATTTGTCAAAGGCATTCACAATGAGTTTGAAACAACCATCAAGAGAGTTAGAAGTGACAATGGTAGTGAGTTTAAGAACACTAGAATTGATGAGTTGTGTGATGAATTTGGAATTAGACATCAATTCTCGGCCAAGTACACACTCCAATCAAATGGCCTTGTTGAGAGGAAGAATAGAACACTTATTGATATGGCAAGGTCTATGCTTAGTGAGTACAATGTGAGTCAATCTTTTTGGGCCGAAGCTATCAACACGGCTTGCTATTGTAGCAACCGCCTCTATTGTCACCCATTGAAAGAGAAGACACCATATGAGCTCTTGAATGGTAGAAAGCCCAACATTGCATATTTTCAGGTCTTTGGTTGCAAATGCTATATCTTGAAGAAAGGCAATAGATTGGGCAAGTTTGATAAGAAATGTGATGAAGGATTCCTACTTGGTTATTCCACTACAAGCAAAGCATATAGAGTTTGGAATTTGGATTGTGGTACTCTTGAAGAAGTTAATGATGTTGAATTTGATGAAACCAAGGGTTCACAAGTAGAGAATGAGAACTTGGAAGATGTTAGAGGCATTCAACTTTCAAATGCCATAAAGAACATGGATATTGGTGAATTGAGGCCTAGGCAAGTGATTGATGATGAAGATGATCAAGTGCAAGTGCTCTCCAACTCAAATGTGCAAAATGATACAAATCAAGCTAGTGAAAATGACTCTCATAACATTGATCAAGATCAAGTGGCTAGTACATCACCCAATGATCTAGCAAGTGCAAGCAATCAAGTTCCATTGCTCCAACCAACAAGTATTGCAAGAGATCATCCTTTGGATACAATCATTGGTGATATTTCAAGAGGAGTACAAACAAGATCAAGATTGGCATCATTTTGTGAACACTTCTCATTTGTGTCATCCATTGAACCAAAGAAGATAGATGAAGCTTTGAAGGATGTTGATTGGGTGAATGCTATGCATGAAGAATTGAACAACTTCACAAGAAATCAAGTATGGGAATTAGTAGAGAAACCAAAGGGACACAATGTGATTGGAACCAAATGGGTCTTTAGAAATAAGCAAGATCAAGATGGGATAGTAGTAAGGAATAAAGCAAGATTGGTAGCACAAGGATATACACAAGTTGAAGGTCTTGACTTTGGAGAAACATATACCCCGGTTGCTAGATTGGAAGCAATAAGAATCTTGCTAGCCTATGCTTGTGCCCACAACATCAAGCTCTATCAAATGGATGTCAAGAGTGCATTTCTAAATGGCTATATCAATGAAGAAGTATATGTTGAGCAACCTCCCGGTTTTGAAGATGACAAGAAGCCCAACCATGTGTACAAGTTGAAGAAGGTATTGTATGGCTTGAAACAAGCATCTAGAGCATGATATGAGAGATTGAGGGACTTCCTCCTCTCTAAAGGGTTCACAATGGGCAAGGTTGACACCACTCTTTTCATCAAGAAGATTGGAAAAGATCTATTTGTATTGCAAATCTATGTTGATGATATCATATTTGGATCAACCAATCAAGAATTTTGTGATGAGTTTGGAAAGATGATGGTTAATGAGTTTGAAATATCCATGATCGGAGAGTTAAGTTACTTCCTTGGTCTTCAAATCAAGCAATTGAAGAATGGTACTTTTGTAAGTCAAGGCAAGCATATCAAGGACATGATCAAGAAGTTTGGCTTGATTGATAGCAAAGTCATTAGCACACCAATAGGAACCAATGGCAACTTGGAGTGATGCAAGTGGAAATATGGTGGATCAAAAGTTGTATCGGTCCATGATTGGAAGCCTACTCTATGTGACCGCATCAAGGCCGGATGTCATGTTTAGTGTATGCATGTGTGCAAGATTTCAAGCCTCACCAAGAGAAAGTCATTTGAAGGCTACAAAGAGAATATTGAGGTACTTGAAGCATACACCAAATGTTGGTTTGTGGTATCCCAAAGGAGCAAAGTTTGAGCTAGTTGGTTACTCTGACTCGGATTATGCGGGATGCAAGGTTGAAAGAAAGAGCACATCGGGCACATGTCAATTATTGGGAAGATCACTTGTTTCATGGTCATCAAAGAAGCAAAATAGTGTTGCATTATCAACCGTCGAAGCCGAATACATATTCGCCGGTAGTTGTTGTGCACAAATACTTTGGATGAAGGCCACTTTGAGTGATTTTGGAATCAAGTTCAAGAAAGTGCCATTGCTATATGACAATGAGAGTGCAATCAAGTTAACCAACAATCCGGTGCAACATGCAAGAACAAGGCACATTGATGTCCGCCACCATTTCATAAGAGATCAGCAACAAAAAGGGGATATTTGCATTGAGAGTGTAGGCACCAAAGATCAACTTGCTAACATATTCACTAAGCCATTGGATGAGAAAAGGTTTTGCAAGCTAAGGAATGAGTTGAATATATTGGATTTCTCAAATATGTGTTGATGCACCCCTCACTCATATGACATGCCTCTCCTTCGAGCAATCCAAGGTAAAAGTTGATTGGCATGGCATACATCCTTGCTAAGGACATGTTTAGTGCATCTAGTCATATTTTCAATCTTATTAGGACCTTTCAAGTGGTTCCATTTTATTAGGCTCATTCATGAAAATCAAATGAATTTGATATTTATATGGTATCACTATTGCTTCTATGCTTGACATGATCTAGTGATAACATATGACATGTTTATGGGCTTGTAAACCTAGTGTTTAATCTAGAAAATAAACTATAAGTGTTTAACTCAACATGGTACAAGATAACCCTTATTTGGAGGTGTGAAGAAGCTTGTCCTTGGATCAAACCGAGTTAAATATCTTTGGCAAATGATCTAGATTAGACCAAATTTAGGAAAATGATCCTCACCCCATTGATTGACATTGATAATTTTGACCCTACAAGTAATACTATCTACATTTACAACCTTTGTGGTCATTGATGACAAAGGGGGAGAGAAACAAAGATGTGGGGGAGATAAACAAAGATAGTGAAAAAGGGAAAGAAACATAGATATCTCTTGACATATGACATAGGGGGAGAGATATGAAAAAGGAAAGGGATCAACTAAAATTTTGAGCACACAAGTAGGGGGAGCAAGCTCATGAACTTGTATGATGCATTTGAACATGCACTTCATATGTTTGCTTGCATGGCACAAGTTCTAAAATTCAAAATATCCATGCTTGTGTGATGAATGTTAGTTGTAAGATTGAATGATGAAATGAAATCACTAGATAACTTTCATTTCCAAGTAAGCTTTTACAAGTGGTTTCTTTCCAAAGTATGTTTCCAAGTGATATTGAGCTAACCATGGTGCTAAGGATGGTATATTGGTGCACTCCGATTGGTATCACGCTTTAAAGGTCCATCTTTTATACCTTATCATCATTTGGTAGGCATTGACTCATATATTTCCTATCTAAGCATATGTGCAAGCTAATCCAAACTCTTAGCACATATGAAGGGGGAGCAATTGCTACCATTTGGGGTTCATGAAACTTGTCCATATCCTTTTACAATTGGTAAATATGCTTGGGCAAGCAACATGGATTCAATTGAATTTCAATTCATATCTCTGTATAAGGGTTGTCATTAATTATCAAAAAGGGGGAGATTGAAAGCTCTAGTTTAGTTTTGGTGAATTGATGAAACCCTAAGTGCTAACCTAGTTTATCAAGTGATCATGAGATAGGTAGCACACTTCAAGTGGAGAAGCCAATGAAGATCCTAACATGACAATGGTGATGACATGGCGACGATCAAGGGCTTAAACTTGAAAAGAATAAAGAGAAAAACAAAATGCTCAAGGCAAAGGTATAATCCATAGGAGCTATTTTGTTTTGGTGATCAAGACACTTAGAGAGTGTGATCACATTTAGGTTTGATAGCCGTACTATTAAGAGGGGTGAAACTCGTATCGGAATGCGGTTATCAAAGTGCCACTAGATGCTCTAACTCATTGCATATGCATTTAGTATCTAGTGGAGTGCTAACATCCTTGAAAATGTTTGAGAAAATATGCTAACACATGTGCACAAGGTGATACACTTGGTGGTTAGCACACTTGAGCAAGGGTGAAGAGAATGGAGGAGATGTCAGCGTCGGTCAAGTGACCGGACACTGGATCCAAAAGCATCGGACGCTGACTGCCTGTGCCTGGTCACGCTGACTAGCGGTACAGTGGCTAGGGTTTACCACCAGATGCTGGGCTGTGTCCGGTCGTGGTGGACCGGATGCGTCCGGTCGAGGAAAACCGGTTTTAGACCCTTACTGTACTCGATCGGATGCTGAGGCTTCAGCGTCTGGTCAGTTTTGCCAGAGCGTCCGATCAGCTTCATAGCCGTTGAAATCTAACGAATAGCGTTTGAAGCTGGTGACACGTGGCATCCATCAGTGGACCGGACGCTGAGTCCAGGGTCCGGTCAGTTGGACCGGAGCGTCCGGTCAGAGCGCTGTGTGCCCAGTGAAGGGGTACAATGGCTCTATTTCATGGGGGCTTCTATTTAAGCCCCATGGCCAGCTATGGCTCACATCTTTGGCCATTTTCATTGACATAGCAACCTTGTGAGCCTAGCTAAAATCCTCTCACTCATCTCCATCATTGATTCATCATCATAGTGAGATTGGGAGTGATCCAAGTGCATTGCTTGAGAGATTGCATCTAGAGGCACTTGGCGTTCGTGTTTCACTACGGATTTCGCTTGTTACTCATGGTGGTTGCCGCCACCTAGACGGCTTGGAGCAGCGAGGATCGTTGAGCGGAGGGTGGTGATTGTCTTCGGCTCCAATCATGGTGATTGTGAGGGGTTCTTGACCTTTCTCCGACAGAGCGCTAAAAGGTACTCTAGTGGATTGCTCATGGCTTGTGTGATCCTCATCTTATGTTGGTTGTGCGGCACCCTATTGAGGGTTTGGCATGTGAAGCCAATTAGCGCGTGAACCTCCAAGTGAGTGAATCACCACAACGAGGACTAGCTTGCCAGCAAGCAAGTGAACCTCAGTAAAAATCATTGTGTTCATCATTGATTCCGAGGTGATTGGTCTTCATTGTTATTCATCTTTGTGATTGATTGGTTCTTTCATCTACACGGCGGTATAACCCTCTTGATCACTCTCTTTACTTTACCGCAAACTAGTTGACAAGCTCTTTAGCATAGCTAGTTGTGAGAGCTTGCATGCTTGGTTGGTGTGGCTCTTTAGTTAGCCTTTGAGAGCACACTAACATAGGGTAGTGTCATTGCTCTTGTGTGAATTGACACTATCTAAACTAGAATTGTGGTAGGTGGCTTGCATTTTGAGTAGGCTAGCGCAACACTTGCTTCGCCTCATAATTGTCTAACCATTTGGTTAAGTGTTGTTGTAGAAATTTTTGTTAGGCTATTCACCCCCCCTCTAGCCATTAGGACCTTTCACGGCTACACCTCGACAAGGTTGGTCAACACATATAGCATGATACTGCACCACTCTTCATTTTTCAATTGCTTAGTGGTCGATGCACTTGCGCTTCCGAGTTACCCTTGGAAAAGGCTAAGGTTCAATTCATTTTCACCAGCATTGTAACAAGGGGGTGGATTATAAATGCTAGGAAGGTTCTCGGTGTAGTATTTCTCTATGAAGTTTGACACCTCCTCTAGAATGTATGCCTCTGCAATGGAAGCCTTAATTTTGGCTTTATTTCTACATTTTTTGCGAAGAGTCTTCAGACATCTCTCGATTGGATAGCACCAATGGTCCTGCATGAGCCCCCCATCCGTGCCTCATACGGGAGGTGCACAATCAAATGCTGCATCGGCAAGAAGCCAGGTGGAAAGATCTTCTCCAACTTATAGAGTAACACGGGTGCCGCTTTTCCAAGTCATCAATGACGGTCTGAGAGAGCTCCTTGGCACAAAGCTGGTGGAATAAGTAGCTCAACTCTGCCAGCACTTGCCAGACATGCTCTGGGACATAGCCTCGAACCATTGCCGGAAGAAGCCGCTCAATCCATATGTGGTAGTCATGACTCTTTATCCCGTTGACTCGCAGAGTGCCTAAGTTCACTCCCCTATTTAGATTCGCTGCATACCCATCAGGGAACATTAGCGTCTAGATCCATTCAAGTACTTCCCTCCTTTGGTCCTTTTTCAAGATGAATTCGGCCTTAGGCCTTCTCCAGGTCTTGCCATGACTAGGAGGCTACATCTCTTGATTTGGTCTATCGCACAACATTGCTAGGTCCACTCTAGCCTTAGAGTTGTCCTTAGACTTTTCAGTGTCCATGAGTGTTGCCCAAAGTGCCTCAGCGACATTCTTTTTAGTGTGCATTACATCAATGTTATATGGCAGAAGAAGGTCATCGAAATAGGGGAGCCTCGTCATGCCCGAGATATGAGTCCACATATGTTGCTCACCATATCCCACAAAACCACCTTCTTCATTGGGCACGAGAGCATCTATCTGAGCATGAACCTCGGCACCAGTCATCATCCGCGGTGCAGGGTTTGTCACTTTGACACCTTTCGTAAAGTTCTTAATGTCTTGTCTGAATGGATGGTCAAGAGGTAGGAATTGACGATGTCTATCGAACGATGAATACTTGCCACCCTTCTACAACCAAATGAACCTCACATCTTCCTTTCATATTGGGCATGGGAACTTCTCGTGAACACACCAGGCGCAGAATATCCCATACGCCAGGAAGTCATGCAGGGAGTAGTGGTACCAAACGTGCATTTTGAAGGTTGTCTTTGTAGCTCGATCGTATGTCCATACCCCTTCATCCCAAGCATGGACCAATTCATCAAACACGAGCTCCATGAACACACCCATATTACTCCCTGGGTGTCTAGGAATTATCAACGACAATAATATGTTATGTCATTGAAAGGAGACACTAGGGGGAGATTAAGGGGGATAACGAAGATGGGCCAACATGTGTATGGGGTAGCCATCATTCCATAAGGATTGAACCTATCTGTTGCTAGCACGACACGTACATTACGAGCCTCATATGTTTTGTCATGATGTTTGTCATTAAAGCGGATCCAAGCTTCACCATTGGATGGATGTACCATCTTGTCAGAATTGTACCGTTTGCCATTTTTGTGCTATGTCATCTGTTTCGTAGATTCCTTGGTCATGTATAGCCGTTGGATCCTCGGTAGGAACGGAAGGTACCGTAGGATTTTTATGGGGATCGTAAGTTGCCTCTTCTGGCCATCATCAGAGTCTACCTCCAGGTACCTAGAGGATTTACACTTTGGACAGAACTTTGCATGCTCATGTTCTTTCCTAAATAGGACGCATCCCTTTGGACAAGCATGTATCTGCTCATACGGCATCTTAAGTGCATGAAGGAGTTTCTATGACTCATACATGCTCTTTGGCAGAATGTGGCCCTCCGGAAGTAGGGTGCCAATCACGACCAACATCTTATCGAAGCCTTCTTGACTCAAGTTTAACTCGGACTTCAACCCCATTAAGCATCCAATGGCATCCAATTGAGACACCGTTGACCGGTCATGAAGGGTGCCAAGTCCATCATGTCGTAGAACGCCTATGCGGCTACCTCCATCTCCTCCTTCTCACGTCCCTCATCAAACTATCCTTGGTGAAAGTCATCTAACATGTCTGCTACCCCGTCATCAGCATCAAAAGCCTCCACCTGTGGTCTCACCACCTCCTCTCTCATACGATGGGCTTCACTATGGTGGACCCACTGGGTGTAGTCCGGCATAAATCCATTCTTCACAAGATGTTTACCCATTTCCACCTTGTTTACCCTTCTCCTATTCCACATTTGCTACAGGGACACAAAACTAGGCAATGTCCTTTAGCAACCTTGCCAAATGCACTGTTCAAGAAAGCATTGGTCTTGTTCATCTATTCATTGGTGTAATCACTCTGACTTCTCTGGCCCGTGTACATCCACTGATGGTCATCCATCATCTAACATATGTATCACCGAGCAAAGTAACCATCAATTGCATCTACATGGTGTTCCTACTGTCTAATAGGTGAGGATAGGTCCTAATCCCACCCGCGGATGCGTAGATGAGGTTAGTCTCCATGCTCTACTCCTATTCGAGACAAAATTTTGGTAGCACCTCCCTGTTGTTCTCTAGATACACGTCCTGCCAAAGAAGAGTGCGTATCCGAAGAATAATAGAGAGGTGATGCCAAAACTCTATCTCGAATTGGAACAGACCATGAAAACTAACCCATCTACGCATCCGCGGGCTGTCCAAAAAACATGGACAATCCAAAATAGATACGGTCGTAGATATGCAAAGATCTGCATACCTCCAACCGTATCTCTTTTGAACAGGAGACGCCTAACTGGGTTACGCGATCTACGACCATGATACGGAAAGATGGGTTATACCTAGGGTGGCGGTGGAGTCAGGCTAGCGGGGCCGTGGCGGGTCAGTGCAGTGGCGAGGCGACGCGGTGCAGGCAGACCCGCAGCGGTGAGGAAGACGATCGGGGTCGCCAAGATACTCTGGCTCGGCTACGATGGCTCTTCTCTGCAAAAAAAAGAACAAAATACTATCTCAGTTCAAAATTTCGGCAGAACCTCCTCTGCACGGTGAGGTATCCAAAACCTGCAAAAAAACATACGGCACGATGGCCGACAACCACATATACATATGCATTCAATTCAACATATCATTGCCAAGTCACATTCATCCACCACCACCACCGCCGCCGCCGCCACTCTACTCTTCTACTACTACAACCACCACCACCACTGCCACTCTACTCTTCTACTACTACAACCACCACCACCACCACCACCACCTATTACTACTACTACCACCACAACCACCTACTGTACTACTACTACCACCACCACAACCACCTACTACTACTACTCTACCGAACTCTACTTCTACTAAAACATACTACCACTGCTACTCTACTACTCACCTATGGTGTCGGGGGCTGGGAGGGCGTCGGGGCGTCAAGGTCGGCCGAGGCGCGCCGGGGACGAGGAGAGGATGGCCGCGGCGGTTGGGGGCGCGCCGAGGATGGCCGGGGTCACGCCGAGAGGGCTGGGGCAGTGCTGCCATGGGCTGGGGCGCGGGCCGCGGGCTTGGAGTGGCGGGCGTGGGGCGACGGGCGCCGGCAGGCCACGGGTGTCTGGGGCGGGCGACGGAGGCACGCCGGTGTGGGCAGGCCTGCGGGCGAAGGCGGTGGGGGGCACGCCGGCTGGGGCGCGCCGCCTTGCGCGGGCGGCGGAGCGACGGGGGCTCGTCGGCGGGGTGGGGCGGGCAGGGGGGCGTGTCGGCGGGTGGGGCAGGGCGGGCGAAGGCGGTGGGGGCACGCCAGCGGGGGCGCATAGCCGTGCGCGAGCGGGGCGTGCGCGGGGCAGGGCGGGACGGATATCACATGTGGAGATGTCCTGGTTTGTAAGCATCGTACGTGATAACGTGCACCAAACCTTCTCAAATTTTTATCACATCCTCCACATACGATATCATGACATCTCGACAAGTTACATGATTTTCGGACTTCGTTTGCATTTTATAGAATTTAAAAACAATTCATCCGCAAGTTCGTGGTCATGTTTCGTGAACAAGATGTTCGAAATTTCGGGTCCGTTCCTGGATACTGCCTCACACTACACTCAATACCATGAATATCATTTTTTGAATCATTAAATTCCATTATTCGATGCACGTGCAGTTCAAATTTGCATTTTCCAAAAAAATTCAATTAAATGAAATAAATTAACTAAATATAGCAAAAAGCCATAAAAATGTACCAAATTTTAACATAGAGTCTCATGTATTGTAGGAGGAGTCGAGAAAAATTTTAGAGTTCAAAAGTGGAAAAAAATAGTTTGCCGTTATTCTTTGCCGAGTGTCAGGGTCTGGCACTTGGCAAAGAAGTGGTTTGCCGAGTGCCTACCCACTGGCACTCGGTAAACCTGGACGGCAGGCGGCGGCCGTTACCTGACGCCGCTTTTTGCCGAGCGCCAGGGTTTGCCGAGTGCCTGACACTCGGCAAAAAGGGCCTTTGCTGAGGGTCTGGCTTTGCCGAGTGCCTGACACTCGGTAAAGCCTTCTTTGCCGAGTGTATATCGTTGCCGAGTGCGGCACTCGGCAAAATAGCTCTTTGCCGAGTGCCCGACTTTTAGCCCTCGGTAAAGAAAGTTGCACTCGGCAAAGAATCTGTTTCCCGTAGTGTGTACGCATTACAATCGAGTGTGGTTTTCCTACTAGTATGGTTTATGTAGGTGTTCATGGAGGTGAGCGACAGTAGTGGAATCCATGGTGCTGAGGAAGGTGGAGTACAAACGACCAGGTGGATGAGGATAAGGAGCTTGATGAAGAGGAGGATGAGCATGATGAGGTGGAGGGCCATGAACCCATCGAACGAGGTTGACGAGGACGAATAAATCCCTGCACTAATGTAGCAGATACGGTGTGAGGATGAAGAACCTTCTCTAGCCATGGTAGAAGGTGACTCAATGATTTTGACAATGATGATGTTGATCCAGATCCTCTACCACGAATAGGATGGGTATGGATACTCTATCGTAATTGTCAATGGAGGGGAAGTTGTGCCTTGGGAGTACAGTGTAAATGAGGTATGTGTGTCGATGCGCTTTACCCTAGCGGTGATGCAATAAACAAAGTTGTGCAATATTAATTGGTCAGTTTTATCTTTAAATAGGTAGTTCCTGGTGGACAGGTATTCCCCTACTGTTTATGATGTTAAGTGCATGCAACATGCTATGCACACATTCATTGGATTGATTATTATTGGAAGGTGTCTAAAGTTGAGGAGCACGCATGTCAGCTTCATCAATTTTCTAGAAGCACCAGAACCTCAAATGTGCTTTTATTGCAGATTTCATGTATGCTCATATCATGGGCAATCCCAGCTTTGAATTGAAATCCAGAATCGCCGAAGTAGAAGTCATTACAAAATTAACTATAGCAAGGCTTACAGGGATAAGCAGAGGGTGTTGGAGGTTAGGTGGGGGTCGTATGAAGCACCATATCACAGTCTTTCCATCACTCTTGGGTGTCATATGTTAGAGGAATACTAACAACTACATGGAATGAAACTTAATTATATCGATGCAAATCATCCTAATAAGCAAGTATTTCAGCAAGCATTTTTTTTCCTCTTGGGGCTTGTAAGCGGGCTTTCCAACACTACCTATCATATGCATCGACGACACAATTCGGACTAGGAGTGTCAATGGAGAGAGAGAGAGAGAGAGAGAGAGAGAGAGAGAGAGGGAGTCCCCTCACCTTATTCATTTCATTGTGGCCCCAATAGACCCTTGAGATATACAAGGAGTTTTATAAAAATATTTAAATCGGTTTATATTATATTGTAGACTTAGGGTCTGTTTGCTTCAGCTATAAGTTGTGAGCTATGAAAAACTTGTTGTGATCTATGTGTTGTGCAAAACATGTAAACTGTTTAGTTGAAATAACTATGAAATCTACCTCTATCTCTAAGCAGCTTTGAAACGTATCTTTTCTTCCACCTATTTTAAAAAAGCACGATCCAAAGTGCCATGAGAACTGCACTATGTGAAAGCAGTTGCTTCTAGAAAAACATATTCAAGCCCCACCTGTTTGGTTGATGGTCTGTATCTATTATGTTGTGATCTTTCCTTTGGCACCTTGGCAATCATATTTCCGTACCTCTGCTTCATTTCTACGGGAGACAAGAAGGTGCTCCATGGGGCGGGGATGCGCGCGGGGGGGGGGGGGGGGGGGGGGGGGGGGGGGGGGGGGCGCGGCCTCAACACCACTTTTACATAATTTCTGGCAGCACAGAGCAATGAAGATGCCAAAGTATTTCGATGGTAACTGCCGGGGTGACATTGTGTATCACAGCTGATTGAGGCAATGGAGGTGTAGACCTTTTCATGAACGGCTCACTTTAGCTTCAAAATTTTAAAGGTCTTGGCTACATACATTGTATTATCTACCAAAAAACAAAACATTTACTAAATTAGCATAACCAATACGGAGCAGATGTGAATTTTCTAATCAAGCACTATGAGCGCGCATGCAAAAGCATCTTTCCGGCACTAATAACTGGATCGAAGTTCCTCGAGGGTATCTCTACTATATAGCACGAACCGCCGCCGGCGAGTTACCGGCCAGTTGGGCACACGAGCTGCGAGAACGCCGCGCTGTTAGCCACCTCGTCGTCGGTCTCCTCCATGATCACGCACGCCTCGTGCGCCCGTGACGTGGACGACGTCCCCAGCGTCGTGACACTTGCCATGCTCCCGTTGCTGTTGCTCGGCTCGAGCGCCGGGCGCCCCGTGCCGCTGCCGCTGCCGTCACCCACGGTCCGCCGCCCGCAGCTGCCTCCTTCGAAGGTGTCCTGCAGCTGCAGCGCGAACTCGAGGTTCCACAGGACGTCCCCCATGGACGGCCGGTCGATGCTCTGCTCGGCGAGGCACTTCTCGGCCGTGTCCGCGACCTTCTTGAAACACTCCGGCGCGATCTGGTCCTTGATGGATGGGTCGACAACGTCCGGCAGGGTGCCGTTCCGCTGGCAGCTGAGCGCGTAGTCAGCGAGGCTGACCTGCTCCCGTGGCAGCGCCGGGTCGAGAGCTGGCCGCGCGAGGAGCACCTCGAAGAGAACGACGCCGAAGGAGTAGACGTCGGACTTGTCCGTGAGCTGCTGCCGCCGGAAGTACTCCGGGTCGAGGTACCCGAAGCTGCCCTTGACCATGGTGCTCACGTGTGTCTGGTTCATCGTCGTCGGGCCGGACTTGGAGAGGCCGAAGTCGGAGACCTTGGCGACCCAGTCCCCGTCGACGAGGATGTTGGTGGTCTTGACGTCGCGGTGGATGATGGTGTACTTGGCACCCGTGTGGAGGTAGTGCAAGCCCCGCGCGGCGCCGATGCAGATGTCGAGGCGGTGCCGCCACGACAGCGGCGACTTGCCACCCATGTAGAGGTGCTCCCGCAGCGTGCCGTGCTCCATGTAGTCATACACGAGGATCATCTCGCCGGCATCCTCGCAGAAGCCGATGAGGGAGACGAGGTGCCGGTGCCGCAGCTTGGACAGCATCTCCACCTCCGTCTGGAACTCGTGCACGCCCTGCTCCGACGACGGGTTGGACCGCTTGATGGCCACCTTGGTGTCGCCATCCACGACGCCCCGGTACACTTTGCCGAACCCGCCCACGCCGATCACCAGCGAGTCGCTGAAGTTCTTGGTGGCCACCTTGATGTCGGCGAACGAGAAGTGCCGGCACATGCCCGCAAGGTTCGCCGGGAGGTGGCCCGACGACTTGTTGCTGGTGTGGGAGTGGTACAGCGGCAGCCACCCGGAGGTGTGCGACCCGCCGGCGCTGTCTGCGTCCCTCTTCTTCTTTTCATGGTACCACACGACGCAGATCGCAGCGACGATCCCGAGCGCGGCCGCGCCGCCTGCCGTGCCGCCCATCACCTTCGCCATGTGGGGATGCGGCTTAGACTTGGGCACCTCGTGCTCTCCAGCGCCCAGCTCCGCCTTGGCGAGCAACCTGGACGGCTCGGGGTCTGGCGCGGCGAGGTTGCCGACGGTGTCGTTGAGCTTGAAGATCTCGAGGCCGTTGAGGATGGCGTCGTAGAACTGCGGCCGGAGCGCCACGGACGGGTGCAGCGCCACCCACATGGCCTGGCCATCAGGTTCTTCGGACACGTACACCGCGTAGTCCTTGTACATGGGCACGCCCTTCTCCGACGTCATCCCGATCACGTCGGCGTCGGACTGCGCCGTCTTGTTGTTGACATAGATGTCGAACGCCCGCTGGTTGGCCCGGCTGAGCAGCAGCTCGCAGAAGTGGAGGCGCGCGACGTAGGTGAAGTTGGCGTCCACCGGCATGGTCCAGGTGAGGTTGTAGTTCTGGTTCAGGCGCGGGTCAGAGCCCATGGAGCGGGTGCCCAGGTACACCTCCTGCGGCGCGGCGTACTCGGCGATCTCGCTGGGGTACTTGATCTGGAAATGCGGGCCGGCCCTGTAGGTGACGCCCGACGTGGCGCCGTACACGTACGGCGTGTCGTCGTACCAGTGCCGGGTCAGGCCGGAGTCGTTGGAGGGCGGGATGTACGAGCCGCCGACGTTGAACCGGTACATGGTCTGGAGCGTGGAGCTGGCGATGTCCACGGTCTGGTCCGCGAAGCCGACCATGATCGCCGGGTCGACGAAGATGTCGGGCATGGAGGCCACCTCGATGCCGTTGACGAAGGCGTAGGTCTCGTTGCCCATCGGCGTCGGCGTGAAGGTGAGGGTAAGGAACCCCGCGGGCGTAGGCGGGAGGGAGAACTCCCGGATGATGTACGCCTGGCTCAGCGCCTTTGTGTAGGTGTAGACGCTGAAGTTGCGGAGCAGCGTGATGCCGGTGGACGTGGACACGGAGAAGTGGAAGCCGGCGGCGGCGATCCCGTTGTAGGAGGACGGGTAGAAGTGAAGGCGCACCCAGTGCCGGTCCCGCGGGTTCACGGAGAAGTTGTAAACGGCCTCCATGGTGAACACCCGCGCCGTCATGTAGGGGATGGTGGACGGCAGCCCATTGTCCACCTTGTCGGCCGCCATCAACAGGGACGACTTGCCGGAGTCGGTCAGCCACGTGTTGTCGTTCGTGTCAGCCACCCACTTCCGGCCGTCCGCGTCCAGGCCGTCCCTCGTCGACCCACAGTTGAGCAACACCCTATCCGTGGGAGCGTACACCTTGGACTCTGCGGTGGCAGCAACGCCGGCGACGAGTAGCAGCACCAGCAATGGGCGCCGAGCTCTGCCAGCCATGCGCCGAGAAATTGGGAGGGAGCTAGGCCGTACGGCGGCCAATGGAGACGGAAGAGAAGATGCATTGGTGACGACTAGGACATAGCGATTGGTGAAAGGGGAAGAGAGAGAGGTGTCTGGGAGGCGAGAGTGAGGGTGTTTGACCGCGGGAGAACAGGGTTGAAACACGCGTGTACGGTAGGCCTCAGAGCGTACTCCGGGAAACCAAGGCAGTAGGGGCATGCAATGCAGCTGAGAAACCCTACAAACATGTCCACCCACACAGCGCGCGTTTGGCTGCATGGGGCTCTCCCAGCCCATGTAGGATTGTCTGTCTGCGCAATTCAGGAGCTATGAACTGAGGACAGCAGCAACTTCGAACAAAATCATTTCTTCCATACAAAGCCAGAGAACGTCCTTGAGGGTTGTAACAATCTAGTAGTCTTTTGAGACGGCACAGAAAAATGGAATTTACAGGTGCCTCTTTATTCCCAATGGCTGGCCAGGCCAATTGCACCACCAGCCTTTGAATGCGTGACTACATGGCTACAGGCTCTAGAGAAACAGCTCGGCAAAGGCAACCACCCCCTCAGTCATCGACCTTCATGGAGATCTTCCGAGAAAACAGCGGTTCTTGGAATGGTTTCGGTCTCAAAGGGGCTGAGGCCTGAGAAAGGGCCCGAAGAGAACATGGACGAGGTACCATCTGATTCATA
The DNA here is from genome assembly GCF_019320115.1 of Miscanthus floridulus. Lineage (NCBI taxonomy): Eukaryota > Viridiplantae > Streptophyta > Magnoliopsida > Poales > Poaceae > Miscanthus > Miscanthus floridulus. The sequence goes on from NC_089584.1 coordinate 28,484,973, forward strand.
GGTCGTCGAGGATTGCCGGATGTTGGGACGAGCAGGCGGTGTTGGCATAGATTCCTGGAACTCCACAGAGCGTTGCACCATCTTGAGTGACTGCACCGCCTCACCCATTGTTAGTCTTTGGTTTGCCTCTGGTGAAACACAGGCTGCTGCAATTGTGCACACCCGCACAAAATCATCTTTCGGGTACGGTACTGGCCGCCAAGCCTGGGGTCAGCTAGTTCTTCTCATCTATCCTGATCTCGGAGAATTGGCCGTGCCTGCAGTCAACCGAGTGAAAGAATGTCTTCAGCGTGACATCACCTCTTTACGCACCATGCAGTGACAAATAATTTGAGATTTAAATTCCAGTGTCAGCTGCCTACACATATACATAAAAACAACCTATGCACACACAATCCGCTGACTGTCTGATAGTCATCACGTTAAAAATATTCTAATTCAGCGGTAAAATCACACAAGAACTGAAGATAGTATATAAAAGAAAGAAGTATTACCCATGTCACTAGGTTTTCCTGCCCAGAGGGCTGTGACATATCCACAGGCCTCCTCCCAGTTAGTAGTTCAAGTAGAACAACTCCATAGCTATATATACATCACTTTTTACAAGCAAGTGTCCCGTCATAGCATACTCTGGTGCAACATACCTGCAAACAGGCCAGAAATATTAAGGTAAATTCAGAGAAGAAATAGCTGGTCATGGCTAAAGGTAAAAGGACATTCAGATTACCCGAAAGTTCCCATAACACGAGTAGAAAGATAATTTGTCCGACCTTCCGGCGCCTGTTTTGCCAAACCAAAATCGGACATTTTAGCATGGAAATCATTCTCAAGCAATATATTGGATGCTTTGAAATCCCCGTGGACTACGCAAGGCTGCGAATCCTCATGGAGGTATGCTAATCCCCTGGCAGCATCAAGCCATCAAGTGCTATCCTCATCCTGGTGTTCCAGTCCAAGGGGCAGCTAGCACCTAGTGCACCTAAGAAAATGCAGTACATGCATGCTCAGAATTATGTTTCTTATGTCTGTAAGTTACATGGTGCAAAACAAACAGAAATAATAGATTCAGGTGCAACTAAAATGGGGCCTGTGCAGAGAGGATTTGGGAAGAGAATCGATAGATCATACCATGAAGCCAAGCCTCTAGGCTTCCATTGGGAACAAGCTCATAACAAAGAAGGTTCTGTGATGACTCACGGCTGCTATAGTAACCAATCAATTTCACACGATTCCGGTGGTGCAACCTGCTCAGCATTTCCACTTCAACTAAAAACTCTTTATCTCCTTGGTGCCCTCCACTAGAGTAAGCTTCTTTATAGCGACAGCAGTGCCATCACTCAGTACCCCCTTGAAGACACGACCAAAACGACCCTCTCCAAGCACACTTGAAGGCTCAAAGTTATTTGTTTCCACTTTCAGTTCTTCATACGAAAGGAACCTTGTGCTGGTGGGGCGAGGAAGGGACTCCACTGCAGAAACTGCATCTGGCGTCCTTTGCTTGGCTGTATAAAGAATTATGAGGTCAAACATGTTATAAAAGTGTTTTAAAAAATACCAGGAAAGAAGCTAAACAACTGGTTTTTGTTTCAGGTTGACTATAAACTTGGATATATCCATCTCCACTAATGTCAGTGCTAGGGTGAAGAGCCGGGATCTTGAATAGCCCACTATCAGAAAATGCTCATGACATTGCTTTTAATCTTTGAAGGACTACAGTCAGAAATGCATTATTATATTTCAAAAGGTTGTAAAGTGTATTCAAGATGCACTTCTCTTATCATGACAATCATATGAATGCTTAGTGCAAATTCTTTAATTTACTGGATCACATCAATAAAGTATAGCACACATTACAAAAACCTACGAATGTCTTAGTGCAAAGTATAATCACAGTTTACCTGATGTTATATGGTTTGGAGTTTGGACAGTTATATGTGCTTTAATGAGAATATGAGTTACATAGTTTACAATAGTTATTTATCTTGTAAAGACTTGTCAAACATTTTGCAAATGTTGCATTTACCATGTTTTTCTTTAAAAATGGCATCATCCAATCACCATCACATAATGAACACAACAAGTGTGTATTGTTCCAAAAAAATAGCACATATATAGCAGATAATAGGACACATACGGGTTTCAACACGAGGCACTCTCTTTTTCCCTTTCCTAATTGTGCAGAAGCATATTATTAAAACAATCAGCAAGACTCCAATTAGAGAACCAACACATATGATAATCACAGTAATCAGGCTTGGATGTCCATTGTTGCTGGGACCCTCACTCGGTCTTGGCAAGTTCGATACTGTAGATGGAGAGGCCCTAGGCGCTATTGTGAATGCTGGAGCTGCCAATGATACAGATAGCAATATTAAGAACAGTGACGACAACAACAACAACAACAAAGCCTTTAAGTCCCAAACAAGTTGGGTTAGGCTAGAGTTGAAACCCAGCAGAAACAATCAAGGTTCAGACATGTGAATAGCCATTTTTCAAGCACTCCTATCTAAGGCTAAGTCTTTGGGTATATTCCATCATTTCAAGTCTCCTTTTATTGCCTCTATCCAAGTCAACTTCGGTCTTCCTCTGTCTCTCTTCACGTTACTATCCTGGCTTAGGATTCCACTACGCACTGTTGCCTAGGTCTCCGTTGGACATGACCAAACCATCTCAACTGGTGTTGGACAAGCTTTTCTTCAGTTTGTGCTACCCCTAATCTATCACGTATATCATTGTTCCGAACTCGATCCCTTCTTGTATGACCGTAAATCCAACGCAACATACGTATTTCCACGAGACTTATCTGTTGAATATGTCGTCTTTTCGTAGGCCAATATTCTGCACCATACAACATAGCAGGTCTAATCGTCGTCCTATAAAACTTGCCTTTTAGGTTCAGTGGTACCCTTTTGTCACATAGGACACCAGATGCTTGACACCACTTCATCCACCGTGCTTTGATTCTATGGCTAACATCTTCATCAATATCCCCGTCTCTCTGTAGCATTGATCCTAAATATCGAAAGGTATCCTTCCTAGGCACTACTTGACCTTCCAAACTAATATCTTCCTCCTCCCGAGTAGTAGTGCCGAAGTCACATCTCATATACTCACTTTTAGTTCTACTGAGTCTAAAACCTTTGGACTCTAAAGTCTCCCGCCATAACTCCAGTTTCTGATTCACTCCTGTCTGACTTTCATCAACTAGCACTATATCGTCCACGAAAAGCATACACCAAGGGATGTCCCCTTGTATGTCCCTTGTGACCTCATCCATCACTAAGGCAAATAGATAAGGGCTCAAAGCTGACCCTTGATATAGTCATATCCTAATCGGGAAGTCATCCGTATCTCCATCACTTGTTCGAACACTAGTCACAACATTATTGTACATATCCTTAATGAGTCCGATATACTTCATTGGGACTTTATGTTTGTCCAAAGCCCACCACATAACATTCCTTGGTATTTTATCATAAGCCTTCTCCAAGTCAATAAAAACCATGTGTAGGTCCTTCTTCTTCTCCCTATAACGCTCCATAACTTGTCTTATTAAGAAAATGGCTTCCATGGTTGACCTTCCGAGCATGAAACCAAATTGGTTCATAGAGACCCACGTTATTGCTCTCAAACGATGCTCGATAACTCTCTCCCATAGCTTCATAGTATGGCTCATCAACTTAATTCCCCGGTAATTAGTACAACTTTGAATATCCCCTTTATTCTTATAGATCGGTACCAATATACTTCTCCCCACTCGTTAGGCATCTTGTTCGATCAAAAAATATGGTTAAACAGCTTGGTTAGCCATACTATAGCTATGTCCCCAAGGCATCTCCACACCTCGATTGGGATGCCATCCGGTCCCATCGCCTTACCTCCTTTCATCCTTTTTAACGCCTCTCTGACCTCCGATTCTTGGATTCTCCATACAAAGCGCCTATTGGTGTCATCAAAAGAGTCATCCAACTGAAAGGTTGTGTCCGTATTCTCACCATTAAATAATTTGTCAAAATACTCTTGCCATTGATGTCGAATCTCATCCTCCTTCACCAAGAGCTGCTCCCTTTCATCCTTAATGCACTTAACTTGGTTGAAGTCCCTTGTCTTTCTCTCATGAACCCTAGCCATCCTATATATGTCCTTCTCTCCTTCCTTCGTACTTAAATGTTGGTAAAGATCCTCGTACGCTCTACCCTTTGCCACACTTACAGCTCGCTTTGCAGTCTTCTTTGTCACCTTGTACTTCTCTATGTTGTCCACACTCCTGTCATGGTACAAACGTCTATAGCATTCTTTCTTCTCCTTAATAGCTTTTTGGACTTCCTCGTTCCACCACCAAGTATCTTTAGCCTCGCCTCAACTTCCTTTGGTTACTCCACACACCTCTGAGGCCACCTTCCGAATGTTGATTGCCATCTTCTCCCACATGTTGTTTATGTCATCTTCTTCCTTCCAAGAACCCTCTTTGATAACACTTTCCCTGAATACCTCTAATGTCTCCCCTTTCAGTTTCCACCACTTTATTCTTTCAATCTTATCTTGTTTATCCCTACGGACACGCACCTGAAAACGAAAGTCCGCCACCAAAAGCTTATGTTGAGAAACAACACACTCCCTTGGTTTGTCCTTTCTTCTTGCGAGGACAAAGTCAATCTGGCTAGAGTGTTGTCCGCTACTGAAGGTCACTAGATGAGATTCTCTCTTTCTAAAGAAAGTGTTGGCTATCATTAGGTCAAAAGCTACCGCAAAGTCCAGAACTTCCTCCCCCTCCTGATTCCTACTATCATACCCAAAACTTCCATGAACTGCCTTGAAACCTGTGCTTGCAGTACCTACATACCCATTAAGATCTCCTCCTATAAAAAGCTTCTCACTACTAGGTACAGCTCTAATTAGGCCATCTAAGTCTTCCCAGAACTATCTCTTAGCACTCTCATCGAGGCCTACTTGGAGGGCATACGCACTAATTACGTTCAAGACCATATCACCAATGACAAGCTTGACTAAGATAATCCTATCTCCTTGCCTTCCCACTCCCACCACACTATTCTTGAGACTCTTATCAATCAAAACTCCTACTCTATTTCTATTTGCAACTGTCCCTATGTACCAAAGCTTGAAACCTATATTATCCACCTCCTTCGCCTTCTGACCCTTCCATTTAGTCTCTTGAACGTATAATATATTTACATGCCTCCTAGTCATGGTATCAACTAATTCTCTTAACTTACCTATAAGCGACCCAATATCCTAACTACCTAAATGGATCCTAGTTGGTTCAACTAGCTTCCTTACCCTTTGCACCCGTCGACTCAGATGTGAAGACCCTTCCTCATTTTCACTACACCCGGGCGCCGATGTAGCGCGCCACTAAGGATGCGACGATCTGATCCTTGCTCACTTGACACCGTGCCCAGATCGTGACACGAAGTGTCACAGGGGTGATGACCCAACCCTTGCTCATTTAACACCATACTCAGGTTCCGATATGGCACGTCGCTAAGAGGGTTACGCCCCAACGGTTTTCTTTCGGGTTTCATCTCCATTAGAATGGCTAGATTTAACGTTGGCTCACCACGCCTATCACAACCCTCCTCTTTTACCAGGGCTTCATTTAAAAAAAATCAAGATAGCATGACACATAAAAGAAAGGCCACTTATATTTATTTATGAGATGGTTTCATAAAACTACGACCACCTGCATCTAACTATCAAGGAACTACAACTTCTGATATCAATTTTACAAGCGTAAAAGTATTTGCGCCATTAGTTTCACAAACCTACAACAATTTGCATGGACCCACACGTCAACCACACAAAGTCCACATGTCACCAGGCCCACCCATAACACTAATGGGATGGTGGCTGACATGTGGGTCCATATAAAATTTTGTAGGCCTGTGAAAGTGGTGGTGCAAGCAGTTATAGTTCTAAGAAATTGATGCTAGAGATTGGCATTCCTAACTTTGACCCTCACGCATTTTATAATATGCAAGAATCATCAATCCATCATGTCTTTGAGCTTCAATTTTGTATCATAACATCAAGGCAACACATCCAATGTTCATTGAAGAAAACTAACATCCTGTGATAAAATTTAAATTGAATATGCATACCTCTAAACTTTTTGATGGGGAAACAAAAGAAAAACTTTCCCTAGAACTTGGCGCTAGAGTAATTGGCGCCGAACTTACATGTCTCGGCGCCAGCGTAATTAGCGCCTACGGATACGTGGCAGGGTGCTTGGTGCCACAGATCTTGGCGCCAAGCACAGCGCCAAGATCTGTGGCGCCATGGCTGGTTGACATATGAGCCCAATTTTCTTTCTTTCCTCCTCTCTCTCTTTCCCTTTCTCATTTCTTTGTTCCCGACCGCTAGCCACAGCGCCATGCCCGCCTGCCCGCCGTCGGCGAGGCACCTCCTCCCCGCTTGGCCGTGCCACCCCGCCTCGCCCCACTGGGCCTGCGCCGCCCCGGCTGTCTGGCCCATCCACTGGGGCATGGCGTGCCGAGGCCAGGGGTGGCCTGCCGCCGCACCGGTGCCTACGAGTCCACTACACCAGCCACTTCTCCTCTCCACTCGAGCAAGGTATAATTAGTTGGATAATTTTGTTAGTAGTTACCAATAGTTAGTTCAATGGTGTGTTAGTTCTTGATTTAGATAGGTAGATACATATTTAGATAGGTAGATAGATGGATAATTAGGGTGATTGTTAAGTTAGGTAGTTAGTTAAATACCTTGTGTAGTTAGATACATAGATACTTAGTTGCATAGGTAGTTTGTAGTATTTAGTAATAGTCGTTAGTTACTTGATAGTACATATTTAGTTAATTATTTACCCACTAGAGATCTATTATTCATCTTGCATATATTTTGGACTAAAGGAAATGTGCTTTGTTATGTGTATGAATTAGATGGACAACCTAGTGAGCATATATCATGAAGGCACCATGAAAAGAGATCGCTATGGATATGTTGAGTTTGTAGATATGCAAAGCGTGCCTAGAATAAGAAGCCTTCATTTAGTGAGTTGGTTGCAAGGGCTCGGGAGGAGCTACATTACCATGATGATGATGGCATCACAATTGAGGGTGTACTTCACCTAGGTTCCCCTCCCAACATCCTTAGGAAGATGATCCCAATTGGGTGTGCAGATCAATGGAAGAACTATGTGAGATCAGCTATGAAGAGCTAGTTCCAAAATTTGGATGTGGTTGTGCGTCGGGTGTTAGTTGATCCCATTCCTCATAGATTCCCCCCGCCAATGGGTCAGCAGGCACACTTTTACCCTCTCATCCCAGAACCTGATATGAATGTGGAGGTTGCACCTATGGTTCCCGATGCTCAATCTGCCTCCAATGAGCTAGTTGGAGATGCTTGTCAGACTCATGATGTTGTGGAAGATCCTCCTTATGAGATACCTTTGACACAGAATCATCCGAGTAAGTGTCTTATCCGCATTGTTATTGGGAGCTTACCCCCTTCCTTACATCCATTTTTCTCATTGTTTCCTCGTATTTCTACTTATGTTGTAGGAGACATTCCTAACAATGTGGATGTGCCCCCTGTTGCTGCGCAAGTGCACTATGGCAAATTGCATAAACATGCACATGTCACTTTACAACATTTATACATATACATAAATGTCTATCTGCGTCCTTGCGCATTTTAACTACCCTCTCCAGTTGTTATAGATCACTCTCCGAGCAGGTCATTTGGCTTGGTCATCACCATCCATTTCGCCGAATAGGTTGACGTCGCTGGCCAGCTTCTTCGCTGCGTCCTCCACCTCATATTCTAGCTGCTGATGCTCCGTCGCGCCCATCCCTCTGGCGAATTCGGCCCCTATCGCTTGAAGGTCAATAACAGGGTAGTGGGATCAGACCATCGCTAGAGTGTGTGTAACGGCGGTTATGGTGGCATCACGGTTGAAGCTTTTGAAGTTCTCCCATATCGCCTTACACCTGTCGATGATGGTGTCCAGGCGCGGTGGCCTGCCGTAGGGCTAAGGAGCCACCTCTATGTTGACACAATCGAGCACCGGCTTGACTCTGGCAACTACGACGTCAAGCTTGCTCCTCTGGGTCTTGGCCTCCTGCTCCAGCACATCGAACTGCGCCTTGGTCCTCCGATGGTACTCTGTAGATATCACAAGGATCTGTCAAGCAAAGAAATTACTCCAGCAGTAACTTCGACCACAAAGTACTTACCCTTCAGCTCCTCAGCTAGCTTCTCCGCTCGCCTAGCCGTCTTCTTCTCCTCCTCCTGGAGTTGATCAAAGACTTGGTATAACTGGCTGAGCTCTATGTCTTGCTCTACAAGCATAACGGTCATCAACAATAATAAGACTTCAACAATGCAAAGTAAATTCGCCGATCCACCATACCTTTTTTCTACTCGGAGACGTTCCGCAGCTGCTCAAACTTTATCTCCAGCTGCTCCAAAACACTCATCAGTTGCTCGGAGACGGTGGCCAGCTGCTTAGACCTTCCCCACAATTGCTCGGACACAGTCGCCAGCTGCTCGGATAGAGCCCCCTTTTGGTATTCCAGATCCCGCTCGTTAGCCTCGACAAGATCCCACTCGTGTTGGGCCCTCTGGACATTTTTCTCCATGAGCTTCATCACCTCCTTTAGTTTTGCGTTCTCCTCGACGAGGTGCTCCATCCTCTTGATCAGCTGTCGCCGTTGTTCGGCAGTTTGAGCTATGCCCTATAAAAGCACCAAGATTATGAAGAACTTCAATCTCCAACGTCAAACACGAGCATTGATGATGCAATGCTAACCTTGATCTGCTTCATCACCATAGAAAGGGTGGACTCTAGCCTCCTAAGCTCCCTGATGGTGTCTTCCTCCTCAACGACCACCACTTCATCACCTCGCTTGCAGATGATTCAGACGGCTTGAGGTTGTGATTCCTCACGCTTAATTTCTTCCACCTCGTCCTCTTCCTCCATAGCTGGGGGCACAACTAGGGGGCTTGGTGGCCGCACAGCGTGTCCGACCAAGCCCTCCGATGCCTTAGGGAGCACCATCTACTCCTCTAGCACCACTGGCTTCTCTGCTCTAGTCTCCGATGTGGTGTCGGCAACTCTAGCTTCCGCCTCTAAAGGCTCAGCGTCTCTCGCTGTTTCCCTAGGCACTGCTGTCGGCTCATCCGTCGTCGACACCAACTGTTCTCTATCGCCAAGTTCATCAGCAGCGGCGGTTGACTCCTCCGTAGGCCATCGAGCACCCGGGGACTCCAGGATGGGGTCTGCTGGCATTATTTCCACGTTGGGACTAGCCCCCAGCTGCTTGCCGGTCTGGCCAAATGGATTCAAATCCTCGGTACGCCTCGCTCTGCATCAGATTAGCTCATCAATCGCCAAAAGAGATAAAGATACGACAACAAAATAAATCCAAGGCAAGGATACTTACGTGTTGGCCTCCTGGTACACTTTTCTAAACCAACAATGCCTACCCAAGCCCCTAGGCATGGCCCTAGGGTCAACCCACGTGCCCTAAGGTGGAGGTCTCGCAGCCTCTCTTCCGCCTGTTGCTGCTTAGGGACTTCCGCCTGCTGCTCGGGGACTCCCTTCGCTTGCGGCTCGGGGACTTCCTCCCCTCCCTTTGATTATACCTCCACGCGCATGTTGTGCGGAGGCACTTGAGTGCTTGGTGGAGGAGCCACTGGAGCCCCATCATCATCAGACCACTCAGACATCACCACACTTTGTGTCCAAGTGGTCTGGTCACCACCAAGAGAGATGCCGCCCGGCTTGTGGGGAGCAACACTCGCTATCTTCCTCTTCTTCCGGGCTAGCTCATCTGCCACTACCCTCTTCCCCTGAACCTTCTCCAATACTGGGGGAGGACTCTTCGTCCGACCAGCGTTCGTGCCTCCAGACTCCGATGAGGCGCTGACAGCACCCTCCTCAAGCTATGTTGTTGGCCAGGCGTCCACTGCCCTTGGCCAATCACTCCTCGGCACGCCCGAGAAGTACACCACTCTTTCCTATGAATGAATCTTTCCACAAGTGAATCAGTACACTGCTCGGCAACGCTATAGGATAAAAAGGATCATGAACAAACAATTGAAACTTTTACCTGAGGAGGCGGGTTCGTGCAGTTAAAGGCCCTCGTCTGCCCTGACATGCTGAATGAGGCATTTAGAGCAAAAAGCCCTACGGCCTGCTCTAGCACGTCATCCTTGGACAGCCTCTCTGACCTCTCCTAGGTACCATCAATGTCCCCCTTGAAGTCAAAGCCTGCGTGGGCCCTCTCCTTGTAGGGCTGGACATGGCGCACTATGAAGCTCACCGCCACCAACCCACCGTTCATCTTCACGCCCTTAATTAGGCCAAGGAGCTCCCTCACTTGCTCCATGTTAGCACTACTTGGCCTCTCTGACCAGCTCCTCTAGTTCTTTGGCACATGGTCGACGTCGTAGCAGATGGCGGGATGACTCTGCTTCATGTAGAACCACCTGGCATTCCACCCCTATAGCGAGGTGTTTAGCGGTATAGTGATGTGCTTGCCCACCATTCTATCATGGAGTTGAAGATAAATGCCACCGACCACCTTTGAACCACCGCCACCCTTCTTCTGCCAGAATAGATGACAAAAGAGGTTGAAGTGGGGAAGAACTCTGAGATATGCCTCATAGAAATGGATAAAGATAGAGAAGTGCAAGATGGTTTTGGGTGGAGGTTGCACAGACTAATTCTATAGAACTCTAGCAGATCCCTCAAGAAAGGATGAATAGGAAAACCTAACCCGCGCTAGAAATAATCTTCAAAAACTACTACTTCGTTAGTATGCGGCATCGGGAAGGGCTCACCGTTGGTTGGCCGCCATCCGGCGGTGACATGGTTAGAAAGAACCCCTGCCTCCACCATCCAGTTGATCTCCACCTCCCCCATGTTCGATGGCACCCACTTGTTGTCATGGCTGGCTTCGACGGTCGACTTCTTCGGTTTTCTAGCTCCCTTCTTCGGCACCATCTCTTAGATCTAGTTTGGGATTGGCAGCGAAAGCGTGTGTGAATCTAGAAGTGCGAGGGCTAAGGAGGAAGATGAAATAGCAAAGTGGCAAAGGTGGGAGCACAGGGTGCGGTGGCGTAGTTATAAAGCACTCCCCCACCTTTCGCATTCGAGGGTTTTTGGGAAACTGCTCCATGATTTGCGCCCCTCTGAATTCTCCACAACAGCGTTGTGGGCCGTTACCTGGGCTTTCGCGCAACTATAGCCTGTATCGCCCATTTATCATCATAATTTGTTACTGCTTACTGAATATTCACTGACTTCTTCGCCATCTGTTATGGCTCAGTAATTACTACTATATAGCCGTTACTCTATTTTTTTTCCATGATTTGTTTTCTCCAAGATTTCCACTTATGGCTTGAGGACTGCGTCATCAATGCAACTTTGTTCCTCACTGCAATGGGGACTTTCTTTTGACTATTTCTGACCCTAGCACCACGTGACCACATCACCTACTGTCAGGCTCGGGGACTAAGTGGGCACACTTCACCTTATGGTGAATGTGCTTTTCTCATTTTGGGGCTACACCCAGGGACTGGCTGCCTGCTTGGCTGGTCTTGTGCTTTTCTTTACTTTGGACCCTAGCACCATGTGACTACATTACCTACTGTTAGGCTTGGGGACTAAGTGGGCACACTTCACCTCGTGGTGAGTGTGTTTGCTTTAATCTCTAAGACTCCGTGCCTCCCAAAGCTAAAGAAGACTATCTCCCTTTCTCATGGTTGGACTCTAAGTGGGCACACTTGGTCCACTATGAGGAAATTTTTGATTTTGAACTTGATCTCCTTACATCCTTATGGAAAGCCTAACTTGGGATACACTACTTGGCGACAGTTCACACTGCTTGGTGATGGTTCACGCTGCTCGGAGATGGTTCACACTGCTCGACGACGGTTTACATTGCTTGACAATGGTTCACATTGCTCGGCGACAGTTCACACTGCTCAGCGATGGTTCACACTGCTCGGCGATGGTTCACAACTGCTTGGCAACTCATCACGGTGGTCGGACCATGAGTTTGACTACTCGGTTTTGTTCGCACCTTCTCGAACAAGCTCAAGATGGCATTGCATAATGGATACAAGACACTCAGGGACTAGCTGTGGGGGGTACGACCCTAGATACCCATAGCGGACCATGTGGGCTATGCCCCTAGGGGCGGCCTAGCCCACAAGATGAAGCCTTGTGGGACACGACACTGCTCGACGCATCCCACAAGACACCAGAAAGATATCCTAAAGATACTACGAGATCTATTAGGATACGTATGATCCCATGATTCCTGTAATTTGTTATTACTTTTTGGTTATATCCTAGATCTAACCAACTTGTAAACCTACCCTCCGAACTATATAAGGCGGGGAGGGACCCCCCTCCAAACACACGCAATATCATAGGATAGACAATACAATCCAACAGACCATAGGAGTAGGGTATTACATCATACTGATGGTTTGAACCCATCTAACTCATGTGTCTCTATTGCCTTCTTGTTCTCGATTACACGCATCTCTATCAATCAATCTATCTTCGTGGGATACCCCTCGAAGGACTGTCGACGACATTCTATCGACAAGATGGATTCTGTGGCTCCAATAGTGTTGAAATTATGAATGATTCGAAGCCAAATGAGATGGCAAGGGCTCTTGATTTTGATGATGATTGTCCTATTGGAGAGCTAATGGAGAGTGACATTGAGATGCTCAGACGTATCTTTCCCGGTTGCCATGATCCAAGAGTTCACGAGTTCTATGATCTTACTCATTTTGATTAGGCGTGTGTAGAAGGACATGATGATGAGCTACTAGAAGCTCCTGAGGCTGGCCCTAACATGGTAATGGAGAAGGGTAGGGTATTCAAGGACCTCCCTACTTTGAAGAGGTGGTTGTAGGCGTTTGCAGTGATACGAAAGAGACCTTACAAGGTCTTGCATTCATATGCGGAGCGCCGTTACATAGTTGTGTGAGACAAGAAACGCTACCCATGGAGGGTTTGTATAAGGAAGCAAAAGGCCATCGAAAAGTGGAAGATCACAAAAGTTGTCGGGCCACACAATTGTGCTGACCATGTGCTCAGACTAAAGCATCAATAGTTGACATCTACCCTCATTGCCAAGCGGTTTATGGGAATATTGCAGGGAGAACCCAACATGAAGGTTAGGACAATTATCAGGACTAGTGAGGCATTGTATGGAGGTTATGTGATAACTTATGATAAAGCTTGGAGGGCTCAGCAGCGAGCGTGGAAGATGATATATGGGGACTGAGAGGATGGATATGAGTAGCTACTAGTACTTTTCAATGCAATCTAAGTGTTGAATCTAGGCATGCATTATGAGTACATCCTAAAACCAAATGCATGGAAGGATGGGAGGCAGATATTCTTCCATGCTTTTTTGGTGCTTCCCTCAATGTGTCGAGGCCTTTAGGCACTATCGTCCCATCTTCTCCATTGATGGTACATTCTTGATTGGTAAATAACAAGGCACACTTCTTATAGCCATATCCTATAACATGAACAACAAGTTGGTTCCTTTGGCATTTGCTTTGGTTGAGAAGGAGAACAATGACAGTTGGGGATGTTTCTTGAGGCTAGTCTGGATACATGTGGTTGGGCCTAGCAGGGAGGTTTGCATCATATCTAATAGGCACTAGGGCATACTTAATGCTGTGCGAGAGCAGATAGAGGGGTATGCACCTGTGCACCATCATTGGTGTACTTGGCACCTTGCCAAGAATCTACTCCGAAAGGTTGGTGTGAAGGATAATTTTGATCTGTTCTAGGAGGCTGCTCGATAGCTTGAGGACAAGTACTTTAAGAAAAAGTTGGAGCATGTTAGAATCATATCAAATGCAGAAGGTAGACAATGGCTCATAGGTTTGATGAGGGATTTGGAGAAATGGACAAGAGCTCACGATGCCGGTGTGTAAGGAAAATGGACCCTAGGCCTATTTACTTTGGATTTTGGTGTTTGATGACCAATACAACCAAATTAGACTAATGAATTTGCAAGTGATTGTTTTGTAGTTCAATAGGATGCAAGATGTGACTTGGACAAAGGCGACGTGATAATCCAATGATAAACACCTCAAAGAAGACCTTAGGAGCACAAGAGAAGACCTAAGATATCAAGCAAAGTCCATGCACGAAGATATGAACCAAGCCGCATATAAGATCACAAAGAAACAAGCTCACAAAGGTGACCGAATGCTAGAGAAAAGCGACCGGACGCTCCGATCAGGAGGCTCAGCAATAGAAGCAGTGACCGGACGCTAGACCGGATGCTGGCGGCAAGCTGACCGGACGCAGGACCGCAGCATCCGATCGAGTACAAAGAGGTTCTAGAGCGGTGAATTTGCGACCAGACGCGTCCAGTGGCATGTGACCAGACGCTGGCAGCGTCTGATCAGTAGATTGCAGCTCCAATGGTCAGGACGACCGGACATGTCCGGTCAGGACGTGATCAGCGTTCGGTTAGTAGCAGAAAAGCAGGATTTCATCCCCAACGGCTAATTTCTTAGTGGGGCTTATAAATACAACCCCCAACCAGCCAAATGAGGTGTGTGGAGCTGAGGAAACATACCAAGGGTGTTGATACACCATTTTAGTGATCTCCACTTGCATAGTGCTTAGAGTTTTATTAGGTGATTAGCGTAGGTGCTTTGCGAAGTGCTTAGGTTGATTAGACCACCGCTTATGCGCTTGCTCTAGATTCAGGCCTAGTGTTTAGTGAGGTTTGCATACCTCTTACCACTTGATGCTTGCGTGCACCATTGTTGTACATTGGAGGGGCTTGTAGTCTTATGAGATCACACCAACCGTGTTTGTGGTGTGGCCACCACCATGTACCAGAGGGAATAAGGCCCGTGGCGTTTCGGCCAGAAGCTTGATAGTGAAGACGGTGGGGAGCATCCAGGAGAGGCTTGCCGGAAGGTATGTTTGAGACCCACTTGCATATGGGGAAGGCCCGAAGCTATCCACGGAGTTACCCAACCAGGAGCTTGGCCCTTGCGAGGGATTCCTTACGAGGGGCTCCAACGAGGACTAGGGAAAAGCTTGCGCGCTTCTCAATACCTCGATAAAAATACCGAAGTCATCGACGGGAGTTTGCATATCTCTACCTTGCTCTTTAGCTTCTGCATTTACATTGATTGCATTACTCCTTTTGCGGTAGAGATAGCAACACATTAGCAAAACCGTAGTTGCACACTTAGATAGTTTGTCTTTTGCATAGGTTTTGCTAAGGTTAGAAAAAGAGGCCATAGTTTAGAGTTAGAATTTTAAGTTGCCTAATTCACCCCCCCTCTTAGGCGTCACGGTCCCCTTCAATTGGTATCAGAGCCGATTGGCTCAATTTGGACCTTTGGCTTAATCGCCATTGAGCCGACGCTATTTAGAGTGGTTGGGATGGATACCTCTAGGCCTCCGCACTTTGATGGCACTAAGTTCCCCTATTATAAAGCTAGAATGGCTTGCTACCTTGAGGCGGTTGATTTAGGTGTTTGGAGAGTCACTCGTGATGGGATGAAACCCATTAAGAATCCCGAAAATCCTACAAAGAGTGATGAAAAAGAAATGCACTTCAATGCTGGAGCTAAAAATTGCTTGTTTAAATCTTTTAGTATGGATGTGTTTAACCAAGTGTTCACTTTAAATACAACACATGAAATTTGGTTAAAACTTTAAGAGCTCCATGATGACACATCTAATGTTCATGAGCAAAAACATTGTCTAGCTAAACAAAATTATGATTCTTTTACAATGAATGATGATGAGCTTGTTCATGATATGTATTCTTGTTTGAATCTAATTATCAATGAGCTCCATTCAATAGGACTAACAAAGCTACATGATGTGGACATCATAAGGAAGATCATCTCCGTGCTACCACAAAAGAAATATGCAAGCATCATCACCATCCTTCACAATATGGAGATCTTGAGCACCATGACCCTAGCCATAGTCATTGGCAAGATAGTGGCATTTGAAATGTCACACAAGATGGCTCAAGAAGAAGCCTCTTCATCAAGCAAAGGCAAAGCTCTCGCATGTGGCAAGAAAAAGAAGATGAAGGGCAAGCAAGTTGAGACAAGCTCAAGCTCAAGCTCAAGCTCCTCAAGTGAAGATGAAGAAGAAGATGAGGATGATGATGATGATGATGATGATGACTCAAGTGATGATGATCAATCTTCCTCCTCCACCTCCAACCTTGATGAAGAATCAATCAAACTAATCAACAAGGTGGAGAAGATGATCCAAAAGCTCAATGTCAAGGGTGTGCCCATCCAAATCCAAGATCTCATTTTCACAAATCAAAGAAATGAGCAAAGAAAGAGAGGATGCTATGGATGCGGCGAGTTGGGGCACTTTGTGGAAGCTTGTCCAAATAAGCCTGAAGGGGACCATGATGCCTAAGGGGGGGGGGTGAATTAGGCAACTTAAAATTCTAACTCTAAACTATGGCATCTTTTTCTAACCTTAGCAAAACCTATGCAAAAGACAAACTATCTAAGTGTGCAACTATGGTTTTGCTAATGTGTTGCTATCTCTACTGCAAAAGGAGTAATGCAATCAATGTAAATACGGAAGCTAAAGAGCAAGGTAGAGATATGCAAACTCCCATCGATGACTTTAGTATTTTTACCGAGGTATCGAGAAGCGTGCAAGCTTCCCCCTAGTCCTTGTTGGAGCCTCTCGCAAGGGCCAAGCTCCCAGTTGGGTAACTCCATGGATAGCCTTGGCCCTTCCCCACACGCAGTGGGTCTCCGACGTGCCTTCCGGCAAGCCTCTCCTAGATACTCTTCGCCGTCTTTACTATCAAGCTTCCGGCCAAAACGCCGTGGGCCTTGTTCCCTCTGGTACTCGGTGGCGGCCACACCACAAACACGGTTGGTGTGATCTCATAAGACTACAAGCCCCTCCAATGTACAACAATGGTGCGCGCAAGCACCGAGTGATAAGAGGTATGCAAACCTCACTAAACACTAGGCCTAAACCTAGAGCAAGCGCATAAGTAGTGGTCTAATGAACCTAAGCACTTCGCAAAGCACCTACGCTAATCACCTAATAAAACACTAAGCACTATGTAAGTGGAGATCACTAAAATGGTGTATCAACACCCTTGGTATATTTCCTCAGCTCCACTCACCTCATTTGGCCAGTTGGGGGTTATATTTATAAGCCCCACTGAGAAAGTAGCCATTGGGGATGAAATCCCGCTTTTCTGCTACTGACTGGACCCTGATCACATCCTGAGCGGGCGTGTCCAGTCGTCCCAACTGTTGGAGCCGCGATCTACTGATCGGATGCTGCTAGTGTTCGGTCACATGCCACCGAACGCGTCCGGTCACAAATTCGCCACTCTGGAACCTCTCTATACTCGATCGGACGCTACTGTCCTACGTTCGGTCGGTTTGCTGCCAGCGTCCGTTCCAGCATTCGGTCGCTGCTGCTGTAACACCCCGGATGTTTAAATATTAAAAATAGGACATGTCATCATATGCATTACAAGGCATTGGTCATATTGCAAACTTTGATATGCATTCACTAAAACAAGTTTACATTTATGTTATGAGTGTTGAATTGAATTGTTTGAATCAAGTTCAAAATTTGGTTTGGATTTGAATTTTCGAGAAAACCCTAATTTTCAGTATTTAAATCCTACACTAAAAACTCATTTCAAAATCTAAGCACATTTTGGGGTTGAGCCTTAAAGTAAAATTATAGAGCTTGTCAAGTTATACAAAGTTTGTTTTTGGAGTTTTCCAAGTTGTTATGAAAAATTTAAAGTAATTCGAAAAGGCACAATTCGTTAAATGTCCCCTATTTGAATTCAAAAGTTCATTTCAAAATGTAGACCGAATTAGGGGTGGGTTATAAAAGCAAAGTTGTAGAACTTTGAATTTTGAACAACTTTTATTTTTGGATATTTTTGAGTTGTTATACAAATTTGGGAGTAATTTGATTTTGAAAATGAATGGCAATTCTGTAATTACTGTGAACAGTGTTCACTGTCTAAGCTACACCGACGGTGACCTTCGGCTTGCTTCCAGGCGCATCGTGGCCATTTGTGGAGTCGCACTGGCGTGGGAAAAGGCTCCATCTTGGCTTCCTCGGGCTTCCTTGGCCGCTCTATAAAGACCGAGACGCCGTCGTCGTTGTTTTTCTTCCTCCTCTGTTTTCTCCCGCCGCCACTGCCATACTCCGTTGTGCTTCACCATCTTCGGCAAAGCTTGCCACAGCTTCACCTACTCCTTGTGCGCCTAGCCATCCAATTGTGATTGCCTGATTTCATTGCAAACCCGCGGTGTGAACCTTTCTTCCTCGCGGCCGGTCACCTCACCGTCGCAAGCGCATCTCCGTGGCCAGCGCCCTCCGGTGAGCTGTTGCCCTTGATCAGTGTACCTACGGCTTCATCTCGATGCTGTGGTGCTTAATCCCTTGTTGCTTGGTTGTTTTGCCCACTGCAGTCGCCAGAGCGCCGTCACCGACAATCTTTGCTCCGTCGTGATCACCGTGGACGTCGTCACGCGTCACCGTTACTTCTCTGGTCTCGCTCTTTGCTTCAACATGTTCGGGGTGAGCTACTAGTGCTTCTTGAACCCTTTGTTTTAGCTCTACCAGCCTTGTTTCGCCGGTGTAGTGCCGCTGAGCCGCTGTGTCCGCCATGACCGGTGTCGAGCTCGAGTTGTGCTGTAATCAGTGCGAATTGTGCCACCAATAGATGCGCCTAGTCGTAGTGAATGTGTTGGTAGCTTTGCCGTCGCTGTTGGTCTCACCATCGGCGAGGAAGCGTCGGTCAGCGCTGTCGCCGTCGTGGTCAACGCGGGAGGTTAGGGATGATAAGTGGGACCTGAGTGTCAGCGACTGTGTAGTTCAAAATGAATTTTCTGTTTTTCAAATTTGAATGAATAGTGTCTATTTTTGTTATTTTTGTGTAGATTGATTTAGAGCTCCAAAAATTATAAAATTTTTTGTGTGACCTCTCTGTGATGTATATTATTTAGGAAAAATATGAAATATTGTTTTTCAGTAATTTTTGAATGTGATAAAAATTGCTCAATTTATTAATAAATAGATTTCCATGATTTTTCTAGGCTTATTTAATTATCCAAAAATTATGAAATTTGTTTTGCCACTTACTTATCATGTGTGAACCTTTACTAAAATTTTAAGCTCAATTAGAATAAGTTGATTTATTTCATAATTATTAATTAATCAATTAATTCATAAAAACAAATAGTAACCTTTAATGATTTAGGTTTTGTTTGAAATTTTGGAGAGTGATGACCTTGGGTCATTAGTTGATAATGATCCTTGGCAATTGATTTATGTGTGATGAAAAAGATTTAGTTAGTTTGACTTGCAACTATACCACAAAGGAAAGTTGTATTCCAGTTGTTAACTTTTGCATCCATCATCAAGCATCATGTTTTGTATTCCGCATCATGTTAAACATGGCATTGTTACTACGTGTAGTGAATGAAGGTGAACACATGGTAGTTAATCAAGTTGTGGAGGAGGTTAATCCATCTGTTGAGGTCGGATCGAATACTTGTGGAACGTCGCAGGAACAAGACTTTTCCGTCAACAAAGGCAAGCCCCGGATGCATTTAACCCTACCTTGTGTTTTACAAATTTTATCGCTTTTGCTTTTATATACTGCATTAAGTGATTAGGACTCAAGTGGAAACCTAATTGGTGTATTACCAACCTTGCTTCTCCATATCCACCTTGTTACCAGTTTTAATTCAAAAATGACTAGTTATGCTTATTCATGCTTAGTCGGGTGATTACCTGTCACCTACGAGTTTTAAATGGATCTTTGGTTACTTATGTTATCATGAGATATGAGCATGTGAAGTAATAAATCTAGACTAGGTGGACTCGGTGTGTGAGAGCCACAAGACATGGAGGTCTTGTGAGCGGCTTCTTTCCGCCTGTGTCGATTAAGGTCCGTCCATTATTGAACTGTGTGAGATGAGACTTTGTAGTACTAACCACATACTCTGGTAAGCCTTAACTCGGCTATTCTATTATGAGAATGGCTACTCGCGCACTAGGAGTGGAGAGATGGCGAGAGTAGCATGTACCCACGTGGCCATCGGCCGGATTGGCAGAGTACTGTATTCTCGGGTGGCGCGGACCCATTCTTATTTTAGAGGATCTGAGTGCAGATTGATATATGTAGGTCGAGGACCTGCATATGTCGTGTGGTCTAGAATCCCCAGCTGGGTTAATAATCGGTTTGAATCATCGTTGCTCCTTGGTTATGGAGACTCACTTCTCTATTCATCATCGTAGTTTAATAACTGAACTTGAGAAGGTGTTGGATATGAAGTTTCATGATCTCAATACGGATCGTGTCATCTTTGTATATGATTTTATGAAGTTTTAAATGTCAAATTAAAGAATTTTGTTAAAGAGCTTTTACGCAAAATAACTTTGATTATTGCTAAAGCTATACCTTGAATCTCTGAGCCTGCATTCCTGAGTTTATCCGTTCTTATTTTGGTTAAGTCTTGTTGAGTACTTTTGTACTCAGGGTTTGTTGACCCTTGTTGCAGGTGAGCCTCATGAGCAGATCTATTTTGGATTGTGCTGCATGACTATTGTTCGATCTGACGATGAGAAGTAAATGTGTGGCCCTTGGGCAGTGCAGTTCTATTGTGTGTTTTGTATTATGTTATAATGCCACTCCACTACTATGTTTTGTATTAATTATCGAACTTAGTCTGTAAGGTTTGAAACAACTGGTTTGTAAATTAAGTTATCGTAAGACTTTTGCTATTTTACTCTGATGTATATATTTGAATAAATGTTGTAATACTGCAATGACTCTGTAATGTGATCCTGCTCGGAAATCATGGATGATTCGGGGTTCCCCGAGGACACCCGGCAGACTTCTTAAGTTACCAGGAACATATGCATAGTTGTCAAAGGTTGTTGGACAGTGATAAGTGCATGTGGGTCCTATAATTTAGGAGGTTCTGCCACAGAATGGTATCAGAGCGTGATCATTACAAAGTCTTTGTCATATTGGTTTATAAAAATTTCAAAACAATTTGGGATGACTAAACTTAACTTGTTAATTTGGTCCAAATTGCTTCTGACTTATCTTATCTCTTTCTCACCATTCCTTATTTGATTAAAAAGGTTTTGTGTGGTGGAGTAGTAATCTTACTATGCCCTATATAAAAACAAATGTTGTTTATGTGCATTATAAGCTTTGATGATTTTGTTCGTAAGAATGTTTCATGCATCATGATTAATTCACTCGTTACTTCCTTCACCTCTGAGTCTAGAGTTGAGTAGCGAGTCTTGTTTGAGTAATGTAATCTATCCTAGCTGCTCTTTAGACTTTGATCAAATGGTCTTACTTGGATTAAATTGGCTTCCTAAAGTATGGCTCATACCAAGATGACACCCCGTAAGTCCACTGGACCCAAAGGAGTTCCTCGTCACCAACTTGCCCCTAGGAATGATGGTGCTAGCAGTAGTAGCTCTAGGCCTAATCCCTAGGTAGAGATATAGAGGATTTCTGTAGAGTTAGCACAAGCTACTAGAGATAGGGCTTTGGATGCCATACAGGTAGGAGAATTATAGAATCAATTGAGGCATCTCACCACCGCGCACAGGAACTGCAAACATATGTTAGTTCATATGGTGGAAGGAAGGAATGAAGCTTGGCATAGGGAAAATGTAGCTAGAGCTAGAACTCATGAGCTAGAATTCTATGTAGAAGATTTAGAAGAACATAATACTTATTTGCATGAGGAAGTTCATAGGCTAAGCAATCTACTAGATCCAAATCATGAACCCCAAGCTGATGCCATGGACCTCGGTGTCATCCTTGCCGATGATGATGAATCAGAAGAGGAAGAAGAAGAAGATCCTAAAGAATTAGTAATGATCGATGAAAGTGATAATGAAGGCGGTAATATTTCCGGAATGGATACCGAGCCTAAAGTTTGAAGTAATCGAGGAAAGGAGTAGAGTTGTATAATAGTTAGTTCTAGTTAAGTTAAGTAGTTTTGTTTAGGTTCATGCGGGTTTGTGTTTATATTAGTAAACTCTATGTAAGGTGTCTGGAGTAAGCTTTTGTGCAATTCAATAAAGACCTGTGAATAAAGTTTAGTTTGTTATGAGCAGATGCGTCGTACGTGGGGTTCGTATATTCTGGGAACTTCATAAGATGAGAACAGTATTCTAGATCCGCCACCAGTTCCAACAAATCTGGCTGATGCTATAGCCACACTTGTCAATGTGATGGTCAAAAATTCTCGTTTGCTTCATGAGATAGCTCAAAGTAATAAGAATCAGATGCAATGGTTGCCACCATAACAGGCAGGAGGCTACATATGTTGATTTTACAGACACAAGACCACCGGTGTTCACCAAGGCAGATAAACCATTAGAGGCTGATGATGGGCTTCGAACCATGGAGCAGAAATTTGATCTTATTCTATGCACGGAGTATCAGAAACTTGCGTTTGTCGCCCAGCAACTTCGAGGAGCAACAAGTGCTTGGTGGGCAAACTTAGTGGCTATGCAACTAGCTGGCATTCCAATAACTTGGGCTATGTTCTGTACTGCCTTTAGAGCCCACTATATCCCTGAAGGAGTTATGGCTATGAAGCTGGATGAATTCCTTGCTTTGAAGCAAGGGGATCAAACCATGATGCAGTATGTGGGAAGATTCAATCACCTATCACAATATGCATCTGAACATGTTAATACTGATGCCAAGAAGAAGAGGTGGTTTATGAGAGGCCTAAATACCAAGCTACAGACAATGATGACAACTTGTACTAATGTTACTTATCATGAGGCTGTAAATATTGTAATTGCTTTAGAGGCAAAGTATCAGCAGCATAAGGAGCTCAAAAAGAAAAAGAGTATGCCATCTGGATCTTTTGGGGGAAATCAAAAGAGGCAGAGGGTGATTTATCATCCAGTAAATCATAATCGTCCTCCTTATCGTCCGTCGTAGTTCCAAGCCGGGCAATAGTCAAATGTCTGTCCTGCTATAACCTACCCAAATTCACCACAGACCAATGCTCCTGGTGGCAATGCTCCAATGTCCTAGGGTCACAATTATCCATGTTATAATTGTGGAAGGACCGATCATTTCTCTAGGGAATGTCAGTATTCTAGGCAGGCTAATCAAAATTATCAGAAGGCCCCTGCCAATCAACAATAGGGTCAGGCACCAAACAAGAACCCCAATTAGAATGCTTAGAAGGGCAAAGATGAGAGGAAGACAGGGCGGGTGTTCTATATTCAAGCTGGGGAAATTCCAGAAGGGGAGCCAGTGATGATGGGTATGTTTCCTATTGCCAATCACCCTGCAGTTATACTTTTTGATTTGGGTGCATCTCATTCATTCATCAATAGAACATTTGTGGTAAAGCATGAAATTTCAATTGGGGCAACAAAGGAAAATTTCTTTATATAGTCACCCGGGGGATGTCTGTGTACTGAGGAAATTGTATACCAGGTACCCGTAAACCTAGGTGGGCATATTTTTCCCACTACCATGATTATCCTTAAGGATCAGGATATAGATGTAATCTTGGGAATAAATTGGATGTATCAGCATAAGGCTGTTATAGATGCTTTGAATAGAACTATAAGGGTGAGTTTGCCAGATAGTAATTCTCAACTTCTCATCCAACTTCCAACCTTAAGAAGACCAGTGGGCAAGGTTTGTGCAACTGCTGTCAAAGAGATTAGAGATATCCTGGTAGTGTGTGAATTTTTGGATGTGTTTCCTGAAGATTTACCCGGTCTACCACCTAATAGGGATGTCCAGTTTAACAGAGTTGCAACCTAGAACAGCTCCGATTTCTCAGAGAGCTTATAGGATGCCACCTAAGGAATTGGCTGAGTTGAAGACTCAGTTGCAAGAATTGATTGAGAAGGGGTTTATCCAACCTAGTTCATCACCTTAGGGATGTCCGGCAATTTTTGTGAAAAGAAAGATGAGACCCTGAGGTTATGTGTCGACTATTGTTCGTTGAATGAAGTGACCATCAAGAATAAGTATCCCTTATCTCAGATAGATTTGCTTTTTGATCAATTGGCCGGAGCCAAAGTTTTCTCCAAGATAGATTTGAGGTCAGGATATCACCAAATCAAGATAAAGCCTGAAGATATTCCCAAAATGGCATTTACCACAAGATATGGATTATATGAATACTTGGTAATGTCTTTTGGTTTGACAAATGCTCTAGCTCATTTCATGTATCTGATGAATTCAGTATTCATGCCTAAGCTAGACAAGTTTGTAGTGGTGTTTATTGATGACATCCTAGTATATTCTAAGAATTAGAAAGAACATGCGGAACATCTCAGAATTGTTCTGACCCGCTTGAGAGAACATCAACTATCTGCTAAGTTCAGCAAGTGTGATTTTTGGCTTAAGGAAGTACAATTTCTTGGACATGTCTTGTTAGCTGAAGGCATTGCAGTTGATCCAAGCAAAGTGAAGGATGTGCTTGATTGGAAACCGCCAACCATAGTTCATCAAGTTTGGAGTTTTCTGGGATTGGTAGGGTATTACCGTTGGCTTATTCTAGATTTCTCTAAAGTATCAAAGTCCATAACTAAATTGTTGAAGAACCAAATCAAGTTTGTCTGGTCATCTGATTGTGAAGAGGCTTTCCAGACTTTGAAGAGACTATTGACTACTGCACCAGTATTAGCCCAACCTGATATTGAGAAGCCATTTGATGTTTATTGTGATGCTTCAGGTATTGGTATTGGATGTAATATAGACGGGGATCCCGATCTTCCGTTAGGTTCAAGATAAACAACGATTTGTTTGGAGAGCGACAAACCAATCCGGCTTCAGATCACAAAGACCCAAACCCTGCAACCTTAGCACCACGTCTCCTCTGGTTATCAACTGTGTCACAATCTGGTTGACCTTGCCAAGAAGGTTAATCCCTGCTGCAAATCGAAGAACACAAGCAAGAACAAGATAAAAAGCAACTCAATTAAAGTGACAATTGCAGATGAATGATTAAGCACTCGAAGTTGGTGTCTTGCAAACCGATAACGGCGACTGTTCAATGACAGATTGATCTAAAACAAAATCCCAAAACCTAAAGTAGGTGGTGGCTACTGATTATATAGCCTAAGGGACATCCAAGGATCCCTCTTCACATCCTAAAGGTGTCCCAACACGTTACAAGGCCCAACGGCCCAAAAGACGATGACGTAGCGCCGTGACAGATTCTGGACGTCAACTTGTTTCGACGATTCCCATTGATTTTATGGAATTTTGATGTGGGACCACTTTCATTCTTTTCCTTATGAAATTATCTTTCCATCCATATGTGGATCATCAAAAACGGAGTTCAGATGCGTCCTGGGCATCCGTTTTATTACAGACTGGTCCTGACGGCCGAGGCAGACTCGAACTCGGATTAGACTAGGCCTCTGGCTTGGCTTGGACGTCCTTGCTGGCCTCCTAAGGTGGTGGCCAAGGAGGAGGACATCCAAGGCCATCTCTTAGGCGTTCTCCATCTTCTTGGGGCATGCTCCAACTTGGGTCTAGGTCCCAAGGATGTCTAACAAGCCCATGACGACAGTGTAGCTCCCGCCAGAAATAGCGACAGAATATATTGATGATTTGGAGGTCTTGCTAACATGATATTGAGATGGAACCAGATCTATTTGAAAGCTTATCAAACAATCTTTCCATCAAGTGCTCATTGACCTCGATCGCACTCCGGATGGATGAGTTATGGCCTTCCCAATGAGGCACCATTGGGCTGCCGATGAACCAAAAGTTCAACTTTGATGAACTTTCATTATGAAACACATTTGAACCTACAATCAAATAGTGACATGTACATGTGGAACCAAGTGAATTATAACCAAAGCCACTATGCAAATGTAGGAACGAGCGCACCTTATAATCATTGTTCGTATCCGAAGGTGCCATGTCCTCATCATCCTCCCGTTCTTGACAACAAACCGTCCTCGGTTTGAGCTTAGCTGGTGGACAAGTTGTCGGTAGTAGCCAACATTGCTCCCCTTCTTGAAATTTAACCTATTGCCTCATTACAAAACTTGGGGATTTTGACATGACAACATTATCGCTATTGGTGCCCTCTAGTTGATCATATTTTTGCACAATGAAAGGAGATTTCAGAGTTGAACAAATATAGACACGATGCACCATATACTCTCCTTTACAATTATATTTGCCAATAAAGTGACATGTACATCTAGATAACCATGGCAATCCTGCACAATTAAATTTCTCCTCCAAACTACTCAGAGCACATAGTGTCTTAAACTCAATATACCCCAAAGTATTTAGAGAAGACAATAATTTTAGTTCATCTTGTTCAGTGACAATTAGAAGCAATTGTTTATTTTTAGCACAAGTATTTGGTTCCAAAACAAAAGAGTCATTCTCATTCACTGGTTGCAGCACATTAATAATCATATCACTATCACACAACTCTTCTCTATCACAAAGATCAGTAGAACATTCGCCATGTGTCAAAGATAAATCAATAGAAGATTTTAGTATAGAATTATTAGCATCATTGGTGGAAAAAATCAGCACATCAAGAGAGCTCTTACCTGATACATTTACCTGTTCTTTCTCAGTCACCTTGTCCTCTTTTTGGGATACATGCTGCAAAATATTAGTTCCAACAAGAGGCAAAGCACTATCTCCATTTTGTAACAATTCATATTTAGATGACGATATTGTAACATCTGAAATAGCCCATTCTTTTCTAAAAGGCTCATTTTTTCTTCTCTCTGCTCTCATGAGATCTTCTCTTAAAATTTTAGTAGCAGTCATAGGTATAAAAGAAATTTTTCTACCATTATATCTGAGCAAATATTTATTAGTAGTTGTGTTGTGCAAAACATTATTTTCAGATATCCATGGCTTGCCTAGCAATAATTGACATGCTTGCATAGGTACTGTGTCAAATTCTACGCTGTCCTTATAAAGACCAATTGAAAACTCAATACGAGCAATTTCAGTTACCTTTATCTTATCCCAAGAATTTACCCATTGCATGTAATATGGATGTGGATGTGGCTGTGTGGTCAGACCAAGCTTCTCAACCATCTCTAAGCTTGCAAGGTTGTTGCAAGTCTCACCATCAATCATAACACGACAACGTCGTTCCTTCACAACAAAGTATGTTTGAAACAAGTTGTTGAACTGGTTTTGCTCTGCCTTCTCCATTTGAGAACTGAGCATGCGCTGTGCAAACTCTGTAGTACATGCGGGAGGTGACAGTGATGACGTTGTTGTAGTAGCGGAGGAGGAAGGTTGTGTGCACGCTCTAGTGACCGCTTTTGCAATTATTTCATCCATCCTTGTAGTCAGTCGGTCCATGATGTCCTGCATTTCACACTTAAAAAGAAACTCATTGTTTGGCATTGTTAGCAATCAAAATAAATGCCCTATCAACTATTTATTGGTCAGTGGAATCACATTCTCACACATCTTACCAAGTTCTTACAAGGTTCTTACCAACGCAAAGCAGTGGACGGTACAACCGGTGGCTGGTTCGTGATACCTATGAGGGTGTGACACTAAGATTGCAAGGGTCTTTTTCTGTACCGATCTGAAGTATATGTGGAGCTTGGGAGGCACGAAAAAGAACAAATATATATATGTGGCATACAAGTCAGTGATAGACAGCAATATTAAATAAATGTCTAGAGCACTTGTCCTAGTTGCTGGCCTATACGTGTTTCTATCACCAGTTGTGATAAACAAGAGAGGAAACAAGGATGAAAGGAAACAAGTATTAAAGGTAGCAACGGATATGAACAAGGCAAAAGATACCACAAACAATAGAGCTATTGAGTGTTTCTTATGTGCTCCTTTTCGATATCTTCTATTCTCTTTTACTATTTTTTTCTTTTATTTTTTGTCCAATCTTTTTTTCTTGCTTTTCCTCTTATGAAATTTTTTTCTCAGCAAGGAGCACACAAGAATAAACCACAAAAAAATTGAGCTCAATTGAATAAAATATGTGGCCTATAGAAAATTAGAACTGTGCTAAAAAGCATACCAAAACTTGTGGGCCCAGAAACTCAATTTTTCTAATTGAATTTCACAAATCTAATTTTTGTGAACCCAGCAACGCTTGGATGAAATAGATCTAAAATTTTCTGGCGTTCTTCGTAGATATAAAATTTGTCCCATTTCGAGTTCGGATGCAAAAGTTATGGCTGTTTTAAGGAAGCTGCTCAAATCAGAGATTTAGTGGACACAAGATGCAAACCGATGGTGATACGGAATAGCGGCGGGTAGAGGTATCAACACAAACTAGAAAAGAACACAATCTAAACCAGCAACAAGACTTTGACCTAGGACATAAACTCAACAAAGTGCACTCTGAAACTGAATCATGCAAAGGCTATGGCGCGGATGGTTATAGGATAGGAAACAAATATGGCATTGGACTATGGGATAAAAGCAAAAACACTCGAACTAAGGGTAAGATGCGAACTTGACGGTATACCTGAAGCTCTGATTACTACTTAATGGGGACGAGGGTCCCAAGGATGTCTAACAAGCCCCTGACGATAGTGTAGCTCCTACCAGAAATAGCGACAGAATATATTGGTGATTTGGAGGCCTTGCCGATGTGATATTGAGATGGAACCAGATCTATTTGAAAGCTTATCAAACAAGCTTTCCATCAAGTGCTCATTGACCTCGACCGCACTCCGGATGGATGAGTTATGGCCTTCCCAATGAGACACTATCGGGCTACCGACGAACCGAAAGTTTAACTTTGAAGAACTTCCATTATGAAACACATTTGAACCTACAATCAAATAGTGACATGTACATGTGGAACCAAGTGAATTATAACCAAAGCCACTATGCAAATGTAGGAACGAGCGCACCTTATAATCATTGTTCGTATCCGAAGGTGCCATGTCCTCATTAGGATGTGTGTTGATGCAAGAAGGCCGAGTCATTGCCTATGCATCCAGGCAACTTAAGCAATATGAAGAACACTATCCGACTCATGATCTGGAGTTAGCAGCTGTGGTCCATGCTCTAAAGATTTGGCGGCATTACCTGCTTGGTAATACATGCCATATTTATACAGACCACAAGAGCTTAAAGTATATCTTTACTCAGTCAGAGTTGAACATGTGACAAAGAAGATGGTTAGAACTGATTAAAGATTATGACTTGGAAGTACATTATCACCCCGGTAAAGCAAATGTGGTTGCAGATGCCCTCAGTCACAAAAGTTATTACAATTGTCTGGCAATGAGAACAATGGGTTTGACTTTATGCCAAGAAATGGAGAAGTTGAATGTAGAAGTAATTCAACAAGGTAGTTTGACCAACATAATTGTTGAAGTCACTATTCGAGATCAAGTTATTGTTGCTCAGAAAGAAAACAAGGGTATAGCCCATATTAAAGAAAGGGTCAGGAATGGAAAAGCAGAATGCTTCAGCATAGATGATGAAGGTGTGTTATGGTTCAAGAATCGCCTGGTGGTACCAAAGGTTCCTGAGTTGCGGCAGTCAATTCTAGAAGAGGTACATGCTACTAGGTTATCTATCCATCCGGGAAGTAACAAGATGTACCATGACTTGAAACAAAGATTTTGGTGGACTAAAATGAAAATAGAGATTGCTAGATACATAGCAAAGTGTGATACTTGTCAAAAGGTGAAAGCTATACATTTGAGGTCTACTGGTGAATTACAACCATTACCTATTCCATCTTGGAAGTGGGAGGACATAAGTATGGATTTTATTGTTGGTCTACCCAAGACATCAAAGGGATTTGACTCAATATGGGTTATTGTAAATCGACTAACCAAATCAGCACATTTTCTTCCAGTTCAGAATACATATCCCACTATACAGTATGCCAAGATGTATTTAGAGTGAATTATGAGTCTCCATGGAGTACCCAAGACTATTGTGTCCGATAGGGGTACATAGTTTGTCTCTAGTTTTTGGAAACGGTTGCATTCTTCATTGGGTATCAAACTACTATATAGTATAGCTTATCATCCATAGACTAATGGACAGACTAAAAGAGTTAATCAAGTACTTGAAGATATGTTAAGGTGTTGTGTCCTTAACTATTCCAAAAAGTGGGACAAATGCTTACCTTTGGCCGAGTTCTCATACAACAATAGTTATTAGGAAAGCATTAGAATGGCTCCATTTGAAATGGTCGTAGATGCAGAACATCGCTGAGTTGGTCTGAGCCTGGAGAAAGAAGGTTCTTTGGGGTTGACCTTATGAAAGAAATAGAAGACAAGGTTAAGCAAATACAAAGTAATTTGAAGATAGCTCAATCCCGACAAAAGAGTTATATGGATAGACGACGTAGACCATTTGTGTTTAATAAAGGAGATTTTGTATATCTGAAAGTATCACCAATGAAGGGAGTTACCCATTTTGGTGTTAAAGGTAAGTTGGCACCTTGATATATTGGACCATTTCAAATTTTAGAGAGGTATGGAAAAGTGGCATATCGCTTGAAATTACCAGAACATCTCGTAGCTGTACATGATGTGTTCCATGTTTCTTAATTGAAGAAGTGTCTCCGAGTGCCTGAGCAGAATGTTGAGGTTGAAGGAGTGGAACTTGAACCAAAAAGATCGTGTTACTTGAAGAAGGACAATCAAGTTCTACAAGATACAATGGAGTCAACATTCTGAAGAAGAAGCTACTTGGGAATTCGAAGATTACTTGCTAGAAAAATTTCTAGAGTTTCTTGCGTCTATATAGAGTAATGTTAGTTGAGCTTGGTTGTTACAAGTTGTGTTTTGTAAAGGGACCTCAGCTGTTTTATGGATAAGTTGTGGATGTTTTTGGACTAACACATTTCCTTTTCCATTACTTACCCTATGGCTTTGAATCTCGGGGCGAGATTTCTTTTAGGGGGAAGGATTGTAACACCCCGGGTGTTTAAATATTAAAAACAGGACATGTCATCATAAGCATTGAAAGGCATTGGTCATATTGCAAACTTTGATATGCATTCACTAAAACAAGTTTACATTTATGTTATGAGTGCTGAATTGAATTGTTGGAATCAAGTTCAAAATTTGGTTTGGATTTGAATTTTTGGGAAAACCCTGATTTTCAGTATTTAAATCCTACCCTGAAAACTCATTTCAAAATCTAAGCACATTTTGGGGTTGAGCCTTAAAGTAAAATTGTAGAGCTTGTCAAGTTATACAAAGTTTGTTTTTGGAGTTTTCCAAGTTGTTATGAAAAATTTGAAGTAATTCGAAAAGGCGTAATTCGTTAAATGTCCCCTATTTGAATTCAAAAGTTCATGTCAAAATGTAGACAAAATTAGGGGTGGGTTATAAAAGCAAAGTTGTAGAACTTTGAATTTTGAACAACTTTTATTTTTGGAGATTTTTGAGTTGTTATACAAATTTGGTAGTAATTTGAATTTGAAAATGAGTGGCAATTCTGTAATTACTGTGAACAGTGTTCACCGTCTAAGCTACACCGCCGCCGACCTTCGGCTTGCTTCCAGGCGCATCGTGGCTGTCTGTGGTGTCGCACTAGCATGGGAAAAGGCTCTGTCATGGCTTCCTCTGGCTTCCTTGGCCGCTCTATAAAGACTGAGACGCCGTCGTCGTTGTTTTTCTTCCTCCTCTGTTTTCTCCCGCCACCACCGCCATACTCCGTTGAGCTTCACCATCGCGGTAGCGCCTTCCCATCTTTGGCAAAGCTTGCCATAGCTTCGCCTACTCCTTGCGTGCCTAGCCATCCAACTATGATCGCCTGATTTCGTCGAGAACCCACGGTGCGAACCTTTCTTCCCCGCGGCCGGTCACCACACCGTCGCAAGCGCATCTCCGTGGCCAGCGCCCTCCGGTGAGCCGTTGCCCTTGATCAGTGTACCTATGGCTTCATCTCGATGCTATGGTGCTTAATCCCTTGTTGCTTGATCATTTTGCCCACTGCAGTCGTCGGAGCGCCGTCACCGACGATCTTTGCTCCACCGTGATCATCGTGGACGTCATCACGCGTCACCGTTACTTCTCTGGTCTCGCTCTTTGCTCCAACGCGTTCGGGGTGAGCTACTGGTGCTCCTTGAACCCTTTGTTTTAGCTCTACTGGCCTTGTTTTGCTGGCATAGCGCCGCTGAGCCGCTGTGTCCGCCATGACCGGTGTTGAGCTCGGGTTGTGCTATAATCAGTGCGAATTATGCCACCAATCGATGCGCCTAGTCGTAGTGAACGTGTTGGTAGCTTTGCCGTCGCTGTTGGTCTCATCGTCGGCGAGGAAGCGTCGGTTAGCGCCGTCGCCGTCGTGGTCAACGCGGGAGGTTAGGGATGACAAGTGGGACCCGAGTGTCAGCGACTGTGTAGTTCAAAATGAATTTTCTGTTTTTCAGATTTGAATGAATAGTGTCTGTTTTTGTTATTTTTGTGTAGATTGATTTAGAGCTCCAAAAATTATAAATTTTTTTGTGTTACCTCTCTGTGATGTATATTATTTAGGAAAAATATGAAATATTGTTTTTAGTAATTTTTGAATGTGATGAAAATTGCTCAATTTATTAATAAATAGATTTCCATGATTTTTCTAGGCTTATTTAATTGTCCCAAAATTATGAAATTTGTTTTACCACTTACGTATCATGTGATGAACCTTTGCTAAAATTTTGAGCTCAATTAGAATAAGTTGATTTATTTCATAATTCTTAATTAATTAATTAATTCATAAAAGCAAATAGTAACCTTTAATGATTTAGGTTTTGTTTGAAATTTTGGATTGAGTGATGACCTTGGGTCATTAGTTGATAATGATCCTTGGCAATTGATGTATGTGTTATGAAAAAGATTTAGTTAGTTTGACTTGCAACTGTACCGCGAAGGAAAGTTGTATTCCAGTTGTTAACTTTTGCATCCATCATCAAGTATCATGTTTCGTATTCCGCATCATGTTAAACATGGCATTGTTACTACATGTAGTGAACAAAGGTGAACATGTGGTAGTTAATCAAGGTGTGGAGGAGGTTAATCCGTCTGTTGAGGTCGGATCGAATACTTGTGGAACGTCGCAGGAACTGGACTTTTCCGTCAATGAAGGCAAGCCCCAGATGCATTTAACCCTACCTTGTGTTTTACAAATTTTATTGCTTTTGCTTTTATATACTGTATTAAGTGATTAGGAGTCAAGTGGAAACCTAATTGGTGCATTACCAACCTTGCTTCTCCATATCTACCTTGTTACCAGTTTTAATTCGAAAATGACTAGTTATGCTTAGTCATGCTTAGTCGGGTGATTACCTATCACCTGCGAGTTTTAAATGGATCTTTGGTTACTTATGTTATCATGAGATATGAGCATGTGAAGTAATAAATCTAGACCAGGCGGACTCAGCGTGTGAGAGCCACAAGACATGGAGGTCTTATGAGCGGCTTCTTTCCGCCTGTGTCGATTAAGGTCCGTCCATTGTTGAACTATGTGAGATGAGACTTTGTAGTACTAACCACATACTCTAGTAAGCCTTAACTCGACTATTCTATTATGAGAATGGCTACTCATGCATTGGGAGTGGAGAGATGGCGAGAGTAGCGTGTACCCACGTGGCCATCGACTGGATTGGTGGAGTACTGTATTCTCGGGTGGCGCGGACCCATTCTTATTTTAGAGGATCTGAGTGTAGGTTGATATATGTAGGTCGGGGACCTACATTTGTTGTGTGGTCTGGAGTCCCTAGCTGGGTTAATAATCGGTTCAAATCGTCGTTGCTCCTTGGTTATAGAGACTCACTTCTCTATTCATCATCGTAGTTTAATAACTGAACTTGAGA
This sequence comes from Miscanthus floridulus, assembly GCF_019320115.1. Taxonomy (NCBI): domain Eukaryota; kingdom Viridiplantae; phylum Streptophyta; class Magnoliopsida; order Poales; family Poaceae; genus Miscanthus; species Miscanthus floridulus. Next base: position 28,518,822 of record NC_089584.1, read on the forward strand.
AGGTGTTGGATATGAAGTTTCATGATCTCAATACGGATCGTGTCATCTTTGTATATGATTTTATGAAGTTTTAAATGTCGAATTATAGAATTTTGTTAAAGAGCTTTTATGCAAAATAACTTTGATTATTGCTAAAGCTATACCTTGAATCCTTGAGCCTGCATTCCTGAGTTTATCAGTTCTTATTTCGGTTAAGTCTTGTTGAGTACTTTTGTACTCAAGGTTCGTTGACCCTTGTTGCAGGTGAGCCTCATGAGCAGATCTATTTTGGATCGTGCTACATGACTATTGTTCGATCTGACGATGAGAAGTAAATGTGTGGCCCTTGGACAGGGCAGTTCTATTGTGTGTTTTGTATTATGTTATAATGCCACTCCACTACTACGTTTTGTATTAATTATCGAACTTAGTCTGTAAGGTTTGAAACAACTGGTTTGTAAATTAAGTTATCGTAAGACTTTCGCTATTTTACTCTGATGTATATATTTGATTAAATGTTGTAATACTGTAATGACTCTGTAATATGATCCTGCTCGAAAATCGTGGATGATTTGGTGTTCCCCGAGGACACCCGACAGACTTCTTAAGTTACCAGGAACATATGCATAGTTGTTAAAGGTTGTTGGACAGTGACAAGTGTATGTGGGTCCTATAATTTAGGAGGTTCTGCCACAGCTACTGTTGTCGAGCCTTCTGATCGGAGTGTCTGATCGCTTTTCTCCAGCGTCCGGTCACCTTTATGAGCTTGTTTCTTCGTGATCTTGCGTGCGGCTTGGTTCATATCTTTGTGCTTGGACTTTGCTTGATATCTTAGGTCTTCTCTTGTGCTCTTAAGGTCTTCTTTGAGGTGTTGATCATCGAATCATCACGTCGCCTTTGTCCAAGTCACATCTTGCATCCTATCGAACTACAAAACAATCACTTGCAAATTCATTAGTCCAATTTGGTTGTGTTGGTCATCAAACACCAAAATCCAAAGTAAATGGGCCTAGGGACTATTTTCCTTACAAAGCCCACACCCAAGAAAAAGAAGAAGGCATGCAAGAAACAAGCCCTCACATCAATAAGGACATGGGATGATTCTTCAAGTGAAGAAGAACACCATCACAAGAGGCGAGGGCGCAAGCACTCATCATCAAGCTCTTCTTGTGTGTGCCTTATGGCATGAGGTAACGAAAGCTCATCCTCTAGTGAGAGTGATAGTGATGATGATATGCCTTCTTATGAAGAAATTGTGCAACAAAACCTTAATTATGCTAAAGTTTGCACTAGTCAACAAAAGAAGCTTGGGAAAATAAAAGAAAAGCTAGATAGTTCACAAGAAGCATACAAAACTTTGCTTGAACAATATGAGAATTTGGCTAATCTTAATGTTCAACTATCTACTAAAATTGAGCAACTTGAGGCTAGTGCAACAACAAATGCATGCACAATCAATGATGAACAACTTGTAAAGAAAAATGAAAAATTAAAAGAAAAGTTAGCTAGCTCACAAGATGCATATAAAAGTTTGCTTGCTAAAATAGAAACCATGTGCAAACATTGTGATGAGCTAACTAATAAAGTTGCTAATCTTGAAGCTGTTAGTACAACTCCTACTAAGGCATCTAAAAGGAAAAGTTCTAACATGTCTAAAAAAGGATGCCTCTATTTCTTGTAATGATTTATGTTTAGACTCACCTTTGTGCAACCAAGTTTGTGTTGAGAAAGTTGTTGTAGATACATGCACACAAGAGGTTGCAAAGGAGAATGAGCAACTCAAGCAAGAAGTAGATTGCCCCACCATGGACTTGACTCAAGTGAAAGGCAAGGCGAAGCAAGCCCAACTTCATCAAGATAACACCATCAAGGGAGTGAAGAAGCTTGATGAAGGACAAACTATGGTTTGCTACATGTGCCACAAGGAAGGTCACAAGTCCTATGAGTGCAAGGTGAAGAATGGGGGAGGAGCAAAGAAGAAAGAGAAGAAGCAAACAAGCAAGCTCTCCAACACCTACACCAACAAGGTGGACAAGAAGGCCTCCACACCTTATCTCTTGAAGAAGAAGAAAAATGACAAGGTGGTGGCCATCAAGGTGAACAAGCAAGCCAACAATGGGGCCAAACGCTTTTGGGTGCCAAAGGAAATCATTTCCAACATGAAGAGCATCAAGAAGGTTTGGATCCCGAAAGGGAAGTGAGATGTCCTATGGACTTTGGGGAATTTGGAGACTTGGCAAAGTTTGGATGCATTTCATGGGGTGCATCATGATGGACAAATCATTGCTAAGTGGGTTAGTGAATACTATGGACCCAAATTCCCCTTCCCATGTTAGGTAACTAGATTCAATTTATTTCAATTGGTATTAGATTTGATTTTTTCCCCTAAAATTGGTATCCCTTACAATTTTTAAGCATCTAGTTACTCTTCATGCCTATGTTTGCATTTGCATGCTTATATATTTTGTCATGCATACACTAGGTATTTCATATGGTAGGCATTCTCAGTTTCATTCTTAACCCTTGGAGCAAACCTACATGGTTTAAAATTGTTTAGGAGCATGGCACATAGCTTGCCTTTTGATTGTTCATCTAATATGTGCCAAAGTCTAAATTGTAGATAATTTCTCCCAAATATCATCTTCAAAAATAATTCTCACATTCATGTGATGTCATATTTCAAGTGGTATTTTTTATTCTAAAATCGATGTGCATGTTTCCTACAAGTATTCCATACTTGTGTGCATAAATTTAGGGGGAGGTTACTCTACAAGTTGGATGCTTTGAGACTAACACCTTTTCAAGCTTATCATGTGTGTAGTAGTCTCATTGCAAGGAAAATGGAGTCCCCAGAGTTAAGCATCATACTTCAAATATCCACCACCGATTGCAAGTGGTAGAAATCAAATTGATTTCTACATGTGGTATTTCTAAACCAATACCATCATGTTGATTTCATTTTGATATTTATATGCTTTCTCCATGCATTATATAGATTAAATTCCCTTGTACAATACTTTGCCAATTATGCATATGCTTTGTCTTCTATCATATGTATGCATATATTTAGGGGGAGCTTAGTCTATATAATGTGAGAGTCAAATTTTGTGATCTATTTCACTATACACACAAAGGATCACAAAGTTTGACCCTCCCTTGTGCTACTAATGTCTTCTTTTTTGGTGTTTGATTCCAAAGGGGGAGAATTTAGAGAACCAAAAACAAGCATTAATTTGTAGTAATGGTCTGAGAAAGGGAGGATAATGGATTATGGATTAGCCTATGTAATGGGGAGAATTTATAGGAAGCAAGGCTTAAATCCATAATACCACATGGGGACATTTGCAAGGGAAAGATAAGTTTTCATGTAATCTTACAAGTAGTATCTTTTAGCATCATATAACCTTGCTCCTTGCATTGCATCCTAGCAAGTAGATAGGTTTTAAATTCATTTTTTTATTATTTGCTTGCTTTGGTCGTGTTGTCATCAATCACCAAAAAGGGGGAGATTGTAAGGAAAATGGACCCAAGGCCCATTTACTTTGGATTTTGGTGTTTGATGACCAACACAACTGAATTGGACTAATGAATTTGCAAGTGATTGTTTTATAGTTCAATAGGATGCAAGATATGACTTGGACAAAGGCGATGTGATGATCTGATGATCAACACCTCAAAGAAGACCTTAGGAGCACAAGAGAAGACCTAAGATATCAAGCAAAGTCCAAGCACAAAGATATGAACCAAGCCGCATGCAAGATCACGAAGAAACGAGCTCACAAAGGTGACCGGACGCTCCGATCAGGAGGCTTGGCAATAGCAGCAGCGACCGAACGCTGGACCGGACGCTGGCGGCAAACCGACTGAACATAGGATAGCAGCATCCGATCGAGTACAGAGAGGTTCTAGAGCGGCGAATTTGTGACCGGACGTGTCCGGTGGCATGTGACCAGACACTGGCAGCGTCCGATCAGTAGATCGCGGCTCCAACGGTTGGGACGACCAGACGCATCCGGTTAGGACATGATCAGCGTCCGGTCAGTAGCAGTAAAGCAGGATTTTGTCCCCAACGGCTACTTTCTCAGTGGGGCATATAAATACAACCCCCAACCGGCCAAATGAGGTGTGTGGAGCTGAGGAAACATACCAAGGGTGTTGATACACCATTTTAGTGATCTCCACTTGCATAGTGCTTAGTGTTTTATTAGGTGATTAGCGTAGGTGCTTTGCGAAGTGCTTAGGTTGATTAGACTAGCGCTTATGTGCTTGCTCTAGGTTTAGGCCTAGTGTTTAGTGAGGTTTGCATACCTCTTACCACTCGGTGCTTGCGCGCACCATTGTTGTACATTGGAGGGGATTGTAGTCTTATGAGATCACACCAACTGCGTTTGTGGTGTGGCCGCCACTGTGTACTAGAGGGAACAAGGTCCATGGCGTTTTGTCCGGAAGCTTGATAGTGAAGACGGTGGGGAGCATCCAGGAGAGGCTTGCCGGAAGGCACGTCAGAGGCCCACTTGCGTGTGGGAAAGGCCCGAGGCTATCCATGGAGTTACCCGACCGTGTGCTTGGCCCTTGCAAGGGATTCCTTGCGAGGGGCTCCAACGAGGACTAGGGGGAAGCTTGCGCGCTTCTCGATACCTCGGTAAAAATACTGAAGTCATCAATGGGAGTTTGCATATCTCTACCTTGCTCTTTAGCTTCCGCATTTACATTGATTGCATTACTCCTTTTGCGGTAGAGATAGCAACACATTAGCAAAACCATAGTTGCACACTTAGATAGTTTGTCTTTTGCATAGGTTTTGCTAAGGTTAGAAAAAGAGGCCATAGTTTAGAGTTAGAATTTTAAGTTGCCTAATTAACCCCCCTCTTAGGCGTCACGGTCCCCTTCATGGTGGATGGAGGTACGAGTTTCGGTGCAGCAACATGGCAGAGTCATTCACTAAGTTACTGTTGGGGATACATGGTATGCCCATGAATGCAATTGTTTAATTCACCTTCTACAAGCTTGTTGCCTGGTTCAACGATAGACACACCCATGCAATGAAGTTGTGGAGTGATGGAGAGATATGGGCTCCAAAACCAAATGGACACCTAGAGAAGGCAAATGAAAGGGATGGCACACATGAGGTTACATGTTTTGACCACACCATAGGGACTTATCAGGTCGAGCATAGGGGTGGTACAATGTTCGACGGTGAGGTCCGAGAGTCAAGGATGCATGTGGTAGTCCTCATAGATTTCACATGCACTTGCGGTAAACCAAGGTAGTACCACTTTCTATGTTCTCATTTGGTGGCAGCAGCTAGGCATCACAACTATAATATTGAGAGTAGGATACCTCATGAGTTTAGTGTCTACATGCTTGTGCACACATGAAGCCCCCACTTCGTGCCTTTCTAGGACCATAGATAGTGGCCTCCATATGATGGGCCAAAATACATTGTGGATCCAACTTACCATTGGAACAAGCATGGATCTAGGAAGAGGACGAGGCATAGGATGGTTATAGATCAAATACCCAGAAGAACGAGGCATGGGAGAGGAACCCCATTTCTTACTGACCCCGAGCAGTACGAGTGTGGCAAGTGTGGTAGACTAGGCCATATTCACGCACTTGCTATTGGCAGATTAGTGAGGTATGACTATTGGTCGTTTTTATTATTTCATATTTATCATATTCATTCCATTAATTATGCATGTCTCAATTTATGCCTCTAATTGTGTCAATTACTTTTACATTTCTAAGTTTATGTTTCATTGTATATTGAATTTCTATTTCATTGACTTTTTTTGTAGGATGGCGCAATTCTACCTGCTCGACCCAACGTATGAGGAGACCCACCGAGGACATCTCATAGCGGAGGGGTAGGTAATAATCTATACGTCTTGTTCAAATTTTTGTAAGCATACATGTGTTTGTGAAGTAACGGGACACTATGTTTTATTCCATGTAGGACCTTCCGTTTCTTTGTCCTAGAACCCACAACGGGTTCTTAGACATGTAGTACGATGACAGGTACACTCCTTTCCTACAAAGAGCTAGCCTAGATATCATTTCTTTTTAGGTTCATCGTGGGTTACTCACATTCAACTCAGCGGCATTAACTGCATTGGTTGACATGTATTATCTTCAACCATTACCTCCATTCATATGCATTTGTTCATGCACTTGCCTTTCTGGCATGTAATCTTGCTTTGTCTAAAATGTAGGTGGTGGCCGAAGACTCACAACTTTCACTTGCCTTTCAGAGAGATGACAATCATGCTCTAGGACTATTAGAAGATGCTAGGTCTGAGGATTAATGGCAACACAGTGACTGGGCTGTGTAGATCAGAAGGTTGGAGAGCATGAGTAGAGGCCTTTCTTGGGCTTGAGGTTGGTGAGCAAGGGGCTCGCACTTCTAGAGTTCTAATCTCCTAGCTCCGGCAAGATTTTGCACAGTGCCCTGAGGAGGCAGACAATGAGACAGTTGGGTACTACTGTAGGGCATGGATCCTACACCTATTAGCCTACGTTCTCTTCCTCAACGCAATAGGGGACACTACATCATGGATGTGGGTCTACTACCTCACTGACTGGGACTAGGCAGGTCAGTACAGCTAGGGCTCTGAAGTGTTGGCTTTTCTTTATCGGTAGATTTACGAGGTGTGTCGTCGAACTTCATCCTCAGCCTCACTTGGTGGATGCATGTACCTACTCTAGTTGTGGATGTGGGTTCATCTATTAGTTGGCTATCCTAAGGTTCTGCTCGTCTTGACTGGTTCCTAGGTCAGCCTCCATGTCAGCAGCCGATGTGGACGTACCTTTGGGACTAGGTTAGAATTCCACACACAAGGTTAGAGCGGGCATACATTGAGTTCACGAATGAGCTAGACACGCTCATGGTCTCTAGTGTAAGTAAATTTTATTTTCCATGTTGGTTTGAAATGGTTTAGTATAGCATCTAACATCTTGTTTCGACATGTTGCAGGTGTCGTGGGAGCCATACGATGGAGAGAGGGCACTTCCTTTTCAGTTGAGCAACATGTGTGGGTGTGACTATGACTTGTACAGGATGAGGTGCCCTCTAATCTGCTTCTATGCTATCGAGTTCCACATGCCAGATAGAGTTGCACACCAATTTGGAGTGAGACAACTTTGGCCAATGGCTCCGTTCTCGACTAGCATTGACTTACACATTGTAGGCTGAGGCTACAATGGACAGAAGATGACTACACCGACATTGAGTCCTCCAACGACGAAGACACGGTGTATGACCAAACTACTCATGTAGGAAGACAGGTGGAGGCTGGACCAATCTTGGACAGAGTGGTAAGCGAATTGCCTTATTTTTCTATATTCAGTTGCATACCAATACAATATTACTGAGAACTTTGTTGTAGGGCAACACCCTCAAATGCTAGGTTGAAGACATTGAGCGCTTTCATTCGAGAGTTAGGGACAATGACATGCATAGCTTCCTAGATATAAGATTCTAAAAATTCTTTCAAGTATAATATTAATATGTTAGATTCTTTTAGTTAACATGATTTTGTACAACAGACACTGTCACATAGGTTACACCGTGGGACTGCTCGCTATGGTTGCAGGATAGACACAATGCAAGACATGCATGTTCCTTCCATAGGCAGAGGAGGCTTAGGTTCATCTAGCCATGCACCTATAGGGTCCATAGGCATTGTGTATGAGGACGAGGATGAGGATGACGAGGAGGTGGACCAGAGGCACAAGGAGCTTGGACTGTCTCAGCTACAGGACGCTCCCTTGACTCAGCCTATAGCCTCTAGGCACTAGGTGATGCCGTCCACCTAACCCTTACACTCCAGACACCGATGCTCTTGGTCACAAGGGTAAGGATAAGACTAGGAGGTAGTGAGGGTTTGTGGTAGAGTTTGTGGTAGATGTTATTATGTACTGAAAGTGCAATCAAGCCTTAATTGTGGGTTTTGGTGATAATGACCATGCAATTAGAGAACTAATGAGATTTATCAAGATGACAAGCAGGGAATTTATATTCGAGGATGCTACATGAAATAGAGGGCCCCCTAATTACAAATATAGATGGCTTCAAACTCAAAAGAGGTTTAAGATTCTTTTATATCTTGAATTTGACTATAGGAAAAGCCGTACTATAAAGGGGGACATAATGCTTAAGCTAATATGTGCTACCAAGTGCTCAAACAACCACAAGCATCCTCAGATTCATAGCCAAGATAGTTCCCACTTCACTATTACCCTTGCTGTCTTGTGTGGTGTGACATTGTCGCACTTGAAGAGAGGCACTAATGCACTTGAGTTGTGGCACAAGGAAGTTAGCGCCCACGCTAACTTCCTCAGATGGCTCGAGACATATTAAATGGTCTCGCCTAACCCCTTGGGTGTGGGATCCATCTTGCCTGACCCTAAGGTCGTGGGATCCATCTCGCTTGACCCCTTGGTGCGAGCTCCGTCTCGCCCGACCCTAAGATCATGGGATCCATCTTGCCCGACCCCAAGGGCACGGGCTCCGTCTCACCCAACCCCAAAGTCACGGGCTTCATCTCGCCCGACCTCTAGGCCACAGGCTTTGTCTTGCCCAACCTCGAGGCCACAGGCTTTGTCTCACCCGACCCCTTAAGTGCAGTGACCATTGAGGGCTAGGGGTATATATACCTTTCCCTTTCCTTTCCAATGACTATCTACGATTTAAGTGACCGTTGAGGGCTGGGGGGTATATATATACCTTTCCCCTTCCTTCCCAATGGTCACCTACCTCTTCTTCCTCACTTGAGCACATCTAAAGCAGAGCAAGAACTCTCTCTCTCCCTCCATTATTATCCTCAAGCCCTCAAGCAAATCCATTGATTTCCCCATCAATCCTTGAGGAAAAAGGGTCCCAAACTCGATTAGAGAGCAACTCCATTGATTTTCCAACTCTAAAGAGCACTTGGTTCATGTTTTGGTCGGTGATTATGTTTGTTACTCTTGGAGCTTGGCTCCTAGCAGGCTAGAGCATCACCTGTGGAGCTTACCAACTTGTGTGGTAGCCCCGGGAGGTTTGTAACCATCTCTTGAAGCTAGTAAACTCACCCCTCATCTCAAGAGTTAAGTCTCTTGACTTGAGAATGAGGAAGGGCTAGAAAGCTCTAAGCCTTAGTGGCTAACCTCAACAACATGGAGGTAGGCAAGCCTTGGTGGTGAGCCAAACCATGGGATAAATCATTGTGTCACTTGTGCTTGATTTACATTACTTGCATGACATATTGTGGTTGAGGTGATTTCTAGGGTTTTTAGTTGATCTACTTGTGTGTGGTGTTTCTACCATTTCTAGCTCTTGATCTATGATTGTCATACCTGCAGTAAGCTAGGAAATTTCTCTGATCCAAGTTTTCATTCATGGATTTTGAACTATGACTCAAAGTTATCTGCAAGTGTGGTAGTGCCACTGTTCTGGTCTGACAGTGCCGCCCTCCAGAGCCATAGTGTCGTAGGGTGAATTTGATAAAAGTTTGAGTTATTGTTTTGACAGGCCTATTCACCCCCCTCTAGGCCAACCAGAGATCCTACATTTACTATTATGTACTTAGTGGACTTTTATTATGAACTATTGTGGACTGTATGAACTATTATTATGGACTATGAACTACTATGAACTATAATTGTGGACTGTGTGAACTATTAATATGCTCATGTATATGGTTTGAGATGAATGTGGCATATATTTATATGTTTGAACATGTTGTATTGAGGTTAATATTCATGTCATATTTATGTATGGATTGCATAAAAAAATAGGGGAAATTATGCCGAAATATTCTACCTAAAGTACATTTGTGCAGTACACCTATAGCATGTAGCCTTTATAGTGATTTATCATGTCATTGTCGAATAGGCTTTTCTATGTCCTTTGAAATAGTGATTCAAGTCTAAATTCGAATAGGCTTTTCAGTCATAGAATCTAGGCTCTCTAGTGTCCTTCGATGTAGGCTTTTTAGTGATTCTAAGTAGACTTTCTAGGAGCATTTATAACATAATACAATGGCTAGCAAACCTGCGTTCACCTATATATATGCGCTCTAGGATGCATTGCTAACCAAAAGCAAAACCAAACTAGTATTTGGTTTTGTTGGAGTAGGAATGTCTGGAGGGTCATCTAGAGGAAAGAGTTTTGGGAGTGGGAGAGGAAAGGGGGACGAAGGGAACTCCCATTGTGTGGGAGGGGTCTCTTGGGCCTAATTTCTTTGAGGAGCCAGTGTATCAGTTTCCCCCTGAGAGCAAGAGTGATTTCACTAAAGAGTGCCCTCTCAGAGGATACGATAAACGAAAGGAAGATTGACTAAAATGCATGCATGGTGAGAACTGCTTAGTGTAAATGTTCACTGAGGGGATCGACAGAGGTTGTCGCTTCTTCAAATGCCTTTCGTTTGTTAAATATGTTTCTCAAATACCCTTACAACTCATAGGACATACTTATTGTAGTCTTCCGAGTCCAAAGAAAACTATGGGTTCACTAGGTGGGTTGATCATCGACCAATTTATCCACATCAGCAGTACATCTACTACCTGCAGGACCATATCTTCGATCTACAAAGGGAAGTTAGCAGCAGTTACAAGGAAGACGAAGATGTCAACAACAACAATGGTGTAGGTTCATAGGAAGCACTATGCAATGATCCATATTGCACCTGCCTTAATCACAAGAACAAGAGGCCTCTGTGATGAAGATCATGATGATGGTGTGACCATGGTGATGATCAAGTGCTTGGACTTAGAAAAGAAGAAAGAGAAAAATAAAAAGCTCAAGGCAAAGGTGAAGTTTGATAGGAGCTTTTTGGTTTGGTGATCAAGACACTTAGTGAGTGTGATCACATTTAGAATCGATAGCCATACTATTAAGAGGGGTGAAACTCATATCAAAATGCGGTTATCAAAGTGCCACTAGATGTTCTAACTCATTGCATATGCATTTAGATCTAGTGGAGTGCTAACACCATTGAAAATGTTTGTGAAAATATGCTAACACATGTGCGCAAGGTGATACACTTGGTGGTTGGCACATTTGAGCAAGGGTGGAGAAGTTAGTGAAGTAAAGGAGGTGTTTGTCACTAATATTCAGTGACCGAACGCTGCTCTCATAGTGACCGGACACTCAGGCAGGTGAGTCCGATCAGTAGAGGCCAAGGCAGTGTAACCTAGGGTATTGCACCAGACATTGTGAAGGGTCCGGTTGAGATGCACCGGATGCGTCCGGTCATGATTTGGCCGCTCTAGAACCACTCTGGAAGTGACCGGACTCTAGGTGTAGATGAGTCCGGTCATCTCAGTAGAGCGTCTGGTAATAGGGTGAAGGCTTGGGCGCATGTAGGCTAAAGTGAGTACCGACGCGTTCGGTCTTGGACCGTGGTGCATCCGGTCATTCTTTAACATGCGTGAGGAAGCGAGTTGACCGTTGAAATCATACATGCGAGGTTGAACATAGGAGACATGTGGATGGCGATCGGTGACCGGACACTGGGGCTGGTGTGTCCGGTCGATCTGACCGGCGCGTCTGGTCACCCTGAGTTGGGCTGCAGTGAGAGCCCAACAACTCTATTTTGTGAGGGCTTCTATTTAAGCCCTATGGCCAGCTCAAACTCACTCTCTTGGCCATTTGCATTGACATAGCAACCTTGTGAGCTTAGCCAAAGCCCTCCCACTCATCTCCATCATAGATTGATCATCTTTGTGAGATTGAGAGTGAATCCAAGTGCATTGCTTGAGTGATTGCATCTAGAGGCACTTGGTATGACCATGGTGATGATCAAGTGCTTGGACTTGGCAAAGAAGAAAGAGAAAAACAAAAAGCTCAAGCAAAGGTGAAATTTGATAGGAGCTTTTTGGTTTGGTGATCAAGATACTTAGTGAGTGTGATCACATTTAGGATCGATAGCCGTACTATTAAGAGGGGTGAAACTCATACCAAAATGTAGTTATCAAAGTGCCACTAGGTGTTCTAACTCATTGCATATGCATTTAGATCTAGTGGAGTGCTAACACTCTTGAAAATGTTTGTAAAAATATGCTAACACATGTGCACACATGGTGATACACTTAGTGGTTGGCACATTTGAGCAAGGGTGGAGAAGTTAATGAAGTAAATGAGGTGATTATCACTGATTTTCAGTGACTGAACGCTGCTCTCGTAGTGACCGGACGCTCAAGTGGGTGAGTCCGGTCAGTAGTGGCTGAGGTAGTGTAACCTAGGGTATTGCACCGGACGCTATGAAGGGTCCGGTCAAGATGCACCGAATGCATCCAGTCATGATTTGGCCACTCTAGAACCTTTCTAGAAGTGACTGGACTCTAGTTGTAGATGCGTCCGGTCATCTCAGTAGAGCGTTCGGTCACACGGTGAAGGCTTGGGTAGTTGGGCGTGTGGGCTGAAGTGAGCACTGGCGCATCTGGTCTTGGACTGTGGTGTGTATGGTCATTCTTTAACACACGCGAGGAAGTGAGTTGACCATTGAAATCAAACACACGAGGTTGAACGTAGGAGACACATGGACCACGATCGGTGACTGAACACTAGGGCTGGTGCGTCCGGTCAAACTGACCAGTGCGTTCGGTCACCTCGAGTTGGGCTACAGCGAGATCCCAACGTCTCTACTTCATGGGGGCTTCTATTTAAGCCCCATGGCTAGCTCAAGCTTACTCTCTTGGCCATTTGCATTGACATAACAACCTTGTGAGCTTAGCCAAAGCCCTCCCACTTATCTCCATCATAGATTGATCATCTTTGTGATATTGGAAGTGAATCCAAGTGCATTGCTTGAGTGATTGCATCTAGAGGCACTTGGTATTCGTGTTTCACTATGGATTTTGCTTGTTACTCTTGGTGGTTGCCACCACCTAGATGACTTGGTGCAACAAGGATTGTTGAGCGGAGGAAGGTGCTTGTCTCTGGCTCCGATCGTGGTGATTGTGAGTGGTTCTTGACCTTTCCTTGGCGGAGAGCCAAAAGGTTCTCTAGTGGATTGCTCATGGCTTATGTGTTCCTCATCTTGTGTTGGTTGTGCGGCACCCTATTGAGGGTTTGATGTGTGATGCCAATTAGCACGTGAACCTCCAAGTGAGTGTATCGCCACAACGAGGAGTAGCTTGCTGGCAAGTAAGTGAACCTCGGTAAAAAATCTTGTGTAATCTTGTCCGAGGATCTCTTGGTATTCATTATGATTGATTGGCTCCATCATTGTGATTGGCTCAATTCCTCTACACGGTGGTATAATCATCACATCACCCACCTCGTATTTACATTTCTAGTGTTGCTTTGCTCTTTAGTGTAATTAGTTTTGAGAGCAAGCTTGTGTCAGGTCTAGTGGTTAGTGTGGCTCTTTAGTTATTCTTTGAGCGCACACTAATTTAGTGTAGTGACTTAGCCATTGTGTGCTTAGAGATCATAGACACTAAAATTGTGGTAGGTGGCTTGGTTTTTAGTAGGCTAGAACAACACTCGCTTCACCATTTAATTGTCTAACACATTTGCTAAGTGTTGTTGTAGAAATTCATTTAATAGGCTATTCACCCCCCTCTAGCCATTAGGACATTTCAAGTGGTATCAGAGCCATGGTCACTATGATTTGAGGCTTAACAACCTTTGGTGTCAAAATGGCTCAAATCAACAACACCAAGAAGCCACCGCAATTTGATGACACAAACTATCCTTATTGGAAGGCTAAGATGACAACATATATCATGTTAATCAATAGAAGAGTGTGAAAGGTAGTGGAGACCAAAATTGAGATAGCCGATCCAGAGAATCCCACCATGACCAAAGAAGTGCTTCTCCAAAACAATGACGTTGCTCTTAGTGCCATTCATGATGCTATTGATGAGAGAACATTTGAGAAAATCAAGAATATTGAGATGGCTCATGAAGCTTGAAAGAATCATTTGAGGGCACTCAAGCCATGAAGGGTGCTAAGGCATACATCCTCAAGGAGCAGTTTGCTAGTTTCAAGATGAAGGATAATGAAAGTGTCCCAGAGATGTTCCATAGGCTTCAAGTGCTTGTCAATGATCTCAAAGCACTTGGAGAAGAAGTGAAGGACAAGGACTTCTCTCATAAGTTCTTGAGATGCTTACCCACAAGGTTTTGCATGTTGGTCACCTTGCTAGTGAGGAGTGGTTTGGACACCATAACACCAAACCAAGTATTAGGAGATGTGATGACCGATGACACTTATAGAGATGATGATGAGAAGGAAGAAAAGAAGGAGAAGAAAGATGGCAAGAAGGATGACAAGAAGAAGAGTGTGGCATTCAAAGCCACATCATCTAAGGGGAAAGCCAAGCAAGATACATCAAGTGAAGATGATGGCCATGGGATGATGATGATGATGATGAGAAGATGACTCTCTTTGTCAAGAGATTTGGCAAGTTCATGGTGAAGAAAGGCTACCATGCTAGAAGAAAGAAGTCTTCATCCAAGAACAAAGAAGAGTCAAGGAGGTGCTTCAAGTGTGGAAGCAAGGATCATCTTGTTGCTCAATGCCCATACAATAGCGACAATGATGATGAGGACAAGAAGAGCAAGAAGAAGGACAAGAAGGATAAGATGACCTTCAAGAAGAAGAAGGATGGTTCATATGTGGTCACTTGGGATAGTGATGCTTCCTCAAGTGATGATGATGATGATAGTGATGATGACAAGACCACCAGTGAGAAGGCTCTTGCAAGCAGTGCTATCAGTGAGAAACCTTCTCTCTTTGACACTCTATCATGCTTCATGGCTAAGGCCACTAAGGTACAATCCGATGATTAGTGTGATGATGAGGAACATGATAATGAAAATGAAAATGAAAGTGATAGTGATGATGATGAACCTACTAAAGATGAACTACTTGACATGTTAGATGATGCTAAGAAACATTTAGACATTAAGAGAAGGAAATGCAAAAGCTTGCGTAAGAACTAAAAGCCCTTAAGCAAGCCTTTGATGAGCTCAATGCATCTCATGAGAGTCTAAAGGAAGACCATGAGGAGCTTGGCAAGGTTCACAAGACTCTTGAAAAAGCTCATTCTTCTCTACTTAATGAGAAAAATAAGAAGAAGCATATTGTAACATGTGAAGTAGGCTTAACATGTGACATAATTGAAGAATCATCATATAAGCCTATCATTGTTGTTCCCACTAACCCTTATTGTAGCACATCCACTTCTACCTTATCTAGTAGTGATGGTTTCACTTGTGATGCCTCACTAATGGTTGAGAATGAGACACTCAACAAGGAGGTAAAAGAGCTCAATCACACCTTGGCTAAAGGCTATGGTGGTGAGGACCGCTTGCTTATGTGCTTGGGTAGCCAAAGAGATTCTCTCTACAAAGAGGGATTGGGCTATACCTCCAAGAAAGACAAGGCGGCCTTTGCTCTTCACAAGACTAGTTTTGTGAAGAACAATAGTCAGTTTTGCACTAGTTGCAAGCAAGTTGGTCATGTAGAGCAAAAGTGCTTGAAAAAGAAGCCACAAGCCAATGTATCCTCAATTAAGCTTGATTCTTTCTATGTGCTTATTAAGGGTACAAATGGTGTGAAGGCTAAGTTCATTGGTGCACCATGGATGGGCTCAAAAAAGAAAGCCATTTGGGTGCCAAAGAGCTTGGTCACTAACCTTCAAGGACCCAAGCAAGTTTGGTACCTAAAAAGAATTGATCTTCTTTTGTAGGTCAATTACAAAGCTAGAGGAAGGCATTGGGTACTTGATAGTGGGTGCACTCAACACATGATTGATTATGCAAGAATGTTCAACTCAATCAATACCAATGGCAATGATGGTTATGATAGTATTACATTTGGTGATAATGGCAAAGGCAAGGTCAAAGGGCTTGGTAAGATTGCAATATCCAATAACATGAGCATATCCAATATGTTGCTAGTTGAAAGCTTGAACTTCAATTTGCTATCCGTGGCTCAATTGTGTAATCTTGGATTCAAATGCATATTTGGGGTAGATGATGTAGAGATCATAAGTGTAGATGGTTCTAATTTGATCTTCAAAGGCTTTAGATATGAGAATCTATACTTGGTTGATTTCAATGCTAGTGAAGCTCAATTGTTAACATGCTTGTTCACTATGTCTAGTATGGGATGGTTATGGCATGGAAGGCTTGGTCATGTTAGAATGAAACAATTGATTAGATTGGTTAAGCATGACTTGGTTAGAGGCTTGAAAGATGTTGTGTTTGAGAAGGACAAGCTTTGTAGCTCTTGTCAAGCCAGCAAACAAGTTGGAAACACCCATCCTAAGAAAAGCATGATGAGCACTAGTAAAGCATTTGAGTTATTGCACATGGATTTGTTTGGGCCAACACAATACACTAGCATCGGTGGAAATAAATATGGCTTTGTGATAGTGGATGACTATACAAGATACACTTGGGTATTCTTTCTAGTGGACAAGAGTGATGTATTTGCAACATTCAAATCATTTGACAAGGGCATACACAATGAGTTTGAAACAACCATCAAGAGGGTTAGAAGTGACAATGATAGTGAGATCAAGAACACTAGAATTGATGAGTTATGTGATAAGTTTGGACTTAGACATCAACTCTCAGCCAAGTACACTCCATAATCAAATGGCCTTATTGAGAGGAAGAATAGAACACTCATTGATATGGCAAGGTCTATGCTTAGTGAGTACAATGTAAGTCAATCCTTTTGGGCCAAAGCTATCAACACGGCTTGCTATTGTAGCAACCGCTTGTATTGTCACCCATTGAAAGAGAAAACACCCTATGAGCTCTTGAATGGTAGAAAGCCCAACATTGCATATTTTTGGGTCTTTGGTTGCAAATGCTATATCTTGAAGAAAGGCACTAGATTAGGCAAGTTTAACAAGAAATGTGATGAAGGGTTCTTACTTGGATACTCCACTACTAGCAAAGCATATAGAGTTTGGAATTTGGAAAGTGGTACTCTTAAAGAAGTGCATGATGTTGAATTTGATGAAACCAAGGGTTCCCAAGATGAAAATGAGAACTTAGAAGATGTTAGAGGCATTCAACTTTCAAATGCCATGAAGAATATGGATGTTGGTGAATTGGGGCCTAGGCAAGTGATTGATGAAGAAGATGATCAAGTGCAAGTGCTCTCTAACTCAAATGTGCAATATGATACAAATCAAACTAGCACAAGTGGCTTTCAAGACAATATGAGATCAAGTGGCTAGTACATCATCTCAATCCAATGATCAAACAAGTGCAAGCAATGTTCCAATACTCCAACCAACTCATATTGCAAGGGATCATCCATTGGACACTATAATTAGAGATATTTCTAGAGGTGTACAAACAAGATCAAGATTAGTATCATTTTGTAAGCATTTCTCATTTGTATCATCCATTGAATCAAAGAATATAGATGAAGCACTAAAGGATGTTGATTGGGTGAATGCTATGCATGAAGAATTGAACAATTTCACAAGAAATCAAGTATGGGAGTTAGTGGAAAGACCAAAGAACCACAATATGATTGGAACCAAATGGGTCTATAGAAACAAGCAAGATCAAGATGGGATAGTAGTAAGGAACAAAGCAAGCTTGATAGCACAAGGCTATACATAAGTTGAAGGTCTTGACTTTGGAGAAACATATGCCCCGGTTGCCAGATTGGAAGCAATTAGAATCTTGCTAGCCTATGCTTGTGCCTACAACATCAAGCTCTATCAAATGGATGTCACGAGTGCATTTCTAAATGGCTACATCAATGAAGAAGTATATGTTGAGCATCCTCCCTATTTTGAAGATGACAAGAAACCCAACCATGTGTACAAGTTGAAGAAGGCATTGTATGGCTTGAAGTAAGTACCTAGAGCATTGTATGAGAGGTTGAGGGATTTCCTACTCTCTAAAGGGTTCATAATGGACAAGGTTGACACCACTCTTTTCTCCAAGAAGATTGGAAAGGACTAGTTTGTGTTGCAAATCTATGTTGATGACATCATATTTGGATCAACCAATCAATACTTTTGTGAAGAGTTTAGAAAAATGATGGCTAATGAGTTTGAGATGTCCATGATTGGAGAGTTGAGTTACTTCCTTGGTCTTCAAATTAAGTAATTGAAGAATGGTACATTTGTGAGTTAAGGTAAGTACATAAAAGACATGCTCAAGAAGTTTAGCATGAATGAAGCAAAGGCCATTAGTACACCATTGGGAACAAATGTCAATTTGGATAGTGATGCAAGTGGCAACATGGTGGATCAGGAGTTGTATCGGTCTATGATTGGAAGCCTACTCTATGTAACCACATCAAGGCCGGATGTCATGTTTAGTGTGTGCATGTGTGCAAGATTTCAAGCCTCACCAAGAGAAAGTCATCTAAAGGCTACAAAGAGAATATTGAGGTACTTGAAGCATACACAAAATGTTGGTTTGTGGTATCCCAAAGGAGCAAAGTTTGAGCTAGTTGGTTACTCCAACTTGGATTATGCGGGATGCAAGGTTGAAAGGAAGAGCACCTCATTCACATGTCAATTATTGGGAAAATCACTTGTTTCATGGTCATCAAAGAAGCAAAATAGTGTTGCATTATCAACAGCCAATGTCGAATACATATCCACTGGTAGTTGTTGTGCATAAATACTTTAGATGAAGGCTACCTTGAATGACTTTGAAATCAAGTTCAAGAAAGTACCATTTCTATGTGACAATGAGAGTGCAATCAAGCTAACCAACAATCTAGTTCAACATGCAAGAACAAAGCACATGGATGTTCGCCATCATTTCATAAGAGATCCCCAACAAAAAGGGGACATTTGCATTGAGAGTATGGGCACCAAAGATCAACTTATCGATACATTCACCAAGCCATTAGATGAGAAAAGGTTTTGCAAGCTAAGGAATGAGTTGAACATATTGTATTTCTCAAATATGTGTTGATGCACCCCCACTTATATGACATGCCTCTTCTTCGAGCAATCCAAGGTAAAAGTTGATTGGCATGGCATACATCCTTTGCTAAGGACTAGTTTAGTGCATCTAGTCATTCCTCACATGTTATAGGCTCATTCATGAAAATCAAATGAATTTGATGCGTGTCGGCAGAATATCATCGGCAGTCCTCCGAGGGGCATCCCACGAAGGTAGATTGATCGGTAGAGATGCGTGTAATCAAGAACAAGAAGGAAACAGAGACACACAAGTTAGACAGGTTTGGGCCATCAGCACGACATAATACCCTACTCCTATGGTCTGTTGGATTGTATTGGCTATTGTATGATATTGTGTGTATTTGGAGGGGGTCTCTGCCTACCTTATATAGTCCCGGGGGTAGAGTTACAAGCCGGTTAGATCTAGGAGATAACTGGAAAGTAATAACAGATTACAAAAATCATGGGATCATACGTATCCTAATAGATCTTGTAATATCTTCAGGATATATTCTGGCTTTGTCTTGTGGGCTAGACCACCCCTGGGGCACAACCCATGTGGTCTGCCATGGGTATCCAGGGTCGTACCCCCATAGCTAGTCCCTAAGCACCTTGTATCCATTATGCAATGCCATCTTGAGCTTGTCTGAGCAGGTGTGAACAAAGCCAAGCAGTCAAACTCATGGTCTGACCACCGTGATGAGTTGCCGAGCAGTTGTGAGCCGTCGCCGAGCAGTGTGAACCATCGCCGAGCAGCTGTGAACCATCATCGAGTAGTGTGAACCATCGCCGAGCAGTGTATCCTAAGTTAGGCTTGCCATAAGGATGTAAGGAGCTCAAGTTCAAAATTGAAAATTTTCTCGTAGTGGACCAAGTGTACCGACTTAGAGTCCGACCACTAGAAAGGGAGATAGTTGTAACATCCTGGCCCAGGGCTTAACAGGATTAATAGGATACTCATACCCACAAGTTGGAACTTCTTTTCTAGAAGCCCATCTCTAAAGAACTCTAAGGTTAAGCGTGCTTGGTCTAGAGCATTTTCTGGATGGGTGACCGGCCGAGAAGTCCTTCTCGGGTGCGCATGAGTGAGGATAAAGTACATAGAAAAGACTTGTGTGGGTCTGTGAGGGCAGTCTATGTCCTAGAAAAGCTATCAGATGTAAGCGGGCCCAACCTTATAGAGGCGGGATGTTACAAAATGGTATCAGAGCCAACTCTCATGGTTTCACAGGCATGTGTGTCATAGTTGCGCAGGCATGGTGCGCATGGCTAGAGTGGTCCTAGAGTGGTCACACAGCATGACACATGCACTAGCACTAGACATACGGATGTGGCCAAGAGGGGATGTTCCTAGCTTGGGATTGACCGACGAGGATGTCGGTCTCTTAAGGGGGTGAGGATGTAACATCCCGGCCTAGGGCTTAACAGGATTAATAGGATACTCATACCAATAAGTTACAACTTCTTTTTCGGAAGCCCATCTCTAAAGAACTTTGAGGTTAAGCATGCTTGGTCTAGAGCAATTTCAGGATGGGTGACCGACTGAGAAGTCCTTCCCGGGTGCGCATGAGTGAGGGTAAAGTGCGCAAAAAAGACTTGTGTGGGTCTGTGAGGGCAGTCTATGTTCTAGAAAAGCTACCAGATGTAAGCAGGCTCGACCTTGTAGAGGCGGGACATTACAATAGTCTTCTTCAACTTTAGGAGGCATGGAATCTTTCAGACTAAAGCAAACACACTCACCGTAAGGTGAAGTGTGTCCACTTAGTCCCCGAGCTTGACAGTAGGTGATGTGGTCACATGGTGCTAGGGTCTAAAGTAGAAAAAAGTAAAAGACCAGCCAAGCAGGCAGCCAGTCCCTAGGCAGAGCCCTAAAATGAGAAACACACATTCACCGCAAGGTGAAGTGTGCTCACTTAGTCCCTGAGCCTGACAGTAGGTGATATTGTCACATGGTGCCAGGGTCAGAAATAATGGTCAATAGAGTGCGGTGAGGAATCAAGTCATATTGATGATGTAGTCCCCGAGCCACAAGTGGAAATCTTGGAGAAAACAAATCGTGGAGAAAAAACTAGAGTAACGGCTGTATAGTAAGAGTTACTGAGCCTTAATGGATTGCGAAGAAGTCAGTGAATATTCGGTGAGCAGTAACAAATTGTGATGAAAAATGGGCGATATGGGCTGCAGTTGCGCGAAAGCCTAGGTAACGACCCATCACGCCGTTTTAGAGAATTCGGAGAGGCGCAAATCATGGAGTGGTTTCCCAAAAACCATCGAATGCGAAAGGTGGGGGAGTGCTTTATAACCGTGCCACCACACCCCGCGCTCCCACCTTTGCCACTTTGCCATTTCATCTTCCTCCTCAGCCCTCACATTTCTAGATTCACACACACTTCCTCCACCAATCCCAAACCAGATCTGAGAGATGGCGCTAAAGAGGGGATTTGGAAACCTAAAGAAGGCTACCACTAAAGCCAGCCATGACAATGAGTGGGTGCCGTCGAACATGGGGGAGGCAGAGATCAACAGGATGGTGGAGGCGGGCATCCTTTCTAACCGTGTCACCACCGGATGGTGGCCAGCCAGCGGTGAGCCCTTCCTGATGCCGCATACTGACAAAGTATTAGTTTTGAAGATTATTTTTGGCATGGGTTAGGATTTCCCATTCATCCTTTCTTGAGGGACCTATTGGAATTCTAGAGAGTTAGTGTCGACGAAATATGGTCAGTAGTCCACCGAGGGGGTGCCCGTGGTGGTAGATTATCGGTAGGATGCGTGTGATCTGGAACTAGATGGTGACACAAGGCGCAGAGACAACGATTTAGACAGGTTCAGGCCGTCTAATCAACGTAATACCCTATGTCCTATGTCTTTGGTGTATTGTATTGAGATGTAGATGGATTAACCTGTCCTCTAGGGGACCCTTGTCTCTCCTTATATACTCTGAAGAGACAAGGTTACAAGTAAAGTATCCAATTTGGTACTATTACAATATCTAGTACAACTTGTAATCTTGATGTGTATGCCTTGATCTTACGGGCCGAGCCACCTCGGATGGTGTGGCCCATGTACCATCTTGTGGTACCTAGGGGTATATCCCCCACAGCTAGTCCCCGAGCGCCATGTATTCTGATGCGACACACCGTTTCAACCTTCTCCGAACAGTGAGGCTTGAGTTCTTGACATCTCTGACCACCGTTGTCACTAGAGAAGTAGGTTGTCCGAAGAATGTATGGTGCTCTTAAGAAGAAAGAAAAAGATTTCCGTCCTAGGAAGTGTGCCCACTTGTATTTCTGAAAAGAAATGTAAGTGCGTCTTGAAGCGTAGCATCTTTGATCATCAGAGGCGTAGTGGTCGAAAAACAAGCACATTCACCGCAAGGTGAAGTGTGCCCACTTAGTCCCCAAGCCTGGTAGTAGGTGACTTAGGCACGTGGTGCCAGGGTCTAAAAAGAATTCCTAGTTAAATTGAGAACCCAATTGTCGTACAGGCGATACGAGATGCACCGACAGGTGCATCGTACTGATGTAGTCCCCGAGCTTGCTGGAAGGCGAGGTATGAGCCTTGTAGCAAGGTCTAAGTGAGAAAAAATATCCCAACTGTATGCGAGGTGCTAGTCACATGTAGTCGAGACGCAAAGTCCCCGAGCCGTGGTCGGAGAGTGGTCGAGGCAGTCCCCGAGCTACGGTCGAGGAGCGAGACACAAAGTCCCCGAGCCGTGGTCGAAGAGTGGTCGGGGTAGTCCCCAAGTACAGGTCGAGGAGCGAGCGATGAAGTCCCCGAGCCGTGGTTAGAGAGTGGTCGATGCAGTCCCCGAGCACAGGTCGAGGAGCGAGCGACGAAGTCCCCGAGCCATGGTCGAAGAGTGATCGAGGCAGGCAGTCCCCGAGCACAAGTTGAGGAGCGAGCGACGAAGTCCCCGAGCCATGGTCGGAGAGTGGTCGAGGAAGTCCCCGAGCACAAGTTGAGAAGCGAGCGACAAAGTCCTTGAGCATAGCTCGAAATTCCTACAATATAAATATGTAGAATAGTAGTACATGATGTATAAAATAATAAATTATGGAGAAAAAATCAGCGGTGAAGAAATAGCGTATGACGCTCAGCAGTCATTTACAAATGAGCATGATGTGATAAAGCAGTTGGTGCTTTGTAAACATCAGTGTTAATGTGAAGTTTGTGTTTATACTTAATATAAACTGCCCAACCAGTTAGTATGTAGCTGAGTCTCTAGCCCTAGCTAGCCCGTTAACCATAACGCGGGGCACGGAGCCCGTGCATGTGTAGGAAGAACAAAGCATCGCTATGGAGCCACTGCCGACCACCCATAATGCAGAGGGCAGACGCTCATGCACGTGTAGGGAGGAGCCGGAGACAGGGCCGTCTCTGGAGGCATCAAGCGTCAACATGACTGGTCAAGGATTTGTATTAAGTATAGTTGTATGTTATATTTAAGATGGTATACATGGACAAATGTTTTTTGAAGAATAATCATGATAAGGACGTTGTGGAAAAACGTCATAATGAAAATTATATTAAATATAAATATTAGGAGTGTACTTATCTTTGGATAGAAATCTGATCGGTGGCGATGAAGTTGTCCGGTCCTTGAGCTTTTTGGCCTATTCTGACGGTGGTCGCGGTTGTCGTAGCGCCGTTCTTCGCGGCGATCATCATTTGCAACGTGGTCTGGTGGTCTGGTGGTCGGAGCTCTGTGGAGCCGCTTGGGACATGGTCGTCGTGGTCTGGTGGTCGGAGCTCTGTGGAGCCGCTCGGGACATGGTTGTCATGGTCTGGTGGTCGGAGCTCTGTGGAGCCGCTCGAGACGTGGTCATCGTGGTCTGGTGGTCGACATGGTCGGAGCTCAGCGGGGCCACTCGGGACATGGTCGACGTGGTCCGTGGTCAGAGCTCGGCAGAGCTGCTCGCTCAGCGGCTCGCTTGGCTTGATGCCGTCGGAGCACTTAGTTCTCATGGATGAATTTCGGTCGAACTTGAAAAGCTTGCTTCTTCTGTTCGTCTAGAATAGGGAGGTCACCCTCCGGCAGCATGGATGCTGGTTTCGTTCTCTTATATGGTTGTGCATAACTAGTACTTGACGTCATATCTTGCATGGAGTTGTAGCTTGATACGCCTTGCTTTGTTTGCTTGCTTGGCCATGTAATTGTTCGTGTTTGCATGCGGATCGGCTCTTGATTACTTTAATTATCTTTGCATGGCTCTATAGATCACACGTTTATCTTGCATTGTCCTTCGATCGATGTGCTCTTGCTGCTGTGCGTTGGGGCACATGATGGCAATTAATCATCATGCAGATCAAATCAGAGTAGGACTCTTTTGTGGGATGTGTTCTCGGAGATTAATTGGCTTGGCTTGTTGTCGTTCGGCTCCTTCCTTATTTGCTCGTTAGTTGAGGATTCAGACATGGTCGTGCTTGCCTACTTGGAGTCATACTCGATCAGCCTTGGAGTCGGCGGAGACTGGATGCTGGGATCGAACTTGATTGAGGCAGATTGCCCATAGAATTGGACTAAGCCTTGAGTTGGTGATCTACAGGTCGGCGTGTGCGAGGAACCGAATCCCCGCAGATGATGACAATGAAGAAATTCTTGTACAGAATCAAAGAACGATCCCGCTGAGAACGTGATGCTGACTTTGAGATCCCATCTGGTTCGCCATGGATCAGCACACACAACCCCTAAAGGGGGCCCCTACCTAGCACGCCACTATCGATGAAATATGGTCGGTAGTCCACCGAGGGGGGTGCCCGTGGTGGTAGATTATCGGTAGGATGCGTGTGATCTAGAACCAGATGGTGACACAAGGCGCAGAGACGACGATTTAGACAGGTTTGGGCCGTCTGATCGATGTAATACCCTACGTCCTGTGTCTTTGGTGTATTATATTGAGATGTAGATGGATTAACCTATCCTCTAGGAGACCCTTGTCTCTCCTTATATACTCCGAAGAGACAAGGTTACAAGTAAAGTATCCAATTTGGTACTATTACAATATCTAGTACAACTTGTAATCTTGATGTGTATGCCTTGATCTTACGGGCCGGGCCACCTCGGATGGTGCGGCCCATGTACCATCTTGTGGTACCTGGGGGTATATCCCCCACAGTTAGTCTGTGCAATCTCCACCCAAACACTATCTTGCACATCTCGATTTTTATCCACTTCTGTGAGGCATATCTCATAGTTCTTCCCCACTTCAACCTCTTCCGTCATTTGTTCTGGCTAAAGAAGAAAGGTGACAGCGGTTCCAAGGTGGTCGATGATGTGTATCTTCAACTCCACGATGGAATGGTAGGTGAGTACATCACTATACCATGGAACACCTCACTGAAGGGGTGGAACGCCAGGTGGTTCTACATGAAGCAGAGCCATCCCGCCATCCGCTGCGACATCGACCATGTTCCGAAGAACTAGAGGAGCTGGTCAGAGGAGCTGAGCAGTGATGACACGGAGTAGGTGAGGGAGCTCCTTGACCTAATAAAGGGGGTAAATATGAATGGTGGATTGGTGGCGGTGAGCTTCATGGTGCGCCACATCTAGCCCTGCAAGGAGGGGGCGCACATGGACTTTGACTTCAAGGGGACACTGATGGCACCTAGGAGAGGATGAAGAGGCTATCAAGGGGCGATGTGCTAGAGCAGGCCATAGGGCTATTCGCTCTAAATGCCTTGTTCAGCGTGTCAAGGCAAATGAGATCCTTGAACTGCACGAATCCACCTCCTTAGGTAAAAGTCTTAACTGTTTGTTCCTGATGCTTTTTATCCTCACCGTTGCTGAGTAGTGAACTGAGTTGAAGGCAGATGCTGGAGTTGCTGACGCCATGCCAGAGTCAAGGGTAGAGGAACTAGTGGTACTAGAGGAGTAGGCGGCTCTCCTAGAGACATCAGAGGGCGTGGTCGGCCACGCTGTGCGGCCACCAAGCCCCTAGGTGGCGCCACTAGCTATAAAGGAAGAGGACAAGGTGAAAGAGATCGAGCGTGAGGAATCATGACCTCAAGCCATCTAGATCCTCCGCAAGCGAGGCGATGAAGTTTTTGTCTTGGAAGAGGAGGACACCACTAGGGAGCTCAAGAGGCTAGAGTCCACCCTTTCCACAGTAATGAAGCAGATCAAGGTTAATGCTACGCCTGCAATGTTCATCTTTGATGTTGGAGATTGGAGTTCTTCATAATCTTGGTGCTTTTGTAGGGCATAGATCAAACTACCAAACAACAGCGATAGCTAATCAAGAGGATGGAGCCCCTCATTGAGGAGAACACAAAACTAAAGGAGGTGATGAAGCTTATGGAGAAAAACATCCAGAGGGCCTAGCGTGAGTGGGATCTTACTGAGTCTAACGCGTAGGATCTGCAATACCAAAAGGGGGCTCTATCTGAGTAGCTGGCAACCATGTCTGAGTAGCTAGCCATTGTCTCTAAGCAGCTAAGGAGTGTTTCCAAGTAGCTGGAGCACAAATCCAAGCAGCTGAGAAATGTCTCGGAGAAGAGAAAAGGTATGGCAGATTGGTGAATTTGCTTTGCATTGCTGAAGTCTTATTGTTGCTGACGACCGTTATGCTTGTAGAGCAAGACATAGAGCTCGACCAATTGCACCAAGTCATTGGTCAACTCTAGGAGGAGGAGAAGAAGATGGCTAGGTGGGTGGAGAAGCTAGCCAAGGAGCTAAAAGGTGAGTACTTCATGGTCGGAGTTACTGCTGGAGTAATTTCTTTGCTTAACGGACCCTTGTGATGCCTGCAGACTACCGTCGAAGGGCCAAGGTGTAGCTCGATGTGCTAGAGTAGGAGGCTAGAACCTAGAGGAGTAAGCTCGATGCCATAGTTGCTAGAAGAAATCCGGTCCTCGACTGCATCGACATGGAGGCAGCTCCTCAGCCCGATGATAGGCCACCCCATCCGGACACCGTAGTCGACAGGTGCAGGGTGGCATGGGAGAACTTCAAGAGCTACAACCATGACGCCACTACCTCTGCTATGACCAATGCCCTTGTGGTGGTCTGGTCCCACTACCCCTCCATTGATCTTCAAGCGATAGGGGCCAGATTCGCTAGAGGGACGGGCATGATGAAGCAGCAGCAACTGGAAGATGAGGTGGAGGACACGGTGAGGAGGCTGGCCGGCGATGTTGACCTGTTCGGTGAGATGGATGGTGAAAGCCAAGCCTAATGACATGCTCAGAGAGTAATCTATTGTCACAGAACCAACCAATTTATAAGAGTACAAGTACAATGGCAGCCCGCAAGCGGTCGCACTATCATACTTGAACCCATATAAACCCGATAGTCCGTCAAGTACCATGACGGGTCTCGATAAACAATTTACAACAACCAAGATCGTACAGGATTCAACATACATGCCACATATTACATAAAGTTCACAGATACATTTCATCATCAGAGTACGAATAAAAGTTATTACAAACCGAGTTTGATAAATAAAGCAGAAGTAAATAAGTTCAAAAATAAAGTTTCCAACATAGTTTAATACAGTGCCAAATTGGATCATGGTCCACAAAAGCAAGGATAGGAATTAATAAAGAAGCCTACCCAAGGCTTACTCCTCATCCACGGTGGGATAGAAGCAACTCTTGCAATAACCATGAAACACAGTGCCATCTGCAACAATGGGAAAATAAACCCTGAGTACGAGAAGGTACTCAGCTAGACTTACCCATCATGAACCAGAAATAAAATGACTCCAAGGATTATGCAAGGCTATATAAGTGGACGTAACTTTACAACATTTTGCGAAAAAGGCAATTGACCCGTTGTACAATTATGATTCCTTTATCAAGTTAATTATAACTATCCATTTCTAGATTAGCAACTATCCTGTGCCAAACATGTGGTATATCATTTAGAAGCATACAATAGTAACCATAGCAGGTATTGTAATTCCATATTCATCCAAACCATCATGTTTCATAACATAGTTACTACGATGTTGGAGCTAGTCAAGTTTCTCACTATCCGGGAGAGACGGCGATTCGAATCGATTTCAACCAGCTGGGAATTTATTCCTAACACAAATCTAGGTCTACCAGCTATGATAGCCTTAGGTCACCTTTGGTACAACTCAGGTACACATTTCGTGGGTCCATACCATGCCGCATAATCTGGAATACCAGATGCCAGGATGCTCAGGCCAAGCCTGCCCTTGGGCTCAGTCTGATCGTTCCCCGGAAGGAGCGCACAACAGAACGGGTCCCGGCCTGAGTTGAATTACTCGGCTTCACGGTCGGAATGAGTTATCCGGCCAGCTAAGTGAGAGGCATATGTTCAATCTTGTTAGAAGTTCCAACAATGGTATGGTCCTTGATTGACACAGACGGGGATAGATCCACACCCAAGACCTCCATGTCTTGTTGCTTCTCTATCGACCTCCCGTCCGGTCTTGATTTACTTTTACCTCATGGTTCTGTTCCATGATGGCAGATATAGCCAACCATGCTCCGGTATCCATCTATATCTCACAGGTGATAGGACATCACCCGACTTCTACCGGTTTAAGCATGGGTAAGCATATATTCGATCCTAGACCTATACCGGTTAAAGGTGTAATATCTGGACAAGGAATTTCTATGCATCAAGTGGTTCCATTCAACTCTTATAACCTAATGCATCAATCATAAGTACATAAGTAAATATTTGTAAATTACTAGGAGACTTATAATGCTCCAGGGCTTGCCTCATAGAAAGGAAGTAGGGTGGTGGTCAGGACACTCTGGAAGCTCTTCAGGGTTCTGCTCCACGCCTTCGGGAGCCGCGGCTTGCGGATCCTCTTGCTGATTCCCTTCCTCTGCTTCTTCGAATTCCAGCAATGTGATCTCTTCCTCCGATCCTAGATGCATGAATGTGGCATAAGTATTACGAATGCATATATGTTAACAAGTGCATCATGTTTATTGAGTAGGTGCATATCTCTTCTCGATTATTTAATCATCTACTTTCACAATGCATCGATTTTGCCACAAAACAGTAGCTACTTGTTTCACTCATAACTGGAGTTCTACTAATCCAAATACAGTGATCCTAGACTTTCTGAAAATCTTATCAAATTCTCTACAACTTTGTTATTAACCATTTTTACAGTACACATAATTTTCAACATGCAACTCATCAAACTCCAGAATCTGTCCGGAAACTATTCAATATGCAATACAAAGTAACAATACTTCTACTTCATGTAATCATTCAAAATTTGACAACATAAAATCTACCAACAGTTTAAGCATACCAAATATATTTTAAGATAATATAATGGTGAAGCCCAAACTATTTATTTAAATGCCTTTATTATTTTATTTAGATATCTAGGTTAAATAATAAACATATACCAGATGTGTTTCAAAAATTCTTAAAAATTTACAGTGCCTTACTAATGCTATCAAAGGACTACTATAAACATTTCATGTCATTTTACCCAGAAGAACACCCTATACAAAAAATGATAAGGCAACAAGGCTTGAAATAGCATAAATGGAAAACCCTATTGAAAAGTGTCAAGCAATAGATTTCCTATTTTTCTTAGCATCCATATACTACTAGTATACCCTCCAACAAATTTCATGAGTATTGGATTCCTAAATAATTTATAAAAATTTACACAAGGATCTCCCAATTATAAAAGAAAAATCAATAACTACAAATCTACACATGCACTCATCTTCAAATTTTTGCTAGAGCTCATATATGCTAAGACTAGCTTACCACAAAAATTTCATAATTTTTGGAGAACAGCAACTCTAGATATAAAATAAACAAATTTGAATGCATTCAAAAGCATATTTCAAATCTCTATTTAAATCTTCAAAAATTTCTACTGTAAATGTTAAGAACATATTTTTCCTAAATACTACACTTCCTAAGGAACACTAGCAAATTTATTTCACAATTTTTGAAGCTACCAAACTGAAGATACAAAAATTATAAAACAACACCAGATCTAGATTTAAATGAACTAGCTTTCTAATACCAGTCACTGGCAACCGAGGCCCACCGGTCAGTCGGGCCCGCTTGTCATTGACTGAAAATAGGGGAGACGGTGCCGTTCGACGCGGCACAGCCCTAGCTCATCGCCGGTGAACTTGCCGGCGGTAGCGACTACACCTACATGGTCTACTCATTCACCCGCACCCGGTGGTGGCCTTCGTATGGATGGAAGGAGCACCGAAGCACTTCACCGCCGACCATGGCGGACGGCTGTGATGGCACGGCGGGGCAGAACGACGGCAAAATGCTGGTGATGACCTTGGTGGCTCGACCTAAAGCTCGGACGAGCACTAGTGTACTACGGTGAACCTAGCGCATCAGCTATCGCGTGGAATGGTAGACTATAACGGCGTGGCCACGACGATGGAACACGGCGGCGAACTCTGGTGAGTGCGTGTGCATTGCTGTGGCTTACCAAGCTAGAACAGCAGGCAATGGGGGACGTCTGAAGTTGCTAGGGTGACGGTGGTGCTATTGCGGTGGCGGAGGAGCATCGAGGATGAGCTGTCGTCGGTAATGGCGCCGACGGCTCTCGGTGCGGGAATGGCTGCAGCAGCGGGCGAGGAAGAAGGCCAAGGAAATGAAAAACGGAGCGCGAAAGGGGTCGAGCAGGCGCTGGTAGTGTTAAGGCCGTGCTCTGGCCTGGCTTTGCCGCGCGGGGCAGGGCGTTGGCGACCCACGGCCAGCCACGACGTCCACGCGGCGGCTCTGCCCTAGCGTCGGTCGGCCACTGAACGGCGTCGTCAGTTGATTCAGTTAAGCCAAGCCGAGCTTGACAGTGCGTATTGCAACGATGAAAACTTTGTTACCAATGGCTTTCAGCGAAAACTTAGTACATCAAGGTTGAAGTCTAATGTACCAGCTACAACTTTCGTTCAAGGATCATGCTCCAATTCTCAACCGAGACTGAGAAAAATCACCCCCAACATAGGACTGTCAGTCTGTCAGTCAATCAAAGACTTAGAAAATTTTGTTAAGTCATGAGATGTTGATTTTACTGATTTTTGTGGGACCCATTCAAGCATGTTAGAAGCTAAATCAGTCAATGACCTAAAAATAAAATTTGTTCCTTATGTCAAACACTACAACTTTGCTTTAGTGATCTCCTCCATGCAAGGTCCCTAACACCTAGTTCAAACTTGGTCAAACAAGCTACATTCAAATGATGCTACATACTCAAACTATGACATAATGACCAAATTAGCCCTAGCCCTAAATACCAAAGTTGTTCATGATGATATTCTAAACATGTTTAAGCTATTTGCAAGGTCACACAATCACTTCATGTAGTAGTCACTCATTGAGCTAGTTAGTGTAAACATAAGAAGCTTAAGTGTTGGTTCATGAAATGTAACCCTGAACAAGGTTCTATTTGCTACCCTAGGTGTGGCTACATGTTTGTGTGACTCACATCCACCAAGTACATGTGTCCACTCATGATCATATGCATAGACACATGGAGACAGGAAATAACGAGAAAAGTTGCATATGTTTAAGAAACATGCGATAATAAGCAAAAGTTGCAGATGTTTCAATCCAATGTTTCAAGTGTCAAAGCTTATATATGAATGCTTTATGATCATGCTCATGCTATGCAAGTCAAGTTATGCAAGGCTAACACCCGAGGTGTTACAGCCCCTCCCCCTTATAAAAATCTCATCCCAAGATTTGCAAGACCTACCATTCTTGGAAAAAGGTGGGATAAACTTCTCGCAGATAATCTTCTCTTTCCCACGTAGCATCTAGTTCACTATGATTGTTCCACACCACCTTATAGAACTTAATAATCCAGCAGTTTTCATATGAATGGCTTTCACTCTACTGCAGTTATCACACCTAGCAACATAGGCTGCGATCTCTTTCTTCATCTTAGTCCACCAAAAACGGGTTCTTAAATCTTGATACATTTTACTACTACCCGGATGGATAGACAATTTGGATGAGTGAGCTTCATCTAAAATTTGATTCCTTAGCTCCTGGTCTTTTGGTACCACTAATCGGTCCTCAAACCATAATACACCTCTTTCGTCCAATCTAAAATGTTTGGTTTCCTGCTCTTGCATTTTTCTCTTGATGTGACTTATTCCTACATCTGTCTGCTGTAGCTCTATGATTTTGCTCTCAAGTGAACAACTGATCATGATATTGTGTAGTACAGCAGGATGTAACAAGTTGAATCCATCTTCCAATAATGCTTCCACAGTATTGTAATGAGACTTCCGACTAAGTGCATCGACTACTACATTAGCTTTACCCGGATGGTAATGCACTTCTAAATTGTAGTCCTTAACTAATTCTAACCATCTTTGTTGTCTCATGTTCAGCTCTGGCTGGGTAAAGATATACTTGAGACTTTTGTGGTCAGTATAGATATGACATACATTGCCCAACAAGTAATGTCTCCATATCTTTAATGCATGGACAACGACTGCAAGTTCCAAATCATGTGTAGGGTAGTTGACTTCATGTTTTCTCAATTGCCGAGAAGCATATGTGATTACTCTTCCTTCTTGCATAAGCACACATCCTAAACCTATTCCTGATGCATCAAAAAATACATCAAAAGACTTTTCAATGTCTGGTTGTGCTAGCACAGGTGCTGTAGTCAACAAAGTTCTGAGGGTGTGAAAAGCTGTTTCATATTCTGGTGTCCATTTGTACTTCTCATCTTTCTGAAGTAGTCTGGTCATAGGCTTAGCTATCTTTGAGAAATTTGGAATAAACCGACGATAGTATCCTGCTAACCCTAGAAAACTTCAAACTTCATGAACCGAAGTTGGGGCATTCCAATCCATGACCTCTTGTACTTTTGATGGGTCTACAGAGATTCCATCTTTTGATAAAATGTGACCTAAGAAAGGTACTTTGCTCAACCAAAATTCACACTTGCTAAATTTTGCATATAGCTTATGTTCCCTTAGTCTGGATAGGACAATCCTCAGATGCTCTTCATGATCTGACTCATTTTTTAAATAAATCAATATATCATCGATAAACACGACCACGAACTTGTCAAGTTCGGGCATGAATACCGAGTTCATCAGGTACATAAAGTAGGCTAGAGCATTTGTTAGTCCGAAAGACATAACCAAATACTCATATAAGCCATACCTAGTAGAGAAAGTAGTTTTAGGTATATCCTCCGGTCTGATCTTTATCTGATGGTAACCTGATCTCAAGTCAATTTTGGAGAATACCTTTGCCTTCGCTAGCTGATCGAACAAGATGTCGATGCGGGGCAATAGATATTTGTTCTTGATGGTCACAGCATTGAGTGGTCTGTAATCTACACACATTCTCAGTGACTTGTCCTTCTTTTTCACAAACAAGGCTGGACATCACCACGGATTAAAGCCACGCTCTGGCCTGGCTTTGCCGTGCGGGGCAGGGCATTGGCGACGCGCGGCCAGCCACGACGTCCACGCGGCGGCTCTGCCCTGATGTCGGTCGGCCACTAAATGGTGTCGTCAGTTGATTCAGTTAAGCCAAGCCAAGCCTGACAGCGCGTATTGCAACGATGAAAACTTCGTTACCAATGGCTTTCAGCGAAAACTTAGTACATCAAGGTTGAAGTCTAATGTACCAGCTACAACTTTCATTCAAGGATCATGCTCCAATTCTCAACCAAGACTGAGAAAAATCACCCCCAACATAGGCCTATCAGTCTGTCAGTCAATGAAAGACTTAGAAAATTTTGTTAAGTCATGAGATGTTGATTTTACTGATTTTTGTGGGACCTATTCAAGCATGTTAGAAGCTAAATCAGTAAATGACCTAAAAATAAAAGTTGTTCCTTATGTCAAACACTACAACTTTACTTTAGTGATCTCCTCCATGCAAGGTCCCTAACACCTAGTTCAAACTTGGTCAAACAAGCTACATTCAAATGATGCTACATACTCAAACTATGACATAATGACCAAATTAGCCCTGGCCCTAAATACCAAAGTTGTTCATGATGATATTCTAAACATGTTTAAGCTATTTGCAAGGTCACACAATCACTTCATGTAGTAGTCACTCATTGAGCTAGTTAGTGTAAACACAAGAAGCTTAAGTGTTGGTTCATGAAATGTAACCCTGAACAAGGTTCTATTTGCTACCCTAGGTGTGGCTACATGTTTGTGTGACTCACATCCACCAAGTACATGTGTCCACTCATGATCATATGCATAGACACATGGAGACAGGAAATAATGAGAAAAGTTGCATATGTTTAAGAAACATGCGATAATAAGCAAAAATTGCAGATGTTTCAATCCAATGTTTCAAGTGTCAAAGCTTATATATGAATGCTTTATGATCATGCTCATGCTATGCAAGTCAAGTTATGCAAGGCTAACACCCAAGGTGTTACATCTATAATAGCTAGAGAGGGCAGTTAAAATGCGTGAGGGCTTAGATAAACATTTATGTTTGTGTACAAATGTTATAAAGTGACATATGCATGTTTATTCATTTTGCCAGTATTTCGGTGAAAAATCATTGAAGTGTTTACCCTAATGCGATTATACATAGTATAAGTAGCGTTCGAGCAGTTAGTTTGTTACTGAGCTCTTGCCCTTGGCTAGCCCATATTCCATAACATCGAGTGTGGAGCCCATGCACATGTAGGAGGAATAGACGTGACCAAGGAACCATAGCCGACCACCCATAACATAGAGCGTGGAGCCCGTAGAATGTGTAGGGAGAGATCGGAGACTAGGTCTTCTTCAAAGAGCACAGAGAAGAACGTGTGTTGCTCGGCGGTTGGTGAAATATCTTGGAGATATGGAGAAACATGGTGTAGCGTTTATGAAGATCACATATTGGAGTTTATTAAGTAGAAGCTTAGAGATGGCGACCGCAAATGGAGATTAAACTGTAATGGAGATATAATGGAGACAAATTATGGTGACAAAAACTTCATTCAATATGGAGTGGAGAGTACAAATCTAGAGCATTTCAATGATAGAAATGTATAAGGTGCTCGATATGCCATGAATTGGGAATATCGATTCCGTCCAAGTCACATAGCCAGTAAGACCCTGGTCGGGTAACCTCTTTGACCATGTAGGGCCCTTCCTAGGGGGAGGAGAGCTTGTGCATCCCTTCGGTTTTCTATTTTCTATGGAGAACGAGGTCACCGACAGCAAATGAACGACCTTTGATGTTGTGGTTGTAGTATCTTTACAAGCCTTCTAGGTATTTGGCTGTGCGGATGCAAGTGATCAAATGTTCTTCTTTGGCCCTATCGACATCCTCTGTCCGAACAGCTATGGCTTGCTCTTCATTATAATGTTCCACCCTAGGTGCTCAAAAGGCAATGTCCGCTGGTAGTACGGCTTCTAAGCCATAGACCAAGAAATATGGAGACACACCGGTGCTGCAACTAGCTTGAGTGCACAGTCCTTGGACCATAGCTGGTAGCTCTTTGAGCCATCTACCCAGATGTTTTTCCTCTTTCTGATATAGCCTCTTTTTGAGGGCATCAAGGATCATGCCATTCACCCATTTGACCTAGCCATTGGCTCTAGGATGGGCAACGGAGACATATTTAATGGAGATGCATCGGTCTTCACAAAAGTCCCAAAAATGATGACCAGTGAATGTAGTTCCGAGGTCGGTAATAATGCTGTTTGGGAGACCAAATCTGTGGATGATATCTTCAAAGAGCTCGACTGCCTTCTTAGTAGTAGCCAAAACAAGCGGTTTGTATTCGATCTACTTGGAGAACTTGTCAATTGCAATGTACACATACCAAAAACCTCCTAGCGCTGGCTTGAATGGCCCAATCATGTCTAGTCCCTAGCATGAAAAGGCCAGGAAGCTGGGATGGTCTGTAGTTCTTGTGCCAGCATGTGTATTTGCTTGGCGAAAAATTAGCATCCTTCACAACATCGGACGAGGTCTTCTACATCGGTGATGGCCATGGGCCAGTAAAAACTAGCTCAGAAAGCTTTGTCGACCAGGTTTCTCGAGGCCACGTGGTTGCCGTAGGAACTAGAGTGAATTTCGAGAAGTAGTTTCACTCCCTCTTCTTGGGTGATACATTTCTATAGTATCCCTTCCTTGGCACTTTTCCTCATCAAGTTTTCGTCTACCAACATGTAATGCTTGCTTCGACGGATTAGGCATTTAGTTTCAGTCTTGTCAGTGGGTACATCAACACTGGTGAGGTACTTGATGAACTGTTCCCTCTAGTCGGTGGCTGGCGAAGGTACTATAAGTACCAATTGCTCGGCGGGGGGAATTTCTTGAACTTCCTTGTCTTCCTTAATAGACAGCGTAAAGGGGTCTTGAACAAAGACCCCCGATAGAATCATGGCACAAGAAGCGCCTATCTTAGATAGGTGGTCGGTGAGCCTATTTTGATCTCATACCACGTGCTGGTACTCTATACCGTAGAACTTCCCTTCGAGTTTCCTAATTTCGGTGCAATATGCATCCATCTTCTCACTAGCATAGGACTAGTATTTGTTGAGCTAGTTGATGGCCAGTGTGGAGTCTCCATATACCATGAGGCATTTGATGCCGAGCTCAATGGCTATACAGAGTCCGTGGAGACATGCTTCATATTCAGTAGCATTGTTGGAGGCTAGAAAATGTATTCGGAGAATGTATCAGAGCTTGTCTTTAGATGGCGTAATGAATAAAATGCTAGCACCAGCACCATTGATGTTGAGGGCGCCATCGAAATACATCACCCAGTGCTCAAGGCAAGTAGCGAGGATGGGCTCTTGGATCTTGGTCTACTCAGCAACAAAGTCAGCGAGCGCATATGACTTGATGGTAGGCCTACTTCTGAATTCGATGGAGTAAGTGTCGAGCTCGATAGCCCACTTGATAATGCGGCCGTTGGCCTCTTTGTTGTGGAGAATGTCCCCTAGAGGGAACTCAATGACCACAACGATCTTGTAATACTTGAAGTAATGGTGGAGCTTGCGTGATGTGATCAGAATAGCGTATAACAGTTTCTGAACTTGAGGATAACATGTTTTGGGCTCATTAAGGACCTCGCTAATGAAGTAGACCGAACGTTGCACCTTATAAGCATGCCCGGCCTCCTTGCGTTCGATGATGATAGTTGGGCTAACCACATGAGAAGTGGCGGTGATGTAGATCAGTAGAGTTTTGTCTGGTTGAGGCACCATCATGATCGAAGGATTTGTTAGAAACAACTTGAGCTGCTCAAAAGCTATGTCTACCTCATCCGACCAGGAGAAGCGCTCAGAGGCCTTGAGGAGTTTGAAGAACGGTAGTCCCTTTTCACCGAGGTGTGATATAAAGCGGCTGAGAGTAGCCATGCAGCCTGTAAGCTTCTATATGTCCTTTACACAAGTTGGCCGTTTCATGTTGGTGATGGCGGAGACCTTGTCAGGGTTGGGCTCAATGCCATGGGCACTAATGATGTAGCCTAGGAGTATGCCAGATGGAACTCCAAAGATGCACTTTGAAGGGTTCAACATCCATCTGTACCTTATCAGGTTGGTGAATGTTTCTTCGAGGTTGGTGATGAGATTATGGATGGTCTTGGACTTGACGACCACATCATTGATGTATGCTTTGATGTTGCGGCCGATCTATTGATCGAGGCACATCTAGATGGCCCTTTGGTAGGTCGCCCCGGTGTTCTTGAGTCCAAAGGACATGGTGGTATAGCAGTATGCACCAAAAGGTGTAATGAATGATGTCTTGATCTGGTCGGCTTCCTTGAGGGATATATGGTGGTAGCCGGAGTAACAATCGAGGAAGGAGAGCAATTCGTAGCCGGCAGTGGAGTCTATAATCTCGTCTATCTGAGGCAGACCAAAGTGGTCTTTAGGGTAGTGTTTGTTAAGATCAGTGTAATCAACGCACATTCTCCATTCTTTATTCTTTTTTTCAACGAGAATAGGGTTTGCTAACCACTCAGGACGATACACTTCTTTAATAAATCTGACAGCTAGGAGCCATTTTATTTCTGCCTTAATAGCCTCCTTCTTGTTTGGCACAAATCATTAGAGTTTTTGCTTGATAGACTTGGCGGTCGGCGATACATTCAAGGAGTGCTCGATGTTCTCTTGTGGTACCCTCAGCATGTCTACAAATTTCCAAGCAAACACGTCAGTGTTGGCATGTTGGAAGGAGACGAGCATGATTTCCTATTTGGGGTCGAGGTGAGCCCTAATCTTCATGGTCTTGGAGGGGTCATCGAGGCCGAGGCTGACCTCCTTTGTTTCCTTGGACTTGGCGGAGGCACAAGGAGGCTCCAGCACTGGGATCTCCATGTCATCGGTGAGCACTATCTTGGCATCGGTGACCACGCTAGCCATCTGAATGGAGAGGTCGGTAGCTTCGGTGAGGGAGAGACTCTTTGTCTCACAGGCATAGGCGATGGAGAGGTTGGCCCGTAGGGCCAAAACTTCTATAGGTGAAGGCATCTTTAGCACTAGATAGGCGTAGTGCGGTATGGCCATGAACTTGGCTAGAGCTAGCCGACCAAGTATGGCATGGTAGGCGATGTTGAAGTCGGCGACGTAGAAGTTGATGTGCTCAACGTGGTAGTTGCTAGCCATGCCAAGCTTTACTAGTAGGGTGATCTCTCTAAGCAGTTTGAATGCCTAGCCAGGTACCACACCCTAGAAGGAGGATTCTGAGGGTGTGAGATCTCCTATCCCAAGCCCCAGCTCCTTTAGGGCTCCGACGAAGAGGAGGTTCAGAGCGCTCCCACTGTTAACAAGCACTTTTCTAAAAAAGCACTTTCTGGATGGTTGCATCAAGGACAAGGGGGAAATGCCCTGTGTAAAGGATGTTCGCCCATTGGTCCACCTTGTTGAAGGTTATGGGGACCTCAGACCAGGGGCGATAGCTGGGGCTGGCGACGATGCCTTCCGTGTTGATGGCGAGCACCCGGCGGGCGGTGAGCTTCCGATCTCTTTTGCTCTTGGTGGTGGTGAGGCCCCCAAAGATGGTGATGACCACTTTGACATGATCCTAGAAGGCATTGTTGTTACCCCTAGGTGGTCGGTGGCCTTTGGCTCCATCGTTGTTGTTGTTGTTGTTTGACTTTTTAGCCTAGAATTCCTTATCCAAGCTAAGGAAGTCCTTCATCTTATGCTTGCTATTTTTGTGGAGATGGCATGGGCCTTTGAGGATTTTCTTGTACTGCTCATCATAGTTGCGCTTGGCACAAGGTTCATCAATGAGAGCGACGATGTGGTCTGGTCGGCGACAGCAATATTGACTAGATTTGGACCCTTCTGGCCGATCATGGCCACTGTCCCGATGGTGACTGCGGTCGTCGTAGCGGCAATCGCTATGGCATCAGTTGTTTTGTCTCTCGTTGCTACGGTGAGTTGGGCGATGAGTTCCCGTATCCTTGTTGAAGCGTACTTTAGCCTCTTCGGCATCGGCGTACTGATCGACGATTGTAATCATCTCGCCGATCCCCTTAGGTGGCTTGCGATTGAACTTGGAGCAGAGGTCATGGTAATGGAGTCCTCGGATGAAGGCGGTGATGACCTCAGCTTTCGTGATGTTAGGAATAGAATTCCTTATCTCAGAAAAGCATCTTATGTAGCTATGGAGGAGCTCAGACGACTTCTAGTAGATGTGGTTTAGATCATGCTTGGTGCCCAGTCGAGTACATGTAGCCATGTAGTTGTTGGTGAAGACCTTCTTCAGCTCTTCTCAGGATCCGATGGAGTCCGAGGTGAGGCTCGTGAACTAGTTCATCATAGTTGGCATGAGCATGATGGGAAGATAGTTCGCCATGATGCTAGTATCTCCCTCGACGGTGCACACAACAGTGGCATAAGCTTGTAGCCACTATGTGGGGTTCATCCGTCCCTCGTAGGGCTTGACCCTAGTGATTTTGAAACCTTGGGGCCACTAGAGTGTTCAAAGTGCCCTCATGAATGCTTAGGGCCCTTTAGGATCATCGCCGCCATGATCTGTGGCGTTGCCAGTGTTGAGTGGCTAGAGGGCTAAGTCCGGTTTACCGAACTCTTCATGGCGAGAGAAACAACGCTCGTCAATATGTCATCGGGTGTCTTGGAGATTGTTGAGGTGCGCTCAGATGTCCTGGTTGACTTCCTGGTCATGTTGGTGAGGGTGGTCGACGCGGTTGCCCCTAGCTCCCCCTAGAGAGGTTGTCCATCATCGCGGTGCTGGTTGGCGAAACGACTTTAGCTAGGGCGGCGATTAGATCTTAGCACGATAGATCAACGAATCGAGCTTGTCGAGTAGGAAGGTCTCTGATCCTGGCAGATCTCATTGACCAAGCAGTGCTCTGCTTTAAGCATGGTGGCGACCTTGGTGACCTCTGGTGTCTGTGGGAGTCGGGCGAGCTCGTTGGCGGCCATGGCCAAGTTGGCGCTTGGGGTCTTATAGATGTTGTGGTCATCATCATGGACAAATTTGTCATCGAGGTTGTGTTGGAGTTGGTGTGGCCTTCCTTGCAAGTCGAGCTAATCATTGAGAGCAGCCTCAGCTAGCACAAGGGCAGCATCGTTTGCTTGGCGCTATGCATGGTTGGCATTCCTATTGATGTGGGTGGCGTGGTCCTCCTTGGTTTCCCCATCTCATGGGGGGCTATCGATGCTTACATTGAAAATTTTGCCTCCACGGAAGGGAGGGAAAGGAGATTATACGGCGGTGGTTTTGGCGACAGTCTCCGTGGAGCCCTAGGACTCAGAGTCTGTATTTTCCTCTAGGATGGTTTGGAGGGATGCTTTGGGGCATCTACCGACATGTAGCATGTTGATAGCTAGTGAAAGCTGGTCAGTGATCTGGTCGGCGAGAGGATGGATATCTCCCACTTGGTCAGCAAATTTGCCCCTTAGGGCATCTTGATAGGCGGTGGCGACACTGGTGAGCCTGAAGGGTAGGGTCATAACCTCTAGAGTTTCCCGATTAGCCTCTAATAGATCTAGATCAGAGGGTGGTCAGTGCTAAACTAGAGTGCTCAGAGCTGATTATACGATGGAGAGGCAATCGGCGAGCTTCTGGCCAACCTGATTGATAGATGCGATCAGATCATCGTTGTTGATTTGCCTCCTTGGGTAGCGAGGGAGCGAGCAGTGAATTGTTAGCGAAGACAACCTCAGAGGCGGTTCCAAGATTGGATCTATAGTCATAGGTGTTGGGGTAATTGGCGCAGTATCGATCTGCATTGACTCAATGAGCTCTCTGAGTCCATCAACGTTGATGATCTAGGAGATCGATCTAACCATGAAGATCTGGCCAGGCTGTGGGAGGGATGAAGAGCATACAAAACATACCATCTTGTTTGACATGGAAACATCATGCACACCCCTACCTGGTGCATCAACTATCAACATAATATCATCCGCAGTCCTCCGAGGGGTATCCCATGAAGGTAGATTGATTGGCAGAGTTGCGTGTAATCGAGAATAAGAAGGCAACAGAGACACACGAGTTAGACAAGTTTGGGCCATCAGCATGACATAATACCCTACTCCTATGGTCTATTAGATTGTATTAGCTATCGTATGATATTGTGTGTGTTTGGAGGGGGTCCTTGTCCACCTTATATAGTCCAAGGGGTAGAGTTACAAGCTAGTTAGATCTAGGAGATAACTGGAAAATAATAATAGATTATAGGAATCATGGGATCATATGTATCCTAACAGATCTTGTAATATCTTCAGGATATCTTCCCAGTGTCTTGCGGGATGCACCGAGCAGCGCCGTGCCCCTCAAGGCTTTGTCTTGTGGGCTGGGCTGCCCCTGGGGGCATAGCCCATGTGGTCTGCTGTGGGTATCTAGGGTCATACCCCTCACAATGCATGTATGGTACTGCTATTGTTTCTATGCTTGACTTGATCTAATGGTAGCATATGACATGTTTGTGGGCTTGCGAACCTAGTGTTTGATCTAGAAAATGAGTTATAAGTGTTTAACTCAACATGGTACAAGATAACCCTTGAAATGAGGTGTGAAGAAGCTTGTCCTTGGATCAAACCAAGTTAAATATCTTTGGCAAGTGTTCTAGATTGGACCAAATTTGGTAAAATGATCCTCACCCCATTGATTGACATTGATAATCTTACTCTATCTAAAGTTGTACCTTTGTGGTCATTGATGACAAAGGGGGAGACATTACACAAAGATAG
Source organism: Miscanthus floridulus (assembly GCF_019320115.1). Lineage (NCBI taxonomy): Eukaryota > Viridiplantae > Streptophyta > Magnoliopsida > Poales > Poaceae > Miscanthus > Miscanthus floridulus. The sequence continues at coordinate 28,560,792 of NC_089584.1, forward strand.
TGAAAAGTTGACAAAGGGGGAGAACTTTGACATAAGGGTAGAATTATGACAAAGTGCAGCACCCGGTTTTATGGACAAAACTAGATACGCACCATATGTGTTCCTAGGAAGTCAAATCTCATATATAGATACAAATAAGGATATAATCTTATATAGCAAACAGCATCAAGACAACTTCGATCTTCAGGTGAAGACTCCAACTCCATAGGGACAACTGACTGGTTGATCACAAGCCTAATTCGTCTAAACTCTAGCAATCTAGTACCCATCCGAGATTTTTCCAAAGATTTAAAGAGTAAAGCAAGCGTAAGTACATGTCGTACTCAGCAAATATAACATGGGGTTTATGAGGCTCAAAAGGTTGACACTGGTTTACTGTGATTAGCTTTTAGTGAGTCATAATTTTTAAGCAAGTGAGTAGCAACAAATTTATCATAAGCCCGTATAAACACATGATCAGGTAAACATGAGTAATGAATAGCATAAATAATTAATCATTAATGATAATCTATTCTATAAGAGTTCCAAGGCCGCTTGTGACCGTGAGCATGACTATTATAATAGTTTTACACTCTGTAGAGGTTGTACACTTTCACGATGAGCAGTGATTTACCCTTTCGCCCGAGGTGATCAGCCTCTTGACCCACTACCAAGGAAGGTCGGCAGGGTTCACTATGAAGCCTTTCAAAGGTTTGTCTAACAAGTTAGGGCCGCTAGGATTCCAATTGACAAACAGATGTAGAGCTCCCCTTCCAAATGGCACACTCCGCGTAGGCTATACACATAATAGAGGCCACACTATACCCTATTCATCAAGCCCCTCTTGCATCATAAAGGTAACCACTAACAAGCTAGAAAAGGTCCTCATACTTGACTAAAGCCAGAGCCATGTGGCACTCATGGTTGTACTATAAGTCCTAGTTGACCACTTATAGATAAGTCCTTAAGGAGATGAATCTAGAGCACCATAATAATAGCCTAATGCTCTAGCTCTCTTGAGCCATGTTGATAAAAAGCATCTTTTAGTGTTTATTGTATATACCATTAGTTAAGTTACAAGATCATGGTTATTTAATTGAGCACTAGCAAAGTACTACCCAATGCATAATCCCATAGTGTCAAGGTACAAGGTATAGAAGCTAGGATATCCTTACAGGAATCAAGGTAGACACATGCAGATGAATTAAGTGACATTAGAGTGAATAGGTAACAAGGATGATCCCATGCTATACTTGCCTTGAAACTCAGATCCTTCTTCTAGTCCAAACCTTCAATGAATTGCTTTTGGATTCACCATGTATAGCTCACCGACTGGACATGATCATAGAACACCACACAAGCATCCATGCAATCATACACGAAGCAAACAATAAATTAGAACAATACACCAACAAATAAAAAGGTTTGAAAACTAACCTAGGCATCTCTACGAACACACATTCATGAAAAAGCACACTAATCGAAGCTACGGTGTAAAAGAAACAACTACTGAAAGATTTACTTCATAAAGAAAAAGAAAGCTTTAAGCTTCATTTATTTTAGCTACATAAAAGCATGGATAAGATATTTCAGAGAAATATCTAAATTGAATTAAGCCAAATTATATTTGATTTAGAAGACCAAGATAAAACCAACCTTATTTTATTTAGAAAAGATCTAAGTAGAAAATCTAAATTGCTTTTAATTGGAAATCTAATATAGATTGATCAAATTAACATTTTATTTGAAAGCAAGAAACATGCTAAACAACATTATTGTCACGTAGATTACGTCAATACAAATCTAACGTAACTTGAACGGGTCAATACTAAGTTAGAACATAGATTTTATGGCTAAAACAAGATCAGTGGCATAACTATAAATAACTAGATTTTATTTTGAATTAAAATAAATCAAAAATCAAAATTTTGAATCTGGTCGAGGACCGCAGGTTTATTTGTGGAAAATAGAGGGTCTCTAGCAAAATTGCCACCAAAGAGGTATGGGCGATCTTGGACCATTGGATCTCATGCGGATGGCATAGATCAGAAGAGAGGGAGTAAGAGAGAAGGTGGCCGGCTAGAACAGGCAAGCCAACGCGGTGGAGCTCTATTGATGGCAGTGGGGAGTTCGCCGAAGTTGGATGAAAACAATGTGGAGGCCTCGTATTTCAACGGTAAAAGCACGGGGAGATAGAGGACAGCATGGAGAACTCACCCTAGGACTTCTTGACGGTAGTGAAGGCACGGCGAGGGCATGCGGCTCATTGGGGAGTTAGCTAGGTCTCCTGCAAAGTTCGGCAATGATGTGAGCAAAACAGAGATCAAGATGGAGAAGAAGAAGAGCACCTACAGCTTTCCTATCGCAGTGCGTAGCTCGACGGACGGTTTTAGAGACCCATGCGGTCGCAATCGACATAAAAGGCGGTGGTGGACATGCTCTGCTTGGTGAGATCTAGAAGCAGGGCACTAGGGTGAAGCTAGGGCTAGCGGCAGCTCGGTGATGCGTCAAGGCTTTGGGGCTTTATAGGGTAGCTTGGCTTGTGCCCCACGTAGAGAATCCCATGGAGAACGGAGCCTGGCTCGACCACGGGAGGAAGAAGGGCAGTTGGCTGACAGCTAGGGCCTTGTTGGCAGTGACTGAGGGTGGAGAGGAGGCCTAGTGTGGGCCTCGACTTTGGCTAGGCCGGCGGTGAGAGAGGCGGGGTGCAAGCGGGCTGTTCACCTAGGCCACTTGATGGGCTTTCCCAAGCTAGGCCCACGTAGGAGGGAAGGAGAGAGTTGAGTGGGCTATGGGGTGGGAGAAAGAGCAGGCAGAGAGAGAGAGTGAGGGAGCAGACTTGGTCCTTTGGGCCGAAAGAGAGAGAGAGAGGGAGCATTTTTCCCTATTTATTATATTTTTCTTTTATTTCAAAGCCATTTCAAAATCTTTGAAATCATTTTGAAGTTTGGTCAAAACCGCTCATCACAATAAATAAAATGCAACACCATGTATGCTCAAACATGTTGCTACCTTATGATAAATTTTAATTTAATGAAAAATATTATTTTCCTATGTTTCCATGAGCACAAAAATACATAATTAAATTATTTTAGTTGTATTTCAAAAGAAGCGGTTGTCATGTCGCTCTAGTACGCGTGATGCATCATGCTACCCCATCCCTAGCCTGGTTGGGTGCCGTCCACAAGTGGCCGTGCACGCCGCTGTCGCTATGTCATTTATGACACTACGGCCACGCGGGCCACGCCGATCAGACGCGCACACGCCCGTTGGCTAGCGCCAGCGCGTGGGCCTCCCGGCCCCGCCGCTCGTGTCTTGCCAAGGTGTGGACGAGCTGAGCCCACCTGCCGCGCCATCTCTCTCTTTCCCCTCTTTCTCCCTCTATTTTCCGCCACCATAGCGCCGCATCACGGTGAAGCCAGAGAGCGAACACCTCTCATCAATTCCTCATGCTCACGTCTTCGCTTTCACATCCCCTCTCTAGCCAACCCCACCCCACCTTGACTCATGTCACACCAAGCTCCAATTTTGGCCCGCCACTGTGCCATTAAGGCCCGTCGCTGTCACAGAACCGTCCAATTTATAAGAGCACAAGTACAATAGCAATCACCAAAGCGATCAAACCGTCATACTTGAGCCCATATAAACACGGTAGTCTAACAAAATCGCGAAGGATCTCAAACAACCAACATAGAAACCAAGATCATAGAGATTCAACACAACCCATAACATGTTACATCATAGTTCACAAATATGTCTCATACATCAGAGTTTGAATTAATTATTACAACCCGAGTTTGAAAGTAGCGGAAGCAAAGTAGTTTAAGATCAACATCACATGTAGTTTAATACAAAGCCAGTGTCATAGTCATCTCCAACCAAAAGCACAAAGGTGAGATGAAATACAGAATGACCATTGCCCATGGTCCTAGTCCTCATCCACAGCAGGAGCAAGACAGTTCTTGCAGTAGCCATGATACATAACGTTATCAGCAACAATGGGAATAAAACCCTGAGTACGAGAAGGTACTTAGCTAGACTTACCCGTCCAACTAATATACTAATACACCAAGGAGTATGCAAGGCTCTTATAAGTAGTGCTGGTAGACATTATTTGTAGAAAAAGCATAAGTTATCCAACATCTCTTTAATTGTGAATCATCAGTTATTAGTCCTATCTCATACTAGATTAGCAACTAGCCTATGCCAAACATGTTGGTACCATTAAGTCATCACAATAATAACCATATCTAGTTGAGTTCTTGTATAATCTCATAACCATCATTTCCATAATTTACTACGATGAAAGGAACTCAAGTCAAGTTCTCACTATCCGGGAGAGACGGCGATTCGAATCGATTCCTACCCAGCTGGGGAATTATTCCTAACACACACCCAAGCATACCTCACGAAGGTAGCCTTAGGTCACCTTTGGTACAACTCAGGAACCAAATTCACGGGTACGACCAGCGCCGCACAACCAGAGAACCACTCTACCAAGGGTGATCGGGACTCTAACCCACCCTTGGGCTTACGCCAATGGCTCTCCGCACATCCTTACTACCATCCAGAGTGTGCACTTTTACCGCTCGTGGTCCCGGCCTGAATTGAACTACTCGGCTTCGCGGTCGGAACGACTTATCCGGCCAACTATGTGAGAGGTTGTGTTCAACATGACAAGATGACCTCCAATGTCCGGTCCTTAAACGACACAGACGGAATCACTACAATACCACATATAAGACTCCGCCCGGTCTCCATTTACTCCACATTACCAAGTTATGTTCCACGATAGCACAATATAGCCAACCGTGATTAAGTTATCACCTATAGCTCGCAGGTGACAGGAAATCACCCGACTTCTACAGGTCTAAGCATAGCTAAGCATGATAAATGTACCTGGACTTAAATAGGATTCACAGCAGATATTTCTGGTCAAGGGAGATGATATGCAGCAATGGTTTCCAAACAACTCTTGTCACATAATGCAGCAATACGAATAACTTTAAATGACATTAATAAAATAGGGAGACTTATAATGCTCCGGGGCTTGCCTTTCACGAACGTTGACGGCTGGTGATCGGGGCACTCGGGAAGGTGATCGGCTTCATGCTCTCCTTCTCCGGGAATCTCCAGGTGCTGAACTTCCTGATGCTCCTCCTGTGGCTCGGCGTCGAGCTCCACTAGTGTGATCCCCTCGGTGGCACATATTGCATGCATATGCATAAGTAAGTACCATGAATGCATAAGATGGATCATGAAGGATGTGATCAAGGAATGTCCGTGCTGCAACAATGATGTTAAGTAGCCAAATGATAACAATGCTAACTCTTTATTAACTGAGTAGGTGCATATCTCTTCTCTATCTACTTACAAATTTCACACAATACAATATCTAAGCTACACATGACAGTTACAAGTTTACATCATAACTGAAGTTCTATTTATCCAAATGCTGTGATCTTGGACTTTCTGGAAAGCTTATAAAATTTCCTGCAACTCTTATTTAATCACCAAAAGCTAATTCACACTCTATCCTAACCAAAATAGGCAATAATACAGTGCTGTCCAGAAATTCCAGAGAGCAAGCACTTCGGAATACTAACTTTAAACAGCTATAACTCCTAAACTCCTTGGCCTATTGCCCTGCAATTTTAACACAAGATAGATGAATAAGTTACCTACAACTTTGTTATTAACTATTTTTACAGCAAACATCATTTTACCTATGCAACATACCAAACCACAAAATCTGTCCGAAAACCCTTCTAACTCGAATTATAATGCAACAATATTTCTACTACATGTAAGCATTCAAAATTTGACAACACCAAGTCTACCCATAGTTCAAGCATACCAAATACACTCAAGAAAACATAATGGTAAAGCCCAAACTATTCATTTAAATGCCTTTATCAATTTAATTAGATAATTAGGTTAAATAATAAACATATACCCAATGTGCATAATAAATTCTCAGAAAATTACCATGGCTTACAAGTGCTACTAATAGACTACTGTAAAATTTTCATGCCATTTTACCAAGTGTAACATTCTTTACAAAAATGACAAGCTAACAAGGTCTATTTTAGCAAAAATAGTAAACCCTATAGAAAAGTGTCAAACAACAGATTATATATTTTTCCTAGCATCATATTAGTACCATACTATTGTACAAAAATGTGCATAGCAATATGTTACATATTTTTATTTCTACAATTTTCCTTAGAAAATACCATTTATTAATAGATAAATAGAAAGATCATGGCGGAGCGGCGGCGTGGAACGACGGCGATACGACTGAGCCGACCGAGGCGGCTCGATCTAGGGCTCGGCCAAGCACCTATAGACCACGGTGAGGCTAGCGCACAAGCGATTAAGGCGAATGGCGGACGGAGGTGTCCCGACCACGGTGACGGAGCTCGGCGGTGGAACTCCGGCGAGTCCGTGCGCGGCACTGTGGCCTTACCAAGCGCTACTAGTGAGCAATGGAGGCGTGGTGATGCGGTAGGGTCGTAGAGGAGCTGCTTCGGTGGCGGAGGAGGGGCATGGTGCGAGCAAGGCCGGCAATGGTGTCGGCGGAGCTGCTGCGGTTGCGTGCAAAGGCGAAGGAGAAGCAGGCATTGGAACTGAGGGCGCGGAGAGGTCACGGGCGAGCGCGTGCTTGAGTTAGCGAGCTACAGCCCGACGTGGCTTGGCGGTTCAGGACATCGCCGATGCGCGGCCACCCATGCGGTGGCTGAAGCCTGAAACCGGTCGGCACTGTAGCTCAATTCAGTAAGGTTGTCAGCGCGAGCGAGGCAGCTTAACAGCGCGATTTGGTGACGCTCGTTCTTTTAAACCGTGAAGCAAAATCGAAAACAATCTAAATCAAAGTCGTAGACCTATATACCAACTTCAACTTCTATTAAAGAATAAATCTCTAAATCCCAACCAATACGTACTAATATCATCTCCAAGTTGAGCCAGTGCAACTGAAAACCAGAAAAAGACTTGGAAAATTCTAAGTGTTGCAAAACAGTGATTTGTTGATTTTTGGGAGCTCAAAAAGACTAAGCTATGCACATTATTAGCTCATGACCCAAACATAAAAGTTGTTGCTTTGCTCAAATACTACAACTTTGGTTAAAGGTTCACTACCATGCAAAGTCTCTATGACATAGTTCAAACTAGGTCAAACATAGCACTATAAAAAAGATGTCATACACCATATCAATGACTTAGAGACTAAACTAGACTTAGTCATGAATACCAAAGTGGTTCCTTATGCTATTCTAAACATGTTTAAAGCATTCCCAAGGTTCCATACACATTTTATACATTGGTTACATGAAAACCCTAACTTAAGTAAGGCAATTAAGTAATATAATATGCAATATAAGCCAACAAAGATGGAATACATGATATGCTTATGATCATGAATGCTCAATGATGATTATGATCATGCAATGTCAAGGTTAAGTGCATGCTTAACACCGAGGGTGTTACAGCCCTTCCCCCCTAAAGAAATCTCATCCCGAGATTGCACGACCTACCATTCCACGTAGAAACTCGGATAAACCTCACGAAGATAGTCCTCACGTTCCCACGTAGCGTCTTGCTCACTATGATTATTCCAAACCACCTTGTAGAACTTGGTGACTTTGCTATGGGTCACTCTTTCCATTTCTTCAAGCACTTTAATAGGTCTCTCTTCATAAGTCAAATTCGACTGAATCTTGATACTAGTAGGTTCAATAGCTTCTTTGGGCACACGAAGACATTTCTTGAGTTGGGAGACATGAAAAACACTAAATATTGCTTTCATTTCTGAAGGTAATTGGAGTTGGTAGGCTACTGGTCCTTTTTTGCAATGATCTTGTATGGTCCAATATACCTAGGAGCAAGTTTTCGCTTAACTCCAAACCTTTGTACTCTCCTCATTGGGGATACCTTCAGATACACATAATCTCCAACTTGGAATATAATAGGACTTCTCCTCTTATCTGCATAACTCTTTTGTCTTGATTGAGTGGCTTCTATATGTTGTTGAATGATTTGAACTCGTTCTTCCGCTTCTTTGACAAAGTCAATTCCATAATATCTTTCACCAGGCTCAATCCAATTTAGAGGGGTCCTACACTTGCGACCATATAAAGCTTCAAATGGAGCCATTTTGATACTCTCTTGATAACTATTATTGTAGGAGAATTCAACCAAAGGTAACCAATCCTCCCATGAATCCTTGGAAGAAATCACACATGCTCTCAACATATCTTCCAAGATTTGATTTACATGCTCAGTTTGACCTATGGTCTGAGAGTGATAAGAAGAGCTGTGAATCAATGTGGTACCTAAGTACTTGTGCAGATGTTCCCAAAAATGATTAACAAATTGGGGTCCTCGATCTGATACAATACTCTTAGGTACACCATGCAATCTGACAATTTGTTCAATGTATAGCTTTGCATATTGATGAGGTCGATACTGGACATTGATAGGAATAAAATATGCAGACTTGGTAAGGCGGTCAACAATTACCCAATAGAATCTTGACCCTTTTGGGTGTTCGGAAGCCCGATAATGAAATCCATACTAATGTCATCCCATTTCCAACTTGGAATTGATAGTGGTTGAAGTAACCCTGCTAGTTTCATATGAATGGCCTTAACTCGGCAACAGTTATCACATCTTGCCACATATGCCGCAATTTCTTTCTTCATTTTAGTCCACCAAAACCTAGTTTTCAAATCTTGGTACATCTTGCTGCTACTCGGGTGAATGGATAGCTTGGAAGAATGAGCTTCCTCTAGGATTTGGTTCCTCAACTCCCTATCTTTTGGCACTACAAGCCGATCTTTAAACCACAGAACACCATTCTCATTCAATCAGAAATGCTTGCTTTCTTCTTCTTTCATTTTTCTCTTGATATGGAATATACCAACATCAGTCTTTTGTAGCTCAATGATCGACTCTAAAGAACAACTAATTGTGATATTATGTAGGACTGCCGGATGCAATAAGTTGAACCCATCTTCCAACAAAGAATTACCATGATACTTCCAACTTAAGGCATCGACAACTACATTGTCTTTCCCTAGATGATAATGTACTTCTAGGTTATAATCTTTGATCAACTCTAACCATCTACGCTACCGCATGTTCAACTCTGGTTGAGTGAAGATGTACTTAAGGCTCTTATGACCAGTGTAGATATGGCAAACATTACCAAGCAAGTAATGTCTCCAAATCTTCAAAGCATGGACAACTGCTGCAAGCTCTAAATCATGTGTTGGATAGTTGACTTCATGCTTTCTCAACTGGCGCAAGGCATAAGCAATGACTCGGCCTTCCTGCATTAACACATATCCTAAACCAGTGCCTGAGGCATCACAAAATACATCAAATGGTTTCTCAATGTCAGGTTGTGCCAATACAGGAGCAGTAGTTAACAAAGTCCGTAAAGTGTGAAAAGCTGCTTCACACTCTAGTGTCCATACAAATTTCTCATCCTTCTGAAGTAACCTCATCATAGGCTTGGATATCTTGGAGAAATCTAGGATAAACCGATGGTAATATCTAGCTAGACCAAGAAAACTTTAGACTTCATGAACTAAGGTTGGGGCTTTCCAATCCATCACTTCTTGCACTTTGGATGGGTCTATAGAAATTCCATTCTCTGATAAGACGTGACCTAGGAAAGGTACCTTCTTCAACCAAAACTCACATTTACTAAACTTTGCTCTCTTAGTCTCAACAATACCACTCTCAAGTGCTCTTCATGTTCTTCTGCCGTCTCAGAATAAATCAAAATATCATCGATGAACACAACCACGAACTTGTCAAGTTCAGGCATGAACACCGAGTTCATCAAATACATGAAGTAGGTAGGAGCATTGGTCAATCCAAAGGACATGACTAAATACTCATAAAGACCATACCTAGTGGAAAAAGCCGTCTTAGGTACGTCTTTCGGCCTAATCTTGATTTGGTGATAACCTGACCTCAAATCAATCTTAGAGAACACTTTTGCTTTTGATAATTAATCAAACAAGATATCAATGCGAGGCAAAGGATACTTGTTCTTGATAGTAACATCATTGAGTGGTCGATAGTCCACACACATCCGTAAAGACTTGTCCTTCTTTTTCACGAATATGGTGGGACAACCCCAAGGTAATGAACTAGGGCGAATGAGACCCTTCTCTAAAATTTCATACAATTGAATCTTCAATTCTGCTAACTCATTGGGAGGCATTCTATAAGGTCTTCGGGAAATAGGTGCGGTACCAAGCAACAATTCTATCTTGAACTCTATCTCTCTGTCCGGTGGTAACCCTGGCAATTCCTCAGGAAAGACATCCGGAAATTCACATACTACCAAAATATCAGGAAGGGCCACAGACTGGATAGTATTGGCCACATTATGGAGATTAAACTCCCTAGGAAGGGGTATTAGAAAAGCCTCATTATTCTTGGGATCTCTCAACATAATAGTTCTAGTCGAGGTATCAATAAGAACACCATGGTTCTTCATCCAATTCATCCCCAAGATCACATCAATACCCAATCCTAGTAATATCACTAAGTTGGCAGTATACTCCCTTTCACTTATTTGGATGCGTACATCTCTAACTATCTGGTTGGTAGAAATGTTACTCCCAGCAGCACTTATACAATAACCACCTTTGTCAACTCAACTATTTTCTGATCATACTTGGATGCAAAAGTTGGACTCATGAATGAATGCGAAGCTCCAGAATCAAATAAAACAACTATAGGATGATGATTCACGAGAAACATACTAGCAGTGACTACTTCACCAGAGGGAATCTCTTCCATGGTGGTATAGTGCACATGTCCCTGACGTCCATTAGAGTTGCCTTTCTTCTGGTTGTTGTTCTTTTTGGGGTAAGGGCAATTCCTTGCCCAATGGCCCGTCTTGTTATAGTTCTAGCATGGCATACCGTTAGGTGGAACGTTGGAGCTGCTTTGTCCAGTGCTACTCTTAGGTAGAGCAACAGAATAAGCCTTGTGATACACCTGTTGGTTCTGATTGGGCTGTGCCTTCTTCTATGGTGGTCTATACTTTGGAGCGGGAGGGTGGAACTGAGATCTCACATTGGTAGGAGCTTTGGACTGAGATACTCCTACTTCAAAAGCTCGCTTGCGATTCTTGGATGTTGTATAGATGTTGTTCTGATTCTCTTGGGTTAGTGCATCACTAACAAACTCATTGAATGTAGCACTCTTGTTGTTAGCTAGCGTCTTCATCAGCTTCGGGGTAAGGCCCCGCTTGAAACTAGCAATCTTTTTGGCATCTATATCCACAAACTCTATGGCATATCTTGACAGATTGTTAAAGGCATGCAGATACTCAGTCAAACTCTTAGTTCCCTACGTCAGCCTCATAAATTCCATATGCTTCATGCTCATCAGACCTGGGGGAATATAATGTCCCCTAAATGTAGCCTTGAATTGATTCCATGTGATTTGTGCATCTTCAGGCAAGGTGGATCAATGGTGACTCCACCATATGCCTGCCGGTCCATGCAACTAGTGTGATGCATACTCGGTCTTTAAGTGCTCGGTGAGCCTCAAAAGATGGAACTTCTATTCAATAGTATTCAGCCACTCATCTGACTGTAGTGGTTCTTCTGCTTCCTTGAAGATAGGAGGCTTGGTGTCGAGAAAGTCCTTGAAAGTACTAAACTAGTTAGGTTCAGGTCCTTGATGTTGATCCCTTCCACGCCCTTGTCCAGCATTCTACGCGAGACCGCACAACACTTCACCCATGGAACATTGAGTCTCCATGAGCTGAGCCATCATCTCAGCTGGGGTAGGATGCAGTGGTGGGGGAAGATCCTCATGACCATTGCCACGGCCATCGCTACCACTCGCATCATCACCAAAAGTTCCCCTACGAGTGTGCGTCATCTGCGAAATTGCAACAAGTGATTATTGGATGATGTCAAGAGATTGCAGAAGAATTGGATAATCATGCCATACTGTAATTACTGGAGAGAATAGTAAATTCATACAATAACACAGAGGCACAATAATTCAATTCCATAGCATAACATCACCAAATGATCGCTTATTGTGCTCGCAACGCGTTTCCAACATGCCAAATTTTCATTTCAAACACATCTAGAAATCCATTAAACAGTGCAACTGCCACAAGTAGTACATGCATAGTTCCAATACATCACAAGGGTACATCATGCGATTGAGACCTACGTTACGAGTTCGTTACATAATGATCGAGAATAAAGAGCTAAGACATCAAGCTCGCAACTACTACAACTAAGCTACTCTTGGGAGTGGTCGCTGTCGACGTCGGACACACCATCACCGTGGTCGTCCTCCCAAGGCTCCACTTCTTCCTCTTCGGGTTCTTTTTTCTTGGCATCCATCTCTATGCCATCATCTTCGGCAATCAACACATTAGGCTCTTCTACCATCGCTGGGGCAGGAGGAATAATTGGGTCAATTATGCCATTGAGGCGATGAACATCAATCTGAAGCTCCTCGATCTGGCGAACGAGCTCCTGCTCCCTTTGCTCAAACTCTGTGGCCTACCTAGCAGGCTAGAATACTGTCCTGATCCTAGCGGCCTCCCTATTTTCAACAAGACGAACAACCTCATCCCTCTCAACATGGACGTCCTGTAATTCAGCCTGAGCTTCATTTCTTTCTCTAACTGCGAAGTCAAACTGCCTTCGGCGAGCTTCTAAGCCTACCACGAAGTTATCAATCTCATGCTGAGCTGCCCTGAGTGCCCTTCGGTGCCTACACACATGTGCTCTCATCCTACGTTGTGCGGCCTATGCTCTTTGGAGCTCTAGCATGCAGTTGACGTAGCTATCTTGGCGTGAATAAAACATCCTCATGACTGCATACATAGCACTCATAGTAGCACTGCTACTTCTAGCTCTTTCATCCCTATCTCTGACTAAAGCATTACCACCTGGCTGGGTCCAAGTGGGTTGTGATCGATCGACACGGGAAAAGATCCAACTGGCCCATTCACAAGTTCATCCCCAAATTCCTTCCAAATCTCACTTAAAACCTCAAATGCTGCCACTTGGGCACCTTCCCATGGGGTCTATCCATCTGACTCAACACACCACCCCTGCCACTGAGGATTGTCCTCATGGGCTGCGACAGTGACTCACACGTCATACCACCTCTGTCCTTCGATCACTACTTCGCTCCAAATGTAGCGAGGCGGTTCTGCATATCCGATAGAGTTCAGCACTCGCCACAGTAAGGTGGGAGTCCTAAACAGTGCCAGAAAGGTGTCACAAGCAACCGAGGCTCCTGGGGCTGCCATCTGTAACAAAGGTTACACTTAAGTGAGGCACGTGCTATAGAAACGGTTTACTTAACGATAAGATCATTTAAAGGGGAAACAATGCAGGAACATGAATGAATAGTGCACCATGATGTATGCTCGTTCCATATGTCCTCACAAACTTAGAAAAATAATCCCTAACGACATATACGGTGGCATACATACGTTCTCTCAATATATTCATAACTAGCCAAGCTACACATTTTGTTGTTAGTGTACCTGCAGAAAATGCATTTCAGCCCAACCCAACAGATATAAGTACAGAAATGTAAATGCAGGATCTAAGTTGCAACTAAATACTTCCATATATGTATACCCATACATATACTTCCATATCAAAGCTACCCGATGATAATTTATACCCACAATTAAATACGCACCATACACACATGCAAGCATGCATATACAGTCGTATCAAAACTAGCTCTTCCCGACCGCACGCTCATGTCTTGCGGTCATGCCACTCATCAACTTACCTTCTTACTTTAGCATAGAGGCATTTGATCCATACATTACCATTCAAGTGAATGGCATCCATACAATAGCACGTCGTATGGACGACGAAAGTAAAAAAAACCCATGTTAGTACTTAAATAGCCACCTAAAAGTCCTTAACTGGACATAAAGGAGATGACCACTGGCACACTTTAGATTTTTATAACACAAAACCTTTGTTTTTAAATACACTTATGACAAGTTTTAATGTTGAATCCTTGCTCTGATGCCAGCTGTCACAGAACCATCCAATTTATAAGAGCACAAGTACAATAGCAATCACCGAAGCGATCAAACCGTCATACTTGAGCCCATATAAACCCGGTAGTCCAACAAAATCACGAAGGATCTCAAACAACCAACATACAAACCAAGATCATAGAGATTTAACACAACTCATCACATATTACATCATAGTTCACAAATATGTCTCATACTATCAGAGTTTATATGGGCTAATTATATTTCACACTTTCACAGATATATACATATGTAAGTTTCTGCTCATTTTCTCTGCCGCGAGGATTCAGAGAAGGATCGGACTATATATATCGGAGACTGAGACTGCCTAGGTGGATCATCATGGCCTCTCTCTTCTCATGATGGGGTTCAGCAAGTCGTTGTCCTTGGTTGAATTCAGGTAGCTGCTTTGACCTCCATGACAGGAGCCATACCCTCTTCTATTTATTTACATCGAACTTTCTTTTAAGCTCTCTGATCTGACTATATGTGAGCTCGGCGAATCCGTCAAGTGTCAAGGTCAGAGTTATTTTTGTACTAGTTGTAACTGATGGAACAAGGAAGGGAGTTTCAGCTGAACTTATTACTCTCGTATCGTACCTAACTGATGATGACATGCTGGTTGTGGAAAAATGCATGCCTAACTTTGATTATCAACTTGGGAGGCTGAGGCTGTGGCTACACTTAGAAACCGATAGCCAAGAATTTGTGAAGCTTTGGGAGGCTGAAGCGAATCAAATGTCGCGGATTACCTCGATCATCAGGGAAGCTCGGGTGCTTTAATTTGTTTATTTTTTTCTGATTTCAAGTTGATGTATTCAAGTAGATCTTGTAACCGAGTTGCTCATACTCTAGCTAATAAGCAGGTGTCTGAGGACAATAGGATGGTAGAGTGGCATTATACTCCATCCTATGTCAATCTCATGGTCACTGCTGATTGTAACCCTGATGGTGTTATATGAATGAAAGTCGAAAGTCGCAAAAAAGAACTTTGATTATCAACTTGTGGTTATTTATCAGATTGCAGGCCGAGAAGACCGGAACGGCAGATCCGCATCTGTTTTTTTTTAGTTCAACTTCGGGGGCGGGGGGGGGGGGGGGGGGGGGGGGGGGGGGAGGGCCCCATCTGCTTTATATTTCCACAGATACCGGAAACCAGTGGGTGGAAGGCATGGCCTTGATTACAAATGTAGTTCCAGGGAGATGGGGGAGTGTAGAATTACATAGACATTACATTACTCCATTGTCTAGCTAATGACTCATCTTTCCTGGCTATACGGCAGCTCCAGGTTTTGATGGACTCTTTGCGAGCAGCTCTGAGCCGTGATATGTCCGGCGCCATCCCTCTGAATACCACCTCATTTCTATGCTTCCAGATTTCCCAACAGAAGAGGACGAGTAGGGGGTTGAGCACCGCTTTGGCGATCCTTGGTGGCAGTTGAGTGTTCCAAAGTTCTGAGACCTTGGCAATTCCAGAAGGACAGCCAATGTGAGTCCAGAAGGACTGGACGAAGGAACGCTCAGACAAGATATGATCTGCCGTCTCGTCGCCCAGGCTGCACAGTTCACATCGAGCATCGTCGAGGATGTTCTTGTGCACCAGGGCCGTCCGGCAGTGGATTCTGTTCTGGGTGAGGAGCCAGCCGAAAAATTTCACGCGCGGCGGGGCGAAGTTGCACCAGACGAAGTTGTAGGAGGCGCACTGGTGGTCACCGCGGGCTGAGGCCTTGTAGATGAGGCCAGCTAGCAGCCGGTGGTCACCATCTTCGAAGAAGCTGGCTCGGTCGTCGTTCTCGGTGCTTAGCGTGACGTCTTGCAGCATCTCGGTGAGTTGGTCCAGCTTCGCCACCACCTGGGTGGTCAGCCTTCGCTGGAACTGGCCGCGCAGCGCAGCGCTCACGACGTCGTGCACTGACGTCGCCCGCCCGGTGAAGTGGCTGTGGAGCGCAGGCATCATGGCGGCCATAGGGTGTCCGTTAGCCACCGATCGTGCCAGAACGTAGTGTTTCTCTCATCGCTAAGCGATTTAGACAAACAAAATATGGTCGGTATACCGACGAGTATGCCTACACCAGTAGATGAATCAGTAGAGGTGCGCGTAATAGGAGCCGGATGGTGACACAAGCGCATAGACAAGCGATTTAGACAGGTTCAGGCCGTCTGATCGACGTAATACCCTACGTCCTGTGTCTTCGGTGGATGGTATTGAATATGAGATGAATTCGAGGGGTCCCTACCCACCTTATATAGTCTGGGGGTAAGATTACAAATCGGTTTAGGCCTAGATCTATTCGGCTATATGATAAGTATTTAAAAGGAATACGATATCTATCATATCTTCCTTTATCGTCAAGATGTCTTCTGATTACCTTGCGGTGCACGCTGACCAGAGTCGAGCACCGTAGGCCTTGATCTAATGGGATGGACCTCCCGTGGTGGTGCGGCCCATGTCCATTGCTGTGGATACCTGGGGTTATACCCCCCACAGTTAATCTCCGAGCGTCTTTTATCCACTGAGCAATGCCGTCTTAAGCAAATCCGAGCAGTTTAACTTGGAGTCAGACAGTTGATCTGGTAATCCGACCAGTTTAACAGGTTAATCGATCTCGGACTTAGCCAAGTAAGGCTTGCCAGAAGGATGTAAGGGGCTCAAGGCAAAGTGTAGCCACTTAAACTCCGTTTGCGAGGAATCATCAATGACTTAGTCAATAAGAAGGGTAAATCAAGAAAAGCGCACTACATTCACCGCCAGGTGAAGTGTAGCCACTTAGTCCCCGAGTCTGCTAAAAGATGAAGAAATAAATCTTGTAGCAAGGTCAAAGAAAATAAGTCTAAAAGCTTGTCAATATCATCTGTCATGTGCGTATCAAGACCCTAGACGTGCTACCCAAGATCAGCATCCTGATCCGAACAGCATGGAGCGAGTTGATAGCACACCGATGAGACGCAGCAACATCCGACCACTAAGGGAGTTTCCAGCTTAGTTGGCGACGCTTGCACGAAGAATCCGAACACCGAGGAGTCCCTAGTTTAGCTGGCGATGTTTGCACGAAGAATCCAAACGCCAAGTAGTCCCCAGCTTAGCTAGCGAGCCCCCAGCGTGTCTAACGATGAAGCGACGAACAATCCAAACATCGTGGAGTCCCCAGCTTAGCTAGCGAGCCCCCAGTGTAGCTGATGATGAAGCGACAGACAATCCGACCAGTTGGTTGACGAAGAATCGAGTACCGAGCAGTCCAACCAACTAGTCGGCGGCGAAGTGAGCGCTGAATCGAAGTGAACGCCGAATAGTCCGACCAATTGATCGGCGACGAAGTCCATGAACATAGCGGTCCGACCAGTTGATCAGCGGAGATGTCCAAAGGCCAGGTGGTGCGACCAGCCGGACGATGAACCTGTAATAAATATGTAGAATGAGTAGTACATGATATAAAAATTAATATATGAACTCAGCGATGAAGGCAGTAGAGCAGAGTAAATAAATATTATGTTTATTTTGAAGTTTGTTCATATTTTAAATATGAGTAACTTCCTGCCAGTTGATTTTGTATCGCATCACCAGCCCTGACTAGCCCATACCCCATAGAGTGCTTAGCACCTGTTTACGCGTAAGAGCACAGGCGTCGCCGAGGAACCACTGCCGACCACCCATAACGCAGAGGGCTGGCGCTCATGCACGTGTAGGACTGAGATCGAGAACGTGGCTATTTCTGGTAACGCAAGTGAGAACGTGGCTGATTGACGAGTTGATAAAGAATATCTTAAATATATTGTAAACATTAAGTTTTCTTTTGGAGATGTGTTTATATTTAATATAAACTGCCCCGAGCCGTTAGTTTGTTGGTTGAGCCTCCCAGCCCCGGCTATCCCACACCCTATGGCGTAAAGAGCTTAGCTCCTGTGCATGCTTAGGAATATAGGCATCACTGAGGAGCCGCTGCTGACCACCCATGACATAGAGGGTAGGCGCTCGTGCACGTGTAGGGAGAAGCTAGAGATAGGGCCGTCTCTGGAGAGCACAATCATAAACGTGACTGTTCGGGGAGCCGTTGAGGCAAAAGCGTATGCCATCTTTAAGATGGTATACATGGAGAAAAGTCATTTGGAGAATAATCATATTGAGAATAGTATGAAGAAACATCATGGCGGAAACTTTATTAAATATTCGTATATAAAAAGGTACTTATCTTTATACATAATGTATGGTCGGCGGCGATGAAATTGCCCGGCCCTCGAGCTTTCTGGCCTATCGTCATGGCGACGGCCGCGGTCGTTATAACACCGTTCTTCATGGCGATCATTGCAACGCAGCAGGCGATCAGAATGAGTAGTCCGGTCGGCTCGCTTAGCGGCTTGGTTGACGGCTTGAATGGTTCGTTTGATAGCTCGGATAGGTACGCGGAGTCATAGGCGAACGAACATAATTGGAGCCTGATGGAGTCAATCCACGTGAGGAGGTGAAGTCCTTGAGCGTGTCTAACCGAGGCAAGGGCGTAGTCCAAGATCTTCCTTGCATGCCTAACATACGTGAGGTTGCCTGCATGGTGGTGTAGATCTAGATGAATATGTGCTTGTATATCTCTTCAACTACTCCAATTAGCTTGTATGGCCAACCAACATCTTTGGTGGAAACACTGCTCCACATCGCGTTATCGCTGGCCACCTTTCTTGATTGCTGGTTGTCGTGATCCATGGAAACGCAGAAATGATCTTGTGTATCTGATCAGAAATCACGAGCAACAACAAGATGTGATTAGGTTTCTCCCAACCGAAATCATGCAGACATATGGATATATCTGGAAGTATAATAACAATATTTAATTAGGAAGCGACTTGACTTAGATTTCTTGGATTGTGCGTCTATTGGAGGCGCATGGCAAGGCGTTAGACTCCGGCACGTGCGGCCATTTGCCAAGGAAGTGATCCGTTGCGTGACAGTGTTGAGTTGTCGCCGAATGCTGAGTTGCCGACGACGTTGGTTAAAGAAAAGATTCCCATCTGGTTTGCCACAGAATCAGCACGCACATCCCCTACCTGGCGCACCACTGTCGATGAAATCTAGTCGGCAGTCTACCGAGGGGTATACCGACGATAGTAGATGGTTGGTGGAGGTGCACGTGATCAGGAACCGGATGGTAACAAAGATACAAGATTTATATAGGGTCAGGCCATCAATGTGACATAAAACCCTACTTCCTATGCTCTGTTATTTTGTATTGATTGTGTATCCAATTTGATATATCCTGTCTAGGGGATCCCTGCTCCTCCTTATATATTCTGGAGGGGTAGGGTTACAAAGAAAATATCCTATTTGGTATTACAATATCTTTTTGTAGCCTTACGGTGCACGCCGATCATTGTCGTGCGCCGCATGCCTTGATCTTGTGGGCTGGGCCACCTTTGATGGTGCGGCCCATGTCTTGTCTTATGGATACCAGGGGTCATATCCCCCACAGATGGTCACCCTTGTGATCTACTGGTAGGCTGGCAGGAGGTCACGTAACGCCACCCATTGAGTGCTATAGAGCTCTCCATGGAGGTTCGACATGTGGATGAGGTCACCGGGCCATGCTGCCCATGCCGAGCCTTCAGGGTGGTGGAGGTGATGTAGTAGCTTCAGTAGCAGGCAAGCATTTTTGGTGTCATCTAGGACCACGTTGATCAACACCACTCTTCCGACAGTGCTCAGAAGGAGCTCCTTCTAGCTCGCCAGGTAGCGATCCACCCGAGTGATCAGAGGGGCAAACACTGACACCGGTAGCTTGAAGTTGGACAGGGGTAGGCCCAGGTATGTCTAGGGGAACGTACCTTGCCTGTACTGCAGCAGCTCCATGAATGTTTGTAGCTTTGTGGGCGGCATGTGCATTGGCATGAACGTGCTCTTGCCAAAGTTGATCTTCAAGCCAGTGCACATGGAGAAGTTGTCAAGCGCTTGTTTCAGTCGTTGCACACTGCATATATCGACGTGGACCAAGATGATTGTGTCATCCGCATAGTGGAGGATGGGGGCGGTTCCATCTATCATGGGGTGTTTGATTCTGACGTCCGCCTTGACCATGGTTTGTAGGACATCCGCTACCAGGAGGAAGAGGTATGGGGAGAGCGCATCTCCTTGCCTGAGCCCGCCCTTGTAGGTGATCCACGGGTCTAGGATGCCATTGATGAGGACCGCCGACCTTGACATCACTAAGAGTTGCTGCATCTAGTTGTTCCTCTTTTAGGGGAAGCCGTAGACTCATAGGATCCTGAGCAGGTTGTCCCAATTGACTGAATCGAAGGCCATTGCAAAGTCGAGCTTGATCACCAGGGTCCTTTGATGGCAGAGCTAGACGAGCTCTATGGTGAGCACGAAGTTCTCCGAGACGGAGCGACCTTTGATGAACCTGGTCTGATCCACATCGATTAGCCTCATGATTTGTAGCTATGAAAGTGCATATAGCCCTTTAGTAGGTTTTGGATGATTGAATGACAACATGATTAAAGGTCTAACCCATTTGCTAAGTGTGGACAGGTAATAGGTTATCTCATAGGTACTTAATAAAAGCCAAAATGATGTGTTGTTGTATAAACAATATAGTTCAAGCACAAGACAATAATGCAAATGGAATTCATGCAAAGGCTTATTTATTATGGGATTTCCATGAACTATGAGAGAGCAAGCCCGGTAAAAATTAGTTGATGAGACATGAGGGATTGCATATGGAATGGTCTCATATTTGAAGCTTGCTAAATTAAAATGAAAAAGATGATAATACAAATGAATGGATGATTCAACACAAGATGTGACTTTATGGCTTGAGATGGTGAAGATAGCAAGGAAAGGCTTCGAGGTACTAAGCAAGGGTGAAGGGCAAGCGATGGCTTGGCGGCCAAAGAACCTAGCTAGGGTGAAGAAGAAAGTACTTGCATTTAGTTGAGGTACTAATCAAGCTATGATGGTCATATTGATGTGGAGGATCAAATCTATATTGGACAAAGTGTTGAAAGTGACTTGATGCATTTGGAGTTATCCATATTTAATTAATGGAATCAAGTCACGTGCTCAAGATGGCTATGCTCATCGGGAGTTCCGATGCCTCACAACACCACCGTAACTCTGTTACCGTTGGCGTAGTGTAAGTCATACCGGACGTGTCCGGTATGCAGGCAACGGCTATAAAACGACTAGTTTTTCAAGGGGGCTATAAATACCCCCAAGCCTCCATATTTGGAGGCTGCTAATTCTGCTAATACACATACACATTTTTGAGCCTTGCCAACTCTCCCAAACCCTCTATTAGTGAGTGTGTGATCGAAATCTCAAAATCCATTTGTGGGTTAAGAGAGAATTTAAAAAAAGAGCAAGCCACCACTTGAGCATTTGTGCATATTGTCAATCTCATGATTTGCATTTGTTACTCTTGGACTCTTCGGTCCTAGACAGTTAGGCGTCGCCGGAGAGCACCCGAGAGATTATGGTGTGCCTCAGAAAATTTGTAACGGCTGATTTTGCCGCCTTGAAATCAACTAGTGGAAGGAGGAAAAGGAGTTGGAAAAGACTCTGGCTAGAGTGACCTTCGTGGTACCATCTAGGGCTAACCTTCGCTGGGTCGCCCATAGCCCCCTCAATGGAGAGTAGGACTCAAATGAGTCTGAACTTCGGTAAAATAAATATCATATCTCAATTCGTATTTTATTTGATATTTGTGTTGCTCTAGCTCTTCTACAGGTTCTCTGTGTATATTGTCATCTCCAGTAGACACCTGCAGTTTGGTTTGAAGATAAAAATTGAAAGGAGCAAGTTTGGGGCTGCTCTGCAGAAACCGTGCATACCGAACACGTCTGGTATTTCCTACCTATGCTGAATATATTCATTCTCTGTTCTAACTTTGTGTTACAGGGTTGTAGCTTCTATATATATATTCTTTATACCTTGTATACTCTGTGTATAACTTGTGAGGGGTGGTATTACTCTTTATTTAGAGTTTCCATTTTGAAAACTCTCTTTACTAATCATTTCCGCATTTAAATGTGTTAATTTTCAAAAACACCTATTCACCCCCTCTAGGCAGCATCCTAGGTTGTTTCAATTGGTATCAAAGCAAGGTTCTCACCTAAAGCTTCACCGCCATGAGTAAAGGATGTCGATGCCTATCGAGTTGGAGCTGGTGCTTCTCTAAAATGATGGTTCAAACTTTCTACCTTGGTCAATTCATGTACTCAATGCTTTTAGGGATATTAGTCCTCTTGTTGAGTATATTGTAGATGCAAACATACCTCTTCCTATAGTTGATTGGAGCAACTACAAAAATTTGTTAAAAGAGGAAGAGATATGCGTGCAACTCAATGCTCAAGCTATTAATGTCGTGTTGAGTACATTGAGTGTAGAGGTTCAAGATGAGGCAATCTTCAATGGACAACCACCTCCAAAGAGTGCTCATCTCATTTGGACTAGACTTTTTGATTTATATGGAAAATCCAAATGTGATGATGCACTTGAGATCGAGTTAATAGAAAGTATGTCCATTGTGTCTTCATGCAGCGAAGAAGCCTCACAAGACCTCAAGAGCGTCGAGCTAGAGCAAGAAGTGCAAGCAACACATGACATGCTATCTGCCTGCATATACTGGACATGTTCGGTATTACTTTCAGACGTGTTCGGTATAGCCGTGGCAGCAGGACAGCAGGTAGTCTATGATGATGAGGCTCAAGCCCGGTGGTGACCAAGTGATGAGTCAACCTAGTATCTCATGATACTCATCACTTGTGTCTCATGGCCAAGAAAAGCAAGAAGAAGAGTAACAAGAAAGATCAAGAAAAGGAGAAAGCACAAGTAGATGATCAAGATAAGAGTGATGTTGAAGTTGAAGACAACTACAACCTTGATCATCTCAACCGCAAAGACAAGTTCATCATCATGAAGATAGTTGAAAAGAATGATGAGCTTAAAGAAGAGATCGAGAAGCAAGAGCAATCACTTCAAAAGCAAGAATTGTTTCTCATCTCCAAGATGAAAGAACTAAAAGCTCTAAGTGAAAGGTATGAAAAATTGACAATTGAGCATGCTTTAGTTACTAACTCCTCTTCTAGTGTTTCACAACTAGAGAAGGAAAACTTTGAGCTCAAGACAAGGCTAGATGAACTATCAAGCAAGTATAATGTGCTACAAGCAAACTATGTTCATCTCAAGTGTTCACATGAGGAAGTAGTAGAATCAAGCATCATGCTTGAGGTGGCTCATGAGGTTGTGATCACATCGGTAAAATGTTCTCAACCTCTCACACATTCACTCACTAGTACACCATCTCAATTAAATATGTCTTGTACTAATGAGTGTGCTTCTCAAGCGAGCAAATCTTTGATTCAGCTAAATCTCATAGAAAACATAGAGCTCAAAGAAGAAGTAGAAAGATTAAAGAAAGATGTGATTCGGTTGAAGGGTAAGGAGAAAGCACAACCTTCTCAAGATAACTGTGATAAGAAGCTTGAGAAGGGTTCAAACCTTGCTTCCTCCAAAGCCCAACAAAAGAATCACATCTCAAGCAAGGCCAACACAACCAGGAGCAATAAACATGGAAAAAGGTTATGCTATGGTTGTGGATTATATGGACATGAGTGGGCTATGTGTCCACACAAGAGTTGGGCTAACAAGTGTGAAGCGGCCAAACAAAAGGCCTCAAATAAGTTGGCCAACCAAAAGAAAAGTGATGGACAAAGTGCATGTCTCATGAGTAAGGAATTGGGGCATCCTACCAAGAAATGCCCAATGTACAAAGAGGCAAGAAAGAAAGCCCAAGTTGCAACAAGAAGATGCTATGGATGCAATGAGAAGGGCCACAAGGTTGATAGATGTCCATAAAAGCAAAATAAGCATAGAGCAAACAAAGGCCGCATATGCTATGCTTGTAGAAGAAAGGGGCATTTAAGCTATGAATGCCCAAATGGTAACACTCCTAAGCCAAACACATTTATTTATAATGATATGCTTAGGAAGACCACAAATGGAGGTAACACTAGCAAGGTGATGTGTTCACCACAAACTAGTGCTAAAGCCATTTGGATGCAAAAGCACTTGTTGACTAACTCAAAAGGACCCAACAAGAGTTGGGTACCAAAGTGTGCTTAGGTTAATGATGTAGGTACTTGGTGATGAGATGAAGGCGTCGGGGTGGTTGAGCAAGCAAGTTGATAATATTCACTCAATCTATCACCCAATTCTTATAATAATCTCTTATATGGTTGACCCGAAGATAATTTAATGAATATATCATCTATTTCATCCTCACCATTGGTAACAAGTACCTAAACCTTATAGGATAGCCACTTTGTTCACTTTCTGCTCAATAGTTCACTAATAGGCATATTTGTGAAATATTGAAAGTGGCTAATTAGATTCAATTGAAAAGTATTTTATTTTGCCATACGATGCTTTTAATGGCTCTCTTGTAGAGCAATTTATTTATTGAGATGCAGGGCATAAAATAAATACTATAGCTAAAACGAAGAATCACAAGCATCGGGTTATTTATTTCTGTCCTGCACCTATCGGACGTGTCCGGTATTATTATCGAACATGTCCGGAATGGCCGGGGATAAAAAAAAAGTGTTTCTATTCTGCGTATTCTGGACATGTCCAGTATTGTAGGAACCAGAACACGAATTGGATTGCTACTGAGTCTTTGATCCATATATTTTTATATATCCGTAATTTACTCAGAAGCTTGTGATTTATCAAATCTTAATGGATTGTGAGCATCTCTTGAACTCAAATTTAAATATGATAAATTATTTGGTTGTGGCTCAAAATAGAAAATTAACTCCCAAATTCTTAATAGAATAAAGTGCTAGATAAAAGTCGTTCAAATTACTTAAAGCACTTATTTAGGGGGAGCTCAGTTTCTATTTTGCACCTTGTGGACTAACAAATTTATCTAGCATTCTTTGTAGTCCTTTGGATGAAAAATTGATTTTGTATCTAGCATGATTATTTGATAATTAAGGTCAACATAAAGATTATCATGCCATGTATCTTCTTAGTGGTATTCTTGTGGGCTCAAGGCAAAGGTATGTTTTTGCATACATGCATTGTAAGTGCATCTAAGGCCTTTTATATGTTAGAATGTGCATTTGTGTGACATAGGAGAGATGTTTTTCAAAACCCATAACTAGCATATGTAGGTGGTGTGAATTTAAAAAACTATTTGAATCTTGGTCTTTGTGACCTAGCCTTCTCATGTGATAATTATAGCTCTCATTGATTGTTTGATTGGCTAATTACACATGACATAGCTTTCTTAAGTCCACAATCTACTATGTCTCACAATATCTCTCTCAAGTAATCAATATCTATATATGCCAAATATTTGAAAAAGAGAAGTGACACTCATGGCATTTGGATAAGAAAAGTAATTACACCTTATTTGGATCAAGGACATATATGTTTTTGGATCAAGAAATGATAGAGAAGGGGATTGGAATTAAGTGAATGAAGTTTGGAACAAAAACAACCAGCCCGCAAATATCGGATGTGTCCGGTAGGTATGAGCGGGGTTATATAACAGTCGGTACCCCTTTGGCCCTAGTCCTCTATCTCTCTTTTCTCTCCTCCAAGCCGCCGCCGCCACCGTTGTTCCATCGCATTAGTGATCGAGTGATTCCACCGAGAAAAAGAAGAGAGGGAGATTGGATCGGAGGAGATTTGCATCAAGATCGAAGGCTCTAGGATTTAGTTTTCCAATCACATCTTCATTCTCTCTCTCAATGTACCCTAATCCCGGACCTCTTCTGATCTAAGTGGTTAGGGCATGATTTTGAAATCCCTTCGGTAGAGATGCTACATTACCTATCTAGAAGCAATGCGCAAAGTTTGGATTGAATTGGAGATGAGATTGAGTGTGAGCCCCTGATTAGGGTTGATGTGTACTTATACCAGACGTGTCCGGTATGAGCCAGCAGTGCAGGTTCAGCCGTAGCCTCAACTCAATACTCATTGATTATTGTCCTTTTATGTATGATTGTTTGTCTAAATTAATTTTCCAAACCTTGACCATGGTTGGGATAGGTGATTGCGAGATTTTGGATAAATAATTGTATATATATGGATGATGATATAAGAAATATTGTTTGGGCATGTATCTAAGATTCTTTGCAAATCTTTTCGGATACAGGGCAGCAACCATGAGCGGAAGACAGGAGCCTAGGTCCAAACATAGGCATGATCTAGCATTAGAGAAATACAAGAAGGCGAGGCAAGACATGCATCCCAGATATAGTCAGTAGGAGTAGGGCAGTAGCAGGGGACTCTCTAGGGCTACCAGGGGTGATCCACAGTATAGAGAGGGAGATAGCAGTTCTTCCTCTAACATAGATACAGAGGAGTATAGAGTGGAGCCCAGTACCAGAAAGAGGAAGAGCACTGATAGAGGTTCAGATAGTGGCAGCTTAGATGATGAGCAAGAGATTGAGGAGGAGCAGGTAGCACCTCCCGCTCAGCACCAACTAGGTCAGGGTATGCACTATGGCTTACTTGAGACATGTCCACCTAGTGTACCCTCTTATGTGTCCAGAATTGACTATTGAGGGAAAGGCATGACCAGAAGAGCCAGAGATGAGAGGAGAATTGACCCAAGGGGCTTGCCTAGGATTTAGTTTGATCATTGATTCCAGACAGCCTTTCATATGGACTTCTACAGCAGTGTGATACTCACTAGGAACCTAGTGATAGCTAGGTCTTAGTGGATTGACTGGTAGTACATCAAAGATTTGCAGAAGTCCTCCATTAATCATGCTATTGCTATTTGTGAGCATACAGGTGTATATGAGATCATGGAGTTCTAGCATGATAGGAACATAGAGGTGATTGCTCAATTCTATGCCACTCTATATGTTGAGGAGGATGAGAGGCGTATGCACTGGATGCTTGAGGGCCAGTGGTATAGTGTTGATTATGATGCTTTTGTAGCTCTACTTGGCTTCTCAGATGATGATCTTCAGAAAGATAGGATCCACACCGAGCAGGTGCTACCTCCAGAGCAGCTCACCTACATGTATCCACCAGGAGGTGAGAGAGGAGCAGTGGGGAAGGTTCTAGGTCTTCACCCTACGCATAGATACCAAGACAAGATGTTCAGGAAGACCATTGACTACAAGGGTGGAGACAAGGGCAACATTGCAGATTACTCTAGGAACTTGCTCCACAGGATGGCTCTAGGTGCATGAACCTTTAGTGTCTTTGACTTCATATGATGCGAGATTAGGAGCATTGGTGAGAGGCCCCTCAAGCGCTATGGTTTTGCTCCCTACATTATGCACATGATTGAGCAGGTCATAGGGCATACCTTTGAGTATGACAAGGTACATAAGGCCCTAAAGATTGTTGCAGACTTGCCTAAGATTGGGGTACCTCTAGCAGGACCAGGAGGAGCAGCAGCAACACTAGAGGCAGATGCACCTACAGGTGGTGTAGCAGCAGGAGGAGCTTCCCCTCTACCACATGCTCCTTCACGTTCTTCTTCACATCGTCATAGTCCTCCTTCTCCTATTCATAAGATGTTTAGTGCTATCTTTGGGATGTGCAAGGACATCCAGACCTATCAGTAGAAGGTGAGGGAGGCTAGGAGGAAGGACACTCGAACTCTAAAGCAGATTGCTGCTAGACTTGAGCTTGATCCTCCTAGGTCTCCATTATCAGTTGAGGCAACCAGTGAGCCAAATACAGAGGAGCAATAGCATGCCAGGTACAATAGAGAGTTTGCCAAGTTTCTTTAGCGACAGCAGCAACAATAGTAGGCACCAGAGCACCCTAACACTTTACCACTCTAGGCTCGGGTGCCTACTCACTCTTAGCCATGTCCTAGTGCTACATATGAGTATGCTTTAGACTGGTGGAGTGACCTCATAGGGGGTTTCAGCTACTACAAGTCTAGTGGCTATGACCCGTCTGGTGTGGGTCGTTCTCATCTAGCTGGTGCTCCACGCTTAGATGATGAGGATGTTGGTGAAGATGAAGATGATGATGAGTGATCACAGCTTTCAGAGATAGCTTGTGGGCCCTTTGTCCTTAGTATGTCATTGTTGGACCTTTGTGGTGATAGATGACAAAGGGAGAGAGACTGATTAAAGCTTTAGAATATTTGTTTTATTTGCTTATCTTTGTACCTGAAGATATGTACTATAGGTTGTAGTTTCTTGAGCTTCATTTCAATTTTTGAGCTTTATTGATGTACCTTGAGTTTGAGATAGATTGTATCATGTGAGAGATGAGACTTACTTATGCTTTATCTATGTATCTCTTGAGACATGATCTTTATTTATATATCAGTGGCTTGTGGACTTGAGAAAATGTGTAATGAGTGCTATGTGTGACATGCATGTGTTGTATTTATTTTCATAAGGACTATGCATGCTAGAATGAAAATATTTGATGTGATGCCTTTATATTTATTCTTGTGTGATATATCTTGTCATATGCATCACGGTTTTACTTTGTCACACACACATGCACCCCACGGATGCAATGATTTAGGGGGGAGTCTCCTATATGTTTTAGTATGTGCAGTTGACATTTGAGGTCATTTTGTGAATTCTAATCATAAGCACATATTAAGGGAGAGCCTCTCATAAATCATTGAACCCAAAAGCTTAAATGTTTATGTTCTTTTATAAGCTTTAATCAAGTTATCATCAATCACCAAAAATGGGGAGATTGAAAGTGCATCTAGCCCTTTAGTGGGTTTTGGATGATTGAATGACAACGTGATTAAAGGTCTAACCCATTTGCTAAGTGTGGACAAGTAATAGGTTATCTCACAAGTACTTAATCAAAGCCAAAATGATGTGTTGTTGTATAAACAATATAGTTCAAGCACAAGACAACAATGCAAATGGAATTCATGCAAAGGCTTATTTATTGTGGGATTTCCATGAACTATGAGAGAGCAAGCCTGGTAAAAATTAGTTGATGATACATGAGAGATTGCATATGGAATGGTCTCATATTTGAAGCTTGCTAAATTGAAATAAAAAAGATAACAATACAAATGAATGGATGATTCAACACAAGATGTGACTTGATGGCTTGAGATGGTGAAGATAGCAAGGAAAGGCTTTGAGGTACTAAGCAAGGGTGAAGGGCAAGCGACGGCTTGGCGGTTGAAGAACCTAGCTAGGGTGAAGAAGAAAGTACTTGCATTTAGTTGAGGTACTAATCAAGCTATGATGGTCATATTGATGTGGAGGATCAAATGTATATTGGACAAAGTGTTGAAAGTGACTTGATGCATTTGGAGTTATTCATATTTAATTAATGGAATCAAGTCATGTGCTTAAGATGGCTATGCTCAAGTGAAAAATATGAAAGTTGACATATTAGCACCCTCACTTGATGAAGATTGGAATACACGGCTTTGGTTGAAAGATCAACTCAAAAGGTTTAAATTCGTTATACTTTTAATTTTGAGTTAATAGGAATGTCGTACTATTAAGAGGAATGCATCATGTTGATAGACAATGTTTTATAAGTGCTCAAGCCAACCCATGTGAGTTTTTATAGTGTTTGAGAGACAAAAGAACTAACTTGTTTTTGCTGGTCTGGTAATATTGGACATGTCCAGTATTGAACCGGACGTGTCCAGTATGTGCCCAGCCATGATAAAATTCTTGATGTTCTTGGGTTGGTTCATCGTGAGTTCCGATGGTCGGGAGTTCCAGCAATGGTCGGGAGTTCCGATGTCTCATGCTTAACTGACTTGGAGAGTTCACTGTGGTGGGTCATACCGGACATGTCTGGTATTCGGTATGGACGGCCAGAAGCCAATGGCTCGTTTTCAAATGCCTTGAGGGTCAGGAGTTCCAACGTGAGTCGGGAGTTCCGATGGTTGGGAGTTTCGACATGCGTCGGGAGTTCTAACACCTCACATACTTTAACTCAGTTACCATGGTTTTCAAATGAGCTGAGGGTCAGGAGTTTCGACGTGAGTCGAGAGTTCCGATGGTTGGGAGTTTAGGCATTCATCGGGAGTTCCAACGCCTCACAACACCACTGTAACTCTGTTACCATTAGCGCAGTGTAAGTCATATCGGACGTGTCTAATATGGCAATGGCTATAAAATAGCTAGTTTTTCAAGGGGGCTATAAATACCCTCAAGCCTCCACATTTGGAGGCTGCTGATTCTGCTGATACACATACACGTTTTTGAGCCTTGCCAACTCTCCCAAACCTTATCTTAGTGAGTGTGTGATCCAAATCGCAAAATCCATTTGTGGGTTAAGAGAGAATTTGAAAAAGAGAGCAAGCCACCACTTGAGCACTTGTGCATATTATCAATCTCGTGATTTGCATTTGTTACTCTTTGACTCTTTGGTCCTAGATGGTTAAGCATCACCAGAGAGCACCCGAGAGATTATGGTGTGTCTTGGAAAGTTTGTAATGATCGATTCTGCCGCCTTGGAATCAAC
Source organism: Miscanthus floridulus (assembly GCF_019320115.1). NCBI lineage: Eukaryota > Viridiplantae > Streptophyta > Magnoliopsida > Poales > Poaceae > Miscanthus > Miscanthus floridulus. The sequence continues at coordinate 28,591,277 of NC_089584.1, forward strand.
TAGTGGAAGGAGGAAAAGGAGTTGGAAAAGACTCCGGCTAGAGTGATCTTCGTGGTACCCTCTAGGGCTGACCTTCACTGGGTCGCCTGTAGCCCCCTCAAGAGAGAGTAGGACTCAAACGAGTCCGAACTTCGGTAAAACAAATATCATGTCTCAATTCGCATTTCATTCGATATTTGTGTTGCTCTACCTCCTGTGCAGATTCTCTGAGTATATTGTCATCTCTAGTAGACACCTGCAGTTTGGTTTGAAGATAGAAATTGAAAGGAGCAAGTTTGGGGCTGCTCTGTAGAAACCGTGCATATCAGACACGTCTAGTATACATACCGGACATGTTCGGTATTTCCTACCTATGTTAAATATATTCATTCTCTGTTCTAACTTTGTGTTGCAAGGTTGTAGCTTCTATATATATATTCTTTATACCTTGTATACTCTGTGTATAACTTGTAAGGGGTGGTATTACTCTTTATTTGGAGTTTCCATTTTGGAAACTCTCTTTACTAATCATTTCCGTTTTTAAAGGTGTTAATTTTCAGAAACACCTATTCACCCCCCCTCTAGGCGGCATCCTAGGTACTTTCAAGCTGCAATTGAGATGTTAGGAGTTTCTTCAGAATCTTCATGGGGTAGTTCTAGAGGGACACCAAGTGGAAATCCACTGGTACCATCGCCGCTTATTTCTTTGGGATTAGGACGACGAGCGCTCTATTGATGTGTTGTAGGTCGACGATGCCATTGTAGAAGGCATGGAGGAAGTGTAGGATGGCCCCTTTGGCAGTGCTCTAGGCCGCCTTGTAGAAAGCTAGGCCAATGCCATCGGTACCCAGTGTGCTATTCGCGGCCATGGCGCGGACTGCGGCAAGGGCCTCTCGCTCAGTGAACGGGGCGACGAGGGTCTTCGTGTCAGCCCGCTCTACGCCGCTGTATAGTGAGTCGAGGTCGAGCGGCCACATGGTGACCACCTCAGTGCCAAGGATGTCAGTGTAGTAGGCGGTGAGCATGGTTGTAACATGCTAGGTGTTAGGCTTGCATAATTTCACTTGCATTGCATGAGCATAATCATCAAGCATTCATATATGAGCTTTTACATATGAAACATACAACTGAAACATGTGAAACATGCCTTGTTATTTTATGTTTCTATATGTGTATGCTTATGATCATGTGTGAATAAGTGTAAATGGCTGATGTTGGTCACTAAAGCACCTTAGCTACACTTAGGATGACTAATGAAACAATGTTCATGCAGATCACTTGATGTAATTAAGCTCCTAAGTGATGATATGCTTGTTGACCTAGGAAGCATTATATGTAACCAATGTATGAAATGCTTGTGTGACCTTGGGAATACCCTAAATATGTTTAGAATGTCACTATGAACAACTTTGGTATTCATGACTAGGGCTAGTTTGGTCTCTAAGTCATAGTTCTAGTGTAAGTCATCATTTGAAAGTGATATGTTGACCTAGGTTGAACTATGTCATAGAGCCTTTGCATGGATGTGTGCACTAAAGCAAAGTTGTAGTATTTGATGAGAGCAACAACTTTTATTTTTGGGTCATAGGCTAGTTTAGCTCCTAACATGCTTGAATTTGGCTCACAAAAATCAGCAAAACCCAATTTTTCCACACTTAGAAAATTTGCCAAGTCATTTGGAGTTTACAGTGTGATGTGCTCGACTTTGTGCTGATATATCTTCCTAACCATTGAGAATTGGACTTTGGTTTCTTAAGCAAATTTGTAGCTAGTTTGTAGCTCTACAAATTTGGTTTTAACACTGTGCGCTAATTCACCATGGATCGAGAGATTTAGCGCCTTCGATTTACTCTGTCAGTCACTTGTTCGAGCACTAATGAACGTCGCATCGCGCGTCGAGGTGACCGACCGGGCGTAGCTTCTAGCCGCCATGTGGTTGTCGCTGGCCGATGATGGGCCCTCGCCGCAGCGTGCTGGTGTGTGTTATCTACAAAGCCATGTGCCTCAGCTCCACTCATTCGCGCTCACTCTCTCCCTCTCCATAGCTCTCTCTCGCCCTCGCCGTGGAAGAGCCGAGCGCCACCGAGCAACCGAGCAGCTCTACCATCGCCTAGCGCCTGCTCTACCATGCCATTGCTACCTCCATATCGTAGCTAGCTTCGCCGTGTTCCCCACTACCACCTCAATGTGGTTGCAGCACCGAACGAGCTACGGTGAGGGCAAAATCGTTGTTCCTGTCCTCGTCGGAGAGCTCAGCTTCCATGGCCGCCTCCATGGCGAGCTCACCGCTGCTTGCCTCGCGTGTGCATTGCTTTTGGTTCCTAGCGTTAGAGCTCGGTCATGGTGTAGGCTAGCTAGTGGCATGACCTTACTGTGAATGGATGTCTTGCCAGCGTGGACACGACGCGCAGCGTCGTCGCGCTCTCACCGCCGTGCCACCACGCACACGGATGAGCCTCGTTGGAGCATCCCACCTAGCCTAGGTCGCCTCGTTAGATCCATGTCATCACCATGGAGCTCGTGCACTCCTCGCCTAGCCTTGTCGTGGCCTATAACGGCCGGTGTACTGCAGCGCCGTGCCACCATGCCGCCATGGCCGGCGACGAGGTGGCTCCTGTGCATCCACGCCTCCACCACCTAGGTCAATCGATGCGGCTTTGTGAGTAGGTCATAATGGTGTAGTCAGTTTCATCGGAGTGCTCGCCGTCGGCGAGATAACACTGACCGACCGCCGTACTCTACTTTGTCTCACTGATGGGTGGACCCCGCTGACCCGTGGGTCCCCTCTGTCGGCGACTACTAGTTAGGGTTTTTCTTAATTCTTTCATAGATTTTTGTACTAACTTTGAAAAATCATAAGTTGACTTGTAAAAGTCCAATTTTGGTGAACCAAATTTTGTTGGGTTTCTCTTGAAGTGTAGTATTTTATAAAAATATGATATGTACAGTTTATGGTATTTTTCATGGTGATTAAAATGTATATAGATAAATGCTTTTTGAATGTTTGCAATATTGTAAATTATATATCTTGAGCTAGAAAAGTGATAAAATTATGATTCCAATTTTACTAGTCTGGTGTTGACATTATCTATCTAGGAAAAATATTAAGCTTGCAGTAAACTTGATTGAAATATGATCTTTTGATTTATCTATTAATAAATGACATTTTCTGAGAAAAATTATAGGGATAAAAATATGTAACATATTGATATGCAAATTTTTGTACAGTAGTATGGCACTAATATGAAGCTAGGAAAAATATATAACCTGTTGTTTGATACTTTTCTTTAGGGTTAACTATTTTCACTAAAATAGACCTTGCTAGCTTGCCATTTTTCATAGGATGTTATAAATGTCCAAATGGTATGAAATTTTCACTATAGTCTATTGTGAGCACTAGAAAGATAGTGTAATTTTATGAGAATTTATTGTGCACATTTTCTATGTATTTGTTATTTCTCCTAATTATCTAATTAAATTAATAAAGGCATTTTAATAAATAAATTATGCTTGACCATGATGTTTTCTATGGTGCTTGTGATGCATAGTAACTGTTGATGTTCATAGTAAGGCTTAGAAGCAATTTGTTGTATGCAACTAATTAATTATTGCTTTGTAATTCAAATAAGTGGTTGCATGTATAGGTTTGGTTGTGTGGATAATTTCATATTGATAATGGCCTTTTCTATAAAACTTGTTAATAACAAAGTTGTAGATAACTTACTAATCTACCTTGTGTTAAATTTTCATGGTCAGATGCCTTAGGGTTTAAGAGTTTTGGTTGTTAGAAGTTTGCCGTCCAAAATATTTACTTTCTAGACAGATTTGATTAATCGAATTGTTTAACCTAGGTAACTGTTGAATCACCTTAAAAGTATTAAAATAAAGTTGTAGAAAATTTCATAAACTTTCCATAATGTCCACAACCATTTAATTTTGATGTATAAAACTCCAGTTATGGTTAAAACAATTAGCTATTGTTTTGTAGTTCGATAAATGAATTACAGAAGTGTTTGCTTAAGTAATAGAGAAGAGATATGCACCTACTCAGTAGAATATGATGCACTTGTTATTACCTTAATACCATGCTGTTGAAAATACTTACGAGGATGCATTCATCACATTCTATCATACTATTACGTGTCATCATACATGCATTCGTGATATCTTATGTCATATTCATGCATATAGGATCGATCGAGGAGATAACATTGCTGGAATTCAACGAAGAAGAGGAAGGGGATCAGTAGGAGACTCCTCAAGCCATAGCTCTAGGAGAAGAGGAGCAGACTCTAGAAGAGCTCCCTGAGTGCCCTGATCACCGACCCACCTCTTTCCTCAATGGCAAGCCCCAAAGCATTCTAAGTCTTCCAGTATTTTACAAAATACTACTTGAGTCCTTTATGTTTGATGAATTAGGTTATAAGAGTTGGTTGGAAACACTTGATGCATGGAACTATCTTGTCCAGATACATATACCTTTAGTCCTGTGTAGGTCTAGGATCGAGTATATGCTTAGCCATGCTTAGACTGGTAGAAGTCGGGTGATTTCCTGTCACCTACAAGATATAGGTGGATACCAAAGCATAATTGGCTATATTTGCTATTGTGGAAAAGAACCATGGGGTAATATAAATGGAGACTGGATGGAGTCTATGTGTGGGTTGACTCATGTGATTCCATTTGTGCTGATTAAGGACTGTACCGTTGTTGGACCTTTTGACAAGATTGAATGCATACCTATCACTTAGCTGATCGGATAACTCGTTCCAACCGCAAAGCCGAGTAGCTCAACTCAGGCTGGGCCCCGCTCTGTTAGAGTGCGCACTCTAGATGGTAGTAAGGATGTGCGGGGAGCCAGACATGAGCCCAAGGACAGGCCGGGCCTGAACGTCCTGGCAGCTAGTTGTCCCTGATTGTGCGGCGCTAGGCGAACCCATAAAATGTGGACTTGAGTTGTACCATAGGTGACCTAAGGTGACCATTGATCTGGTCTGCCTGGTTTTGTGTTAGGAATAAATTCCCAACTGGTTGAAATCTATTTGAATCGCCGTCTCTCCCGGATAGTAAGAAACTTGGCTAGCTCCAACCTCGTAGTAATTGTATTATGGAATGTGATGGTTCGGATAAAGATGGAATTACTACACCGGCTATGGTTACTATTGTATGCTCTTAAATGGTATACCATATGTTTGGCACAGAATAGTTGCTAATCTAGAGATGAATAGCTATACTTAACTTGATAACCAAAGTACAACCATATAACTGAGTTAATCGCTTTTTATGCAAAATGTTGTCAATGCTACCTCCACTTATAAAGCCTTGGATAATCCTTGGAGTCAATTTATTTCTAGTTTATGACGGGTAAGTCTAGCTGAGTACCTTATCATACTTAGGGTTTTATTCCCATTGTTGCAGATGGTACCATCTATCACGGCTATTGCAAGAACTGCTTCTATCCCACCGTGGATGAGGAGTGAGCCTTGGGTAGGCATCTTTAATAATCCTTCTATATGCTTTTGTGGATTGTGATCATGGGTTGGCACTGTATTTGAAACTATGTGACAAATGCTACTTTTGAACTTTAATTTGCTTCCGCTACTATCTATCGAACTTGGTTTGTAATAACTCTATTTCGTATTATGATGAATGAACTATATCTGTGAACTTTATGTAACATATGACATATATGTTGAATCATGTACGATCTTGGTTGTACGTGGATCTATTGAGACCCATCATGGTACTCGACGGACTACCGATTTTATATGGGCTCAAGTATGACAGTGCGACCGCTTGCGGGCTACCATTGTACTTGTGCTCTTATAAATTGGTCGGTTCTGCGACAATGATCACCTTATCCTCGTGCACGATCAGCTGCACCCCATCTACCTCCAGGGTGTGGATAGTGTTTCAGCGTGCCCTGCTGGAAGCCCTGGCGTGGAAGTACTTGGTGTTGGCGTCACCTTCCCACGGTGCCCGGAACTTGCCATGTTGCTTCCAATACGCCGCTCAGTTGAGCGATGATCAGCGTGATCTTGTTTTGACATAGCCGCCGCAGGCCGCTGTTCACATGCAGAGAGAAGCCTATGCTCCTCATACACGTCAAGTAGGCAAACAACAAAGGAAGCGCTGTGGTAGTCATCAGGGCACGTGTGGTGCTTTCTAGGACCAGGCCTTCGACTCACGGCGAAGGGCCTTGATCCGGGCAACCAGACCTCCAGGCCGCATCCGTAGGCACAGAAGTCCGTAGACCAGGCAGGGAGCACAGAGGGAAGATAGCTAGTGCTTTTGAGCCAAGCGTTCTCGAAGCGGAAATGGTGGGACTTGGGGATAGAGGTGGGGATGGTGAGGGTGAGCAGGATGTGGTCGGACGTCGAGCCTAGGGTGGGAGGAAAGGGTGGAGTTGGGGAAGCTGTAGGCGAATTCGTTGTTGATAAAGGCGCGGTCTAGCCTGGCCAGAGTGGGCGAGGACCTCTTGTTGGACTAGGTATACAACCGATCCAAGAGAGAGAGAGAGAGAGTTCGATTAAGGCAATGTCCTCTCAATGGTGGTGTTAAACTTTCCAGCCAGGTTTCAGTCAAAGTTGGAGTTGTTTTTGTCAGCTGGGGACCGGGTGAGATTGAAGTTGCCAATGATGAGCCACGCGACATCATCAGTAGGCATTGAGGAGCTGAGTTCGGTCAGGAAGGACTCTGTGTCACGGTGATCAGAGGGAGCATAGATGTTGGAGATGGAGAAGGAATTGGAAAGGTGGTCGAGGTGAAGGGGATGGAGAGGGGACCATGCACATTTTTTCAAACAAGAATTTCTCTGTCAGTGTCGACTAGCCAGCGTCATTAGTTCTTCATAGCTTTAGGTTTCCGCATGTTCTCCATTCTACACCTTTCAGGCTTCCTGGCTTGACCTAGCATTAGCAAAGGGTCGGCTGCAGGAGCCCACCATGTGACCTACTAACCAGTAACCAGCTTTCTGCCTGTGAGTGAGGAAGTGTCTGGATGGATAACAAGCGCGCAGAGAAGATAAACATAAATATGAGAATTGAGAGGAAATTTTACCAAATACTTATTTTTAAGAGAAATTTTATTATGGCTAGCCGTTGGTAAGGAGAAATTTAGTGGCTAGAAAACTAGAGGTGCAAGAAAGGTACCGAATATAGGTACTAAATAAATTGGTTGGTCCAAAAAATTGGGAGCACTAGTAGAGAACAGACTTTTGGTTTGTGGTTTTAGTCTCGGCCAGAATTTGGTCCGAAAGTAATAGGAGATTTAGTCTCAGTTAGAACCACCAACTAGGACTGGAATCCCCTACCCAACGGATAGTGCAACACTGCTTTTGTAGCAGGGACCTTCAGTCCTGATCCATGGGACTAAAGGTCGCCTTTCAATCCTGGTTGGAACCATCAATCAGGGACCAAAGGTCCCGCTGGCCTTTTATCCTGGGTTTTGGCTTCATTCGGGACTAGAGGTTGATCATTTAGTCCTGGTAGGCTCCATCAACCGGGACTAAAGGTCCCCACCTATATATACCCGCTTTCACTGTCCCCCTAACCAAGACACAGGTCAAATCTTTGGTCCTTTGCTTGTGCGCGTGTGTTCATCCGTGTTCTTGCTTGGGGGAGAGCAAGTTCTTGCTCTCGGCCGCCAGCTTCATCTTCAATCTTCTAAAGGTTAGCAACTTTATCTTTTAATCTTTCATTGCTAATAATGTAGATCATTTCATGGTTTAGTAATAAACATAGAAATATGTGGTTTTTTAGATTAAGAATAATAATAGTGGATTTTATTTTTATTTATACATCATTTCTACATAACCTTAAATATTTATAGTTTTCTAGATCTTTGTTAGCAATATTATTTCTTGATGAGAGTTAATAATCGTTAAAAAATTATGTGTAAAATGTTTAAGTTTACTTGGCATGCATATATATATATTCATGATTTATTTTTTTATATGTTTCTCTAATATATATTGCTTGCATGGTATATTTATATGGGGTTCTATATTTATTGGGGTGTTTTTTTTAGTTTTTTTAGTTATGATGAATGGCAGGCAGACTTCTTCAGTCACAGGAACTAGGTTTTCACCCTGGTGATCTTCCATTCACAGCCATCGTCAGATAGGGCCGTTCCGCGTCACCGTAGACCCATCAATAGTATGGAATATTTTAAGCTTTACGTGCTAATATAATTTTTGCATATATACATTCATTCATAACATGATTGTTGCATATGTCACAGGCTATAAAACCAGTCAAGTGGCTGAAATCAAGCACTATGGCTGCTTGGGGTGTGGGACATCTTCGAGACGACGACAAGTGTGGTCATGAATGATGAAGGAGGCGAGTTATGGACGTGCAGTCTCACCTTTGACATCCCTATTAGGTACAATAATGAGGTGCGCCAGGACATCGTGCAGACTGGACAACAGTCATCGACCAAGATTGGCGCCTAGATCGATGTCGTGTTGCTTTCTTTGCAGGCAATTGCAGTATGCCTGATTTCTCGTCCTCGAAGATAGAAGCTTTACGTCAGCATAGTCTAGATATGCCATCAGTAAGCGAGAGACATGCGACATTCAACCACATGGACTGTGGTACAGTCAGTGTATGAGATGAGAGTAATGTTTATTTATTCTTATTATTATATGAGCACTTCTTGATATTTTTTGTTTGTCCGCTTGCAGATTTTGCTCTATGATTTCACCTATGCTACATGTGGCTTGCAGCATATTCTCACGCAAGCAATTAAGCGACTAGGGTACTGCCTGGGACTTCGTGGAAGCGATGGGCCAGAGGACGACAAGCTGTTATCCAGTATTACGTGAGATTTATGCAGAATCAGTCCATCGAATAGTCCGTTAGTAGGCTACATCTATGGGATACCATGTCTTTGGCGTTGTGAGGAAATGGAGCAGTTTAGTGCGGTCCTTGTATTACATAGACAATGACCTGTGGTTACACAATTCGAGACATACACTACTGGCAGTGGATACAGGCTAGAGCTGTGGCCGGGTTTGTAAGGTTCATGTGTTAATTAGGTTTATTCGAACGGTTATGTACTTTAATTAGTTTTATTTGTATGGATATTTTAATTATGTTTGTATGCATGTTAGTTATGTTTCATTAGGTTTATTTGTATAGACATTATAATTATGTTTGTATGGATTGAAATTTAATTCGTGTAGGATTGAAATGCATATGCAAATAAAAAAACAGAGAAATAAAAACAAAAAGAATTTTTGTTGGAATAATAAACACAAACAAAGAAAAAATGACCTTTTAGTCCTGGTTGGTACTACCAACTGGAATTAAAGGGATACTTTTAATCCCGGTTGTAGTTACAAACTGGGACTAAAAGTCCATCACTGCTCCAACCTACCACAACAGGCGATCACCACTCATCCCAACTACCATCCGCCGCTGCTCACGCTTATAAAACCGGCCACTCCAGGCGCCATTCATGTCCCATGATGACATGTAGTGTTGTGTTGTGTCCAATTCATCTGTTAGTTGTTTGCCTAATTTCCTATACACATATATGGCCTCTCTATGGGAGAAAGCCCCCCACATACAAATTTTATTACGCGTAGTCAGCAATGATGCACACAAGAGGTACTAGAAGAATGTTTTTGAAGAGGGAACAACGCCGAAGCCTGGAGAAGCTGGGTGTGACGCCTGTGCAACAGTAATTGTTGCATGGGCTATTTGCTACGTTGATGGATCCATCAAATGTGGTGTGCTCTGGATTGTCTGCTGGATTGTCTATCCATGCAAGGCATGAATGGGCTATCCATAGGTTGATTGATCCATCCAAGGCATGAATGTACTGTCTTTCGAGTGGCATGGGTTTATCGGAGCTCGCGCAACCACCCCCTTTGTCTCAGGCGTAGTTCGTCATCCACCTCTAGGCACCTAGTTGATCCCTACTTTGGTGCTAGAAGAATATTTTTAAAGGTGGTTATTTTGTAATATGTTGGTACACTTTGATTGTAACATTGATCTACTTAGAGAAAGGTCTTTGTTATCGTATATGTAGTTTTATTGTTAGGTCTTTGTTATCGTATATGTACCCCAAATATTTATTCTAAGGTTCTCTAAGATCTTTATTATTGTTTTCAATGTTGCATGCGTCTCATAAATGATCTAGGATGGAGAAATATCCAAAATAAAAGTTGTAGATCTCAAAAATTTAAACAACTTTGTGGTTGATAACTTTTTCATTTGAAGTCATCTTTTAAGGAAAACTATGTATGAATTTCTCAAATTTGAAATTTGAATTTTTAAAATGACCTCAAATGGAGATCTTGAAAAGTTATGTAACTTTGTAGTTGACAACTTTTTCATTTAAAATCATCTACTATTTTGAAATTCTATTTGAAATTAAATTTTTAAAAAAGTTTGATTTCTCTTTTTAATCTCTAGCTAAAACTTGTAACTAGTCTTTCTCCGTCATACTAACTTCAAATTTGATGATCTTTTTCCTAAAATTTTCTAAAATTATGCTCTATAAATTTATTGTGTTCTTACAACTTTCATTTTGGCCATCTTTTCATGTGAATTTGTTTTATCAATTCAAAATTTGATTCTAAAAAAATAGCAACTTCAAACAATGTTTTGAAGCAGTAAATAAATTCAGCAGAAAAAATCATGAACATAAAAGTTGTAGAACTAGTCAAGATCTACAACTTTCATTTTGGTCATTCTTCATTCAACAAAGTGGTAGTAAACATTGTTCAAAATTTACATATCTCTTATATAGTCATAACTATGTGAGACATGAAAATTTTGAACAATGTTTACTACCACTTTGTCGCGTGCATAAATATCCAAAATAAAAGTTTTAGATCTTGAAAAGTTATACAACTTTGTAGTTGATAACTTTTTGATTTGAAATCATTTTGTCAAGAAAATTTATGTATGAATATCTCAAATTTGAATTTTGAATTTTTAAAATGTCTTCAAATGGAGAAATGACCAGAACGAAAGTTGTATATCTCGAAAAGTTATGCAACTTTGTAGTTGACAACTTTTTCATTTGAGCTATTTTTTACTACGCAATTTCTAATTTTCAGCCTATTTATGTTAAAGAAAATGTTAAAAACTTGTTGCTTGGGTGGAGAAACGAAACTGCTGGGTAGGCAGTAGTTTCACCACACGCCAAAATTTGGCTTTAGTCCTAGTTTGTGGCCCAACCTAGGACTAAAGGGTACCGACCCTACATATACTCGTGTCTTCTCTTCTTCTTTCTCCTTTCAAGCGCCTGGATCTGCCACTCCATCGCGTCGCCACCCCTGTTATATGCCCGTCCGACTGCGCCCGCTTCTCTGGCTCTAGCCTCGCCCTCGTTCCTCGGCTTCCGGCACACGCGGCTTCATCGTCTTTCTTCGGCTCGTGTGGTGGGACCTCATCCTTGTCTCCCCGGCAAGTGCGGTGGCACCCTCGTCCTCATCCTCCGATGGCCGGTCGGCCTCGCCCTCGTCCTTAGCTCCGACGCTCGTGGCTTGCCCTCGTCTTTGGCTCATGCAGCGGCCCTCGTCCTTGTCTCCCTAGCGCGTGCGGCGATGGCACCTTCATCCTTGTCCTCCGGCGGTTGGCCAGCCTTACCCTCGCCCTCAGCTCTAGTGCACGCGGCTCACCCTTGTCTTTGGCTCACACGGCGGGCCCTTGTCCTCGTCTCCCCGACGCGCACGGTAGTGACGCCCTCGTCCTCGTCCTCTAGCGGCTGGCTGGCCTCGCCCTCGTCCTCGGCTTCGGCGCGCGTGGCTCGCCCTCGTCTCCAGCTTGCGCGGTGGGCCCTTGTCCTCTTCTCCCCGGTGCACGCGGCGGTGGTGCCCTCATCCTTGTCCTCCAGCAGCTGGCCAGCCTTGCCCTCGTCCTCATCTCTGGCACGCGTGGCTTGCCCTCATCTCCGGCTCGCACGGTAGGCCCTTGTCCTCATCTCCCCAGCACGCGCGGCGGTGGCGCCCTCGTCCTCGTCCTCCGGCTGACCTCGTCCTCATCCTCCTCCCCAGCGTGCCCTCATCCTCGTCCCCGTCTGCCGTCAGGTGGCAATACAAATTTTGCAACCCCTTCTCATCCCTTCGTGCTACGTGAAACCGATCACTCACCCCTAACTTAAGCTAATTAGCTAACTATTTCTATTTGATCTGACTAGTATTTGCTTTATGCATTTGGTATATATATAGGGTCTAGTTAAATGAATTTTGGTATATAGGGTTTATAGTTGTGAATTTTGATATATAGACTTTAGTAATATGCATTTTGGTATATGAATTTTGATATATTGACATTAGTGTTATATAGTGTATATATATGATATGCATGCATTGTGTATATATATATATAGGGTCTAGTTATATGAATTTTGGTATATATGGTTTACATATGTGAATTTTGATACATAGACTTTAGTGCCTGATATTTTGGTATGAATTTTTTTGACATCAGTGATATATATGAATTTTGGTGTATGAATTCATATATTGACTCCAGTGATATGAATTTTGATATATTAACTTTAGTAACAAGAGATGGCTAGACGTCTCCTTAAACCGATTGTCCTAGGTTGGGGCTATACAATTACTTGTTGATTCGATCTAGTGTTGCCGAATGTGTCGTTCAATCATCCTAGCATAGTAAGCAATGATATATCAATATGTTTTAATTACGCTTGTACACAATATATTGTTCTGATATGTATATATGTGTTTCTTAAATGTAACGTAGGTAATTGACTCAATCATTTGGCTTAAAGAGACTCTCAAATTTTGGGGTTAAGGTTGTGGATGTTGAGAGCTTTGAGGTAGATATTGGTCGATTCATCCAATGTCGAGTTGGCTTTTCCATCGCCGCTAGGAGGGGTCGAGTTGTTGTACAAATCTCAGAGGTGGGAGTAAAGGCACCTGATAAGGCTATTGCACAAAAATATGATGTCCTAGCATGTGTAAATAAACTTGCGAATATTGGGTACACCTTGCCTACTTATTCCTCTGTGTCGATACAAACTATAGATGCGGGCTCTTATCATGATGTTGCGGGCTTTTGTGCAAGGATGGCTCAAAACAACCGGAATGATGTGGTAAGTCGAAGTCGAACTCGTAGCTTGTATCCAGATTTGTTATTATTGGAAAGCTTAGTTCTCATATCCATTTTTTCTGCCAACACTTAATTCCAGGTTGAGGACTATGACTTAACCTACACATGTTGCAGCTTTGAAGCCATTCTAAACCAAACAATGTATGCATTGGGTTATGATTGGAAATATGCCAATAAATGACCAACACGCACTACGATAGGATTTTAGGAAAAGCTACTTGCAGCTAAGAGGGGATCATCTGACCCACCGACTTCTCAGCCACCGTCAACCATTGTTAGTAGATCCCGTGCTTGTACTTTTGAAGCAAGGGAGAGTGTACTATTTAATGTCTTGAATTACGTCAATGACATTTGTGGATACTACATCGTCGATCTACACTTCGCCGAGTTGAAAATACGAAAAAGTCAAAGGTATTTCTAGCTACGTATGTTTGCATGAATTTTGGGGTGTACTTGTACATATAGTATGGAATATTTTAAGTTGGACATCTAGTTTGTAATGACTTGTTTTAAATTATTGTAATATATAAGCTCTTACTTGATTAGTTTCGTTCTTATTTATAGATCGGATGACGTACAATAGTATAGCCTCTAATTCATGTAAAAAAACTATTTAAAACCAAAACAAATTGAATGGAAAGAAACAGTAAAAGAAGAGAAAACAAAAATAAAATAGTGGTATTTAGTCCTGGTTGGTTATACCAACCTAACCAACCGGGACTGTAGGTGCCCACCCTCGGGCTCGGCCTGGAGGTCCATTTAGTCCCGGTTGGTATAATAAATCGGGACTAAATGGCCCCATTCAATCTTGGTTACTAGGCCTGGTACTAAAGGGGGACCTTTAGTCCCGGATTGACAGTCACGGTTGGGAAACCGAGGCTAAAGGGGGTTTCCCAACTGGAACTGCTACCCAGTCCTACACTAGTGGAGATGCTAATTTACATATCTGAAAAAGTAGTCAAGCAATCTCTCAGGTGATGCTTTACGGTCGTTGGATTTGAATGAATGGTTGGCGCCTGTGGTCTGCAGGTTGGGCGAAAGGAGGAAGCAAGCAGCAGAGCTACATTGTCTGATTAGGACTAAAAAAAATCAGTCATCTGATTGATAGGAATGGTGAAAAAAATATGAAGCCACTATTAGGAATTTTATATTTTTTATTATTTAACTAAGGGTAAATCGGTAAATTCATATTGTTGGAATAATGGTTGGAGTAGAAACAGATTTGATTTGGTTGCATGTTAGCCTATACACTTGTGTGGTGCAGTTTCCTCGTGTTTAGTTGCCTGCAACGTAGCCTCTTTGTAGACTTGTACAATGCTCAAAGCAGACCCAGTGCTGCATTAGCTAGTACACCGGTTTTAGTTGTATTAGACAATGCATGTTTGCAGAAACCGATGCACGCACAAAACTAAAGCATCTTCGATACCTCTACTAGAAATTTTAGACCTCAACTAGAACACGACGGTGACTACATGCAACAAAATTTGAACAACCAAACACAATTTTACCAAATATAGCTTGCATGTACAAAACAACCAAATACCAAGACCATGCATACGTTAGACCAAATATCAAATTGTGCTGGTCTTTACTTTTTTTTTGTCACGTGCTCTATGCTCTATTCCTGGCCGTTAGACCATCTCAAATTAGTAAGGAGCGAAACGAAAGGAGGAGGTGAGGCTATGAGGCTCTCACCATTGTTTAGCTAGCTTAGTACAATCCCAACACCAGCGATGACAGCGAGCGGACCATGGCAGCCCGAGCAATAGAGGAGAGCCATCATTTCCGTCGTTCATATGCATACAGAGCCACCCGTCTCAAGTAGGTTGGAGTATTTATATCTGCCTTCGTCGGTCCCGTCCAATTGAGCAGTCTTGCTCAGCCCCTCCGCACCCCCCACCGGCCTCCTGCATAAACTAACCCTGCGACTAATAAAAACCATCGGCTAGCGATGGCCCGAGCCCACGCGCTGTTCATCGTCCTCGTGGCTGCCGTCGCGCTCCTGGCCGCACGCCCGGTGGCGGCCACTGGGGGAGTAGCTGGGGTGGCGGAAGTCTGCAAGAACACCCCTTTCCCCGATCTGTGCACCAGGACGGCGGGGAAGCACGCCAAGAAGTACAAGGTCGTCGACGCGGTGACGGTGCTAGAGATGCAGGTGGACGCGTTCAAGAAGCGTGTCAAGGCGGCGCGGAAGCTCGCGAAGCAGGAGCTCAAGACGGCTCCGACGCCCTTGGTGCGGAGGGCACTGAACCTCTGCAAAAGCTACTACCTGGATGCCGGGGACAATCTCGGCGCCTGCAAGCGCGCCATCGGCTTCAGGGACGCCGTCACCATCCGTGCCACGATGAGTATGGCGGCACAGGACATGCAGAATTGCGACGAGGAGTTCAGGAAGGCCGGCTCCCAGAACCCCATGGAGGACCACAACAGGTCGCTCATCGAGATGTCCGAGATCTGCCGCACGCTCTCCAACATGGTCCCTTATGAACATTCCCATTGATTTTGTTTCCCCAATGTTCAGTAACGTCGTCGTCTAAGTGCGGCCTAACATGCAATTTGATGGTCACGTGTGTCAGTCGATAGAGCTGGACGCATGCCAAGTTCATGCGGAGCTAGCGCATCCTTCTTTTTCCGTGTTGCCTCATGCGGCTCGTTGAGAGGCACGCGTGTAGGGCAGCCTACATAATAATCCTATAATCTGATAATTTGTGCTTCTTTATTATTAGGGATTTAATGTTTCTGCCCCTGTTCCAGAGTCTAATGGTGATTTTGCCCTTATTTTTAACTTTGTGATTTTACCCTCGTTGTTTTCAAATGAAACTCCCGTTTGCCCCTACTATGAAACATTGTCGGAAAAGGTTGGATTAAATGGCAAAAAAAAAGAAAAAACAAAAGGCACGTAGACCAAAAGACAGTGATACCCCTCACTACCTTTCTCCTTCCTCACTCGAACCATTCGACTCCCGAAGTCTCGACCCAAGTCACGGTTATTTCACCCGCGCTAGGGTTTCTCTCGCCGGTAGCTCGGCCACTAGGCGGCGACACAGATCCTCCCCCTCCACTCCTCTCCCCCAGCGCCCACCCCACGGCTCATCCTCCCTCTGCCCCGCTCCCCCTCGGCGGCGTGGGTACTGGCTGGGGCACCATGTGGCCTGAGGCCGAGCCCACCCTGACCCCTCGCCCCGGTTCGCGCCTGCGGCGGCGCAGCTGGGCCCTCACTAGCTGCCCCGGCCCCCAAGCTCGTGCCCACAACAGGAGAGCTCCAGTCGGCCACCATGGAAGAGCCTAGGTATATTCAGCAATTTCTAAGATGTGTGCTTCAATGCAGTAGAAAATAGCAGCGATTAGTAGATGTGTCAGCCATGGATTTAAATAGCGGGCTATATCAACGCTATAGCGCCGCTATAGCCTCTGGAGAGAGCTTCCGCTACGCTATTTCTATTTTTCCGCTATGTCATTTATAACCACTATATTATGCTTTAACGTCGCTAAATTGATTAGCTGTGACTTTAAAATAGCGCTGCTATTTCAACTTTAGCTTTTAGAGTGACAATCTACTTATTATATATTTATCTTTTGCTGTTAAGTTGATCTTTTAGAAAATTGAACACTTGAGTCTCACAAATTGTGCTATAATGGTATATTAAATAATATTCCCTAGACTCCTAAAGCCTTGAAAACATATTTGTGTTCAGTAATTTTCACGATTCTTGTGTTTTTATGAAATAATTACTTGATTTTTTATGGTTTTATTAAAAACCGCTATCTCTCATAGCTGTGCTATAGCTTTATAGCTTCTGGAAAAAAGATGCCGCTATTTGCAATAGCCCGCTATTTTAAACCTTGGTGTCAGCAGAGGCCAACAATGAGACAATGTAAGACAAGACAACATTGCTTCTCTTTACTACATATTTTAGTAACTTTACTCTTCTATTTTTTCATATAAAGTACAAGTGCTTCATGAAGGGGAAGAGGAGCAGCTTCTGGGAGGCTTGCTACTTTGTTAGGTTTCGATGCTTGATATGTAGCTCACTACTAGTTGCCTAGAGAATTCACTAGTAGCTCCTACTGTTGTTTGACATGTCATTTAGACCTATATGTTAGTGTTTGACATGTCATTTGGACATGTATATTGGTTTCTATTATGGTACTATGATGACATGTTACATGGATCTGTTTTATATGTACTAGTTGTGTGTCATATTAAATTATGTTTACGTGGATTGTTAGCTAAAATGTTGTCGAATTTTTCTAAAAATTATGTATAAAAAATGTCAAACTTGTTGTGTGAAAATAGGGGTAAAAACACAAATAACATAATAAAACAGAGGTAAAAACGCATGGACAAAGTTATCCTTTTGTCCAATAGTTAACACCATTAGAGGGACTTCATAGACAGAGGTAAAGTTTTCCTTCATTTAAAAATTGCAGGAGTAAAATCATAAAGTTAAAAAAGCGAAGGAAAAATCACAAATGCGCTTCAAAACAGGGGTAGAAATGCTTGAGCCCCTTATTATTAATATATAGCCAATCATCAATCAATACAACTAAAAACGCTGCTCAGTTCTTGGCAACACAAAACACTATGTGTGCTGGTCTTCTTCCTCGTGTTCGCCTGAGTTGGGTGGCGCGGGATGGCAGGCATTGTATTGCCAACAAATTGACATCTAGAGCCTGCTGACGCCGGGATCAAACTAGAGTAAATTCAAAGGGGTGCACTCGCATTTTTGGTATAAAGATTTGTGATATAAGGGTACAAATATGATGAAAATTCAACTCTTACCACTGTTATTCTATTTTTGTGTGGGTGCGACCACACCTGTACTAAATATAGCTCCGCTCACGTGGTGACGCATTCGGTCAGGAGGCATATGTGTTTTCAACGTACGTGACGGTGCATCGAGGTCAACTCTATGGCAACAACATCATGTGTTAATTGATACTACTATGCAATGACAGAGCGTGGTGCCAAATAAAGCAGGAGGGAGGGCAATTAAGCTAAAATTATGAATGTTTACGTCAGCCACATGAGTTGACAAGAACAAATGAAGACTAGTGGTCAATGTGGGGAGGAAGGGGAGGCAAGCTCCCATCTTTGCCTCCACTACCCTCCGCCAATGCTCCTATACAACTCATCCGTGTGGACGACCATGGCACCATAACCTTTGAGATCACATACAGTGCAGGGGTTCGGAGGAAGTTGTCGGCACATCAAGATCCTTACCAAAACTAACTATATGATGACTAAGCTTGTGTTCGATTGCAAGGTTTTATGGGTGGGATGGGATGATCCCCATTTTACCAGTGTTTGGTTCCAGGTCGCCCCTACGGGGGATATTAATTCCTCCTAGATCCATGTCACACCCATCCCTTGAAATTGATGGGATGGAGGCATCCCCATCAATGTTGTGTTCATCCTCTCACACGCTTACTTGGCATCCCAGTGCATCTCCGGCAATCGAGCTCACGACCACATGATAAGGACATCACTCTTTTGGATGCACATGTCGCTCCTCCAACCACTGTACAAGGACCGATGACTAAAGCTCGGATGCAACAATTAAAGCTAGAGGTGAGCATGTTCCAAAGCTATCTTTTTATATGATTATGAGAATAGATCCTTGCCTAAAAATGTTATTATTAATAAGAACATTGGAGAGGATCATGAAGTACTTAGAGAGAGGCATTGAGGTGGTGAAGACCGGCAAGGGCATCCAAGTCAAGATAGAGGCCCAATCTAAGTCAAATTTGGGTGTAACTTAGTTTCCAAGAGTAGTCCAGACTAAAAACACCGTCCAGTATGCATATTGTCGGGGTTATGATCCCCAGGTGTCTCAAGGCATCGATTAGCCAGTAGGCCGGGCAGCCCACGGTACCAAAGCTAAGCTTGAGTCCAAACAACCAAGGCGCAACTAAGCTAAGCGGAACGGGCTAATCACTGAGGCTAGGGTCGGCCGTGACCCCTCTCTCCTGGTTTGGCCGCACGCCATACAGCAGCTCACGACCTATCACCGTCCCAACCCCTAGGAGGAATGGGGAGAGATCGAGCCCACCAAGTGTGCCTGCTCTGATAAGAGCAGGCACGCCGCACTGCCCCCGTAAGGACCGATGGGAAAGCGGTCACCTTGGTCCGGTCAGACACCGTCTTAGCGCCACGTAGTAGAGACAAGACAACACCACCAAGCGGTGACGGTAGGTACGAAGAACCACTGTCCAAATAAGGCCCGACAATACGTTTGTACGATCCCGTTGAAAGCCCTAGTTTGGTTTTGGCTAATTGATGAAACCTAAGTACTAACATTTGTCATGAGTGTCATGTGAGAAAGGTTGGTACATACTAAGTGATGGAGCATGGTGATGAAGTCCATGAAGATGGAGATGGATTAGTGTTGAAGATGATCAAGCTCAACATGGAAAAGAAGAAAGAGAAAAATAAAAACCGAGATGATCAAGACAAAGGTATCAAATAGGTTTTTGTTTTGGCACTCAAGACACCATAGAGGGTGTGAGTGTATTTAGGATCGATAGACGTACTATAAAGAGGGAAAATCTTTGGCTAAATGGTTTATCAAGTGCCACTAGGTGACATGATTCTTGCATATGCATTTAAGAACCCAGTGTGCTAACCTTGACCCTTGTAAAATGTTTTGAAAAATGATAACACACGTGCACACAAGTTCTACACATTGTGGTTAGTAGGTTGGAAGCGAGAGTGAAGCGGTTGTGGACTTAGAAAAAGAAAAAGAGGAGAAGGTCCACGACTAGACGCTAGCCTCTGGGTGACCGGACTCACCTTGGGTGCGTCTGGTCATTTATAAGTTGTGCGGCACAGCTGGCCGAGAGGGCCGAAGAGCGACCAAACGCTGTCACCTGTGCGTCTGGTCACTTATTGATGCTGGCGGTTGGCAGTTGGTGATTGTTCATGGCCGGTTCCGGTGATTGTGAGGGGTCTTACACCTTCCCCAGTAGAGAGCTGAAAGGTTCACTTCTGTACACAGCGGTATAATCACCCTACTCACTCGTTTATATTCTCGCAAACTAGTTGTAGCAAGCTCTTTAGTGTAGCTAGAATTGAGAGCTTGCTTTGTAGCTTAAGATCATCTAGTGGAGCTCTTTAGTGTAGCAAGTGTGAGGGCTCTTAGTGAGTAGTGACTTAGCCATTTGAGTGCCTAGTGATTATAGTAACTAGAATTATTGGATAGGTGGCGTGCAACCCTTGTAGAGCTAGAGTAAATTTGCATTTCGCTATTTGTCATACTAATCAAATTGCTCTAGTAATCTTGTAGATTTTTGAATAGGCTATTCACCCTCCCTCTAGCCATATTAGGACCTTCCAAGTGGTATCAGAGCCATTGTCACCGTTTGCTTCAAAGCTTAACAACCTTCGGTGCAAATTATGTCTCAAATTGTGTTCAACCATGTTGGGGGCAAATCACCGTTCTTTGATGGCACATCTTTTGATTATTGGAAGAGAAAGATGAAGATATACCTTGGATCAATCAATGACAAGGTGTGGGATATGGTAGAGAATGAGTTTGTGATTATTGACCCTACCAATCTCACCGACAATGACAAGATCAACAAGCAATGCAACACTATGGCACTCAACACCATATACAATGGCATTGATTCAAAGGTGTTTGAGCAAATCAAAGATCTTGAGAAGGCAAGTGAAGTTTGGGTGAGACTATAAGAAACATATGAGGGAACTTCAATGGTAAAAAGTGCCAAGCTCTACATGCTCAAAGACAAGCTATCAAACTTTAAGATGAAGGATGATGAGTCCATCCTAGAGATGTTCTATGGGCTACAAGTCATCATCAATGATCTCAAGAGTTTGGGTGAGAAGGTGAAGGATGAGGACTTCTCTCACAAGTTCTTGATGTGTTTGCCAAAGAGATTCAAGACATTGGTTATACTGATGGCAGCGGTTATACTGATCGGACAGAAAACGAGCGCCTAATGCGTCGCAGTAAGCAGTATCTGCTCGTCGATGGCAAGTTATGGCGCAAAAACGCAAAGGAAGAAATCTTGATGAAGTGTATAACCTAGGAAGAAGGCGAACATCTCCTGGACCAAATCCACTCTGGCTCCTACGGCAACCACATGGCCTCAAGAACACTGGTCGGTAAGGCTTTCCGAGCAGGGTTTTATTGGCCGTCAGCAGTAGCCGACGCAGAGAAGCTAGTCCACCACTATCAGGGTTGTCAGTTCTTTGCCAAAAGAATCC
Source organism: Miscanthus floridulus (assembly GCF_019320115.1). Lineage (NCBI taxonomy): Eukaryota > Viridiplantae > Streptophyta > Magnoliopsida > Poales > Poaceae > Miscanthus > Miscanthus floridulus. The sequence goes on from NC_089584.1 coordinate 28,612,583, forward strand.
ACGTACCAGCACACGAGATCCAGACGATACCAGCCTCTTGGCCCTTTGCATGCTGGGGACTAGATATGATAGGGCTCTTCAAACCGGCTCCTAGGAAATTTACATGTGTTTTTGTGCTGATTGACAAATTTTCTAAGTGGATAGAATACATGCCTTTGGTACAGGCATCTTCAGAAAAGGCTGTCATGTTCCTCGACCAGGTCATCCACCATTTCGGCATACCCAATAGCATCATCACCGATCTGGGTACTCAGTTCACCGGGAACGCTTTTTGGGACTTCTGCGATGAAAGGAGCATAGTAGTAAAATACGTCTCGGTGGCGCACCCTAGAGCTAATGGACAAGTCGAGCGGGCAAATGGCATGATCTTGGACGCATTGAAGAAGAGGATGTATAGAGAAAACGACAAAGCCCCTGGAAGATGGCTTAAGGAGTTACCAGCTGTGGTCTGGGGCCTCCGAACTCAGCCCAGTCGTAACACCGGCGTCTCACCATACTTTATGGTTTACGGCGCTGAGGCAGTCCTCCCACTAGATATAGCTTTTAGACCAGCAAGGGTAGAGAACTTCGACGAGGGCAAGGTCAATGAAGTACGGGAGCTAGAAGTAAACAGCGCAGAAGAGAAAAGGCTCGATTCTTGTGTACGTACGGCCAAATACCTTGCTGTTTTGTGTAGGTACTACAACAAAAATGTTAAAGAGCTGTTCTTCATGGTCGGAGATTTGGTCCTGAAGTGGAAGACGAACCAGGCTGGTGTCCACAAACTTGCAACCCCATGGGAGGGACCATTCATGATCAAGGAAGTCACACGACCAACGTCTTACAGGTTAGCTCGCCTGGACGGTACGGACGTACCAAACTCGTGGCACATCGACAAGCTTTGACGTTTCTATGCTTAACTACTGAGATATGTACTCCTTTTGTACTTTCAATTTACTTCAATAAAGCAATTATGATTTCTCCGAGCACTCTAATGTGTCACTTCGAGTTTTATGGTTATTCTAATTCAGCCAGTAAAAGCCAACCACCACCCCTTCTACGGTTTTCGGAGCAGGCCCTGTCTCCGGTTCCTCCCAATACGTGCATGGGATCCGTTCTCTACGTTACGGGTGATTGGCAGGTCCCCCTTGGTTTAACTTGTCTGCATCTACGTGTGCACAGGTCACCAGACCTCACACTCCGACCACATGGAAAACTAGGGCCGCACAAACTTTTCGGGATGATGTGTCGAGCACGATGGTACAACTAAACAGAACGTTAATACGTTTTTACTTAGTTACACCAACATAAAGTATCAAGCTTAAATACGCTTTATACAAAGCAAACAAGTTTATAATAATATACAGTTACGCTATTACAAGCTTGCCTGAAGAGGCTCAAGTTCACAATAACACAACTATGTCCTCCTTCTACAGCTCTAAGCCTATTACATTAGTTGGTCGGGGCGCATGGCACTTACTGCTCGTCGCTTCCGATACCCTACTCGAGTCTCGGGGACTCTTGTGCTAGTTGAGCTGAAGGGGATGGCCCCGCCGGTGCCTGGCTGGTCGAGACCGCAGGCTTCGTTGGTTGGCTCGCAGCTGATGGCATTTCCAGCTGACTCGTCGATGGCGTACCCTGTACAGGTGCTGTCCCACCTCCACATAGGTTAATATCGCCAATTATCTTTGACAACAAGTCCAGCTGGGCCGTCCGAAGCTCCTCTGCCTTGTCTGGGTCTACCTCCTTCGGGTACCCAGCCTCCAGGCGCTTGAGATCGATCAGGGGGTAGTGGGCACGCACCATGCTTAGTACATGGGCACCCATGTACTCACCAGCCTCCTTCACGAACTCCTAGAACCATCCCCACACTTGTCTGCATCTCTCGACCAGCCCGAGCTGGGGCGTCCTCGGCTCTTCCTCTGTGAGCGCCGGGTCGATAAGGTCGAGGACGGGCACAATGCCAGTTGCCACTTCTTGGCACCGTTTCTTCCACGTGTCCCGCTCCTTGGAGGCCTTGAGGCATCGTGCTTTCCAGTCATCACGCTATCTGATCATGGCCTCTAGGTGCTTCTTGGCATTGACTTTCAAAACTGAACACAGTACAAGACATCAAATGTGAAAACACGACAAGGCAAGGTGGGCAATAGAATGAGAAAGGTGATCTGGAATACTTACTTTTTAGTTCCTCCTTCATTTTGTTGGTGTGGTCTTGGAGTTGAGACTGGCTGTGTGCTAGCTTCACGTTGTCCTCCTTCAGGCGACCACACTCTGCGGTCACATGGTTATTTTCCCCTTTGAGGCGGGCCACTTCAGCTTCTAAACCTGCCTTACAGCTATTACTACCAAGAATACAACAACACAAGTCCTGCACTTGTTATGATAAGATGAAACTTTACTTGTTTTCTCCAGCTCTTTGTTATTGAGCTGGCCGACCAGGTTTTGGTTCTGTGTTTCTCGATCCATCCTCTCCTGGTCGGCGGCTTCAAGTTGGCACCGCAAGCGTTCCACTTCGGCCGCCAGTTCTTTATTGGTCGCCGTGATTCCTTCAATCTGGTCGAAGCACCTCTTTCGGTATTTTGCGGTTTTCATCAGGTCCTGCATACAGACAAGCCAAGTCAGACAGTTCGACTACATAACAGGGTCAAGGATTCAAGCCAAACGTACCTGGACTTCTGTCACCAGACGCTTGGCCGCCCATTCGACTCTTAGGGTCTCTTCGACCTCTGGGATTTCTTCATGCATAACCCATTCGTCGTTCCGATAGCGCGGGGGATGGCCCAGGACCTCTTCCACTTCTTCCTCTTCAGCCTCCCGTTCGGGAGGCGGCGCTGGTCTGGAGTCTGCAGACTCCACAACCACCAGGGCTTTTCCACGAGCCATCGCATCGGCCGGAATGCTCTGGGCCACTTCTGGCTGCTGCTCCTCAGCTAGATCCGGCTCCCTTGGCACCGTAGTATCCGCCTCAGCAGGGTTCATGCTCGGAGCACTTGTACTCTGCTCGGCTGTCTTCTCGACCAGCCGCTCAGGGACTAGCGTCTGGTCGTCCGCCTACTGAGGTCCAGGCGGAGTTCCTACTACAGGCTCCTCCATGGCTGGCTGCTGGGCAGTTTGTCCCGCCGTCGCTGGTGAAGTTGTGTCGCACCCGGCTAGCTGGTCGGGGTTCTCGGTGGACGCCGACCTAATATATCAGAGACAATTTTACAAGATAATAGTATCCAATGCAAATTACAAGCTTACATCAAAGATATAGATACTTACAGCTTTGATTTGCGGAATGATGTGGCAAAGGAGCGTCGCCTCGACCGTCCCTGCTCTGCGTGCTCGGCAGGCTCCACCGGGTCTTTTTCCACCTCCGGTACAGGCGTCGGGGTTTGATGCTTGATGTTTCCCTCGCTTGTCCTCTGTGTTGCAGTGGTTGGTGATGCGACCACTGCTGGCATGGAGGAGCCACCCTGCTCCGAAGACCCCATTTGTCTTCTCCTCTTTCGAGGGACGAGCTGGAAGATGTCTGCATCCTCTGCTTCGTCGTCCAATAGGGGGAAGATGGCTTGGCGTCGTTTGTTGGCCGCCGAACGCTTGCCAGCGGCTCTGGTCGGTGCGTCCTCCATAGTCTCGAGTGCCGCCCAGTGGACGTCGTCGGTCCTGGCGCTGGTCTGGGCAGTTGGGTCGGCAGCTTGCGGCCAATCTACACCAGGGGAGGCGACATGAACACTACTGCCTGGTCACGACCATTACACTGCGACACAAAGCGGGGACAACAGTCAATTTCTTGTTACAACATGACTCTACAGTTAAAAGGAGGCATCAATTACCTTTGGGGGAGGTCGAGCCAGCTTGAAGGCGTGCTCAATGTCATTCAGCCTGATGTAATTGGGATTGGCCAGGTTGAATAGCTCCCCAATCCTGGCTTTGATTTCCGTCTTGTCGAGCGGCTCCTTCCTGGTCCTTGTCGGATCGGCGCTCCCCTGGTACTCGAAGCCTAGATGAACCCTCTTTTGGCAGGGCTGGATCCTTCGGCTGATGAAGTCCCCGACCACACTTGGGCCATCTAGTTTTCCCCACGGGATCATCCCGAGCAGTTCGGTGATCTGCTCCAGGTTCTCAGGCTTTTCTGTCCAGCTATTCTTCTTCTCTGGAATCAGTCCCACGTCACACAGGGTGATGGTGTTCGGCTCTTCACGAATGTAGAACCACTTCTTGTACCACTCATCCAGCGAGGTGTTCTAGGGGCAGTGCAAGTATTGTGCTTTCATGCCATTGCGCAGATTCAGGTAGGCGCCTCCGGCTATCTTCGAGCCACCGCTCCCTTTCTTCCAAAGACAAAACAGGTGGCGAAAGAGGTCGAAATGGGGCTGGAAGCCACCATAAGACTCGCAGAGATGAATGAAGGTGGAGATAAGGAGAATCAAGTTGGGATGCAGATTGCAAATCCCAATCTCGTAGTACAAGCAGAGACCCTGAAGGAAAGGGTGCACTGGAATCCCGAAACCCCGTTTGAAGAAGTCTTCGAAAACCACAATCTCACCTGGTTGTGGATTGGGGAAGCTTTCTCCTTCCGGCACACGCCATCCCGCGAGTGCCTTGTTGTGGAGCACTCCCATGGCGACGAGGTCCTCGATGGTCTGCTCATTGCTCCGCGACTTCCACCATTCCTTCGCCATGACCCTGCGCTTTCTTTTGGGTGTCTCTCTTTGCCATTAGTCTGTCCTTACTAAGGGGGTGGATGCGGTGGCGAGGGGATTGGCGACGATTTTCGGAGGAATAGGGTTTGGCAGGAGGAAAAAGAGGGTTGCGGTGGCGAATGACAATGGGGAACGGTGTGAGTAACTTACTAGATCTACATTATATAAAACAAAGAGCTCCGTCGTTTCGTCCACCCGAGATTATTGGGAGACGTGCGCACGCGCGCCGTAGACGGTTGTTCACACAACCTCAAGATCTACGCCAATAAACGCGTTCCTTCGTTACCAGTGTACGCGCCTCTTCGTTAATAGTGTAAGAGGGCCCACACTGACGCACCTCCATACAGGTGCCAAGCGACTGTTTGCCAGAAAAGAGTAAGAAGACAGAATGACGTACTATACCCATTTGCTTTTTTGACCAGGCGTGTCAGACTGGACTTGGCAGAGAATAGAGATAAATAAATACACCGAATAAATACATCAATGGCGTTCGTGTTTTAGATGCCCGTCTCGCGCTAAGGATGGATCAGGGACTGCCCAGACCACTGTTGTGCTCGGGGACTGCCCAGACCACTGCTGTGCTCGGGGACTGCCCAGACCACTGTTGTGCTCGGGGACTGCCCAGACCACTACTGTGCTCAGGGACTGCTGCCCAGACCACTGCCGTGCTCGTGGACCGCCCAGACCACGGCCGTGCTCGTGGACCGCCCAGACCACTGAAGTGCTCGGGGACTGCTCCGACAACTGGTGTGCTCGGGGGATATCCTGACCACTGATCGGAGAATTGTTCTCCTCGGCTACATGTGATTTGTACTCACATACAGTTGAGAGACATTTATTTAGACCTTGCTACAAGGCTCATACTTCGCCTTCCAGCAAGCTCGGGGACTACATCGGTACAATGCACCTGCCGGTGCATCTCGTATCGCCTGTACGACGATTGGGTTCTCAACTTAATTGGGAATTCTTTTTAGACCCTGGCACCACGTGCTTACTTCACCTACTACCAGGCTCGGGGACTAAGTGGGCACACTTCACCTTGCGGTGAATGTGTTTGTTTTTTGACCACTACGCCTCTGATGATCAAAGATGCTATGCTTCAAGACGCACTTACATTTCTTTTCAGAAATACAAGTGGGCACACTTCCCGGGACAGAAATCTTTTTCTTTTTTCTTAAGAGCACCATACATTCTTCGGACAACCTATTTCTCCGGCGGCGACGGTGGTCGGAAGATGTCAAGGACTCGGGCATAACTTGTCGGAGAAGGTCGAAATGGCGTGTCGCAGCATAATACATGGTGCTCAGGGACTAGCTGTGGGGGTATTAACCCCTATACCCTTACAGCTAAGCTTGGGCCAGCCCGGATCGATGGGTCCGGTCCATCCGAAAGATGACGCGCGGCCCAGCCAACCTGGTTGGAGTCCTGCGCAAGGAGTCAAGGCGGATTTGGCGATCAAGCAGGATCCTGGTCGGTTAGAATAGGAATCCTTATCCGGCCACATATGGCAATTGTAACTGACTAGGATTAGTTTCCAGATCTGTAACCCTGCCCCCCGGACTATATAAGGCGGGCAGGGGATCCCTCTAAAAAACATCTCTCACTGACATACAGCAATATAATCAGACGCAAGATGTAGGTATTACGCCTTCTTGGTGGCCGAACCTGGATAAAACCTCATGTCTGTCTTGCGTCACCGTCTTGTTTGTGGCTTGCGCATCTGTCTGCCGACAATCTACTACCTTGGGCATACCCCTAGGTAGACTGCCGACCATATTTCGTCGACACACATCTTTTGATTATTGGAAGAGAAAGATGAAGATGTACCTTGGATCAATCAATGACAAGGTGTGGGATATGGTAGAGAATGAGTTTGTGATTATTGACCCTACCAATCTCACCGACAATGACAAGATCAACAAGCAATGCAACACTATGGCACTCAACACCATATACAATGGCATTGATTCAAAGGTGTTTGAGCAAATCAAAGATCTTAAGAAGGCAAGTGAAGTTTGGGTGAGACTATAAGAAACATATGAGGGAACTTCAATGGTAAAAAGTGCCAAGCTCTACATGCTCAAAGACAAGCTATCAAACTTTAAGATGAAGGATGATGAGTCCATCCTAGAGATGTTCTATGGGCTACAAGTCATCATCAATGATCTCAAGAGTTTGGGTGAGAAGGTGAAGGATGAGGACTTCTCTCACAAGTTCTTGATGTGTTTGCCAAAGAGATTCAAGACATTGGGATCCATCATCTTTAGAGGTGGATTGAGGGATATTACTCCAAATGAGGTGCTTGGTGATGTGATGACCGAGGACCAATACAATAGTGATGCTGAAGAAATTGTGAAGGAGGAAGACAAGAAGAAGACGAGTGTGGCATTCAAGGCGGCACTTCATCCTCCAAGAACAAGAGCAAAGGCAAGGCTAAGAAGGAAGAATCAAGTGATGAAGAATGCTCTCATGATGATAGTGATGATGAAGCACTAGCTCTCTTTGTACACAAGTTTGGCAAGATGAAGAAGAAGAAAGGCTACGGTTCAAGGAAGAGGAGAGATCTCTTCAAGAATAAGGAGTATATGAGGTTGTGCTACAAATGTAAGAGCCTCGATCATGTTGTAGCAGATTGTCCCTACAATAGTAACAATGAGGATAATGAGAAGAAGAAGAGCAACAAAGATAAGAAGGAGAAGAAAGAGAAGAAGATGACCTTCAAGAAGAAGAATAATGGTGGATCCTATGTTGTCACATGGGATAGTGGTGCCTCCACCGATGATGATTCAAGTGATGATGACAAGGAATCCAAGAAGAAGGCTCTAGCAAGCATTGCTATCAACAACAAGCCATCACTATTTGACACTCCATCACGCTTTATGGCCAAGGGCTCCAAGGTAAAATATGATGAGAGTAAAAATGATGATAGTGAAAGTAAAAATGATAGTGATGATGCTAAATTCTCAAATGAACAACTAATGAACATGCTAGAACAAGCCAACTCAATAATTAACAATAAAAACAAGAAGTGCAAAGATTTGCTAAAGAAGCTTAGTGCTCTTGAGCAATCCTTTGATGAGTTCAATGCTACTCATGAGAGGCTAGTGGAAGCCCATGAGAAGCTTGGCAAAGTTCACACCAAGCTTGAAAAGACTCACTCATTGCTTCTTGAACAAGAAAAGGAAAGGGTTATAGTATCATGTGATGTGGGCATAATATGTGACATTATTGAAGATTCATTTCATGAACCTATTGTTGTTGCTCCCACTAACCCTTCTTGTAGCTCATCATCCACCACCGCTACCACTCCTACCTCTACTACTAGTGATGGTTTCACTTGTGATGCCTCACTAATGGTTGAAAATGAGACTCTCAAGAGAGAGGTGGATGAGCTCACTCACGCCCTAGGCAAGGCCTATGGTGGTGAGGCCCGCTTGCTAAAGTGCTTGGGTAGCCAAAGGTTTTCTCTTAACAAAGAGGGATTAGGCTATACCCCCAAGAAAGGCAAGGCGGCCTTTGCTACTCCCAAAGCTAGCTTTGTGAAGAGCAATGGTCAGTTTTGCAATAGATGCAAGCAAGTAGGGCACTTAGAGCAATCTTGCATAAAGAACAAGAACAAGATCAATGCTAATGTATCCTTAATTTATTTTGATTATTGTTACATGCTTACCAAGGGTGCGAATGGTGTGAAGGCTAAGTTCATTGGTACACCTATTGTGGGCTCAAAGAAGAAAGTTATTTGGGTACCAAAGACCTTAGTGACTAACCTTCAAGGATCCAAGCAAGTTTGGGTGCCCAAAAAGAATTGATCTTCTTTTGTAGGTCAATTATAAAGATGGAGGAAGGCATTGGGTGCTTGATAGTGGATGCACACAACACATGACCGATGATTCAAGAATGTTCAATTCAATCAACTCAAATGATGACAATGGGATTGATAGCATAACATTTGGTGATAATGACAAAGGCAAGGTCAAAGAGCTTGGTAAGATTGCAATATCCAATGACTTGAGCATTTCTAATGTGCTACTAGTAGAGAGCTTGAACTTCAACCTATTGTCGGTAGCTCAACTTTGTGATCTTGGTTTCAGGTGCATATTTGGAGTTGATGATGTAGAGATCATAAGTGTAGATGGCTCTAACTTGATAGTCAAGGGATTTAGATACGAAAATCTATACTTGGTTGATTTCAATGCTAGTGAAGCTCAATTGTCAACATGTTTGCTCACTAAGTCTAGCATGGGTTGGTTATGGCATAGAAGGCTTGGTCATGTTGGAATGAAACAACTGAACAAGTTGATTAAGCATGATCTAGTTAGAGGCTTTAAAGATGTCACATTTGAGAAGGATAAGCTTTGTAGTGCATGTCAAGCTAGAAAGCAAGTTGGCAACACATATTCTAAGAAGAGCATGATGAGTACATCTAAGGCATTTGAGTTGTTGCACATGGATTTATTTGGACCAACCACTTACACTAGCATTGGTGGAAACAAATATGGATTTGTGATTGTGGATGATTTCACTAGATACACATGGGTGTTCTTTCTTGTTGATAAGAGTGATGTGTTTGCAATCTTCAAGACATTCATCAAGAGAATTCACAATGAGTTTGAAACAACCATCAAGAAAGTAGGAAGTGACAATGGAAGTGAATTAAAAAATACAAGAGTTGATGATTTGTGTGATGAATTTGGGATTAGGCATCAATTCTCGGCCAAGTACACTCCATAAGCAAATGGCCTAGTTGAAAGGAAGAATAGAACATTGGTTGACATGGCAAGATCAATGTTAAGTGAGTACAATGTGAGTCATTCATTTTGGGCTGAAGCAATCAATACGGCTTGCTACTATAGGAACCGACTCTATTGTCACCCCATTTGAGCTCTTGAATGGAAGAAAGCCCAACATTGCATATTTTTGGGTTTTTGGTTGTAAATACTACATATTGAAGAAAGGCACAAGATTGAGCAAGTTTGAGAAGAAATATGATGAAGGTTTCTTGCTTGGTTACTCCACTACTAGCAAGGCTTATAGAGTTTAGAATTTAGCTAGTGGTACTCTTGAGGAGGTTCATAATGTGGAATTTGATGAAACAAATGGTTCCCAAGAGGAAGATGAGAATCTACATGATGTGAGAGGCACTCAATTGGTCAATGCAATGAAGAACATGGACATTGGTTACATAAGGCCTAGAGAGGTGATTGAAGTTGAAGATGACAAAGATCAAGTGCTCTCTAACTCAAATGTGCAAGTTGATACAAGTCAGGCTAGTTCATCATCTCAACCAAGTGATCAATCAAATGAAAGCAATCAAGTGCGAGTGTCCCACCAACCAATGTTACAAGAGATCATCCGTTGGATTCTATCATTGGTGATATCTCAAGAGGTGTACAAACAAGATCAAGATTGGCATCATTTTGTGAACACTTCTCATTTGTGTCTTCCATTGAACCTAAGAAGATAGATGAAGCTTTGTTAGATGTGGATTGGGTCAATGCTATGTATAAAGAGTTAAACAACTTCACAAGAAATCAAGTATGGGAGTTAGTTGAGAGGCCTAAGGATCATAATATGATAGGAACCAAATGGGTCTTTTGCAACAAGCAAGATCAAGATGGGATAGTTGTAAGGAACAAAGCAAGATTAGTGGCTCAAGGTTACACTCAAGTTGAAGGTCTTGACTTTGGAGAGACATATGCCCCAGTTGTAAGATTAGAAGCAATTAGGATCTTGTTAGCCTATGCTTGTGCCCACAACATCAAGTTGTACCAAATGGATATGAAGAGTGCATTTCTCAATGGGTACATCAATGAGCTTGTGTATATTGAGCAACCTCCTGGTTGAAGATGAGAAGAAGCCTAACCATGTTTACAAGCTAAGAAAGGAATTGTATGGTTTGAAGCAAGCACCTAAAGTATGGTATGAGAGATTGAGAGATTTCTTGCTCTCTAAAGGGTTTAAGATGGGTAAGGTTGACACCACTCTCTTCACCAAGAAGCTAGGCAATGACTTGTTTGTATTGCAAATCTATGTTGATGATATTATTTTTGGATCAACCAATCAAGATTTTTGTGAGAAGTTTGGAAAGATGATGGCAATTGAATTTGAGATGTCTATGATTGAAGAGCTTAGTTACTTCCTTGGTCTACAAATCAAGCAATTGAAGAGTGACACATTTGTGAGTCAAGTCAAGTACATCAAAGACATGCTCAAGAAGTTTGGTATGGATGATGCTAAAGCAATTAGTACACCAATGGGGACAGATGGAAGCTTGGATAGCAATGCTAGTGGGAACATGGTGGATCAAAAGATGTATCGGTCTATGATTGTAAGCCTACTCTATGTGACCGCATCAAGGCCGGATGTGATGTTTAGTGTATACATGTGTGCTAGATTTCAAGCCTCACCAAGAGAGAGTCACTTGAAGGCAACAAAGAGAATATTGAGGTACTTGAAGCTTACACAAAAAATGTGGGATTGTGGTATTCCAAAAGAGCAAGATTTGAGTTGATAGGATATTCGAACTCTGATTATGGGGATGCAAAGTTGAGAGAAAGAGCACATCGGGTACATGTCAACTATTGGGAAGATCACTTGTGTCTTGGTCATCAAAGAAGCAAAATAGTGTAGCACTTTCAACCACCGAAGCGGAGTACATTTTGGCCGGTAGTTGTTGTGCTCAATTACTTTAGATGAAGGCTACTTTGAGTGACTTTGGAATAAAATTCAAACAAGTGTCATTGCTATATGACAATGAGAGTGCCGTGAAGCTCACCAATAACCCAGTTCAACATTCAAGAACAAAGCACATAGATGTTCGTCATCATTTCATAAGAGATCACCAACAAAAGGGGGACATTTGCATTGAAAGTGTGGGCACTGATGATCAACTTGTTGATATTTTCACCAAGTCACTTGATGAGAAAATGTTTTGCAAGTTAAAGAATGAATTGAACGTACTTGACTTCTCAAACATGTGTTGATGCACCCCCATATATAACATGCCTCTCCTTCAAACAAAGCAAGGTAAAGTTGATTGACATATCATTCATCCATTGTTAAGGACTTGTTTAGTGCATCTAGTCATTCCTCACATGTCTTACGCTCATTCATGAAAATCAAATGAATTTGATACTTGTATGGTACCACTATTGCTTGTATGCTTGAAATGATCTAGTGGTAGCATATGCCATGCTTGTGGGCTTGTAAACCTAGTGTTTAATCTAGAAAATAAGCTATAAGTGTTTAACTCAACATAGTGCATGATAACCCTTATTTAGAGGTGTGAAGAAGCTTGCCCTTGGATGTTTAACTCAACATGGTGCATGATAACCCTTATTTGGAGGTGTCGTGAAGCTGAATCACATTGCTAAAAGAAAGCAAGCAGAGTCTTTTCAGCCATAGCTTCAGAAACTGGTGTTAAGCTTCATCTTGATTGGTTTGATTGTGATTGATGGAATTTGTTGATGAATCAGAAAAAATCCTACAATACCCTGTATAAGATATGAACAAAGACAAACAAGGGTAAACCTGTTAAAGCAGAGGTATAAAGTTATGATACCATCTATAAGTATTTATTTGATCAATTCTCTTAGCCTTGTGCCCCTCTCTGGCAACGGCGCTAGAAATGCTTGTTGGCATTCCTTAGCATCACCTTAATACTAAGCTGTCATCCCTAGCAATGATGCTAGAAATGTGTTGGTTTGGTAATTATTAATGACACTTGTAAATTAAGAGAAAATCATATATATATATATATATATATATATATATATATATATATATATATATTAAGTATCCACGAACGCACAGATAATATACCACTGTAGTATTTCACCTAGTAGTATACCAGGTATCGTTATTTATATTTTCCGCAGGGAGGAGCTATGGGGTGGCAAGAGATATTGATAAATATGCATACTTATGACAAGATCATTAACTCTCATGCTATAGCAGGGGTAAGTCGAATGATAAATAAATGATAAGTGTAAGGCATTGGTAGTATTCCAAAGATAAAAATAGATACTCATAATATACTATGGCTACGCAGAAGATTAATTAAGAGCAAAAGATTCCTAAGTCATTTCTTATTTACTAAGTCTTTTGTACACCCAAGTATATATACTCTCATCTATAGCATAACTAACTCTGTATCTATGCATCAGGAACATTGCTAAGGAAGATAAAGAACAGAGCTTGTCTCCCTTGGCAACCAGGTTCTATTTGCTCTATAAAAAGGGAGTGGACTATAAAGGACTCAATGGAAGTGTCACATTCGCGATCTACCATATGACCCAGAGTGTAGAATGCATCCGCAGGTAAACAATATTTAAGCACCACGCTTACATAATGTCGACCACTTAACCCACTCGAGTATTGAGCTAAGTGCTTTGCGAACATATGCATATATTCATCATCAATCATGACTATATCAAGCATACAACTAGAGCAAACTAGGAACATAATAAATAGCAACATAATATTAAAGTAGCACAAAGTCATAAATATAGAGATACAATGGCTATACCAGTCTCTAGACGGCAGATCCGGAATCCTGAGCAATAGCCCACACTCAATTTGAACCTTGCTAGCTAGCCTATACTAGAACTTTGAAGAATTAGAGCTCTATTCTCTTCTCTCTGGAAACCCTAATTTTTTGTCTACTCTTGACTTATGTAATGCAGATCTCTTAAGGGAGGGGGTAGGGGCTGGTATATATAAGCCGGAGCGTCCATTTTGAGCCCTCGGATCAAATCGACTTGAAAAAACGACGGAGATGCAATCCTTAAAGCGGTGGAGAACCAACTTTCGAAGGAGGGGCTAACAGGTGGGCCCTAGAGCCAGTCGACCTGCAGGTGGGGCTGGCCTGGTGGTGCCTCGGCCTCCACTTTGGTATGGTATCTTCTTGAATCATCTGGAACCTTCTGGGGTAGTTTTCACTGCGAATAAGTGTGATTTACTTTGACGATTTGATCCTCCTTGATGGTTTTCTAGATAAACCCTGCTGAAAACACAGATTCACCAAAACTCATGGAAATTGTCAGTTTAAACCCCTAAGTCTATGTTGGTGTTCATTTTCATGCATGATTTCAAGTTATGTTGACGGTTCTTGATAGATGATAACTACCGTCAGCAATCTATCCTTAATTAGCAACCAGAAAAAGACCTTATGTTTTGGCTGACAGTTACTTTTCCTAAGCCATTTATATGTTGGATGAATGTCAGAGTGCCCTACCAAAATTTTATAGACCTTGGCAGAAGCAAAGATGCTAGAACCCCAGCTATAAATCCACTTACCATTCTCATCATTCAGTGTAGATGCATCAATCAGACTCTGAACATTCTGCATCTGCTCAAAGGCAATCTAAGAGAGGGGTAGCTGAAATAGGTCTGTCAGGTATCCTGATTGAAAGCCCCCTTTACTATAATAAGCTTGTTAACAGCAAAAATGAAGTGCTCAGGCATTCAGAGGGTCAGGGACTGATTGGCCCATCTATCATGCCAGAAGAGAGAGGTTTCTCCATTATGAATTTGAGGCATAGCAATGTTCTTAAAGTCAGGAAAGAGTTTTAGGTTGTCTCTCCACCAAAAAGACCATTTTCTTATGTGACTTGGTAGCTTTCCATTTCTGTAATGCTTTTCCCATACCAACTTTACCTAAGGGAGGTCTAATCTGTTAAAAAACTTGTGGAGATCCTTTGTTAACAGGGCCTTGTTCTGCTTTTCAATGTCAAGCACACCTAACCCACCTTCATCTTTTGGCACACATACCATTTTCCATGCAGCTTTTGGTGGCTTTTTTGCATTGATATCAGAATCTCTCCATAAGCAGTGTTTCCTGTATTTGTCAATTTCCTTAATGATACTTTTTGGTAGAACAAGAGAACACATAAAGAATGTTGGCTGGGCAGTGAGCACAGCATTAGTAATTTGCAATCTCCCAGCTTGGTTTAGAAAAGAAGAGATCCCAGTCAATCTTCTATCACATTTAGTTACAAGGGGCAGAAAATCATGAGCTATTGGCCTGTCAATGCTTAATGGGAGACCAAGGTAAGTGAATGGAAGGCTTCCTTTTGAGCATCCAAAGGTCCCAGCCAGGATGTCAAGCTTTTTCTTCTGACACATTGATGGGGACCATCATTGACTTATTGAAATTGATCTTGAGCCCAGTGGAAAGGGAGAAACTGTTCAGTAAGGATTTTAAGAAAAAAAAGCTGATTGACATCACCTTCAGCCACAATCAATGTGTCATCAGCATACTGAATAACAGGAAAATCATTTGTTGATGTGGTTGGAATTGGAAGTCTGAGCAACCCCATATCTTTGGCCTTGTTGATCATGGACTGTAAGAAGTCTGCTGCTAGTACAAAGAGTAGGGGGGAGAGTGGATCACCTTGTCTAACACCCCTCCTGCAGTGGAAAGTCTTTCTAGGTACTCCATTCAGAAGAACAGTTGATGTTCTAGAGGAAAAGATGGTCTACATCAAATCCAGCCACCTTTGCCCAAAACCTTTTGCTTCCATGAGGGTGAGCATAGCTTGATGTTCAATCTTGTCAAAGGCCTTCTCAAAATCAAGCTTAATGATTACTACCTCTTTTTTTGAATGATGACAAAGATGGAGGTACTCAAAGGACCAAGCCAAGCAGTCTTGAATTGTCCTGCTCTTGATGAAGCCATACTGGTTTCTGTGAATTAATGAGGTTAAGGCTGCAATCTATTGGCAAGAATTTTGGTGATCAACTTCACTGAGGAATTTAACAGTGAGATGGCCTGAAATCATTAACAGCCCTAGATCCATCAGTCTTGGGTATGAGGGTAATGTAGGAAGAATTAATACTCCTTAGACAAACAGAGTTTTCAAAGAAATCATTACATAGATCATAGAAATCTTGCTTAAAGACTGGCCAACATTTCTTCAGAAACTCATTATTAAATCCATTCGGCCCTAGGGATTTATCATTTGGCAGAGCCTTTATGACATTGTTAATCTCACTTTGAGTGAAAGGTTCCTCTAGCAGGTTTAGATTATCCATACTCTGGATAAAAAACCTGGATCCACTACAAAGCCATTGAACTCATATGTGCCAAGCCTAACCTTGAAATCTTCCCATAAAACTTGTTCTTTCTCTCTGTGATCACTGACCATTGTCCCCTCACTGTTTATGAGCTCACTAATTAGGTTTATTCTATGCCTGATGGTTGCATTAGCATGGAAAAACCTTGTCCCAGCATCTCCTAGTTTTGCCCATTTAATTGTTCCCCTTTTTCCAGTATATCCTCTGTTGCTCCAGAAGTTCTAGCAGATGGTTCTTCAGACTTTCTTTAAAATTCCACTCTTCAATACTTAAGTCTCTGTATTCCCCTAGAACTTCAATGAATTGCAGGACTATTCTACTATTTGTGATGAGAGTTTTCAAACCTGTTTTTGCTGCATGCCAATCTTTCAATTTACTTCTCAAGGACTTAAACTTTGTTGTTAATGATTTAGCCCTGTCAGAGTGATGGTTAGGGGTGGCCCAACATTCAGCAACAATTTTAGGAAATTAATCACTCATCAGCCAAAAATTTTAAAACCTGAAGACCTTACTTCTTGGGATCACAGTGGAAATAGAGATGATACAAGGAGTGTGATCAGATGGTGCCATATCTAGAGCGTTAACAGAGGTGTTTGGATAGGAGAGTGTTCAACTGCTAGATGTGAAAACCTAGTCCAATTTTTCCAGCAAAGGGAAAGGCTACATATTTGACCAAGTATATTTCCTTCCTTGTAAGACAATTTCATTTAATCCCAACAGACTGATTGCTTCATTAAATAATAGCATTTCAGGAGGATTTCCTCCTGGCTAGTTTCTGTCTTCCTGTCTTATTAAATTAAAATCCCCCAAGATGAGCCAATCAACATTATCAGGCATTTGAATTTCTTTCAACCAGTTAAGAAATAAAACCTTGGCTTCAGCAGTACAGGGGCCATATACACATGTTAACACCCAATAAGCATCATTATGGGTAGAAGTGAATTCCATGGACAAACAGTAATCATTACTGAAAATCTTGTTACTAGAAAAGAGTGAGCCATTCCAGGCCACAAGAATGCCCCTAGATGCCCCATTAGAGGGGAGAAACTCAAAAGCATCCAAACTATTTAGACAGATATGTTTCAGAAACTGAGAATAAAAAACATCTTTGTTTGTCTCCTGCAAACAGACAATATCACAAGAGGATTGCATGATCTTGTCCTTAACTGCATTCCACTTCCAACTGGCATTAATGCCTCTAACATTCCAAGAAAGGACATTCCAATTTCTATAATTGTTCGAATTCATGAATAAACTAATGATAACTGACTATCAAGCACAGCAAGGTTCACATCTTAACTCTGACATTAAGTCAACAGAGTTACAAAAGCAATCAGACAAACTACTAATTTTCAAAAGCTATAAGGGCCAGTCCCTTCAGCAATTTCCTTTGGGCTTCTTGCCATCTCCCATCCCTTTCCCCTTGCCATCAGACTCCTCTTGGTTGTCCTTTTCTTCAGAGCTTGCTCCTTGTCCTTGGGTCCTGCTACCTTCTTCTTCTTGGAAACAGGCTGGTTCTTCTTCCCCTTTTTGAGGACAACATCCTCCAGATGCTCAGGGTTCATCTCAAAAAACTGCGTGACCAAATTTCTGATCAGTTTGGAGGACAATGTTGGGGGTGAAGGGAAACATGCTAGGCATTTCTTATCAGAACAAATTGAGGGTTTGGACCCATTGTACACAGTTTTAAGTCTTGGGCTTCTTCTTACCTCACTTTCGACCACTAGAGCCCTTTTCCTACTTAAGTGCTTTTTTGCTGAAGACTGCTGCTCCACAATGTCACTGGTTTCCTCCTGAACCTCTTCTAATATCAAGCTAGCCATCTTGCCTTTTTCTGTATTATAAGAGGAAGAGGATGAGCAGGGGAGGCCCTTGCTGGTGGGACAAACTTTGGGTAAAGTATAATGAACTTAGCCTCCCATACCTTTCAGACAGAGTGTAGCCTTGGAGATAGGAACTCCTTGGCCCAGTAGAAGTTTTCTAGTGACATGAGCATAACAGTAAAGAAATTGGCCCACTCAGCTGCGATGCTAACATGAATAGAATTTGGGTTACCTGGACTGAAATAAGTTGCCCAAATCCTAGTAGCTTCTGTAGTTTTCCTCCTTTCCCAGTCAGCAAAGGCAAGATCTGGCCCATCTTGTTGAATTAGCACCATTCCTACATTGAGCTGAATGTTCCCATTTCCTGGCCCATGCTGGTCTGGCCCTGCATCTTGATCATCTTGGCCCTCCATCAAATCTTCCGGGAGGTTAACCTCATTGAAATCCACAAGCTGATCTAGAGGAATTTCCTCATCAATGAGATTCACATGGTTTACAGGTAAGAAGGGGACCTGCATCTGCATCTCATCATCTGCCAGGTTCATTAAATTCTGCTCATCGGGTGCCAGCTCAGGAATATTTTGAGCTAGGATGATCTCTTCAACCATGTTATTCCCTTCCATCAAATCATTCAGCTCTAAGAAATCTCCCTGAGGTGGCTGCACTGGGTTCAGAATGACTTCTTGGGGATTGTCTTCTTGCTGCTGATCAGGGAGATTTAGGTCAATCTCCATTAACTGCTGAAGTTCAAAATTTAGGTCCTGGGCCACCATCGGCTGTCCAAAGTTCTGTTGTTGTTGCTGTTGCTGTTGCTGTGGCTGAGGCCATGGGTCTCAGTTGTCATTCTCAGGCTTCTGATTCTGCTGGTCCTGTTGATCTTGCTGCTGTTCCTGATCCTTGTCCTGCAGTTGTGGTCCAGCACCAGGCTGCCCCAGCCCAAAAAAGGCAAAGGGAGCACCATCCCCAATTAGAAGTTTAGGGACTGGGTCCTCATCCTGAGGGCCACCACCAAGAAGATTATGCTGTAGGATTTCACACTGCATAGTCCAAGAATCGCTTTTGAACCCCTCAGACTCAGAGAAAACTATGAAACGCGGTATAGACTGCAGGTCAATCACACGTGCCCTTATGATCACTCTAGTCAACCTCCTCTCTTCCTCTAGGCAATACAGAAATTTACCAAAAGAGCCAATAGCATCCTGATAGTACTGCTCCTCTTGGTAATCAGGGGGAAAGCCCATCAACATGGTCCAGCATTCAGTATTGAAATGAACCCTACTCTAATTTCTTCCCTCATTGTGCTTGACACAGGTGAGGGAAACATTATCAAAAGGGATTGGGCCCTGCTGGATA
Source organism: Miscanthus floridulus (assembly GCF_019320115.1). Classification (NCBI taxonomy): domain Eukaryota; kingdom Viridiplantae; phylum Streptophyta; class Magnoliopsida; order Poales; family Poaceae; genus Miscanthus; species Miscanthus floridulus. The sequence goes on from NC_089584.1 coordinate 28,631,499, forward strand.
AGCACATCTCTGTCTAAAGCTCTATCGAAACGCACATAGGCATGACCCAAGCAACATGGCTGAATGTCCGTGATCACTATCGTTCTACCATGAAAGAACTCCCTCAAGACCTCATCAACAATGGTGAAATCAAGGATATTACCCGGCAGTGGCGCGGTGGTAACGATGGCGAGGTCCTCATCCTTCTTGGCTGCCTTTCTTGAAGCCACCGTGTAACACCCTAAAATATCAACTGCAAATTAGTAATTAAATTGAGCATTTATTTGATTTTCTATGCATTTTAACCTAGGCCAAATAATAAATTTTGGTTAATTAAAATTAACTATAAGGTTTAAAAATATGTTTGTTGCATTCATGCCGAAGCATACTGTTTTTTGTTGAGTGTAGGGTTAACTTGTTTGAGGATTAAATTCAAATTTCATTTGAATTTGATCAATTTTCAAAGCTATAGAAATATAAAAGGATTTTCTTTTAAAAACTTCTTTCTCCTATCTAGCCCAACTCCAGAATTGGCCCAGCCTCCTTTGCGCACTTGGCCTAGCAGCCTTGGCCTGCTGGCGGCCCAGCTCGCGCCTCCCATCCTTCCCTTCCTCGCACACGTGTCCCGCTCAGCGCCGTCGTTCCGCGCCTTGGCTTCGCTCGCACGCGCGCGCCCGTAGCCCACTATCGCGGCCCGCATCGGCCTGCTACCGCGCCCACGCAGCGCTCCACTCTCTTCCTCTCGCTGCGATGCGGGACCCGCCCGTCAGCCGCTCGCGCTCCTTTCCTTTCTTCACCGCCTGGTGATGGCGCTGCCGTCTATGGCAACACACCGCCGCGCCCGCGCCCGCATGGAAGGGGCTCGCAAATCCATGATTCGTAGTCCACGCACTTGTTTTCCTTCTACCGCAATGCCCCTCTCCCCTATAAAGCCCGTAGCCGAGCCCTCCCTCTCTCCCTTCTGTTCGCCGCAACCGAGCTCGCATTGCCACCGTCGTCTGCCTGCTCCGGTGCCCAATCAACGCCTCCGACGCACCCCGAAACTTCGCCATCACTCACCGCGACCGTAGGTGCCCTTATTCCTTCGTTTTGGCCTCGGATTGCACGAGATTACCCTAACCCGTGATCCTTTTCTCTCTCCAGTTCGCCGCCGCCGTTGACCTGGTTCCCTAGAGCTCTCCCGGACACCGCGACCACTTCCATCGAACTCGCGGTGAGACGCTTGACCTACCCGTGCTCTCCGTTCGGTAGATGAGGCCCTGGAACACCGTATCGGCGAGTTCTAGTCACGCTGGCCATGGCGCTGCCACGGGACCATCGCCTCGACATGTTCCCCGCCCTAGGTTTGCACTTCATTGAGTTCACGTGAGCCGGTGCTTCATTTCCGTGGGTTTGGTTTCGATCGGGATGGTCCGAAACACCATACCAGCGTTTGCCATGGCGCTCGGCTCACCGCTGGTCATGGCGGGCTTGCCGGAGATGCTGTGCAGCCAGCAAGGGATCTCCCGTTCGTTCCTCGCCGTTGGATCTACGCGGACGGCTCTAATTAGAGCATACCCTTTAGGGTCTTAACCGGTCCACCGTGGACCCGTGGTCACGGTCCACAATGCCGCGTCAGCGCACACCCACGGACACGTGGTGCACCGCACCAACCAGAGTAGGCCACATAGCCATCCAGTCAGCCGGCGACGCGGTCAACTATGACCCGACGGGCGATTTTGTAGAGTAGCCCCTCGGTTTCCAGTGAATCAACCCGCGGTCTAGTCCAGTTCAAAAGAGTTACTTTTCAGTCCTGTTTTTATTCATTTTAGCCCCTGTAGTTTTTGGAAATAGTGTGCGCCGTCCATAATACGTTTAAATTCATATTTTAATTGATTTAATTCAAAAATAAGTTTGGTTTATTTACAGAAATGCCATTGGAACCTTATTTCATGCATAACTTTTGTGTTTTTAGTCCGATTTGAGTGATTCTTTCGTTCACGTGTTCGTAGCAGTACGTAGATTAGTTTTATAAGCTTTTCAGTCTATGTTTCTACTGTTTGGTATACTATTCTAATAGAAGTCTATTTGTATGCATGTAATGATTGGAATGGATGCTTGATTGGTGAATTGGAACACGTTTAGAGGGTGAGCAGTTCGTGGTGACTGAGGATCAGTAGGAGGATCAGTAGTACCAGGAAGAGAACTTTGAGGAAGGCAAGTGTAGCAAAGGCCCCTTGTACCTATGAACTTTACAGTTCATATTCATGCATGTGTCTAAATTTGAATTACCCTTAAGGACTTTATCTAGATTATTATTTGTACCACATATCCTTGTTACCTATGGTTTGGGATGCATTGCGGATAGATGCTGCAGCGCTCAACATAAAATAATTGTTAAACATGACTAAAGGTATTATGCAATATGTTAAAATGGAGCTTTTTAGCAACAACTAGGGGGCTAGAGTACGGGGTTGAGTGCTCTAGTGCCTCTCCATAGAGACTTAATCATAAAGCGGCCACCCAGGAGGTTTCGTACAACCCCGAGTGTCATATGGCTCTAACTTTAACCTGTTAACTAGATTGTACTAGCTCGTCTGTAGCTTTCTATAAGGGCAAGAGGGGGCACTAGTTGGTATGTTTTCTTTCCTGCTAGGGTGTGTACCGTGCCGCGACCACGCGGGCCACTCCTAGAGGAGGGCCACATACGGCTAGATGGCTGAAACCTTAGCAGCTACGACTTGTTAGTGCGACTAGCGAAGGGTTACATAGTGAAACCCTGCCACACTTTCTAGGTAGAGGTGTTGTGGGCTTTGCAAACCCCGACATTGGGAATCATGGCTCGGTGGGTAAAGTTGTACAATTTCTTCAGAAATATTTGACTTGTTATAACATCCGTGCTCACAGATACGAGCGATCTAGATCCTTCATGATTAGTGGTTACTATGGATGGTTGGGAATTGATATAATCTTGATTATACATTAATATCACTTGGGATTTGGGATTATTCACTAAAGTAGTGATTCAGGATGCTAAAACTTGAACAACTAAAATTGCGAACCACAGTGAAACCGTGTCTAGCCTTTGAGCCTCATAGATCCCTTTGATATACTTGCTAAGCATAGTGAGCTTACACTTGCTTTACATTCAATGAAAATCTCGGATGGGTAACAGATAACGTGTATGAAGAGTTTCCAGAGGATGTCCAGGACTACTAGGATGATGTTCACCAGTTGGAGTCCCTATGACAATTTGGCTTTAGTTTTCTACTGTGTAATAATGTTGCCAATGAGCAAGACTATGTATTAACAGTATGATGAGATATGCGATGTAATAAAGTACTTTACTTTGATATTATTACAATTTGATGGTATATGTGTGTTTGGACATTCTAGGCGCACATATATGAGTACTTGATTGTGCTATGCAAAATTGGGTGCGACAAATTGGTATCAGAGCTATAACTGACTGTAGGACGATCAACCTAGTTAGAAACGGACGTTTTTAGGATCACATTATCTTTATTTTGCTACCTTTAATTTACTATAAAATTTTGCTTATATTATGTCCTTTATCTGTTGCAAAAATTATCTTTATCTAATACTCAACCTTTTCAATCTTATAGATGGCCCGCACCAAGCTGACACCCCGCAAGCATACCATTGTGATGCCAACAAGGAGGACAAGGTTCACACTTGGCAAGCGCATTCCTGCACATCTAGTGGAGGCTCTGAGGAGCATGGAAGAGGAACTGCCTATGGAGGTTCCCATGGAGGAACCTCTGGAGGACGTGATGGAGGATGAACCCATGGATGAAGAGACGAAAGATGGACCCATGTTTGAGGAGCCTATAGAGATAGAAGAATCTGAGGAGGAGCCTATGGAGGAAAATGGACAGGGTGGTCAGGATGGAGCTGGTGACCCTGATGATGGTGATGATTCTGACAGTTCTGATTCAGATGATGGGGGTAATGATGGTGGTGATGGAGATGGTGGAGATGATGGTGGTGATGGTGACGGAGATGGATGTCGCAGAACCGACCAATTTATAAGAGTATAAGTACAATGGCAGCCCGCAAGCAGTCGCACTGTCATACTTGAACCCATATAAACCCGGTAGAAGTTGGGTGATGTCCTATCACCTGCGAGATATAGGTGGATACCGGAGCACGGTTGGCTATATTTGCTATCGTAGAACAGAACCATGGGGTAAAAGAAAATTGAGACCGGGCGGGATGACGATAGAGAAGCAATAAGACATGGAGGTCTTGGGTGTGGATCTATCCCCGTCTGTGTCGATTAAGGACCGTACCATTGTTGGCACTTCTAACAAGATTGAACACATGCCTCTCACTTAGCTGGCCGGATAACTTGTTCCGACCGCGAAGTCGAGTAATTCAACTCAGGCCAGGACCCGTTCTGTTGTGTGCTCCTTTCGGGGAACGATCAGACTAAGCCCAAGGGCAGGCTTGGCCTGAACATCCTAGCATCTGGTGTTCCAGATTGTGCGGTGTGGTACGGACCCGCGAAATGTGTACCTGAGTTGTACCAAAGGTGACCTAAGGCTATCGTGGCTGGTAGACCTGGGTTTGTGTTAGGAATAAATTCCCAGCTGGTTGAAATCGATTCGAATCGCCGTCTCTCCCGAATAATGAGAAACTTGGCTAGTCCCAACATCGTAGTAACTGTGTTATGAAACATGATGGTTCGAATGAATATGGAAGTACAATACCTGCTATGGTTACTATTGTATGCTTTTAAATGATATACCACATGTTTGGCACAGGATAGTTGCTAATTTAGAAATGGATAGTTATAATTAACTTGATAAAGGTATCGTAATGGTCCAACTACGTTAATTGCTTTTATGCAAAATGTTGTCAATCTACGTCCACTTATACAGCCTTGCATAATCCTTGGAGTCATTTTATTTCTGGTTTATGACGGATAAGTCTAGCTGAGTACCTTCTCGTACTCACGGTTTTATTTCCCATTGTTGCAGATGGCACTGTGTATCACGGTTATTGCAAGAGTTGCTTCTATCCCGCTGTGGATGAGGAGTAAGCCTTGGGCAGGCTTCTTTATTAATTCCTATCTTTGCTTTTGTGGACCGTGATCCTACTTGGCACTGTATCAAACTATGTTGGAAACTTTATTTTTGAACTTAATTGCTTCCGCTTTATCTATGAAACTCGGTTTGTAATAACTTTTATTCGTACTCTGATGATGAAATGTATCGGTGAACTTTATGTAATATGTGGCATGTATGTTGAATCCTGTACGATCTTGGTTGTTGTAAATCGTTTATCGAGACCCGTCGTGGTACTCGACGGACTACCGGGTTTATATGGGTTCAAGTATGACAGTGCGACCGCTTACGGGCTGCCATTGTACTTGTACTCTTATAAATTGGTCGGTTCTGCGACAGCTGGCATCAGAGCAAGATTCAACGTTAATTGTCACAAGTGTATTTAAAACAAAAGTTTTTGTTTTCCAAAAAACCCTTCTCTAGCAACTAATAGTTATATAATAGGTATTTGAAATCTAAAGTGTGCCAATGATCACTTTCCTTATGCCCAAATTAAGGACTATTAGGTGGCTATTTAAGTACTAACATGGGGGTTTTTACTTCGTCATCCATACGGTGTGCTATAGTATGGATGTCATTCACTTGAGTGGTAATGTATGGATCAAATGCCTCTATGCCAAGGTAAGATGATGAGTGTATGACCGCAAGATGTGAGCGTGCGGTCGGGGAGAGTTAGCTTTGGTATGGCTATGTATGCATGCTTGCATGTGTATATGGTACGTATTTAATTGTGGGTTTAAATTATTGTCGGGTAGCTTGATACGGAAGTATATGTATGGGTATACATATATGGAAGTATTTACAACTATATTCTGCATATTTCATTATGGGTTTAGGGCTGAAATGGAATTTTATGCCGGTACACTAACAACGAAATGTGTAGCTCGACTAGTTACGCTATATATGAGAGAACGAATGTATGCCACCGTGTCTACCGTTAGAAACAAAATTTTCCTAAGTTTGTGAGGACGTACGGAACAAGCATGCATCATGATAATTACCATTCACATAATTAAATTGTTCCTCCCCTTATAAAATTCTTACTTGGTTATGTAACTCTTATCCATTATGGCATTGTCTCACCAAGTGGTACATGTTAATGGTGCAGATGGCACGCACAAAGCAGACCGCTCGCAAGTCCACCAGAGGCAGAGCTCCTAGCTGTCAGCTTGCTCCATGTACCCATCAACGTCATACGTTTCTTGGAGAGTTTGGGATGCCTACACTCTTGTGGAGAGTGCTCAGCTATGTAGGCTATCCTGATGGAATGGAGCCCCGCTACTTCTGGGCGAATGAGCAGTTAGGGGAAGGTCTCTTGGTTACTGTGGAGGCCGTTGTTCGTCCCCGAGGTGACGATTCTGAGTGGACAGGTTGGTGTTATGAGTCAACTGGTAGGACTGCTGAAGAAGCAGCTGGCAGGGCAGCCTTTGGGATCCTGAGGGATATCATGGATCATTTTCCTCAGGAGCTAGCAGCCGCTTTGGTTGGAGTCTTTCCGAGGGGCAACCCCTCCACTGACTCATGGCAGCAGGCAAGAGGAAGACCCTTGGAGATTGGTGCAGCAGAAGGGCAGAACAGTGATAACCCTGCCATGAGCGCCATGTTCACAGTGATGAGAGTGTTAGATGGAGTAGAAGGTAGCCTCAGACGTGTGTCTGGTGCTCTTGGTCATGCCCGCGAGGATCGACGTCAGCTTCAGAGGGAGCATGACACCGAGATTGAGAGGCTCAATGTAGAGATGGCTCAGTTAACTCATCAAAGGAATGCAGCCTGGTCCAGAGAAGATGTTCTGAGAGCTCGACAATTTGAGCTAGAGCAGCAGCTGGCCAATGCGGAAGAATACAACGATAACCTACATGAGGAAGTTCATCTACTGAACAACCAGCTCCACCCTTATGTTCCGCCTGGAGCCGCGGAGATGGATCTAGAGGAGGACGAGGAAGAAGAAGAAGTGGAGCCTGAAGAAGGGGATGATCCTACATCTGACCTCGATAGTGATCATGATGAGGATTAGATCGCTTAGTACCTAGTGGAAGGACCAATGTATCACCTTTATTCATGTAATGGACCTGTAGCTCGAATTTGGTAGCAGTAATCTGACTATCATGTAATGTTGTTAATCGCACGACTATCGCACGTTTGGTTGAACATCAATGCAATTCCAGTCCTTTGTCGGTAATCACAATTTAAATTTACATGCGTTATGAACGCGATAAGTGGTCAAATTGGGGATGTCATGTTGCGAGAATGAATTGTTATGCCTCTATTTTTATTGTGATTTTGAGAATTTTCTCCAGTAATTTCAGTTTGGCATGAGTACATAATTCATCTGCAATCTCTTGACATCAACCAATAATCGCTTATTGTTGCAACTTCGCAGATGACGCGCACCCGTGCTGGCGCTGGTGGCAGCTAGGACGGCAACCATGATGACTTGCCACCCCCACCGCCGCCGTCTGCTCAGGAGTTCTTTACCCAGTTCCTGGGGAGCTAGAGGACAATGGAGGAAGCTTTGCGCCTCATCGCGCAAAACACCGCTCGTGGCCACCCACATCAACCAGGGGCCGAGCCAAATCAGCACAGTACATTCAAGGAGTTTCTGGACACGAAGCCTCCAATCTTCAAGGTGGCTGAGGAACCACTGCAGGCTGACGAGTGGCTAAATACCATTGAGTAGAAATTTCGTCTGCTAAGGGTCACCGAGCATCTGAAAGCTGAGTATGCTTCTCATCAGCTGCAAGGACCAGCAAGGATCTGGTGGACACATTTCCTGTCGTCTTTGCCTACTAACGCGCGAGTGACCTAGGAATAGTTCAAGCTGGCTTTTAGGGGACATCATATTCCCCCGGGCCTAATGTGCATGAAAGCCGCTGAATTTATGAGGCTCACTCAAGGAACAAAGACTCTCATAGAATATATGCACGCATTCAACAACCTTTCCAGATATGCTCCCGGTTTTGTGGATACTGAGGAGAAAAAGATAGAGAGTTTCAAGCGAGGTCTGGGTACCAAACTGATGAAGACCATGGCCAATTCTAGGTGTGCCACGTACAATGAGTTTATTAGTGATGCCTTGACCCAAGAAAACCACAACAACATGCATGCAGTTGCTAAGGGTCGCAAGAGGGCATATGAGGCCGGTGCCTCTGGATCTTTCCAGTCAAAAGCGCCTATCACAGCTAGGCCACCATTCCATCCACCTGCACCCAAGTTTAGGCCTCCACCACCTAAAGCTCAGAATAACAGGCCACAGAAACCATTCCGTAAGGCGTTCACTATTGCCTTACCAAAAGGAAATGGCAGTCAGGATAGCTCCACAGGATTCAGAAATAATCAACCATGTTTCAACTGCAACCAACTGGGTCATTGGTCCAAGGAATGCCCCCACCCTAAGAAGAATGGCAACCAGAATCAGAACAATCAGAGGCAGGCGAATGCCAGGGCACGTCAGGGACACGTGCATTATACCGCTGTTGAAGAAGTGCCCGCCGGAGAAGTTGTCACGGCTGGTATGTTTCTCGTCAACAAGCATCTGGCTGTTGTTTTATTTGATTCGGGAGCTTCTCATTCATTTATGAGTCAAGCATTTGCATCTAGACATGATCAAGAAATAATTGAAGTAAGTAGAGGGGGTTATAACATAAGTTCAGCAGGGGGTACTGTTACTACCAAAAAGATAGTCAAAAATGTACTCATCTCTATACAAGGGAGGGAGTACACAACAGATTTGATAATATTGCCCGGGTTATCGATAAGTGTAATCTTAGGCATGAATTGGATGAAGGATCATGGTGTTCTTATTGACACTAGCACCCATACTATTATGTTGAGAGAACCCACGGGAGGGAATGCTTTTCTAGTACCACTCTCCCACGATTTCGAACCCCAACATTTAGCTTGTGCTATCCAAACCACCACAATATGTGATATCCCAGTGGTTTGTGAGTTTCCGGATGTATTTCCAGAAGAATTACCAGGTCTACCATCGGATAGGGACGTGGAATTTAAGATCGAGTTAGTGCCGGGTACGGCACCCATATCAAGAAGGCCCTATAGAATGCCACCCAATGAGTTAGCGGAACTTAAGGTTCAATTGCAAGATCTATTGGACAAGGGTCTTATCCAACCTAGCTCATCTCCGTAGGGATGTCCAGCCTTGTTTGTGAAAAAGAAGGACAAGTCACTGAGAATGTGTGTAGATTACAGACCACTCAATGCTGTGACCATCAAGAACAAATATCCATTGCCCCGCATCGACATCTTATTCGATCAGCTAGCGAAGGCAAAGGTATTCTCCAAAATTGACTTGAGATCGGGTTACCATCAGATAAAGATCAGACCGGAGGATATACCTAAAACTGCTTTCTCTACTAGGTACGGCTTATACAAGTATTTGGTTATGTCTTTCAGACTAACAAATGCTCCAGCCTACTTCATGTACCTAATGAACTCGGTATTCATGCCCGAACTTGACAAGTTCGTGGTTGTGTTTATCGATGATATATTAATTTATTCAGAAAATGAGTCAGATCATGAAGAGCATCTGAGGATTGTCCTATCCAGATTGAGGGAGCATAAGCTATATGCCAAGTTTAGCAAATGTGAATTTTGGTTGAGCAGAGTACCTTTCTTAGGTCACATTTTATCAAGAGATGGAATCTCTGTAGACCCATCAAAAGTACAAGAGGTCATGGATTGGAAAGCCCCAACTTTGGTTCATGAAGTTCGGAGTTTTCTAGGGTTAGCAGGATATTATCATCATTTCATTCCAGATTTCTCAAAGATAGCTAAGCCTATGACCAGACTACTTCAGAAAGATGAGAAGTACAAATGGACACCAGAATGTGAAATAGCTTTTCACACCCTCAGAACCTTGTTGACTACAGCACCTGTGCTAGCACAACCAGACATTGAAAAGCCTTTTGATGTATTTTGTGATGCATTGGGAATAGGTTTGGGATGTGTGCTTATGCAAGAAGGAAGAGTTATTGCATATGCTTCTCGGCAATTGAGAAAACATGAAGTCAACTACCCTACACATGATTTGGAACTTGCAGCCGTTGTTCATGCATTAAAGATATGGAGACATTACTTGTTGGGCAATGTATGTCATATCTATACTGACCACAAAAGTCTCAAGTATATCTTTACCCAGCCAGAACTAAACATGAGACAACGAAGATGGTTGGAATTGGTTAAGGACTACAATTTAGAAGTGCATTACCATCCGGGTAAAGCAAATGTAGTAGCCGATGCACTTAGTCGAAAGTCCCATGGCAACACTGTGGAAGCATTGTTGGAAGACGGATTCAACTTGTTATATCCTGCTGTACTACACAATATCACAATCAGTTGTTCACTTGAGAGCAAAATCATAGAGCTACAGCAGACGGATGTAGGAATAAGTCACATCAAGAGAAAAATGCAAGAGCAAGAAACCAAACATTTTAGATTGGACGAAAGAGGTGTATTATGGTTTGAGGACCGACTGGTGGTACCAAAAGACCGTGAGCTAAGGAATCAAATTTTTGATGAAGCTCACTCGTCCAAATTGTCTATCTATCCGGGTAGTAGTAAGATGTATCAAGATTTGAAAACCTGTTTTTGGTGGACTAAGATGAAGAAAGAGATCGCAGCCTATGTTGCTAGGTGTGATAACTGTAGCAGAGTAAAAGCTGTCCATATGAAATCTGCCGGACTACTTCAGCCATTGCCTATTCCAGGATGGAAATGGGAGGAAATCAGCATGGACTTTATCACAGGCCTTCCAATGACGCCACAAGGTCACGATTCAATATGGGTTATTGTTGATCGTCTCACCAAGTCAGCACACTTTATACCCGTGAACACACGGTATATAGTGGGAAAATACGCTGAGATATATGTTTCCCAGATCATGAGACTGCATGGAGTACCTAGGACTATAATCTCAGATCGAGGACCACAGTTCATAGCTCGTTTCTGGGAGCACTTATACCAGGCTTTGGGAACCAAGCTAATCAAAAGTTCGGCATACCATCCGCAAACTTCAGGACAGACAGAGCGAGTGAACCAAATCCTATAAGATTTACTTAGAGCTTGTGTTATATCTTCAAAAGGTTCATGGGAGAAATGGTTACCTTTAGGTGAATTCTCCTATAACAACAGTTATCAAGCGAGTATCAAGATGGCTCCATTTGAAGCCTTGTATGGCAGGAAATGAAGAACTCCATTGAATTGGATTGAGTCCGGTGAAAGGAGATACTTTGGTATTGACTTTGTCAATGAAGCCGAAGAGCAAGTACATATCATCCAACAACATATGAAGGCAGCTCAATCGAGGCAGAAGAGTTATGCCGACAGAAGAAGAAGACCACTGACTTTTGAAGTGGGTGACTATGTATACTTGAGAGTATCACCCATGAAAGGTGTGAAAAGATTTGGGATGAAAAAGAAGCTTTCACCAAGATATGTAGGGCCATATAAAATTTTGGAACGAAAAGGAAATGTTGCATATAAGTTACAACTTCCACCAGAGATGAGTGCAATATTTGATGTGTTCCATGTTTCTCAGTTGAAGAAATGTCTTCGAGTACCTGAAGAAGCTATTGCACCCACCAACGTGCAGCTGCAATCGGATTTGACCTATGAAGAAAAGCCAATTCGAGTATTAGAGGAGATGGAGAGAGTGACACGGAGTAAGATTATTAAGTTCTATAAGGTGGTGTGGAACAATCATAGTGAACATGATGCTACGTGGGAAAGAGAAGATTATCTACGAGAAGTTTATCCCGCCTTTTTCCAAGAATGGTAGGTCTTGCAAATCTCGGGACGAGATTTTTATAAGGGGGAGGGGCTGTAACACCTCGGGTGTTAGCCTTGCATAACTTGACTTGCATAACATGAGCATGATCATCAAGCATTCATAAACAAGCATTTACCATTGAAACATTGGATTGAAACATCTGCAACGTTTGCTTGTTATCGCATGTTTCTTAAACATATGCAACTTTTCTCGTTATTTCATGTCTCCATGTATCTATGCATAGGATCATGAGTGGACACATGTACTTGGTGGATGGGAGTCACACAAACATGTAGCAACACCTAGGTTAGCAAATAGGACTTTGTTAATGGTCACATTTCATGAACCAACACTTAAGTTCATGTGATTACACTAGCTAGCCCTATGAGTGACTACTACATGAAATGATTGAATGACCTTGCAAATTGCTTAAACATGTTTAGAGTATCATTATGAACAACTTTGATATTCATGGTTAGGGGTAAAAAGGTCATTAAGCCATGCTTTGATGTGCATCATCTTGTAAATGTGACATGTTTGACCAAGTTTGAACTAGGTGTTAGAGACCTTGCATGGAGGAGATCACTAAAGTAAAGTTGTAGTATTTGACATAAGGAACAACTTTTATTTTTGGGTCATTGACTGATTTAGCTTCTAACATGCTTGAATTGGTCTCACAAAAATCAGAAGAATCAAGATTTCAACACTTAACAAAATTTTTCTAAGTCTTGTTCACTGACAGTCTGACAGCCTGACTTTGGAATGAAATAACTCGAGCTTGATTGAGTGTTGGAGCATGATCCTTTAATAACAATTGGAGATGGTACTTAGGGCTATAATTTTCGTTTAAAAAGCATTCACTAAATCACCCTGTATCGACGGCAAATTCAACTCGAAATCATGTCGTTAGGCTCGGTTTTGGCTTAACTGACGAACTGAATGGAGAGCTTCAGTGGCCGACTGGTTCAGACCTTGGCCGCCGCGTGGACGCGAGGTTGGCCGCGCATCGCCGGCGCCCTACCCAGCGTGGCAGAGCCTAGCCAGAGAGCGCATTTAAGTCACCTGCGCTCGCCCGCTCCCTCTCGTGCTCACCATTTTCATTTCCTCGGCCTCATTTCCTCGCCACAGCAGCAGCCAAGCTCTTCCTCGCCTCCGCCGTCGCCATAGCCGCGCCAAGCCTCGCTGAGCCGCCCATTCGTCACCACAGCGGCACCACCGTCACCCCAGCAACTCTCGGTGTCCCCCCCATTGCCCGCTGTTCTAGCTTGGTAAGCCACCGTAGCGCGCAACACCTCACCGGAGCTCCGCCGCTAGCCCCGTTACCGTGGCCACGTCGCCTCCGTCCACCATTGGCCGTGATAGCTTGTGGTATAGGATCGCCGTGGTCTAGAGATACTCGTCCACGCCTTAGTTGGAGCCACCATAGCTTCCACCGGCACCTCGCCATCGTTCAGCGCCACCGCTCTGCCATGGCCGCCGTCGTCGTCACTAGCGTCGATGATAGGGCCGGGCAAGTAGTGCAAACGATGCGCCTCGTCGAGTAGATCATACCATGAAGACCTCACCGCCGGCGAACTCGCCGGCGACGAGCCATGGCCACGCAAGCTTGCGCAAGCGCCGCTGCTCTGTTTTGTGTCGCTGACGCGTGGGTCCAACTGACGCGTGGGTCCCTGCTGTCAGCGACCCTTTATTCTAAAGCTAGTTCAAATATTCCAGATTTGAGTGTGTTTTGTAATTTTTAGATCTCTAGTTTGGTAGCTTCAAAAATTGTGAAATAAATTTGGTAGTGTTCCTTAGGAAGTGTAGTATTTAGGAAAAATATGTTCTTGACATTTACAGTAAAAAATTTTGGAGATTTAAATAGAGATTTGAAATGTGCTTTTGAATGCATGCAAATTTGTTTATTTTATATCTAGAGTTCCTGTGCTCCAAAAATTTTGAAATTTTTGTGGTAAGCTAGCCTTAGCATATATGAGCTCTGGTAAAAATTTGAGGATCAGTGCATGCATAGATTTGTAGTTATAGATTTTTATTTTATAAATAGTTAATCCTTGTATGAATTTTTATAAATTATTTATGAATCCAAAATTCATGAAATTTGTTGGGGGTAATCCTAGTACCATAAGTATGCTAAGAAAAATAGGAAATCTGTTGCTTGACACTTTTTAATAGGGTTTTCCATTTATGCTATTTCAAGCCTTGCTGCCTTGCCATTTTTGTATAGTATGTTCTACTTGGCAAAATGGCATGAAACTTTTACAGTAGTCCTTTGAGAGCATTAGTAAGGCACTGTAAATTTTTGAGAATTTATGAAGTACATCTGGTATATGTTTATTATTTAACCTAAAAATCTAAGTAAAATAATAAAGGCATTTAAATAAATAGTTTGGGCTTCACCATTATATTATCTTAAATGTATTTGGTATGCTTAAACTGTTGGTAGATTTTATGTTGTCAAATTTTGACTGATTACATGAAGTAGAAGTATTGTTACTTTGTATTGCAAATTGAATAGTTTCCGGATAGATTCTGGAGTTTGATGAGTTGCATGTTGAAAATGATGTGTACTGTAAAAATGGTTAATAACAAAGTTGTAGAGAATTTGATAAGCTTTCCAGAAAGTCTAGGATCACTGTATTTAGATTAGTAGAACTCCAGTTATGAGTGAAACAAGTAGCTGCTCTTTTGTGGTATAATCAATGCATTGTGGAAGTAGATAATTAAATAATCAAGAAGAGATATGCACCTACTCAATAAACATGATGCACTTGTTAACATATATGCATTCGTAATACTTATGCCATATTCATGCATCTAGGATCAGAGGAAGAGATAACGTTGCTGGAATTCGAAGAAGCAGAGGAAGGGGACCAGCAGGAGAATCCGCAATTCGCAGCTCCCGAAGGCATGGAGCAGAACCCTGAAGAGCTTCCGGAGTGCCCTGACCACCGCCCTACTTCCTTTCTGCAAGGCAAGCCTCGGAGCATTCTAAGTCTCCTAGTAATTTACAAATGTTTACTTAAGTACTTATGATTGATGCATTAGGTTATAAGAGTTGAATGGAACCACTTGATGCATATAAATTCCTTGTCCAGATATTACACCTTTAACCGGTATAGGTCCAGGATCGAATATATGCTTAGCCATGCTTAGACCGGTAGAAGTCGGGTGATGTCCTGTCACCTGTGAGATATAGGTGGATACCGGAGCACGGTTGGCTATATTTGCTATCATGGAACAGAACCATGGGGTAAAAGAAAATCGAGACCGGGCGGGATGACGATAGAGAAGCAACAAGACATGGAGGTCTTGGGTGTGGATCTATCCCCGTCTGTGTCGATTAAGGACCGTACCGTTGTTGGCGCTTCTGACAAGATTGAACGCATGCCTCTCACTTAGCTGGCCGGATAACTCGTTCCGACCGTGAAGCCGAGTAATTCAACTCAGGCCAGGACCCGTTCTGTTGTGCACTCCTTCCGGGGAACAATCAGACTAAGCCCAAGGGCAGGCTTGGCCTGAACGTCCTGGCATCTGGTGTTCCAGATTGTGTGGCGTGGTACGGACCCACGAAATGTGTACCTAAGTTGTACCAAAGGTGACCTAAGGCTATCGTGGCTGGTAGACCTGGGTTTGTGTTAGGAATAAATTCCCAGCTAGTTGAAATCGATTCGAATTGCCGTCTCTCCTGGATAGTGAGAAACTTGGCTAGTCCCAACATCGTAGTAACTGTGTTATGAAACATGATGGTTCGAATGAATATGGAAGTACAATACCTGCTATGGTTACTATTGTATGCTTTTAAATGATATACCACATGTTTGGCACATGATAGTTGCTAATCTAGAAATGGATAGTTATAATTAACTTGATAAAGGTATCGTAATGGTCCAACTACGTTAATTGCTTTTATGCAAAATGTTGTCAATCTACGTCCACTTATACAGCCTTGCATAATCCTTGGAGTCATTTTATTTCTGGTTCATGACAGATAAGTCTAGCTGAGTACCTTCTCGTACTCAGGGTTTTATTTCCCATTGTTGCAGATGGCACTGTGTATCACGGTTATTGCAAGAGTTGCTTCTATCTCGCTGTGGATGAGGAGTAAGTCTTGGGCAGGCTTCTTTATTAATTCCTATCTTTGCTTTTGTGGACCGTGATCCTACTTGGCACTATATCAAACTATGTTGGAAACTTTATTTTCGAACTTAATTGCTTCCGCTTTATCTATCAAACTCGGTTTGTAATAACTTTTATTCGTACTCTGATGATGAAATGTATCGGTGAACTTTATGTAATATGTGGCATGTATGTTGAATCCTGTACGATCTTGGTTGTTGTAAATCATTCATCGAGACCCATCGTGGTACTCGACGAACTACCGGGTTTATATGGGTTCAAGTATGACAGTGCGACCGCTTGCGGGCTGCCATTGTACTTGTACTCTTATAAATTGGTCGGTTCTGTGACAATGGAGGAGACGGTGGAAATGATGGTGATGATGACCATGATGCACTACTAGCTCAGGGGTGGACTGTGGAGATCCACTATGATTTAGAGGGCGATGCCTACTACCACCCCAAGCTTCTCTCACTTGTATGTCGCTACCACACCAGGTGCACTATGTAGTACAGGACGGAGCATTGGACCCACCCTGACTACACCGGCTTCTGGGAGACAGAAGTGTACATTCGTGAAGGGAGTTGGGTGCGCTACATCCATCGTGCCATCACTGCACGGCTCACACATGCAGCCGCCATCCAGGATGCTGCTCGACAGGCGTTGGTGGTCAACCACGACCGCCACTTCGACAACATTGCATGGGAGGAGGATCATTATCTTCCCCACCATCGGAGCGGCCAGTCTACTTGCAACATTGCTGCACCACTTAGAGAGGTGAACCCTAGGCTTAGGCCTACCTTGATGAGCTTGGCCTAGACCAACACCGACTTTGATCAAGCCTTGGATGAGCTAGATGTCATGGGGATGGCATACCTACAGCTTGCCCATGAGAATGCTACATTGAAGCAACATCAAGGAGGTCTCGATGTGAAAGGGCCATGTGTTCCTGCTCAGTTGCCCCCATGGAACAGAGGAGAATTTGGAGACCCCAACACCAGCACCAACATCGACCCATAGGAGGATTTTTCAAAATATGTAATAAACACGCATAGATGTGCGAGAGTGTGTTCAGTTTCTTTTTCTTTTAATGGTTGAACAATTGTCATTTGAATGGTCAGATGATTGTCATGATGAACAATATTTAATTTGGATTTTTGACATGATTATGATGACTTGTGGGCATGTCCATAGTCATTTAGTTAAGATTAAGGCTTAAGGATGATATGAATAAATAGTTGGGTTTCTTTATATCTTGTTGTCCATTCTGTAACATTCTGAGCAGTCCACCTTTATCAGTTCATATCTCATGTTCTAGATGTCCAATGGTTATGAAAATTGTATGGAGATAAGTATACTTTTACATGTTTCTTTTGGCTCTAGAATCACCACACTACCTATTATGAATTGTGAGATACAGCTGTTGTAAGTTGATATTTCTGTGCTGTCAGAATTCTAGAGCAATACTACTTGTTGTCTGTTTTTGCCTGATTAAACGTCAGAATCTGAAAAAGTGTTCTAAATGAAAGTTGTAGAGAATTTCCTAAGCTTTCCAGAAAGGTAAAATTAGCCTTTAGATTATAAACATAGAGTGAGATATGCTCATTTTACTGCACTGCTATTTGTCCAACTCGTCGGAAAGTTTAGAACAATTATCTTCTTGTATACCCTATATATATCTCTTGTCTTGATCTTATGATACCTACCCTCATTAGGCCATTATCTCTTAAAGGTTATATACTTTGGACATATGAGACATATGATATATCTACAGATGGTGAACACCAGGAGGAACAACCAGGGAGGCGAGGACCTACCACCACCACCTCCTATCACTATAGAGCAGCTGATGACGATGCAAACCCAGTTGCTTCAGTAGATGGCTCAGAACATGTAGAATATGGGGAATGGGAATGTACCCCCTCAAGTCAGAGACAAGAGGGGAGAGTTTCTAAAAGGACATCCACCTGTCTTCAAGCATTCCACTGACCCACTCCAAGCCAATGACTGGCTACGTGCAATCAAGAGGCAACTTGAGATTGCACAATGTGATGACAAGGAGAAGGTTTTGTATGCTTCTGGACAGCTGTAGGGGGCTACACTTGATTAGTGAGATGCTTTCCGCTTTGGCCGTACTGAAGCTAATCCCATCACTTGGCCAGAGTTTCGCAGTGCCTTCCGCTCTCATCATGTACCTGCTGGGTTGATGAAGCTGAAGAAGAAGGAATTCTTAGCTCTCAAGCAGGGGATCATGTCTGTTGCAGAGTATCTTGATAAGTTCATACAATTATCATGGTACGCACCTACTGAGGTGGATGATGATGAGAAGAGGTTGGAGCTATTCATGGAAGGTCTGAATGATGGTCTCTAGTACCAACTGCTGTCTCATACCTTTGCTAGTTTCCAACAGCTAGTGGACAAGGCCCTGGTTATAGAGAACAAGCGCCGCCAAATGGAGGACAAGAGAAAATTCTAGGGGTAACAGCAAGGGAGTAAATCTCGTGTCCGCACTGCTCCTTAGCAGGCTTACCCACAGCAGCGCTATCAAGGTCAGGCCAATCTGATCAACCACAACCAATAGCCACAACGTGCACAGCAGCAACAGCAATAGTATAAGGCACCAATCCAGCGCCAGCAGCAAGCCAACAATGTTCCTGTGAAGAATACTATCCCTAATGCTCCATAGAAGAATGGCACACGAAAGGCGCCAAATGTAGTTAATGATAACAGATGCTTCAATTGTGGAGAACCAGGACATTACTCCAACAGATGCCCCAAGAGGACGGCTAACATGCAGCAGAACTATGTCTAGGGAAAAGTCAATCATGTAACTGCAGAAACAACTTAGGAGCCACCTGATGTGGTGATCGGTACATTTTCGGTCAACTCAAACTCAGCTACAGTACTTTTTGATTCTGGTGCTTCGCATTCCTTCATAGCATATACTTTCATAAAGAAGCATGGTATTCCCGTATGTGTTATGAAGAAACCCATGTTAGTAAACTCACTTGGAGGGGAAATGAAAGCAAATTGGATATGCTTAGCTACTAGTCTCATCATAAGGGGGGTAGAATTTCAAGCCAACCTTGTAGTCATAGACTCATCTAGAATTGATGTTATCTTGGGTATGGATTGGTTGAGGTCCCAGAAGGCGGTTATTAATTGTGGGAATAGTTCCATGAATCTAACCACTCCATCTGGAGAGAAAGTTGAGTGTGTGGCAACACAGTCAGCCATGGAAATATGTCGGGTTAATCAATTGGAGGGCACAACCATAGAGGATATACGGATAGTAAACAAGTATCTAGATGTCTTCCCTGAGGAGTTACCAGGTATGCCACCTAAACGAGATATTGAGTTTATAATTGAACTTTTACCTGGAACTGCACCCATAGCTAAGAGACCTTATAGAATGGGAGTGAATGAATTAGCCCCACTTAGGAAACAAATAAGGGAATTGCTAGATAAGGGTTATGTCCAACCTAGTTCTTCACCTTGGGGTGCACCAATATTGTTTGTAGAGAAGAAAGATGGTACACAAAGAATGTGCATAGATTCAAGATCACTTAATGAGGTCACAATTAAGAACAAGTACCCACTGCCTAGAATCGATGACCTGTTTGACCAGTTGAAAGGAGCTTGTGTGTTTTCCAAAATCAACCTCCGATCTGGATACCATCAGTTGAGAATAAGATGTTCTGACATTCCCAAAACCGCTTTTGTGACCCGATATGGACTATATGAGTTCACAGTCATGTCCTTTGGTCTGACAAACACACATGCTTACTTCATGTATTTGATGAACAAAGTATTCATGGAGTACCTTGACAAGTTTGTCATTGTATTCATTGATGATATATTAGTCTACTCTAAGAATGAAGAAGAACATGGGGGACATTTGAGGTTAGTATTGCAGAAGCTTAGAGAACATTAGCTCTATGCTAAGTTTAGCAAATGTGAGTTTTGGTTAAAAGAAGTATCTTTCCTTGGTCACATAATCTCTAATGGAGGAGTAGCGGTAGATCCCAAGAAGGTTAGAGATGTGTTGAGTTAGAAGCCACCTCAGGATGTTAGTGACATTCAAAGTTTCCTTGGTATGGCTGGGTACTATAGGAGATTCATTAAGGGATTCTCTAAGTTAGCCAAGCCTATGACTGCTTTGTTAGAAAAGAATGCCAAATTTGTATGGTCTAAGCAATGTTAGGATAGTTTTGAGTAGTTGAAGAAGAGACTAGCTTTGTCCCCAGTGCTTGTCTTTCTTGATCTTACCAAAAGCTTCTCTATCTATTGTGATGCCTCACGGCAAGGTCTAGGCTGCGTTCTTATGCAAAAGGGTAGAGTTGTTGTATATGCATCCAGACAGCTGAGAAAACAAGAGTTAAATTATCCAACTCATGATCTAGAGTTAGCAGTCATGGTACATGCTCTCAAGATTTGGAGGCATTACCTAATTGGTCATAAGTGTGAGATTTATACGGATCATAAGAGTTTGAAGTATATATTCACTCAGTCAGATCTAAATTTGAAACAACATAGATGGCTAGAGTTAATCAAGGATTATGATTTGGAGATACACTATCACCCGAGAAAAGCTAACATTGTAGTAGATGCCTTGAGTAGGAGGAGTTATGTGAACATGGCCTATACAACTCAATTACCTAAAGAGTTGTGTGAGGAGTTCGAATACCTAAATTTGGGTATTGTGGCTAACACTATGGAGTTAGTGGTAGAACCTACTCTGGAACGAGAGACTCATAAGGGACAGTTGAATGATGAGAAGATCAAAGATATTGTTGAATGTATAGTGATTGGTAAAGCCCTAGGATTCCACATGGATGATCAAGGAATGGTGTGGTTTGGCAAAAGGATTTGTGTGCCAGAAGTGAAGTCTATTAGGGAGTCTATTTTGAGGGAAGCTCATGACTCGGCCTATTCTATACACCTAGGGAGTACTAAAATGTATCTTGATCTTAAAGAGAGATATTAGTGGTTTGGACTGAAAAGAGATGTAGCTGAACATGTGGCCATATGTGATATATGCCAAAGAGTAAAGGCAGAGCATTAGAGGCCAGTAGGTTTATTTCAACCTATGAAGATACCCGAGTGGAAATGGGAAGAAGTTGGAATGGATTTCATAGTGGGATTACCCCGTACACAGAGGGGATATGACTCTATCTAGGTAATTGTAGACCGCCTAACAAAAGTAGCACATTTCATTCCTGTCAAGACAACTTATTCTGGTGCAAAGTTGGCAGAGCTATACATGGAAAGGATTGTATGTTTACATGGAGTGCCAAAAAAGATTGTTTCGGATAGGGGTACACAGTTCACATCTCACTTTTGGCAGAAGTTGCATGAGTCCATAGATACGAAGTTGAACTTTAGCTCAGCTTATCATCCTCAGATAGATGGGTAGACCAAGAGAACAAATCATATTTTAGAGGATATATTGAGAGCTTGTGCTGTACAATACGGAACAAGTTGGGATAAGAGTTTGCCCTATGCTGAATTCTCTTATAATCATAGCTACCAGAAAAGTCTTAAGATGGCACCATTTGAAGCGTTGTATGATAGAAAGTATAGGACACCACTGTTTTGGAATCAAATGAGGGAAAGTCAAGTCTTTGGACTAGAAGTTTTGCAACTGGCGGAGAAACAGGTACAAACAATAAGGCAAAACTTGAAAGTTGCACAGTCTCGACAGAAAAGCTAAGCTAACACGAGAAGAAGGGATTTGGTGTTTGAGATTGGTGATTTTGTTTATCTCAAAGTTTCACCCATGAGAGGAGTTAAGAGGTTTCATACCAAGGGAAAGTTGTCATCCAGGTATGTGGGACCCTTCAAGATCATCAACAGGAGAGGAGAAGTTGCTTACCAGCTAGAATTACCAGAACAGCTCTTAGGTGTTCATGATGTCTTCCATATATCATAGCTTAAGAAATGTTTGAGAGTACCTGAGGAACAATTACCTTTGGAAGAACTAGATATCCAAGAGGATCTATCATACAAAGAGTATCCAGTGAGAATTTTGGAAACAACGGAGAGAATCACAAGAAGCAGGATCATAAGAATGTGTAAGGTTCAGTGGAACAGACACTCTATGGATGAGGCAACCTGGGAAAGAGAGGATGATATTAAATCTGACTATCCCAATCTTTTTGAACCATCCGAATCTCGAGGATGAGATTCATCTTAAGGGGGGTAGGTTTGTAACACCCTAAAATATCAACTGTAAATTAGTAATTAAATTAACCATTTATTTGATTTTCTATGAATTTTAACCTAGGCCAAATAATAAATTTTGGTTAATTAAAATTAACTATAAGGTTTAAAAACATGTTTGTTGCATTCATGCCGAAGCATACTATTTTTGGTTGAGTGTAGTGCTAGGTTGTTTGAGGATTGAATTCAAATTTCATTTGAATTTGATCAATTTTCAAAGCTATAGAAATAGAAAAGGATTTTCTTTTAAAACTTCCTTCTTTCTCCTATCTAGCCCAACTCCAGAATCAGCCCAACCTCCTTCGTGTACTTGGCCCAGCAGCCTTGGCCTGCTGGCGGCCCAGCTCGCGCCTCCCCTCCTTCCCTTCCTCGCGCACATGGCCCGCTCAACGTCGTCGCTCTGCGCCTTGTCTTCGCTCGCACGCGCGCAATGCCCGTATCCCACTACTGTAGAATGCATCGGCCTACTACAGCGCCCACGCCGTGCACTCCACTCTCTTCCTCTCACTGCAACATGGGACCCACTCATCAGTCGCCAGGACTCCTTTCCTTTCTTCGCTGCCCGGTGATGGCGCTGCCATCTACGACAACACGCCACCGCGCCCATGCCCGCATGGAAGGGGCTCGCAAATCCATGATTCACTAGTCCGCATGCTTGTTTTCCTTCTACCGCAGTGCCCCTATCGCCTATAAAGCTCGTAGCTGAGCCCTCCCTCTCTCCCTTCCATTTGCCACAACCAAGCTCGCACTACCGCCATCGTCCGCCTACTCCGATGCCCAATCAACACCTCTAACGCACCCCAAAGCTTTGCCGTCACTCACCGCGACCATAGGTGCCCTTATTCCTTCATTTTGGCCTCGGATTGCATGAGATTACCCTAACATGTGACCCTTTTCTCTCTCGAGTTCGCCGCTACCGTTGACCTGGTTCCCTAGAGCTCTCCCGAATGCCGTGAAAACTTCTATCGAACTTGCGGTGAGACGCTTGACCTACCCTTGCTCTCCGTTCAGTAGATGATGCCCTGGAACACCGTATCGGTGAGTTCCAGTCATGCCGGCCATGGCACCGCCATGGGACCCTCACCTCGATGTGTTCCCCACCCTAGGTTTGCACTTTGTTGAGTTTGCGTGAGATGGTGCTTCATTTCTATGGATTTGGTTTCGATCGGGATGGTTCGAAACGCCGTACCAGTGTTTGCCATGGCACTCAGCTCGCCGCCGGCCATGCCGAGCTCGCCGGAGACGCTATGCAGCCGGTGGGGGATCTCTCGTTTGTTCCTCGTCGTTGGATCTATGTGGACGGCTCTGATTAGAGCATACCCCTTGGGGTATTAACCGGTCCATCGTGGACCCATGGTCACAGTCCACAGTGCCGCATCAGCGCGCACCCACGCACACGTGGTGCACCGCGCCAACCAGAGTAGGCCACGTGGCCATCCAGTCAGTCGGCGACGCGGTCAACTATGACCCTCCGAGCAATTTTGCAGAGTAGCCCCTCAATTTCCAATGAATCAACCCGCAGTCCAGTCCAGTTCAAAAGAGTTACTTTTCAGTCCTATTTTTATTCATTTTAGGTTCTGTAGTTTTAAGAAATAGTGCACGCCATCCATAATACATTTAAATTCAGATTTTAATTGTTTTAATTCAAAAATAAGTTGGTATGTTTCCTTTCCTACTAGGGTGTGTACCGTGCCACGACCACGCATGCCACTCCTAGAGGAGGGCCACATACGGCTAGACGGCTAAAACCTTAGCAGCTACTATGACTTGTTAGTGTGACTAGCGAAGGGTTACGTAGTGAAACCCTAGCACACTTCCTAGGTAGAGGTGTTGTGGGCTTTGTAAACCCTAGCATTGGGAATCATGGCTCCGTGGGTAAAGTTGTACAATTTTTGCAGAAATATTTGACCTGTTATAACAGTCGTGCTCACAGATAGGAGCGATCTAGATCCTTCATGATTAGTGGTTACTATGGATGGTTGGGGATTGATATAATCTTGATTATACATCAATATCACTTGGGATTTGGGATTATTCACTAAAGCAGTGATTCAGGATGCTAAAACTTAAACAACTAAAATTTTGAACCGCGGTGAAACCGTGTCTAGCCTTTGAGCCTCATAGATCCCTTTGATATACTTGCTAAGCATGGTGAGCTTACACTTGCTTTACATTCAATGAAAATCCCAGATGGGTAATAGATAACGTGTACGAAGAGTTTCTAGAGGATGTCCAGGACTACTAGGATGATGTTCACCAGTTGGAGTCCCTGTGGCAGTTTGGATTTAGTTTTCCGCTGTGTGAAATAATGTTGCCAATGAGCAAGACTATGTATTAATAGTATGATGAGATATGTGATGTAATAAAGTACTTTACTTTGATATTATTACAATTTGATGGTATATGTGTGTTTGGACATCCTGGACGCACATATATGAGTACTTGATTTTGCTATGCAAAATTGGGTGCGACACACCGCACAAACCATTATTGGTCTATTGACGACATCTTCTCAGACCAACGTGCATGGAACAAATGGCCTAGGATTGGCATGCTTGTACACCATGACTGCCGGCGAGTCAATGATGATCAGAGCAGCGTTGCACTGTAGCTCGGAGTTGGGTTTTTTTTCTTGGGAAGTGAAGTTGCTGCACCCAGCGAAAAGGAAAGGGGAGGAAAAGATGAGGGGTTGGCCAGTGAAAAGGAAGCCAGCTCAATATTAAGATCCAGAATGGGCTTCTCTTGGCCCACCAATAGAGGAGGCGACACCTTGGCCGAAGAACCTCTTAACTCAGGTGCAAGTTTCATGTCAGCCTAGGGAAGCAAAATGGCTACCGCCAGTTCCCCAAATGAATTGAACACAGGCGATTGCGAAGGGCCTGGCTTGGTCAAGATACAAAACCAGTCTAAATGAGAAGCAGTCGCCGCCTTCCCTTTACTCCTGTCGTCCAGTTGTTTCTTCATGAAAGTAGCTCTAGGACACAAGGCAGAGATGTGGCCCGAGGAGTGGCATGCACGCCTTGCATGGCCAGGGAAGAGACATCTTGAGCAAGGAAGCGAGAGGTTCATGGCATCATCGCCACGCCGTAGCTGAGGAAGATGGGGTCCAAGTTCAAGATGTTCAAAAGCAGATTTCCTCAGAAACTCGATGTGATGAAAAACAGAAGTTCTAGAAGGAACCAAAGGTGGGGGTATTGACAGTAGTTATCATTCAATATAAACTTCAATATAACTTAAAATAATGCATGAAAATGATCACCAACATAGACATAGGGGTTTAAACTGACAATTTCCATGAATTTTTGTGAATCTATGTTTTTAGCATGGTTATTTCATAAAACCATCAAGGGGGATCAAAATGTCAAATTAAATCATGCTTATCCACTGCAAAAACTACTCCAGAAGGTTCCAGAGAAGTCTAGAAGTCATGTCACCAAAGCAGAGGGCGAGAGGGTGATAGGTGGGGCCGACCGGCCCTACCTATAGGCCACCTAGCCCTCTGGGCCCACCTGTCGGCCTCTGCTTCAACGTTGATTCCTCCACCACCTCCTAGGATGCATCTACGCTGTTTATTCAAGTCGGTTTGATTCGAGGGCTCACGTTGGACGCTCTGGCCTATATAATCAGCCCCTGCCCCCCTCCAGAGCATGCTACCAGAAGTCAAGTTTAGACCAAAAATTAGGGTTTCCATAGAGAAGAGAGTAGAGCTCCAATTCTTCAAGTTTCTAGTATACGCTAGCTAGCAAGGATCAAGTATAGTGTGGCCTATTTGCCCAGGATTCTGGATCTGCCATCTGGAGACTGGTATAGCCATTATATCTCTATATTTATGACTTTGTGCTACTTTAATATTATGTTGCTATTTATTATGTTTCTAGTTTGCTCTAGTTATATGCTTGATCTAGTTATGATTGATGACAAATTTATGCATATGTTCGCAAAGCTCTTAGCTTCGTACTCGAGTGAGTTAAGTGGTCGACATTATGTACGCATGGTGCTTAGATATTGTTTGCCTGTGGATGCATTCTACACTCTAGGTCATGTGGTAGATCACAGATGTGACACTCCCATTGAGTCCTTTGTAGTCCACTCCCCGTTTGTAGAGCAAGTAGAGCGCGGTTACGAAGGGAGACAAGCTTTGTTCTTGATCTTCCATAGTAATGTTCCTTATGCATAGATCCAAAGTTAGTTATACTATAGATGAGAGTGTATATAATTGGGTGTACAAAAGACTTAGTAAATAAGGAATGACTTAGGAATCTTTTGCTCTTAATGAATCTCCTGTTTAGTCGTACTATATTTTATGAGTCTCTATTTCTATCTCTGGAATACCATTATTACCTAACACTTATCATTTATTTATCCCTTGACTTACCCCTGCCATAGCATGAGAGCAATTTTATCATAAGTATATATATATATTTGTCAATATCGCTAAGCCAACACAACTCCATAGCTCCTCCCTATGGATAAAATATAAATAACGATACTCGGTATACTCCCGGGTGAAATGCTACAATGGTACATTATCTATGCGCTTGCGGATTACTTAGTATATATGTTAATTTACAAGTGTTCTCAATAATTATCAAACAACGCATTTCTGGCATCATGCTAGGGATGATAACTTAGTAAAGAGTGATGCTAAGAAATGTCAACAAGCATTTCTGGCACCATTGCCAGGGAGGGGCACATGGCTAAAGAGAATTGACCAAATAAATACTTATTTATGAAATCATAACCTTTGCTTTAGCAGACTTACCCTTGTTTGTCTTTGTTCATATCTTATATAGGGTATTACAGACTTGGTTGTGATTCACGAACAACTTCCAATCAGAATCAAATCAATCAAGAGGAAGCTCAACACTAGTTCCTGAAGCTATGGCTGACAAGACTCTGCGTGAATTCTCGGCTCCAAGCATTGAGAACATTCGCATTGGACCAACACTTAAAACCAACAACCTTGAGTTTGAGCTCAAGCCAAGCCTTATCAACATGGTGCAAGCTACCCCATTCAGTGGAAAGGCACATGAAGATGCTAGTGCTCACCTTTAGAATTTTTTGGAGATAAGTAGCATAGTGGTTATCAAGGACGTTGCTCAAGACATCATATTACTCCGCCTATTTCCATTCTCACTAGTGGGAAAAGTGAAGCAGTGGTACTACATCAACAAAGATCACATCAACACATGGGCAAAGTGTTCAAAGGCCTTCCTAGAAAAATTCTTCCATGTAGGCAAGACCAATGTCTTAAGAGGAAAGATTTCAACCTTCCAACAGCATAAAGGAGAAACCATTTCAGAAGCATAGGAACATTTCCAAGAATACATTTTAGATTGTCCTCATCATGGGATGCAAGATTGGTTGCTCATGTAAAGTGTCGAGTTCATAAACTTGGGGTCCCTAATGGGCTCGCTTCCCAGCAAAAGCTCAGCCCAGCATATGACATTACAAATGACACGCAACTCCTAGGCTGGCCCAGATACCTAACGATAGGCTTGAAGAGCGATCCAGTCTCTAACCAAAAGGCCTGGCCAAGGAGGGGGCGATGCTCGCTTCCGACCCTGACCCACTTCTCTGACCAAAAGGCCTGGCCAAGGTGGGGGCGATGCTCGCTTCCGACTTTGACCCACTTCTCCGACCGAAAGGCCTGGCCAAGGAGAGGGCGATACTCACTTCCAACTTTGACCAGCTCTTTCGATCGGGAATACACCGAACCTCTGCTTACGGCTCTTCTCTAACCAGCATGGTCGGAGCTGACTGGGAATGATCGGCTGGGGACGCCCGCTTGATGAGGACCTAAGAAATCAGGTGGAGCAGATAAGGTAAGGCTCTCAAGTCAACCGCAATACCGAGGATCGTACCCTGCACACCTGCAGGACAGTACTGTCAGGCCATGCCAGAAGGGTACTTTGCAACCTTCCAGACATGTTAGAACACAAACAGTGTTGTAGGCGTCGACATTTGTCCTACAGTATGGTAGGCGCCGACATTTGTCATACCAGAAGAACACAATAGAGCCTACCACATGCATCTAGGCGTCAACAGTATTATGGGCGCTGACAAACTGTCTTGTACCCGACGGCGTGGGCAACAATACTAGGGCACACACACTCTCTTTCTCTCTAAACTTGTAAGGCCATCCCCTTCACCTATAAAAGGGGATGTGCTCTCTCCCAATGATGACGAATCATTCCGACGATAGACGGTCATTCTGACTCTCTCTTTGGTAGCTTTAGACATTCTGAGCACTCGAATAGCTTAACGGCTCTAGAACTCTAAAGCTACACAGAGCATACGTCCCAATACTTAGCGTATGTAGGGGCTCCCATCACTCTCGGCCCTTCGGTCTAGAGTCCGACCAGACCTCTAACACCCCCATCTTATTCCCACTCGTTTGTAACCCCACAACAAACTTTGAGCACTTGGGCTCAGGAATAAAGTCACCGACCTACTCAAACTGGACATTGGGCATGTTGCCTGAACTAGTATAAACCCTGTGTCATTGAGTGCTAGGCCACATCTAATCACAATGTATGGCAAAACGACAAATATTTACTTATTGGTCACTTTTCGCACAGACACAAAGTTTCTACCATGGATTAACTCAAAAAGATCATGAACAACTTGATGCCACCGCTGAAGGATCATTTATGTCACTCACCCTTGGAAAAGCTAAAACTCTTATGAAGAAGATAGCCTCTAATCAAGGTTGGTCTCAATGTAATATTCAATCATGCAATAAGAGCGAGGAAGTATCAGAAGAGGTGTGTGCACTATCAACCAAGATGGACATACTATTGAATTGACTTGAACAGCGAGCTAATTACAAGAAAGATCGTCAGGCTATTCAAGATGCCTTTAATTCCTAGAATGTATGTGGAGAATACTTGGGGGTAGAATTCCCTGAATATCAGGAGGATGCAAACATCGTCATCAACAATTCTACTCCACAACAACAGAGATAAGTGTGGAATCAACAACAATGGTTGACTTATCATGGTAAGTACCTAGGTAATTACTATAATACTCCTAAGCAACCATCCTTAAGACACCTGATCTTAGAACAAGTCAAGATTAATGAGAATATTTCTAAAAAGCTTGCTCTTAATGATAAGGTCTTAGAAAACATAAATACTAAAATGGATAGTTTTTCTTCTACCATAAAAGACCAACTTAGCTATAATAAAAAGATAGAATCTCAATTAGCCCAGTTGGCTGCTATTTTGCCTTTTGCCACTAACCTTGAGAAGGTAAATGCCATAACCACAAGAGGTGGCAAGTCTACTCATGATCCACCATATCCGACAAGGACAGGTAAGACACCAGTGGTAGTGCAGGAAGAGGAGGAGAACCAATGAAGTTGAAGAAGTTGGGCCACAAGAGCAAGAGTTACAACAAGATTTTCACGATACGACCCTCCTACCATTTCTACATAGAAATCAGAAAGCCAAAATAGATGAGCAGTTTGGTAAGTTCATAGAGGTAATTTAAAAGTTATATATCAATATTCTATTGCTAGATGCCATACAAGTACCTACCTACGCAAAGTATCTAAGAGACATCCTTAACAACAAAAGACCACTACCTTCCACTGAGGTAATCAAGTTAATGGAGGAGTATAGTGCCATCATCTTAAACACTACACCTATCAAGAAGGATCCTAGATGTCCCACTATCGATTGTTCGATCGGGAGCCAGAACTTTGAGAATGTGTTATGCGATCTTGGAGCAAGTGTTAGTGTCATGTCCCAAAAGGTCTTCGACAACCTCAACTATTCAACACTCACACCAACATTAATTAGCTACAATTAGCCGACCTATCAATCTGCTACCCTGCAGGAATTATTGAAAATATTCTGGTAAAAATATGAAACTTTTTCGTTCTCGTAGATTTTGTAGTAGTTGACATGTAGGAAGACATGAAGACACCCCTAATTCTTGGGAGACCCTTCCTAAGTACTACAAATGCTCACATTGATGTCGGAGCTGGAGAAATTAAATTCCATATTAATGGGAAGGAAGAACGGTTCACTTTCAAGCCAAGAATGAAACAATGCTCCAATATAGAGTGGCATGAGAAGTGAGTTTCAAGGTCTCCATCTTTGGGACCTACTGACACACCTTAAGAATAAACCCGAATGGAGAAGTCTAGTTTGGTGGACTAAAAATTACGAACCCTCCCCGGGAGGTAACTCGGTAGTTATCCATATTTATTTTTTAATCATTTTATCTTAGCATATTTACCTTTCAACACCTGCATCATGAAACAAAAATTCTCATCATGGCATTATAAAAACTTAAGCCCCACATAAATAATTTTTATGGAGTAAAAACCCGTATGAAATATTTACCGTGGAGGCATAAAAAT
This sequence comes from Miscanthus floridulus, assembly GCF_019320115.1. NCBI lineage: Eukaryota > Viridiplantae > Streptophyta > Magnoliopsida > Poales > Poaceae > Miscanthus > Miscanthus floridulus. Next base: position 28,662,040 of record NC_089584.1, read on the forward strand.
TAAAAATATCATCATTCATCTTGTTATATTTCATAGTACCATAAAATATTTTTGCATTGCATATATATATGAGTGTATATGGTAGAAATATGGGAGACACATGGGGCTCACTCAACTACCACACATCACCTCCATTTCCACTCAACCACCACTTTCACCTCCATCACCTCTCCACCATCCATTCTGGTCGAATTTCCACCAAAAGAAGCACCCAAGGAGTAGAGATATTGCTTAACCATGAAGCAAGGATCCACCAAGAAAATGGGGAGGCCATTTGGCCATGATATGGGGCCTGCTGGCCCCACCACTAGGCTGACCAGCCTGCTACTGCTTCGGCTATAAATAGCCACCCTCTAAGCTCACTTCTTCATCCATCTCCACTGCAATTCTAGCTCCTGAGTTTGAAATTCCAATTCCAAATTTCATAGTTGAATTTCCCTTGGTAGAAGTAGTGTTGGAGTAAGAAAGAGTGAGAGGAAGTTTGGGTGTGAAAGTAATGCTAAAATCTTGAGAAAGAGAGAGAGAGAGAGGTGTTGCTAAAATTTGAGCAAGAAAAATAGAGTTTAAGAGCAGTAGTGTTGTCCAAATCAAGAGAGGGAATTAAAAAGAATTAAGATGAAAGTCATGCCAAAATCTTGATTAGAATATTTATTAGGCAATATCAGACGACTAACCCTCGGACTACTGACTCCGGATGGCTAACCGCTAACATTTTTATTTTTCTAATCCCATTCCATGAGTTGTGTTGTGTCCATTTTGTAGGAAAATGAGCAAGATTGCCAGCAAGCTCAAGCAGGCAATGTCGTTGCGTTCAACAAGGAGTTCTTCGTCCAAAGCAAGCACCAACATGGAGGTCGATCCGCCATCTCCTGCTATTGAAGCACCATCCCGATCAACACCCATGGAGAGGAACGTTCTTCTACAAGAGAAGCAGCTCAAGCTCCGGGGAGATAGGGAGAAGAACATCTACAAAAAGCTAAGGACCCAGGACTTCATCCTCACTCCTGCCTATGATTCAGCCTTACTCCAAGCCACAGGTATGATCGCTGAATTTGAACTTATTTTTAGGACCATAGGATGGGAGGATGCTTGGGAAATTGATGAGCTTGGGTGTAAGCTTTTGACTATTGAATTCTTGTGCACTTTGCAACCTATCGATTCAGAAGTTTCATTTAGACTTTTGGGGAAAAAATTCTATTTCTTGGAAAAAATTTAGTGAACTTCTTGGATTTCATTCTTAGTTCATAATTGATGTAGACTCTACCATACAAGATTTTGATAGGAATAAGTTTTGGAGGGAGATTTCAAAAGAAATTGTCTGCTACCGCCCTCACACTAATGAAATTCACCATCCTACCTTGTGATTCATGCATAAATGGTTGGGTTTTTCCTTATGTCCTACAAGTGATTTCCACACAGTTAGGAATGATGAACTAAAATTGCTTTATGCCATGATCAAAAGTAAAAATGTCTCACCCATGAAATTCATGATGAATCATCGGATAGAAATTCTTGGTCTTAAGGGAGATGTTGGGTGCACTTCTTTGGTCACCTACATAGCTAAAAATTTGGGTCTGCTACAAAGTGCTTCTGTTACTAACATTGATGTTCCTTGCTGGCTTATTGATTATGACTATTTTAATTATGCACATATGTTAAAAAAGGAAGAGACGAGAAGCTTGCCATGATGTATGTAGATTATACAACCGAGTTCCAGTTACCAAACTAGAACCTCGTTCTATATGTTAAAAAAGGAGGAAGCACCTCGTAGGAGTGCCTCTGTAAGGATCACTCGCAACCCATAGCCTTAGTACCATGGAGATGACCCCATTCTAGAAGGTCCTGCCTACACCGGCTACACAGTTTTGATCAAGCAGGACCTTCCTAGGTGCACCATCCTATGCATGCAGGTTGGAACCAGCCGAGATCTTCTCGTATGCGCCAACCTAGACATGCTAGGTGGGAGCAACCTACTTTGCATCATTCAGAGAGTTCCTTGCAATAGGGCTCAAGTGGGCAATGCTAGGACGATAATTTTGACTACTACCAGCAGCAGTCCTATGAGGAGGTCTCTAGCGGCTATCAGGGAGGACGCATGTCGTTCTCTGCTCGTGGCTTCCATAGCCAGCACATAGGCCACCATCTGCCACCCATGGGTTACCATAAGCAGCAGATGGAACACGCTCACTTTGACACCAGGCTCACCACCATTGAGGAGAACCAGCATGAGATTCAGCACACTCTGCACCAACATTCCTAGTGGCAAGAAGAAGCAGGACAACGCCTTACCGCCATCCAGCAGCACTAGGAGCAGGAGAACTAGAATTGGCAGTATTTATTCTAGGGTCTCAACATTGACCTACCCTTCTAAGAGCCCGCAACAACAACCAGCCCCCATTACTTCAGGTAAGTTTTTCTTTCTTGTATTTTATTATTTTCTTTAGTTAATTTTTGAATTTGTATTTATTATTAAAAATGCATAATCAAGAAAACAAAATAAAAATTTTCCTTTATCTTATATATATTACTATGGAGTGATCTAAAAAATGAAAACCAAACAAAAAGAGTGTGTATAGTTTGCTTTAAGTTGAAGGTTTGCTTTAGTTTCTTGTCTTATTTTTAAGAGCTAAATAAAAAGAACTTGAAGATGATCTCACATGATAGAAATGATGAATAGAAGCTTTGTTATAATTCCTTTCAAGTACCTAGTTTTTAATCTTGAATTCTCTCAAGTTTTGGATAGAATTGATTTGATATGAGAATTTGCTCTGAACTTGAAACTCGTGGGTGGCAATGCTTGATCTAAGTCTAGGTAATTGATGAATATGATATGAAAAGGCCTAAGCTGCTATTTATCTTGTTCCAAGTGACACTAAAGTTCTGGAGATTTATCTTTTGAAAAATATAAAAATTCCACATAATGAGATCATGTATGACAAAGTGTAAATTCCTACCAGAGCCACACATGCTTATATTTAGGTTAGAAAAACTTCCACTCATATACTACTTGTTTTGCAGTGAGTTTAGTCAAGCTTTGTTGACCCTTATGAGAGGTTTGTCATGCTCTTAAAATCAAGATCATGTACACACCACCCACATATGCACTATTCCTACATTGGGGATAGGCGCAAAAACATGCTTTCCATCTAGATCCATCAAAAAATGTTTTACTCCTACATTGGGAGAAAACATAAAAAAAAATATGCTTCATAGGTTTCCACCACATAAATGCTCCAAGCTCTTGTTGCTATCTCTATAAAGTTTTGTTGTAGAAAAGAGGCATGGGCTATGCAAAAGTTATTCATAAAATAAGAAAAAAAGAGTTGAGAAAAAATAGACAAGTGTCTGAGATATTTAAAACAATAGGTACTTAGATGTCCGCTTGAAAAAAGAGATGAATAAGATAGCCCATGTTTTCTTGTAAATATTTCCAAGTTTCAAAAGAGAGATATGTTTTCAAGGAGCATAGTAGAATTAGGTTACCATCATATATATCCACCATATATTCCACACACATGCACATCTTGATTTGTTTGTATGACTTTACAATATATGTATTGCAAGTATGCTATTTCATGTTATCATCATTCCTATGAGCTCCACATAAGCCTTAGTTGTAGGAAAAGAAAGGCATAACATTACTATTGCCTTGGTGAGGATCCATAAATACTACATATTTTGAGAAATTTGAGAGTGCAATACAATAGAATCTCTGAGTTTTATTTTGAAAACTTGTAAAAACTCTAGAAAAATGGTTGAACAAGGAACATGAGACATAGTGTCGGTGTTTTGAGTTACCACTGACGAGTAAATTTCTAGTATTGCGTGTCTGGCTCGGATGGTGTACTTAGAGGACACAAGGTTTATACTAGTTTGGGCAGAAAGTCCCTACGTCCAGTTCGTTGCTGCTGCTCATGTTACTAGCACTGAAAGTTTGTAGTAGGGGTTACAAATGAGTGAGAGAGGGACAGGTCCCAAGTCCATGATGTGCATGTGCTCCTAAGGCCTATTAGGGCATGTGTTTTGATGTCTATAGCCATGTAGAGTGGTGAACCGCCCCCTTCCAAGGATGTCCTACTTCCCCTTTTATAGATGAAGGGGAAGAGCCGGTTACACAAAGAGAAAGAGAGAGAAGAGGCAAGGAGAGGAAGGCTTCTAGGACCACTAGGCCTTTCTTTTCCTTTGTGCGGGTCCCACTGACACTATAGATGGTGATAGGAATGGCTCCATGCTGGGCGCCTGCTCACCGCTGATGCCATGCCCTGGCATTATCAGTTGGCCGTGCTGTCCCATTCCACCCCGATGGGCGATGTGGCAAACCAGCGTGCTGGTCAGCGGCCGTACTAGGAGTAGGCATCATAGTGACCACGCGTGCATCACTATTGGTGATGTGAGTTCCCTGGAGTGACATGTCATAGGAATGGGTCATGTTGAGATGTGCCCACTCCCTACACGATGCTAGAAGTTTGACCTTGGGTTGTGCTTTCTAGCCCATAGTGGTTGGCGGTAGTATGGGCTTCCGTCAGGAGCCACGCCTGAGGGGTCGGGCGAGACGGAACCCCTGACCCAGAGGCCAGGCGAAGCAAGCCCTTGACCTAGAGGTCAGGCAAGGTAGAGCCCATGGCCTTGAGGTCGGGTGAGGTAGAGCCCATGGCCTCAGGGTCAGACGAGTCAGAGCCTACCCCTAAGGGTTGGGTGAGGCAGAGCTTATGGCCTTAGGGTCAGGTGAGATGGAGCCTACCCCCAAGGGTCAGGTGAGGCGGAGCCTCTACACCTAGGGGTCGGTTGGAGCTGTAGATGCACTCTTGAATGCTCAGATGAGTTAATGTTGATGACCATTAGCTCCTGCTCTTCGGGTACCCTAGTATTGGTTCCCAACAGTAGCCCCCTGAGCCTACGAAAGAGTAGAATACTCCTTCGGAGGCTTTTTCAAATGGGTGGACTCTGAGGGCCTCAGCCTTCTTTTGTCACCCATGGCATGTCCTAGGGATGGCTATTCCCTTTTGTCAGAATTGGACCCCTCGGGGGTATAGCCATGAGATTTGGTGCGTCAGAAAAGGTCTTTCCTGATTCCAATGCCTACGAGGGTCTGTCATTCTATGACTGCATGTTTAGTCTCCTTACGAGTCCAACTTTCCTAATTCCAATGCCCATACTAGGGGTCCGGTCAAGGGTCAGCTCATCTTTGTGATTGTCTTCCCTCATGCATTTTTTCCGATAAAAATGGAGGGGTTGAGTCATGCCATGATTTTCCTCTATGGACGAATCATGGTGCTCGATGGGCTATTAATGGGCTAGTCCGAGTGGGGGTCCGGCTTGGGTTAGCTGGTGACCAACTCTAGATTCTCAATGGTCAATCCATATAGTTCTCGGGTCCATTCGACCAGTCCCAAGGGCTCTCTGTCTTTCTTCAAGGAAAAACCATGGATCGTATTCAACCGAGACATGAACTTGGGCCGGCGTGCTCATAGTGCTCGTGCACCCAGGTATTGGCCGCTAGCGGGTCCATTCCTTTCCACCCCTCACACTAAAGGTGCCCAGAGTGGTTGTCAAACCCGTCGGTGGGCCAACCTTCGAACTCCTAGGCCTAGATGGGCCGTAGGAGCGTTTTTAGCTCAGTATCCCTCTTTACCTATGATGGGTCATGCTCCGTTTAGGGAGGCAAAACGTTCGGCGTGTTTTCCAAGGGGATAGCCATAGGTTGCATGCGCACACCACATGACGAGACGTGGTGATAGGTCATGGCAGGCACAGAGATCTAGGTAGGTGGTTGGTTTCCTCACACCTGTCGCCCCTATAAAACCAAAGGGTTAGCCCTCCATGTTTTATATGCACGCCTATATCCTTACCTCTATAGCCACGCCGCTGCCACCAATGCTTAGGTTTCCTACCTCCACATCTCCACTGCCATGGAGCTTGCATCCATCTGCCCCCACCTCTAATGGATCCATGGTGTTGTTCTAATATCACCTTCCAGCACATGGAGGGCCTCATTCATCACGGTCTTCTCCGTGCGTAGACCTCAACCGAGGAGTGGTTGTTGCCTAGCAATGAGGATTTACCATCACTGCCCGATGGCTATGTGGTGTCGTTCGCCCACTTCCATGAGCGTGGGCTCACAACCCCCACCCATAGATTCCTTCGGGGGCTGCTATAGTTCTACAAGATTGAGCTGCAGCCTCTCAATCCTAATAGGATCTAGCACATGACGGCATTTGTCGCACTGTACAAAGGATTCTTGGGGATCAGCCCCCACTTTGACTTGTGGAGGTATTTCCTCGCCGTCAACCTTCGAATGAAGAGGGAGAAGGGTGGCAGGCAGGAGCTACACATGCCAATGGGGTGCACTGGCATCCTACTTCAAAACAATCGGGTCAGTGAGTACCTGTCCATGCAGCTCTCGACGTCCAACAAGGGGTGACACTCATAGTGGTTCTACCTCAAGAATGACGCCACCGCCCCTCTACTAGAGTTCATTGGGCGCCTGATCGAAGAGGCCCTAGAGCAGTGGAGGAAGTGGGGCATCCTAGAGAAAGACAAGAAGAAGATCTAAGACCACATCGTCGCCATCCACATTCTAAAGGAGAATGAACTAAAAGGGTCAGGCGTCATTGGGGCTTACCATGCGAGGAGGGTGGCACCATTGATGACGCGTGTGCTCCCGTTATATGTGATGGCGCCCGACCGAGGCATCGTTCGATGAAACGGCACTCGTCGAGGGAACGCTCCCCAACTTCGAGATCACGCAACGTATTAAGGAGGTGATGGAGCCTTTGTGGGATGATGTGGGCACTACCCTCAACTTCATCTACCTGGTGCTAGGGCATCCTCCGATACGGCCAAAGCCAGGCTATGTTGTCCTTATAAATTTCCATTTCTCTTGCCTCCTCTTCAATTGATTTCTTGACCCTATGAGACTGACTTTGAGAGGGGCTGGACCAGCTGAGGGACCTCATCCTCACAGATCACCTAGCACCGTTGCTGAGGGATTTGGCCATGAGGGTGGCAAATCACACTAAGGGTGAGCAGTTGAGGAAGGCGAAGGAGGAGAAGAAGAGGAAGAAGCAGTAGAAGCTGCGGGCATGGGAATGAGGGGAGGACACTGATGATGATGACAATGGTGATGATGATGAGGTGATGGAGGAAGTAGAAATGGTAGCCGACGATATAGAGTGGGACAACCTAGAAAATGAGGATGCATTGACAGACGTCGGTTTGTCCTTGTAGGCGTTAGGACCCATCCTATTCCATGGAGCAGAGGGCACATCTGGGGAGCCGGTGGAGGCGGGCCATTCTAATGATGCCCCTAGGAACAGATAGAGATGGGACGTGCCATCGGCCTACCCTAGGAGCCAACAGAGGTGGGCGGCTCTATCATTGCGCCCGAGGTGCCAGTGGAGGTGGGTGGCTCCACTGTCATGCTCCATGAGCCAAGGGGAGCGAGGTGTTTCACCAATGTGCCCGAGGAGCTGCCAAGGGCGAGCCCCTCTACTCAAGAGTAGGGGGTCGGCTTGAAATGGCCTCGTTTCAACAAGGGGGGCAAAGGTCGAGGGGTTCATCCCCCAAACGCATCTGCCGCCCAACGGCGCTAAGGTGAGTTATTAATTCCTCTGTTTTTCCTATTTTAGTCAGATTTCATCATGACTTATGTTTTTCATCCCTTGCAGCATTGGCATGCAGCAGAATCCTTTGGCGCTGGCACCAAAGAAGAGCATCACCCTCCAATCGAGGCGGCAGCCGTCGGCTGGTGTCGTGCCCATTTTGGGCGGGAGCGGCGCTAGTGTGACTACGTCGTTGGCCGATTAGGCACCGCCCATGGTGGTGTCTATGGCCTCAGTGGGATGGGCGGATGTGGGCATTCAAGGGGCGCCTTTGAAGGTCGTGGAGCAGCCGGTGACGGTCATGGTACCACTACCGACGGTGGGACAGACAGGGCTGCCGACCGCGCCCGTGGCACCGACCATGGTGGGTGCGGTGCAGCCAATCATGACCCCGTCGACGCAAGTGGAGGTGGTGGTGGCCATGATAGTTGGAGCCTAGCCTAATCTTCAAGGCATGCTCAATGACTTCCCTCAGAATGCCAGGCAAGTATGAGGGTCTCCACACAAAGATGTCTCTGGTTGTGCGGAGGAAGTTGTAACGGAACCGCCCAATTTATACAAGATCAAGTACGGCTATCCCCGCTAACATGTTGACACACACATACTTTCACTCATATAAACCCAGTAGTCCGCCGAGGGTCCCAAAAGACCTCGGTAAATCAACATCACAACTAAGATCGCATGATTAAGCAAATACACATCACATACGCAGAGTTGTAGCGAAAATAATATTACAAATGGGTTCACAAATAATAGTACAAGTTTGGGTTTCAAAACCAATTATTGAAAACAACATAGCTTTCAAATGATTACATTAATATAAGTTCTAAATACATTGCTAGTATAAGTGACATCCTCAGACAAAAGCATATAGACGAGAAGTAAATATAGAATCACCGAGCCCACCGGCAGTTAGCCACCATCTTCAACAGGCCGAGAACTCCACCTGCAACATGGTGGGATAAACCCTGGGTACTCGAATGTACTTAGCCAGACTTATCCGTCGGAAACCAAAACAAATGACACCAAGGATCAAGCATAGCTTAATTTAGTAGATCTGGCTGGACAACCTTTTTGCATAAAAGCTTGAGTAACCATTAGCATTATTCACCTATACTAGCAGTGACTTTTAGCCATTACCTACCATCTATATTAGCACATGTACTAATCAATCACTTGATTAAGTTGCAAACAATAATAACCATATCAGGTATTTCATAGCTCATTGTCATTATCATTATCATCATCATCATCATCATTTAACCATATCTTTAAATTTAGTGAATCTACGTTGTCGCTGCTCAGTCAAGTTCTCACTATCTGGGAGAGACGACGATTTGAATCGATTCCTATCCAGCTGGAGGGGTATTCCTAACACAAACCCTGCTTCCCCCATCAGGGTCACAAACAAATCACCTTTGGTACAATTCAGGAGTCGCGGGTCCAATCAGTGCTGCAAAACCAGAGAACCACTCTGACATGAGTGCTCGGTGACTTAACCCACCCTTAGGCTTATGCCAATGGTTCTCCACACATCCTTACTACCATCTAGATTGTGACCAACTGCTCGCGTCCCTGGCCTGAATCGAGCTACTAGGCTTCGTGGTCGGAACGACTTATCCAGCCAGCTAAGTGTTAGGCTACGTTCAACATGACATGAGGACGTACAACGTATCAGTCCTTAAATGACACAGATGGGAATAGATTCACACCCAAGACCTCCATGCCTTGTTGCTGCACTAACGTCATCCCGTCCGGTCTCTTTTCATTATTAACACATGATTCTTTTTCATGATAGAAAATATAGCCAACCGTGACCAGAGCTCATCCTACATCTCATACGTGACAGGAAATCACCCGACTTCTACCGGTCTAAGCATAGCTAAGCATCATTCGATCCTACACTTAATTAGGATTCATAGGATTTTATCTAGACAAGGTAAGGATATAATGCAACAATTGGTTCCAACCAATTCCTATACTTAATGCATCATCAACAATAAAAGATACTCAAGATATTTGTAAAAACATGGGAGACTTAGAATACTTCGGAGCTTGTCTGGGATCCAACACTAGGTTAGTGTTTGTTAGATGACACTCGCTTGGTGAGCATCTCCCGTCCTAGCACTTGTCCAGTCCTTCCACCTTTGGGATAGGTCCACCATACACCGTCTTCGGGTTTGGCTCCATATCACATCCTTTACGTGGTTCATCTAGCGTACCTAAATGAGATGCAAGATGCATGTGTATGAATGTGATGAATGGTAACACAAGATGCATCACATAAGCATTTAAGACAAACACAAGATTATGCAAGACATAGACACCAATAGCTATTTAACTAACATCACACAACTAACTATAGAGAGCAAGCACATCAAGCATGACACAAGTTTAACAAGGTCACAAGTATCATAACTTGACCATCAACAAGGGCATAAGCCACACTTAGCAACACATGGAGTAAACAACCACAACTAGCATATGTCTATTTCTTGACTCGAAACAACAGCTTTATGTTTGGATCATAACTAGAGTTATACAAATCCAATAGCCATGCAACAAGACATTCTGGAAATCTTATGAAATTTTCTACAATTCATATTTAATCATCTTAGCATGATTCTCAAGTTAACTAAGTCAAATATACCCATTTACAGAAACTGGTCCACAGTTGACAGAGAGCAGCCATTTCTGAAAATCAACTTTAAACAGGCATAACTCACAAACCACAAGGCCAAATACCACCAAATATTAACAAAAGCTAGATACATGAATTATCTACAACTTTTGTATAAACAAGTTTCACAACAAAGCACATTATCAAGAAGAACTTTGCTAGGTTCCCAGATCTGTCCATAAACCACATCGGCAAGAAAATAATTATTAACTTATGTTGCAAACACATAATTGGGCAAAACCAACTTGACTAACATTTCACACATGACTAAAGAACACCAGAAAGCATGGTGCTCACCTCTAAATAAATTTTCTTAAAGCATTTCTTAATTTATTTAGACATCAAGGTGTATTTATGAACATATACCAAAAATGCACAATAAATTCTACAAAAATTACAGTAGCTCACCTATCCTCTCAGTAGTCTACTATACAAATTACATACCATTTGCAAAAGTATAGCTGCCTCTATGAAAAAGACAATTTGTTGTTGCAAGAAGTCATGTGAGAGCGAGATAAACCAATAACTCACTCATACTTCATCCAATACTCATAAAATTTTTACCACACATCAACTATCACATGAGTAGCATGCCACAAAAATTTCACTTCATTTGGAGCCCTAGATCTGCAGTTATGGAAAATAACAAATTCAATTAGCATTACAACCTTACTGCACAAATCTATTTTTACAGCAAAATATTTAAACTAAAACATGCCATATTATAGATCTAATGCATAGACAATTTCACAAGGATTCCAAAAAGTCCTCATTTACTATTTTATGATTTTTATACTAATTACAATGAATTTTCAAAGTTCATCATTCAAATCTGTAAAAAGCAAAAGAAAGGACATGTAAGTCTTGCATCGGGGTCCTTGCAGAAAATAGAAATTAAATGCTAGCGGAACGGTCCTTCACAGCACTATTCAAATGAGTCATGGTTTCTTCACTTAACCCCCTAGAAAACCTTCTATTTCCACGCGCGGTCCTTCTTCTTCTTCCAACCGAACTGAGCAGAGGAGGACATTGGGGCCGGCCGGTGGCCGATTCGGCCGGCTGGAGAGGGGCGTCGGCGGCCACAGAGGGGCGATGCGCTGGGGCTTGGCCATAGCCAGCTGTGGCCACACCTGGCCCAAGCCAGCCAAGCTGCAGGCAGCAGCAGCGCAGCAGCTGAGCAGCGCCAGGGCACTGCCGGCAGCGGTGGCTTCGGCGATGGCAAGCGCACTGTGGTTCTTGGCTCCGTCTAGGGCTTAGGGAGGCGGTTGCGGAGCTGTAGGCATACTCGGTGGCGGTGCTGGAGGGCTGCAGGAGAAGGAGCAGCGGTGACAAGGGAGTTTGGCCATGGTGGCCATGGCGGCCGTGCTCTGGCACGCGCGCAGGCGCGAGGTTAGAGCGAGAGGGGCGATGGGGAGCGCAGAGGGAGTGAGCAGAAGTGGAGGGGGAGCCTCTGCCACTGCACCGATGTGAGGAGGAAGGAGCATGAGACACACAGTAGGGCACACATTGGCAATGGCGGGGCGCGTGCTCACGCATGCTTGCCACGCACAGGCCACGCGGCATCCTTTGGGGCATTTCCGCGAATAGTTGGCGGGCGACCGAGTGGCCGGCGTGGAACGCATCTTTGGGACGTCTATGGGCCGAATTTGACAATGGCCCCAAAACGAAGTTTGCTTCTTTCCTGACGCTCTACATTTCTTATTTAAGGAACCAAGTCATTAGAGCTTTGGATCAGCGGGTAATTAAGCCTCAATATGATAGTGTCAACATGTTGATAACGGTCACGGGAACTCGCCTTCGGAGGTCAAAACTCGGTTAAACTCAGTGTAACTTTTTGTATGCTCTTCTCCATAATATAACCTTCAACTTTTATTTTTGGACCAACTCAAGTTGCTTAGCAAAATTTGGAGAACGCGGGATGTCAATGTCGATGTCGGTGAATTCTGGACTGCAAACACTGTCGGGTTGATTTGAGCTTTTCTATTAGACTTTGAGCCTTGTTTTGATCCATTTTGAAATCGAATCATGACTTGGTCTTTTAACAAAGTTTGTTATAATCAAACTTTTATTCAACTTTCATTTTTGGTCAAACCTTATATCTAGTCCGGAGGTCAACTTTATTTCTCGGTCAACGCAAAGCCCTTTTTGCTATAGAATCTAGGGTTTCCATTATTTTTGGATATTTTCTCCACCTTTGCTCAACATGAACCCTTCATAACTTTTATTATAGAGTTCAATTAGAGTCATTTGGGCAAGGTTGCAAGGTTTGGTTGATGACCTATAATTCCATTCACTTAATAGTGCAATTCAAACAAAGATTATAACTTATCATTTCATGTGACTTTTTTATTCCAAACTTCACAAAACTTTTCCACTGGTCAGGATGGATGCATGTTGATGTAATGTACATGTAATGAGCATGTTTAACATTACTCTTGCATAATCTTAACAAGGGTACACATTGTAAGTAAATGTGTGTTGTCCAAGTTTAAGTTGGAGCTCACTCATGTAGATTTCACCTTGACACCTTCATCACCACTTAACATGTCATGTTTGAGCTTAAACCCATTTCTTAACTGGTGACAAACACCTGGGGTGTTACAACCTTCCCCCCTTAAAGGAATTGTGTCCTGAGATTTAGGACGAAAGACTTTTATGGAAGAGAGACATGTTACCAGTTTCCAATATCAGCGATAGCTTTAGGCTACATAGCATTCAAGCATCAGAGGGACTAAATTGGTCGAGATAACTTTCTATACTTGTTCTTTGTAGTAAATTTTTGTCAAAAGAATTTCGTTCATTGGCTTTCATAAAGCATTGTTACATTAGAAGGAATCCAAGATAGCACTGTCCTACGTACTTCGTCCTCGATGTACGAAGAGCTATACAAACGTAGACTAAATACTTGTAGCATATACTTCCCTAGTGGATATAGCATGGACCATATGGACTTTGCACTAGATCATAATCTTCTAAAGGATACTCATTGCAATGGTTCCATGTGTGCAGTTCTCTTTCTTTGATAACAATATTGTATGGTCTGAGTCTGCCGAGTGAGTGGTAAACGTAATAGCTGACTCTGTTGGCTCAACGTTCATGATGATCATTCCTTAGGGAGCCTTTGGATCCAAGTTGCAACAGTGATCTGGGTTGAATCTGATGCAACTCTTGGGTAAAAACACATATAAGGTACCAAAGGCATGTCAGCATTGGAGAACCATTGACGCAGAAGGATGTTAGCGAGGCTTGGAGGACAACACAAGTTGCAAGTAATCACAAAACTAGGGACTAGTTCACTACCAAGCAGGTTAAGTACAATTTGCCTTCGTGGTGCAGTTGCACAGCAAGTTGGGTCGACTTGCATCATAGCAAAACCAGCTTTCTTAAACTATATTTATCGTCGAGGCTTCCATTCTTAGGCCAATCAATATCTCAAAAACCATAATCCAAAAATCTATGGTTTGACACCTTTCCAATTACTTTCGAATTGCAAGGGCACAATTTGACTTCTAGAACACCTTGACTGCTCACGCATTGCTGATCTAAGAGGGCCAAAGCAAGGCACATAGGGGTGCAATTAGTCTTCTCAAGGGTATAGAGGGTTGTCTAACAGCAATACACCTACAAGTTGTAATTTCTTGGCATGAATTACAAACACAACCGTCTAATGCAAAGGATGATCGCAGTCACAACGAAATTGCAAATTCTGTACCCTTTTGTTTTCTATTCATATTTCACAAACTACTGCTCCAATATGCACAAATTTTGGTGGGCATGTAGATCCATGGGTCTTCTAACTACTCACCAAAATTCAACTCAACCGGACACCGTTTGACCATCCAAACAATTCATCTACCAAAACTGCTCTGTTCTGAAATGGCAGCAAACTAAGCCGACAAGATATCTCTCAAATCCGATGTTTTACTCAACCAATACTCAAACCAACTTAAGACATTGAAGGGTCCTAAGAACGGAATGAGATCACCAAGTTTGGGGTCAATCCAACTTCGTTTGAGTCACTAATCGTCGGCTTAAAGATAACCGGTTTAGTGCCACAAAATCTAGACATATTTCGTGTTCTCCCTTTTCTTTGCTTCACACGTTGAGGTGTGTGTTTTGCACTCTCTAACCTTTCTCATAGCAGCAGCAGCCTTTCCCTAGCTGAGGATGGAGGCTAGAGTTTTCCTCACATGCTTCTCTGGTAACACTTCAACCATCATTCTAGACACCAACTTGACTATGCACAAACATTGGACTTGTGGGTTGTTTTCGCAGGGCACAAAGCATTATTCCACATGTAGGGCATTCCTACATAGACAAGGAACCGTTTCTGAATATTCTCTAGCACTTGGTCCAATAGAACCTTGAACAAATCTGTTTGTGGTACCTAGTGGCACAATGATGCTGATCGAAACTAGGCACATGCTTTCTCTAGTTCTTCACTTAGCTGATACAACATCTTGCATTGCTGAACGTCCTTGTTGTTTCTTTGCTTAACATCGTTCTATGAGACATAGTCTTCATAGCTACCAATAAGTCGCTACCTAGCTGGAGATTAACCTTACTATGGGTAACTAATCAGTTGTTTCTCAACACTCAAAGTTCCAAATTCTTACTCTTGACCACAACAATAATTACAATCGAGGCACAAACAGACGGTCACCATCGAAGTCTATAGATAAGGAGTCACACTAGAGATGGTTGATTTCAACTGTATGACCATCATGCACCTACAGATCAAGAACTTGAACAGGAGGTTCATGAGCACCTGGTGACCTATTACACCACATGATATCGCCATCCATTATCATTAGATTGATAACTTATCCAACATTAAGTGTTGGGTACCTTTCTGATCCAACATGGATGACATAAGTTGCTCATCAGATGATCGATGTCATTACAGGGACAGTTAGGTAGAGTCGCTTGTTTACCACCTCTTGCAGTCTGTTAATGCATATGTTGGTGACTAGTTCTTCAAAGGTTATCCTTTTTTGTGACTTCAAAAGGAAACTCTACTACTTTCGGTCTAATATATGGATGGATTGGATCTTTGATAAGATATGGAGAGATAACCAAGGAAGAGCTCATGTGAAAATAACACATCGGTGCAGTTCGGCAATGGATCATGACTAGAAACCTCGATACCGGCGCACACCTAGCAGCACAACCATGTGCCGGTTGGCCACAAGGAGGCCCTAGGTTCTATCATGGCACCGTAGTTGCTACTCATAACATCATTACTGATCACACACCCAAAGTGAATTTTCAAGTTGCACAGATTGGGTCATAAGAATAGGCACTATGCAAAGGAGGGATAGCAAACAAAGGTAGTCACAAGGTTAGGACTCCACAAGGAGGCGATCTGAAGATCAAAACACAGCGCAAAAGAACATAGCCTAATCGCCGAAGGCTACTAAGCAGGGGACTTCTTGCCTAATTTCCATATATGCCTCGTGTCCACCAAAGTGATTACCAGATAAAGATTAACATGAGATTTGGTCTTGTCGAGCAACAACATAAGATCAAGACTGATAAACATCCAGAGACTTGAAAGAGTTGGAGACAAAATACACGAGATTCGAGGGATAGAGCCATTGCACTGACTAGGGATTCAGTTGATAAAGCAATGACATGATCTGTGAGGAAAAGGTTCCAAAGCCAGGGCAGATAGCGATTAGCGTTGCAATAGCTCATCAGTAGGAGAAAGAGCAATGAGGTCCGACAAGGATTTTTGAGCAGGGTCCTCCCACACAGGAGCGGGACAACCACGACACATGCAAGCATTCAAGGGAACTAAGCTTGGGCCTACGGTTCAAGCAAGGCATAGATACACAAACGTTCAAGGGCTAGTGACCACGTCTATAGGCTCAGGCTCCCAAGAGAGAACCTAATTGGAGACGACAACCGTGCGATTATGTAACTTGAGCGTTGTTCTAGGATAAAGCTATTTGACACTCATATGCTTACCGAGGACAAACGAGGTGACAACTATGGCACTAATTAGATAACAAACATTTACCAGACAAGATTTAACTACAAGCTTGGCCCAAAACCAAAGCAAGCTAAAGCATCCACTTAGTATATGCACAGAAAACTGAACAGCAGTACAGTAGGCACATGTTTCAAGCATAACTAAAGTTGTAGGCATCAAACAAAGGTGATCCTAGACTTTAGGTAAAGCTTATTAAGTTGTCTATAACTTTCTTATTATCATATTAAGATGATCCTACAGCTAACAAGACCAAACAAGACAAAGAAGACATCTCTGCCCAGATTTGGACAGATTCTGTGATTCCATTTTGCAAGCTCATAACTGGAGATTTAGATCACCAAAAGCAGTGCTATTAGACATTTTGGAAAGCTTAGAAAAATTACTATACTTCTTGTACTATTTCCAAGAAATAATTCTATATGCACACAGGTAAAACAAACCAAATATTCAGATCTGTTCAGAACATAAGCAAAACCTGACAACAAACTTCTAAAATTCATAACTCCTAAACCATAAGGCCTGTGGTCATGAAATTTTAGGACAAGCAAGATACGAAAGTTAGCTATGACTTTGGTATTCTCCATAACTATAGAAAACACCGTTATGATCATGAAAACATCACTAGTACAGAAACTGTTCTAGCAGCCAACGTCCCACAAGCAAAACAAAACTTGCCTTTGTTCTACTTAACAACAGAGCACACAAACATGTTATTCGAGCAGCTCTAAACATTGTTACCTTAGAACAACAATAAATTAATTTTAGTCATAAGAATCACAAGTACTTAAGTGAGGCCTAAAGCATTTGCAAAAGCTTGTAAGAGCAACATACCCACCACTTGGCTAAAGTAGAGGACATTCATAGGTTTAAGCATCACAATTATTTCTAGCAAGGCTAAGCACACACTTTTCTCAAGCACTTCCTATTCAAGCAACATGGAACAAGGCATTCTTGTTTAACTCCACACAAGGAAGATAGTGCAACACATCGATCACAAGTTACTTAGTACTAGAACAAAGGGAGGGAAGCATATTTATGCACAAGTACAATCATGATGCATGCTCATCCTATTTGTCCTCATGAAATTGCTAGCCTAAGGTGGCAATCACGTTCTATGTCGGTGGCATAACACGTACTCTCTCGATATATAGCTAGTCATCAGCTACATTCAATCTATGCATTCATGGTTAGCGTACCTGTAGGAAAATTCATTGTAGCCCATCCCCACAAGAGATAAATTTACAGTGCCTTACTAATGCTATCAAAGGACTACTATAAAAATTTCATGTCATTTTACCAAGTAGAACATCCTATACAAAAATGACAAGACAACAAGGCATGAAATAGCATAAATGGAAAACCTTATTGAAAAGTGTCAAACAACAGATTTCCTATTTTTCTTAGCATCCATATGGTACTAGGATTACCTCCAACAAATTTCATGAATTTTGGATTCATAAATAATTTATAAAAATTTACACAAGGATCTTCTAATTATAAAAGAAAAATCTATAACTACAACTCTACACATGCACTCATCTTCAAATTTTTACCAGAGCTCATATATGCTAAGACTAGCTTACCACAAAACTTTCATAATTTTTGGAGCACAGGAACTCTAGATATAAAATAAACAAATTTGAATGCATTCAAAAGCACATTTCAAATCCCTATTTAAATCTCCAAAAATTTCTACTGTAAATGTCAAGAACATATTTTTCCTAAATACTACACTTCCTAAGGAACACTAACAAATTTATTTCACAATTTTTGAAGCTACCAAACTAAAGATACAAAAATTACAAAACATATGAAATCTACATTCAAAATGAACTGGCTTTAATACATGGAGTCGCTGACAAGCGGGACCCACTGGTCAGTTGACCCCACCTATCATTGAGACAGAAACAGAGCCGGCGGCGCTACTCTACGGACGCGGCCAGAGCTCGTCGATGGCAAACTTGCCGGCGGTAACATCTTCACAGCATGACCTACTCGACCTAGCGCATCTATTGAACCACTTGGCTGGCCCTATCGTCGATGCCAGTGATGACGGTGGCGGCCATGGCGGAGTGGAGGTGCGGGCCGACGGCGAGACGCCGGTGGAAGCTACAGCGGCTCAATCAAACGCTACGCCGAGCATCACCGAGCTACAGCGGACCTAGCTAGCGCCCTATCGTGGCTTGGGATGGTCAATGGCAACGTGGCCACGATGACAGGCTAGCGGCGGAGCTCCGGCGAGCCTTTGCACGGCGCGGTGGCTTACCAAGTGCTATCAGCGGGCATGGGAGGAGGCAGTGGGTTGCTGGGGAGCTGGTGGTGCTGCTGTGGTGACGATTGGGTGGCTCGGCGCGAGCTAGCGCATGGCTATGGCGACAGCAGAGGCGAGGAGATGCTCGGCTATTGCTGTGGGCGCTGCCAGTGATGAAGGAGAGTCGAGAAATGCAAAATGAGGGCGCGGACAGGAGCGGGCGGGTGGTGGCGTGATAATGCCATGCTCAGGCACGTCGTGGCCTGCGCGGTCAGGGCAATGGCGACACACAGCCATCGCGACCTCCACACAGCGTGCGGATCCTGTCGGTGTTGGCCACTGAAGATTTCAATTCAGTCAATTCAGTTAAGCAAGGCCGAGCCTGACGATGAGTTTTGCAATCCAGTTAACTGAGAATCCGTGGCTCCGTTGTGCAAACATCCTAAACCGAATTGGTAGACCTATGTACCAGCTTCAACTATTGTTCAATAATCGTGTTCTAATTCCCAACCAACATTGAGTAAAATCAATCCAAAGTCGGGCTGACAGCACTGTCAGTGATCAAGACTTAGAAAAATTTTGTTAAGTGTTGAAATCTTGATTCTTCTGACTTTTGTGGGACCAATTCAAGCATGTTAGAAGCTAAATCAGTCAATGACCTAAAAATAAAAGTTGTTCCTTATGTCAAATACTACAACTTTGCTTTAGTGATCTCCTCCATGCAAGGTCTCTAACACCTAGTTCAAACTTGGTCAAACATGTCACATTTACATGATGATACACATCAAAGCATGGCTTAATGACCTTTTTACCCCTAACCATGAATATCAAAGTTGTTCATAAAGATACTCTAAACATGTTTAAGCAATTTGCAAGGTCATTCAATCATTTCATGTAGTAGTCACTCATAGGGCTAGTTAGTGTAATCATAAGAAAGCTTAAGTGTTGGTTCATGAAATGCAACCATGAACAAGGTCCTATTTGCTACCCTAGGTGTTGCTACATGTTTGTGTGACTCACATCCACCAAGTACATGTGTCCACTCATGATCATATGCATAGACACATGGAGACATGAAATAACGAGAAAAGTTGCATATGTTTAAGAAACATGCGATAATAAGCAAACGTTGCAGATGTTTCAATCCAATGTTTCAAGTGTCAAAGCTTATATATGAATGCTTTATGATCATGCTCATGCTATGCAAGTCAAGTTATGCAAGGCTAACACCCAAGGTGTTACAGCCCCTCCCCCTTATAAAAATCTTGTCCCGAGATTTGCAAGACCTACTATTCTTGGAAAAAGGCGGGATAAACTTCTCGTAAATAATCTTCTCTCTCCCACATAGCATCTTATTCACTATGATTGTTCCACACCACCTTATAGAACTTAATAATCTTACTCCTTATCACTCTCTCCATCTCCTCTAATACTCGAATTAGCTTTTCTTCATAGGTCAAATCCGATTGAAGCTGCACGTTGGCGGGTGCAATAGCTTCTTCAGGTACTCGAAGACATTTCTTCAACTAAGAAACATGGAACACATCAAATATTGCACTCATCTCTAGTGGAAGTTGTAACTTATACGCAACATTTCCTTTTTGTTCCAAAATTTTGTATGGCCCTACATATCTTGGTGAAAGCTTCTTTTTCATCCCAAATCTCTTCACACCTTTCATGGGTGATACTCTCAAGTATACATAGTCACCCACTTCAAAAGTCAGTGGTCTTCTTCTTTTGTTAGCATAACTCTTTTGTCTTGATTGAGCTGCCTTCATATGTTGTTGGATGATATGTACTTGCTCTTCGGCTTCATTGACAAAGTCAATACCAAAGTATCTCCTTTCACCGGGCTCAATCCAGTTCAATGGAGTTCTACATTTTCTGCCATACAAGGCTTCAAATGGAGCTATTTTGATACTCGCTTGATAACTGTTGTTATAGGAGAACTCAGCTAAAGGTAACCATTTTTCCCATGAACCTTTTGAAGATATAACACAAGCTCTAAGTAAATCTTCTAGGATTTAGTTCACTCGCTCTGTCTGTCCTGAAGTTTGCAGATGATAAGCTAAACTTCTGATTAGCTTTGTTCCCAAAGCCTGGTGTAAGTGCTCCTAGAAATGAGCTATGAACTATGGTCCTCGATCTGAGATTATAGTCCTAGGTACTCCATGCAGTCTCATGATCTAGGAAACATATAACTCAGAGTATTTCCCCACGTGATATGTTGTGTGAACTGGTACAAAATGTGCTGACTTGGTGAGACGGTCAACAATTACCCATATTGAATCGTGACCTTGTGGCATCATTGGAAGGCCTGTGATAAAGTCCATGCTGATTTCCTCCCATTTCCATCCTGGAATAGGCAATGGCTGAAGTAGTCCCAAAGTTTTCATATGGATAGCTTTTACTCTACTGTAGTTATCACACCTAGCAACATAGGCTGCGATCTCTTTCTTCATCTTAGTCCACCAAAAACGGGTTTTTAAATCTTGATACATTTTACTACTACCCGGATGGATGGACAATTTGGACGAGTGAGCTTCAGCTAAAATTTGGTTCCTCAGCTCACGGTCTTTTGGTACCACTAGTCGGCCCTCAAACCATAAATCACCTCTTTTGTCCAATCTGAAATGTTTGATTTCCTGCTCTTGCATTTTTCTCTTGATGTGACTTATTCCTACATCTGTCTGCTGTAGCTCTATGATTTTGCCCTCAAGTGAACAACTGATTGTGATATTGTGTAGTACAGCAGGATGTAACAAGCTGAATCCATCTTCCAACAATGCTTTCACAGTGTTGCAATGGGACTTCCGACTGAGTGCATCGGCTACTACATTAGCTTTACCCGGATAGTAATGCACTTCTAAATTGTAGTCCTTAATCAATTCTAACCATCTTCGTTGTCTCATGTTCAGCTCTGGCTGGGTAAAGATATACTTGAGGCTTTTGTGGTCAGTATAGATATGACATACATTGCCCAACAAGTAATGTCTCCATATCTTTAATGCATGGACAACGGCTGCAAGTTCCAAATCATGTGTAGGGTAGTTGACTTCATGTTTTCTCAATTGCCAAGAAGCATATGCAATTACTCTTCCTTCTTGCATAAGCACACATCCCAAACCTATTCCTGAGGCATCACAAAATACATCAAAAGGCTTTTTAATGTCTGGTTGTGCTAGCACAGGTGCTGTAGTCAACAAAGTTCTAAGGGTGTGAAAAGCTGCTTCACATTCTGGTGTCCATTTGTACTTCTCATCTTTCTGTAGTAGTCTGGTCATAGGCTTAGCTATCTTTGAGAAATCTAGAATGAACCGACGATAATATCCTGCTAACCCTAGAAAACTCCAAACTTCATGAACCGAACTTGGGGCTTTCCAATCCATTACCTCTTGTACTTTTGATGGGTCTACTGAGATTCCATCTCTTGATAAAATGTGACCTAAGAAAGGTACTTTGCTCAACCAAAATTCACATTTGCTAAATTTTGCATATAGCTTATGCTCCCTCAATCTGGATAAAACAACCCTCAGATGCTCTTCATGATCTGACTCATTTTCTGAATAAATCAATATATCATCGATAAACACGACCACAAACTTATCAAGTTCGGGCATGAATACTGAGTTCATCAGGTACATGAAGTAGGCTGGAGCATTTGTTAGTCTGAAAGACATAACCAAATACTCATATAAGCCGTACCTAGTAGAGAAAGCAGTTTTAGGTATATCCTCCAGTCTGATCTTTATCTGATGGTAGCCTAATCTCAAGTCAATTTTGGAGAATACCTTTGCCTTTGCTAGCTAATCGAACAAGATGTCAATGCAGGGCAACGGATATTTGTTCTTGATGGTCACAGCATTGAGTGGTCTATAATCTACACACATTCTCAGTGACTTGTCCTTCTTTTTCACAAATAAGGCTGGACATCCCCATGGAGATGAGCTAGGTTGGATAAGACCCTTGTCCAATAGATCTTGCAATTGAACCTTAAGTTCCACTAACTCATTGGGTGGCATTCTATAGGGCCTTCTGGATATGGGTGTCGTACCTGGCACTAACTCGATCTTAAATTTCACATCCCTATCCGGGGGTAGACCTAGTAATTCCTTAGGAAATACATCCAGAAAATCACAAACCACTAGGATATCACAAAGTGTGGTGGTTTGGATAGCACAGGCTAAATGTTGGGGTTCGAAATCGCGGGAGAGTGGTACTAGAAAAGCATTCCATCCCGTGGGTTCCCTCAATATAATAGTGCGGGTGCTAGTGTCAATAAGAACACCATGATCCTTCATCCAATTCATGCCTAAGATTACACTTATCGATAACCCAGGCAATATTATCAAATCTGTTGTGTACTCCCTCCCTTGTATAGAGATGAGCATATTTTTGACTATCTTTTTGGTAATAACAGTTCCCCCTGCTGAACTTATGTTAAAACCCCCTTTGCTTACTTCAATTATTTCTTGATCATGTCTAGATGCAAATGCTTGACTCATAAATGAATGAGAAGCTCCTGAATCAAATAAAACAACAGCGGGATGCTTGTTGACGAGAAACATACCAGCCGTGACAACTTCTCCGGCGGGCACTTCCTCCATAGCGGTATAATGCACTTGTCCCTGACATGCCCTGGCATTCGCTTGTCTCTGATTGTTCTGATTCTGGTTGCTATTCTTCTTGGGGTGGGGGCATTCCTTGGACCAATGACCCAGTTGGTTGCAGTTGAAACATGGTTGATTACTTCTAAATCCGGTGGAGCTATCCTGACTACCATTTCCTTTTGGTAAGGCAATCGTGAACGCCATACAGAATGGTTTTGGTGGCCTATTATTCTGAGCTTTAGGTGGTTGAGGCCTAAACTTGGGTGCAGGTGGATGGAATTGTGGCCTAGCTATGATAGGCGCTTTTGACTGGAAAGATTTGGATGCACCGGCCTCATATGCCCTCTTGCGACCCTTGGCAACTACATGCATGTTGTTGTGGTTTTCTTGGGTCAAGGCATCACTAATAAACTCATTGTACGTGGCACACCTAGAATTTGCCATGGTCTTCATAAGTTTAGTACCTAGACCTCGCTTGAAACTCTCTATCTTTTTCTCTTCAGTATCCATGAAACTTGGAGCATATCTAGACAAGTTGTTGAATGCGTGCATATATTCTATGAGTGACTTTGTTCCTTGAGTGAGCCTCATAAATTTGGCCGCTTTCATGCGCATCAGGCCCGGGGGAATATGGTGTCCCCTAAAAGCCAGCTTGAACTATTCCCAGGTCACTCGCGCGTTAGCAGGCAAAGACGACAGGAAATGTGTCCACTAGATCCCTGTTGGTCCTTGCAATTGATGAGAAGCATACTCAGCTTTCAGATGCTCGGTGACCCTCAGCAGTCAAAATTTCTACTCAATGGATTTAGCCACTCATCAGCCTGTAGTGGTTCCTCAGCCACCTTGAAGATTGGAGGCTTCGTATCCAGAAACTCCTTGAATATACTATGCTGATTTGGCTCGGCCCCTGGTTGATGTGGGTGGCCCCGAGCAGTGTTTTGCGTGATGAGGCACAAAGCTTCCTCCATTGTCCTTTGGCTCCTTAGGAACTGGGTAAAGAACTCTTGAGCTGACGGCGGCGGTGGGGGTGGCAAGTCATCATGGTTGCCATCTTGGCTACCACTAGCCCCAGCACGGGTGCGTGTCATCTGCGAAGTTGCAACAATAAGCGATTATTGGTTGATGTCAAGAGACTACAGATGAATTAGGTACTCATGCCAAACTAAAATTACTGGAGAAAATCCTCAAAATCATAATAAAAATAGAGGCATAACAATTCATTCTCGCAACATGACATCCCCAATTTCACCACTTATCGTGCTTATAACGCATGCAAATTTAAATCATGATTACCAACAAAGGACTGGAATTGCATTGATGTTCAACTAAATGTGCGATTAATCAACATTACATGATAGTCAGGTTACTAATGCCAATTTCAAACTACAGGTCCATTACATGAATAAAGGTGATACATTAGACCTTCCACTAAGTACTAAGCGATCTAATCCTCATCATGATCACTATCGAGGTCAGACGTAGGATCATCTCCTTCCTCAGGCTCCACTTCTTCTTCAGGCTCCACTTCTTCTTCTTCCTCATCCTCTTCTAGATCCATCTCTACGGCTCTAGGTGGGACATAAGGGTGGAGCTGATTATTCAGCAGATGAACCTCCTCATGTAGGTTATCATTGTATTCTTTCGCATTGGCCAGCTGCTGCCCCAGCTCGAACTGTCGAGCTCTCAGAACATCTTCCCTAGACCAGGCTGCATTCCTTTGGTGAGTTAACCGAGTCATCTCTACAGTGAGCCTCTCAATCTTGGTGTCGTGCTCCCTCTAAAGCTGACGTCGGTCCTCGCGGGCATGACCAAGAGCACCTGACACACGTCTGAGGCTACCTTCAACTCCATCTAACACTCTCATTACTGCGAACATGGCGCTCATGGAAGGGTTATCGCTGTTCTACCCTTCTGCTGCACCAATCTCCAAGGATCTTCCTCTTGCCTGCTGCCATGAGTCAGTGGAGGGGTTACCCCTCGGAAAGACTCCAACCAAAGCGGCTGCCAGCTCCTGAGGAAAACAATCCATGATATCCCTTAGGATCCCAAAGGCTGCCCTACCAGCTACTTCTTCAGCAGTCCTACCAGTTGACTCATAACACTAGCCTGTCCACTCATAATCGTCACCTCGGGGATGAACAACGGCCTCCACAGTAACCAAGAGACCTTCTCCCAACTGCTCATTCGCCCAGAAGTAGCGGGGTTCCATTCCATCAGGATAGCCTACATAGCTGAGCACTCTCCACAAGAGTGTAGGCATCCCAAACTCTCCAAGAAACATGTGGCGTTGATGGGTACATGGAGCAAGCTAACGGCTGGGAGCTCTGCCTCCGGTGGACTTGTGAGCGGTCTGCTTTGTGCGTGCCATCTGCACCATTAACATGTATCACTTGGTGAGACAATGCCATAATGGATAAGAGTTACATAACCGAGTAAGAATTTTATAAGGGGAGGAACAATGTAGTTATGTGAATGGTAATTATCATGATGCATGCTCGTGCCGTACGTCCTCCCAAACTTAGGAAAAATTTGTTTCTAACAGTAGACATGGTGGCATACATTCGTTCTCTCATAAATAGCGTAACTAGTCGAGCTACATGTTTCGTTGTCAGCGTACCTGCATAAAATTCCATTTTAGCCCTAAACCCATAATGAAATATGCATAATGTAATTGTAAATACTTCCATATATGTATACCCATACATATATTTCCGTATCAATCTACCCGACAATAATTTAAACCCACAATTAAATACATACCATATACACATGCAAGCATGCATACATAGCTGTACCAAAGCTAACTCTCCCCGACCGCACGCTTACCTCTTGTGGTCATACACTCATCATCTTACCTTGGCGTAGAGGCATTTGATCCATACATTACCACTCAAGTGAATGGCATCCATACAATAGCACGCCGTATGGACAACGAAGTAAAAACCCCCATGTTAGTACTTAAATAGCCACCTAATAGTCCTTAATTTGGGTATAAGGAAAGTGATCATTGGCACACTTTAGATTTCAAATACCTATTATATAACTATTAGTTGCTCAAGAAGGGTTTTTTGAAAACAAAAACATTTATTTTAAATACACTTGTGACAATTAACGTTCAACCTTGCTCTGATGCCAGCTGTCGTAGAACCAACCAATTTATAAGAGTACAAGTACAATGGTAGCCCACAAGCGGTCGCACGGTCATACTTGAACCCATATAAACCCGGTAGTCCATCGAGTACCACGACGGGTCTCGATAAATGATTTACAACAACCAAGATCGTACAAGATTCAACATACATGCCACATATTACATAAAGTTCACATATACATTTCATCATCAGAGTACGAATAAAAGTTATTACAAACCGAGTTTGATAAATAAAGCAGAAGCAATTAAGTTTGAAAATAAAGTTTCCAACATAGTTTGATACAGTGCCAAGTCAGATCACGGTCCACAAAAGCAAGGATAGGAATTAATAAAGAAGCTTGCCCAAGGCTTACTCCTCATCCACAGTGGGATAGAAGCAACTCTTGCAATAACCATGATACACAGTGCCATCTGCAACAATGGGAAAATAAACCTTGAGTACGAGAAGGTACTCAGCTAGACTTACCCGTCATGAACCAGAAATAAAAATGACCCCAAGGATTATGCAAGGCTGTATAAGTGGACATAACTTGACAACATTTTGCGTAAAAGGCAATTGACCCATTGTACAATTATGATTCCTTTATCAAGTTAATTATAACTATCCATTTCTAGATTAGCAACTATCCTGTGCCAAGCATGTGGTACATCATTTAGAAGCATACAATAGTAACCATAGTAGGTATTGTAATTCCATATTCATCTGAACCATCATGTTTCATAACACAGTTACTACAATGTTGGAGCTAGTCAAGTTTCTCACTATCTGGGAGAGATGGCGATTCGAATCGATTTCAACCAGCTGGGAATTTATTCCTAACACAAACCTAGGTCTACTAGCCACGATAGCCTTAGGTCACCTTTGGTATAACTCAGGTACACATTTCGCGGGTCCATACCACGCCGCACAATCTGGAACACCAGATGCCAGGATGCTCAGGCCCAGCCTGCCCTTGGGCTCAGTCTGATCGTTCCCCGAAAGGAGCGCACAACAGAACGGGTCCCAGCCTGAGTTGAATTACTCGACTTCGCGGTCGGAACGAGTTATCCGACCAGCTAAGTGAGAGGCATGCATTCAATCTTGTCAGAAGTTCCAACAATGGTATGGTCCTTGATCAACACAGACAGGGATAGATCCACACCCAAGACCTACATATCTTGTTGCTTCTCTATCGACCTCCCGTCCAGTCTTGATTTACTTTTACCTCATGGTTCTATTCCACGATAGCAGATATAGCCAACCGTGCTCCGGTATCCACCTATATCTCGCAGGTGACAGGGCATCACCCGACTTCTACCGGTCTAAGCATGGCTAAGCATATATTCGATCCTGAACCTATACCGGTTAAAGGTGTAATATCTAGACAAGGAATTTATATGCATCAAGTGGTTCCATTCAACTCTTATAACCTAATGCATCAATCATAAGTACTTAATTAAACATTGTAAATTACTGGGAGACTTAGAATGCTCCGGGGCTTGCCTCGTAGAAAGGAAGTAGGGCGGTGGTCAAGACACTCCAGAAGCTCTTCAGGGTTCTACTCCACGCCTTCGGGAGCTGTGGCTTGCGGATTCTCCTGCTGGTCCCCTTCCTCTGCTTCTTCAAATTCTAGCAACGTTATCTCTTCCTCCGATCCTAGATGCATGAATATGGCATAAGTATTATGAATGCATATATGTTAACAAGTGCATCATGTTTATTGAGTAGGTGCATATCTCTTCTCGATTATTTAATTATCTACTTCCATAATGCATCGATTATGCCACAAAACAGTAGCTACTTGTTTCACTCATAACTGGAGTTCTACTAATCCAAATACAGTGATCCTAGACTTTCTGGAAAGCTTATCAAATTCTCTACAACTTTGTTATTAACTATTTTTACAGTACACATCATTTTCAACATGCAACTCATCAAACTCCAGAATCTATCTAGAAACTATTCAATTTGCAATACAAAGCAACAATACTTCTACTTCATGTAATCAGTCAAAATTTGACAACATAAAATCTACCAACAGTTTAAGCATACTAAATACATTTAAGATAAAATAATGGTGAAGCCCAAACTATTTATTTAAATGCCTTTATTATTTTACTAAGATATTTAGGTTAAATAATAAACATATACCAGATGTACTTCATAAATTCTCAAAAAATTTACAGTGCCTTACTAATGCTATCAAAGGACTACTATAAAAATTTCATGTCATTTTACCAAGTAGAACATCCTATACAAAAATGACAAGGCAGCAAGGCATGAAATAGCATAAATGGAAAACCTTATTGAAAAGTGTCAAACAATAGATTTCCTATTTTTCTTAGCATCCATATGGTACTAGGATTACCTCCAACAAATTTCATGAATTTTGGATTCATAAATAATTTATAAAAATTTACACAAGGATCTTCTAATTATAAAAGAAAAATCTATAACTATAACTCTACACATGCACTCATCTTCAAATTTTTACCACAGCTCATATATGCTAAGGCTAGCTTACCACAAAAATTTCATAATTTTTGGAGCACACGAACTCTAGATATAAAATAAACAAATTTGAATGCATTCAAAAGTACATTTCAAATCCCTATTTAAATCTCCAAAAATTTCTACTATAAATGTTAAGAACATATTTTTCCTAAATACTACACTTCCTAAGGAACACTAACAAATTTATTTCACAATTTTTGAAGCTACCAAACTGAAGATACAAAAATTACAAAACATATGAAATCTGCATTCAAAATGAACTGGCTTTAATACATGGAGTCGCTGACAAGCGGGACCCACTGGTCAGTTGACCCCACCTGTCATTGAGACGGAAACAGAGCCAGCGGCGCCTCTACGGACGCGGCCAAAGCTCGCCGACGGTGAACTTGCCAGCGGTAACATCTTCACAGCGTGACCTACTCGACCTAGCGCATCTATTGAACCACTTGGCTGGCCCTATCGTCGACGCCAGTGACGACGGCGACGGCCATGGCAGAGCAGAGGTGCGGGCCGATGGTGAGACACTGATGGAAGCTACGGCGGCTCAATCAAACGCTACGCCGAGCATCACCGAGCTACGGCAGACCTAGCTAGCGCCCTATCGTGGCTTGGGATGGTCGGTGGCGACGTGGCCACGGTGACGGGGCTAGCAGCGGAGCTCCGGCACGGTGGCTTACCAAGTGCTATCAGCGGGCATAGGAGGAGGCAGTGGGTTGCTGAGGAGCTGGTGGTGCTGCTGCGGTGATGATTGGGCGGCTCGGCGCGAGCTTGCACATGGCTATGGCGATGGTGGAGGTGAGGAGATGCTTGGCTATTACTGCAGGCACTGCCAGTGACGAAGGAGAGCCGAGAAATGCAAAATGAGGGCGCGGATAGGAGCGGGCGGGTGCCGATGTGATAATGCCGCGCTCAGGCGCGTCGTGGCCTGCACGGTTAGGGCAACGGTGACACACGGCCATCGCGACCTCCACATGGCACGCGGTTCCTACCGGTGTCAACCACTGAAGATTTTGATTCAGTCGGTTCAGTTAAGCAAGGCCAAGCCTGACGACGAGTTTTGCAATCGAGTTAACTGAGAATCCGTGGCTCCATTGTGCAAACATCCTAAACCGAATTGGTAGACCATGTACCAGCTTCAACTATTGTTCAATAATCGTGTTCTAATTCCCAACTAATATTGAGTAAAATCAATCCAAAGTCGGGCTGACAGCACTGTCAGTGATCAAGACTTAGAAAAATTTTGTTAAGTGTTGAAATCTTGATTCTTCTGACTTTTGTGGGACCAATTCAAGCATGTTAGAAGCTAAATCAGTCAATGACCTAAAACAAAAGTTGTTCCTTATGTCAAATACTACAACTTTGCTTTAGTGATCTCCTCCATACAAGGTCTCTAACACCTAGTTCAAACTTGGTCAAACATGTCACATTTACATGATGATACACATCAAAGCATGGCTTAATGACCTTTTTACCCCTAACCATGAATATCAAAGTTGTTCATAAAGATACTCTAAACATGTTTAAGCAATTTGCAAGGTCATTCAATCATTTCATGTAGTAGTCACTCATAGGGCTAGTTAGTGTAATCACAAGAAAGCTTAAGTGTTGGTTCATGAAATGCAACCATGAACAATGTCCTATTTGCTACCCTAGGTGTTGCTACATGTTTGTGTGACTCACATCCACCAAGTACATGTGTCCACTCATGATCATATGCATAGACACATGGAGACATGAAATAACGAGAAAAGTTGCATATGTTTAAGAAACATGTGATAATAAGCAAATGTTGCAGATGTTTCAATCCAATGTTTCAAGTGTCAAAGCTTATATATGAATGCTTTATGATCATGCTCATGCTATGTAAGTCAAGTTATGCAAGGCTAACACCCGAGGTGTTACACACATCAAGCATGACACAAGTTTAACAAGGTCACAAGTATCATAACTTGACCATCAACAAGGGCATAAGCCACACTTAGCAACACATGGAGTAAACAACCACAACTAGCATATGTCTATTTCTGGACTGGAAACAACAGCTTCATGTTTGGATCATAACTAGATTTATACAAATCCAATAGCCATGCAACAAGAAATTCTAGAAAGCTTATGAAATTTTCTACAATTCATATTTAATCATCTTAGCATGATTCTCAAGTTAACTAAGTTAAATATACACATTTACAGAAACTGGTCCACAATTGACAGAGAGCAGCCATTTCTGAAACCCAACTTTAAATAGACATAACTCACAAACCACGTCACCAAATACCACCAAATTTTAATAGAAGATAGATACATGAATTATCTACAACTTTTGTATAAACAAGTTTCACAACAAAGCACATTATCATGAAGAACTTTGCTAGGTTCCCAGATCTGTCCATAAACCACATCTGGCAAGAAAATAATTATTAACTTATGTTGCAAACACATAATTGGGCAAAACCAACTTGACCAACATTTCACACATGACTAAAGAACACCAGAAAGCATGGTGCTCATCTCTAAATAAATATTCTTAAAGCATTTCTTAATTTATTTAGACATCAAGGTGTATTTATGAACATATACCAAAAATGCACAATAAATTCTACAGAAATTACAGTAGCTCACCTATCATCTCAATAGTCTACTGTACAAATTTCATACCATTTGCATAAGTATAGCTACCTCTATGAAAAAGACAATTTGCTATTGCAAGAAGTCATGTGAGAGCGAGATAAACCAATAACTCACTCATACTTCATCTAATACTCATGAAATTTTTACCACACATCAACTATCACATGGGTAGCATGCCACAGAAATTTCACTTAATTTGGAGCCTTAGATCTATAGTTATGGAAAATAACAAATTCAATTAGCATTACAACCTTACTGCACAAATCTATTTTTACAGCAAAATATTTAAACTAAAACATGCCATATTATAGATCTAATGCATAGAAAATTTCACAAGAATTCCAAAAAGTCCTCATTTACTATTTTATGATTTTTATACTAATTACTATGAATTTTCAAAGTTCATCATTCAAATCTGTAAAAAACAAAAGAAAAGACATGTAAGTCTTGCATCGGCGTCCCTGCAGAAAATAGAAATTAAATGCTAGCAGAACGGTCATTCACAGCACTATTCAAACGAGTCATGGTTTCTTCACTTAACCCCCTAGAAAAGCTTCTATTTCCACGTGCGGTCCTTCTTCTTCCAACCGAACCGAGCAGAGGAGGACATTAGGGCCGGTCGGTGGCCGATTCGGCCGGTTGGAGAGGGGCGTCGGCGGCCACAGAGGGTCAACGCGCTGGGGCTTGGCCACAGCCAGCCATGGGCGCGCCTGGCCTAGGCCAGCCAAGCTGCAGGCAGCAGTAGCGCTGCAGCTGAGCAGCGCCAGGGCACTACCGGCAGCGGTGGCTTCGGCGACGGCAAGCGCACTGTGGTTCTCGGCTCCGTCTAGGGCTTGGGGAGGTGGTCATGGAGCCGTAGGCATACTCGGTGGCAGCGCTAGAGGGCTGCAGGAGAAGGAGTAGTGGTGGCAAGGGAGTTTGGCCATGGCAGCCATGCTCTGGCACGCGTGCAGGCACAAGGTTAGAGCGAGAGGGGCGATGGGGAGCACAGAGGGAGTGAGCGGAAGTGGAGGGGGAGCCTCTGCCACCGCACCAACGTGAGGAGGAGGTAGGAGCGTGAGACATGCAGCAGGGCATGCATCGGCAATGGTGGGGCATGCGCTCACGCATGCTTGCCACGCACAGGCCACGCGGCATCCTTTAGGGCATTTCCGCGAACAGCTGGCGGGCGACGGAGTGGCCAGCATGGAACACGTCTTTGGGATGTCTATGGGCCGAATTTGATAATGGCCCCAAAACGAAGTTTGCTTCTTTCCTGACGCTCTACATTTCTTATTTAAGGAACCAAGTCATTAAAGCTTTGGATCAGCAGGTAATTAAGCCTCAATATGATAGTGTCAACATGTTGATAACGGTCACGAGAACTCACCTTCGGAGGTCAAAACTTGGTCAAACTCAGTGCAACTTTTTGTATGCTCTTCTCCATAATATAACCTTCAACTTTTATTTTTGGACCAACTCAAGTTGCTTAGCAAAATTTGGAGAACGCGGGATGTCAATGTCGATGTCGGTGAATTCTGGATTGCAAACACTGTCGGGTTGATTTGAGCTTTTCTATTAGACTTTGAGCCTTGTTTTGATCCATTTTGAAACCAAATCATGACTTGGTCTTTTAACAAAGTTTGTTATAATCAAACTTTTATTCAACTTTCATTTTTGGTCAAACCTCATATCTGGTCCAGAGGTCAACTTTATTTCTCGGTCAACGTAAAGCCCTTTTTGCTATAGAATCTAGGGTTTCCATTATTTTTGGATATTTTCTCCGCCTTTGCTCAACACGAACCCTTCATAACTTTTGTTGTAGAGTTCAATTAGAGTCATTTGGGCAAGGTTGCAAGGTTTTAGCGTACATGATGTTGAGGCTACTGCATTTCATCAGTACCTTGGTGAGCCACTTCATGCCGATGATCAGGTCGACCACAAGCGGATATCTTCCTGGCTGCGGAATGCATTTCGAGTGGTTGGTCTGATCAAAGGTTATGGTGGACTCTAACCATCAGAGGAAGGTAGGTGTGGCCAGCTTGGCCATATAGACCTCGTGGCGCGCAAGCTTCTGGTGGCACTTGGAGTCATAGGTCGCCGACCCTCCAAATATCATGAGCCAACCATCCAGCATCGAAAAGCCACCATATTCCCCTCGGCATCATCCATGGATGGCTTGGGGTCCTTCCTATGCTCCCCTTGTTGGAGCCTCTAGACAAGAACCGCTTCATGAGACCATAGTCCTTGTATAGATGCTTGACAGGGAAAGCATGGTTCGGGTATGGCCCTTTGAGCAGCTTCTCGAAGTGGTCTAGGGTACCCTCGGTGGGCTTCTGACCCCCCTTGTAGTCTGTGGTGTCCACATGCGAGCCCTCATGCTGCTGCTGCTTCTTCTTCTTATTGGGACGGTTGGAGGCGCCTTCGTCGGCATTCTCGTCCCACTTTGCCTTGCCCTTGAGACGGTCAAAGATTGCTCCGACTGCCTTCTCACTCAAGGCATGGTTGGTGGAGATGTCGAGGAGATCCTTGGTGGTTTGCAGGCCCTTATGTCCTAGCTTATGGACCAGGGACTCACAAGTGGTCCCATATAGGAAGGCTCCTATGATGTCAGCGTTAGCGACGTTGGGCAGCTTGTTGCACTACCGGGAGAAGCACTGGATGTACCCATGAAGAGTTTTCTTGGCCTTCTATCAGTAGTTTTGAGATCCCATAGGTTCTTGGGATGCGTGTACATGCCCTAGAAGTTTCCCATGAAGATCTCTTTCAGGTCCACCCAACTTTGGATTCTATTGGGTGGAAGGTGTTTCAACCATGTTCACGCCGAATCGTCTAGAAACAATGGAAGGCTGTGGATAATGAAATCATCATTATCTGCTCCACTAGCTTGGCAAGCAAGCCGATAATCCTTGAGCCATAGTCTAGGGTTTGTTTCCCTAGAGTATTTTGGGATGTTGGTTGGCGGTCTGTACCACGGTGAGAAGACAACGTTGAGGATGTGTCAACCAAAGGCCTAAGGTCCTAGCAAGTTGGGGCTCAGGCTTTGGTCCTCGCCACTATCATAGACTCTGCCATGATGTGGGTGGTAGCAATGACTTGCCCCCTCCCTCGCATTGCTGTGGGTACATCTACGGGCATCGAGGGTATCGCGCATGTCACTATGAAGGTTGAGATGCTCAAGAACTGAGACCGCAACGCGTGGCCTGCTGCCTTGCCACGCCTAGTGGACTAACATGTCCATGTTGGGTCACTCTAAGGGTGTACGCTAGCTGGCATCAAGCTCGTGTCATTGGGATAGCGAGCTCTCGGCCTGTTGCGCTGCCACACGCTCGAGTAGCATGCAAATCCCACGATGGGCCCGACGATCCTCGGGTGTCGTGGGCCCTAGAAGCCCCTAGAGCAAGGCCACTATGGCAGCAACATTCTGGCTTACCTAGGTGAAGTGTGGGAGGGTTTCATCGTCCTCGATGATCCTCTGGTTCATGTCGTTGTAACGTCCTGCCTCTCTGAGGCTGGGCCCGCTTACATCTGACAGCTTCTCTAGGATATAGACTGCCCTCATAGACCAACACAGGTCTTTTCTACGCACTTTGTCCTCACTCGTGCGCACCTAGGAAGAACTTCCCGGTCGGTCACCCATCGCTCCAAGCCAAGCACGCTTAACCTCAGAGTTATTTGCAGATGGGCTTTCGGAAAAGAAGTTCCAACTTATTGGTATGAGTATCCTATCAATCCTATTAAGCCCTGGGCTAGGGTGTTACATCATCATGAGTGGACACATGTACTTGGTTAATATGAGTCACCAAAATATTTTGGCAATGCTTAGGTTCACAATTGGAACATGGTTCATGAATGTCATTTTCCATGATCAAGTCCTTAAGTCATGTTTCATGTGATTACTTTAAATGGCCCTATGAGTGACTACTACATGAAATGATTGAATGACCTTGCAAATTGCTTAAACATGTTTAGAGTATCTTTATGAACAACTTTGATATTCATGGTTAGGGGTAAAAAGGTCACTAAGCCATGCTTTGATGTGTATCATCATGTAAATGTGACATGTTTGACCAAGTTTGAACTAGAGGTTAGAGACCTTGCATGGAGGAGATCACTAAAGCAAAGTTGTAGTATTCGACATAAGGAACAACTTTTATTTTTAGGTCATTGACTGATTTAGCTTCTAACATGCTTGAATGGATCCCACAAAAATTAGATAAATCAACATCTCATGACTTAACAAAATTTTCTAAGTCTTTGATTGACTGACAGATTGACAGGCCTATGTTGGGGGTGATTTTTCTCAGTCTCGGTTGAGAATTGGAGCATGATCCTTGAACGAAAGTTGTAGCTGGTACATTAGACTTCAACCTTGATGTACTAAGTTTTCACTGAAAGCCATTGGTAATGAAGTTTTCATCATTACAATACGCGCTGTCAGGCTCGGCTTGGCTTAACTGAATCAACCGACGACGCCGTTCAGTGGCCGACCGACGCCAGGGCAGAGCCGCCATGTGGACGTCGTGGCTGGCTGCGCGTCGC
Source organism: Miscanthus floridulus (assembly GCF_019320115.1). Taxonomy (NCBI): domain Eukaryota; kingdom Viridiplantae; phylum Streptophyta; class Magnoliopsida; order Poales; family Poaceae; genus Miscanthus; species Miscanthus floridulus. The sequence goes on from NC_089584.1 coordinate 28,697,971, forward strand.
CAATGCCCTGCCCCGCGCAGCAAAGCTAGGCCAGAGCATGGCTTTAACACCGCCAGCGCCCGCTCGACCCCTTCCGCGCTCCATTTTTCATTTCCTCGGCCTTCTTCCTCGCCCGCTGCTGCAGCCATTCCCGCACCGAGAGCCACCGGCGCCATTGTCGACGACAGCTCGTCCTCGCTGCTCCTCCGCCACCGCAACAGCACCACCATCACCCCAGCAACTCTAGATGTTCCCCATTGCCCGCTGTTCTAGCTTGGTAAGCCACAGCAACGCACACGCTCTTGCTGGAGTTCGCCGCCGTGTTCCGTCGTCGTGGCCACGCCGTTATAGTCTACCATTCCACGCGATAGCTGATGCGCTAGGTTCGCCGTAGTACACTGGTGCTCGTCTGAGCTTTAGGTCGAGCCACCAAGGTCATCACCGGCGTTTTGCCGTCGTTCCACCCCACCATGCCATCACAGCCATCCGCCATGGTCGATGGTGAAGTGCTTCGGTGCTCCTTCCATCCATACGAAGGCCACCACCGGGTGCGGGTGAATGAGTAGACCATGTAGGTGTAGTCGCTACTGCCGGCAAGTTCACCGGCGATGAGCTAGGGCTGTGCTGCATCGAACGGCACCGTCTCCCCTATTTTCAGTCGATGACAAGCGGGCCCGGCTGACCGGTGGGCCCCGATTGCCAGTGACTGGTATTAGAAAGCTAGTTCATTTAAATCCAGATCTGGTGTTATTCTGTAATTTTTGTATCTTCAGTTTGGTAGCTTCAAAAATTGTGAAATAAATTTGTTAGTGTTCCTTAGGAAGTGTAGTATTTAGGAAAAATATGTTCTTGACATTTACAGTAGAAATGTTTGAAGATTTAAATAGAGATTTGAAATATGCTTTTGAATGCATTCAAATTTGTTTATTTTATATCTAGAGTTCCTGTGCTCCAAAAATTATGAAATTTTTGTGGTAAGCTAGTCTTAGCATATATGAGCTCTGGTAAAAATTTGAAGATGAGTGCATGTGTAGATTTGTAGTTATAGATTTTTCTTTTATAATTGGGAGATCCTTGTGTAAATTTTTATAAATTATTTAGGAATCCAATACTCATGAAATTTGTTGGAGGGTATACTAGTAGTATATGGATGCTAAGAAAAATAGGAAATCTGTTGCTTGACACTTTTCAATAGGGTTTTCCATTTATGCTATTTCAAGCCTTGCTGCCTTATCATTTTTTGTATAGGGTGTTCTACTAGGTAAAATGACATGAAATTTTTATAGTAGTCCTTTGATAGCATTAGTAAGGCACTGTAAATTTTTAAGAATTTTTGAAACACATCTAGTATATGTTTATTATTTAACCTAGATATCTAAATAAAATAATAAAGGCATTTAAATAAATAGTTTGGGCTACACCATTATATTATCTTAAAATGTATTTGGTATGCTTAAACTATTGGTAGATTTTATGTTGTCAAATTTTGAATGATTACATGAAGTAGAAGTATTGTTACTTTGTATTGCATATTGAATAGTTTCCGGACAGATTCTGGAGTTTGATGAGTTGCATGTTGAAAATGATGTGCACTATAAAAATGGTTAATAACAAAGTTGTAGAGAATTTTATAAGCTTTCCAGAAAGTCTAGGATCACTCTATTTGGATTAGTAGAACTCCAGTTATGAGTGAAACAAGTAGCTACTGTTTTGTGGCAAAATCGATGCATTGTGGAAGTAGATGATTAAATAATCGAGAAGAGATATGCACCTACTCAATAAACATGATGCACTTGTTAGCATATATGCATTCATAATACTTATGCCACATTCCGTGACATTCGGTCATCCCCACAAACTCATCATTCATAGGGGATCGAGGAGTGCGTTGCGCCACAAGGTGGCCAACGGTCTCTATGGCATTGCGCAGACCGGACGGGAGCATTGTTGGGGCACTCTGGATGAGGTATTCTAGGGAGAGCGCCTCCCCTCTAGCAAGCTATGTCATGATGTTGGAGAATGAGAAGGTGAGGTGGCATAGTTCCTCCTAGGACAGTTAGGATCCTAGGAAGGCACCAAGCTAGCGCTCTAGCCTCCCATAATCAAAGCCGAGGAGCTAGTCACTCCTGAGGACATGGGCCTCCAGTGTGTGCAACTATAGCTCCTTAAGTGCCTCGATGATCGTGTCGAGGCCAACGGAGTGGAGAGGTTGGATGGTGGTAGGAGCTTGTGCCAACTCTTCCTCTATTGTGACAATGAAGTCCAGGTTCCCAAAGTGCACGTGCGCACCTAGGACCCAGCTGACACCATGACTCGCCATCCAAGGCCTGGTGTGGATGTCAAGATGCATAAAAGGCCCTTACCTAGCATGCCAACTATTGGTTTTTCGAGTTACCACCAACAAGTAAATTTCTAGTATTGCGCATTTGGCTCAGATGGTGTGCTTAGAGGACATGAAGTTTATACTGGTTTAGGCAGAAAGTCCTTACGTCTAGTTCGTCGTTGCTGCTTGTGTTACTAGCACTAAAAGTTTATAGTAGGGGTCACAAATGAGCAAGAGAGGGACAGGTCCCAAGTCCCTGATGTGCGTCTACTGCTAAGGCATGTTAGGGCATGTGTTTTGATGTCTATATCCATGTAGAGTGGTGAACGACCCCCTTCCAAGGATGTCCTGCTTCCCCTTTTATAGACAAAGGGGAAGACCCGGTTACACAGAGAGAAAGAGGGAGAAGAGGCAAGGAGAGGAAGGCTTCTAGGACCATCGAGCCTTTCTTTTCCTTTGTGTGGGTCCTGCCGACACTATAGATGGTGACAGGGATGGCTCCATGTCATGCACCTGCTCACCGCTAATGCCATGCCCTAGCGTTGTCAGCGGGTACTGATGTCCCATTTTGCCCCCACGGGTGACGTGGTGAACCAGCGTGCTAGTCAGTGGCCGTATAGGGAGTAGGCAGCATAGTGACCATGCGTCCATAACTATTGGTGACGTGAGTTCCCTGGAGTGACATGTCATAGGCATGGGTCATGTTGAGATGTGCTCGCTCCCAGCATGATGCTAGAAGTTTGACCTTGGGTTGTGCTTTCTGTCCTGTAGTGGTTGGTGGCGGTATGGGCTTCCGTCAGGAGCCGCGCCTAAGGGGTCGGGCAAGATGGAGCCCCCGACCCAGAGGCTAGGCGAGGCAGAGCCCTTGACCTAGAGGTCAGGTGAGACGGAGCCTACCCCCAGTGGTTGGGCGAGGCACAACCTATGGCCTTGGGGTCAGGCGAGGTAGAGCCTATGGCCTTGGGATTAGGCGAGGCAGAGCCTGTGGACTCGGGGTTGGGCGAGGTGGAGCCCGTGGCCATGGGGTCGGGCGAGTCAGAGCCCACCCCTAAGGGTTGAGCGAGGTGAAGCTTGTGGCCTTAGGGTTGGGCGAGGTGGAGCCCATGGCCTTAGGGTCGAGCGAGATGGAGCCCACCCCAAAGTGTTGGGCGAGGCAGAGCCTATGCACCTAGGGGTCGGTTGGAGCTGTAGTCATGCTCTTGACTACTTGGATGAATCAATATTGATGACCATTAGCTCCTCTTCGGGTACCCTAGTATTGGTCCCCAACAAATAGTTCTTGACTTGATCATTCTGTCGTTCAATTACTCAAGACCCAAGTGAAGGCTACAAGCCCCATGGTTGAAGGTAATATGGGTAAGTTTGAGAGACAGACCAATTTGTTCTAATCCAGAGGAGAATTCTTGTTTGAATGCATGTATACTTTTAAGGAGTTGCTACAATATTTCCAAAGACCCTAAACTTCTAATCCATTGATAAGTTTAGGTTTGCTCAGGGATGAGCAAAGGTTAAGCTTGGGGGAGTTTGTTGATGGTAGTTATCATTGATTATAAACTTCAATATAACTTTAAATAATGCATGAAAATGATCACCAACATAGACTTAGGGGTTTAAACTGACAATTTCCATGAGTTTTGGTGAATCTATGTTTTCAACAAGTGAAAGCATCTAGGCCCCTAGTTGGGTTTCGGTGATTAATGACAATACAAGATTACTATGACTAACGTGTGTTTTGCAGAGGCAATTAAGTTAGGTCATGGTAATGGAGATCAATTGGGCAATCAAGGTGGTCATGCCCCTACGATGGAAATTGTTTTGGTTTTCAAAGGATGGACAACAAGGTTAAGGATGACTAGTTCTAAGTGTCGATTGGTGTTGGAGAGACACTTAGAGTAGTTTAGGACTTTGTTTTTCCTTTGGCCATACTATTAAGGGGGTATGGATGGGTAGCTTGACCTAGATGAGTCTAGTGAGTTAGGTGTGGTGCACACTTGTTAAAACTAGCACTAGGTAGCTCCATAATAGCCCTATGATCCTATGGAGCAAACTTCATTCACATATATTCGAGAGTTGGAAGTGAATGGAGGGTCAAATGCTAACCAGACGCTGGCTCCAGTGTGACCGGACGATGGCCGCAGGGTCCGGTCAGTTCATTTGATCAAGGAGATTGTGTTTGGTGTGATCGGACGCTGAGTGGTCAAGTGAGCGGATGCTGAGAGGCAGCGTCCGGTCGGCTCTAGTAAGGTTCTAGAGAAGGAATTCTATGACCAGAAACGACCGGTCAATACTGACCAGACTCTGAGGATCCAGTGTCTGGTCGAGTATAGTAAGCATCCAGTGAGGGTTTCATGCGACCAGACGCGTCCAGTCAGTGGTGATTGGACCCTGCTAGTGTCCGGTCAACACTTAAACACTGGTGTGTGGGTTGAACTGATTGGAGCATCCGGTCAACATGACTAGAGCGTCTGGTTACCCCATAGAGGACCCCTTATAAATAGAAGCCCCACTCGTGTGTGGAGTCACTTTTGCTATTTCCAACAGCTAAGAAACATGTTTTTGAGTGCCAAGAAGAGCAAGGTCCTAGTGAGGTAATTGAGATTCGTGAATCCAAGAGAGTAGCCTCATTAGTGAATCAAGAGTAGCAAAGTGTGCATCCACCATTCTCATTAGACTTCAAGTGGTCAAGTGAGAGTTCGTGCTTGTTACTCTTGGTGATCGCCATCACCTAGATGGCTTGGTGGTGATTGGGAGCTTGGTGATCACCCGGCGGAGCTTGTGGGTGACCCAACTCAAGTTGTGAGTGGTTTTGGGTGATTCATCGTGACAGTGTCAAAGAATCAACCCATACAGAGCACTTGATCCTTGTGTGGATCAAGGGGGAGCTACACCCTTGCGCGGGTGCTCCAACGTGGACTAGTGGGGAGTGGCGACTCTCCGATACCTCGGCAAAACATCGCCACATTCCTCTCTCTATTTACTTTGAGCATTTACTTTGAGCAATTCAATACTTGTCCTTACATTCATAGAATTGCCATGCTAGAGTAAGTTTGGAACATAGGTTGCAAGTTCATTGTGCGTTAGATTAATAGAAACACTTTTCTAGGCACAAGGGGTTAATTGGGCTAACCGTAGGATTTAATTATTGCAAGAAAATTTAGAATAAGCCCAATTCACCCCCCCTCTTGGGCATCTTGATCTTTTCAATTGGTATCAGAGCCTCGTGCTCATGTTTTTAAGCTTAATTGCTTAGAGCAAGATGTCTCACGGGGATGGACCTCCTCCTATCTTTGAGGGAGATGACTTTCCATATTGGAAAATCCACATGGAGGCATACTTAGAAGCTCTAGACGTCGGTATACTTAGAGCCGCCACACAAGGCTTCCCAAAACCTCGGGATGCTACACACTTACAAGGCAATGAGGTCAATTATGAAAAGTGGAATGCAAAGGCTCAGAACACCATCTTTAGAGGTCTTTGCAAAGATGTGTTCAACCATGTAAGAAACCACAAAGATGCCCATGCACTATGGTCGGACGTTTGTGCACTCCATGAGGGAACCAAGAGTGAGCATGAGGAACGCTATCATCTTGTGATTAAAAAGCTAAATTCATTTGAGATGCTTCCCAAAGAAAGTGCTAATGAGATGTATTCACATTTGAATGTTCTTGTAGAGGAAGTCAATGGGCTTGGACTTACTCAAATGTCACCATTCGACATTGTGAGAAAGATCTTGAGTGTCCTCCCCATTGACAAATATGGGCATATTGTGGCCGTGCTACACCAAGGTGATCTTTCCACCACTACACCGACATAAATCTTGGGAAAGATCAATGCTCATGAGATGTACATGCACATCACACCACAAGATGGCTCATCCTCTACCAAGAAGAAAGAGAAGGACATAGCATTCAAAGCTAGCCAAGATAAGGGCAAAGCAAGACTTGAGTAGAGAGCTCAAGTGATGAAGAAGATGAAGATGAAAATCTTGCTCTCATGGTGAAGAAAGCCACCAAGATGCTAAAGAAGCTAAACAAGAGTGGCATCAAGTTTGACAGCAAGAAGAAGAAGTTCTTCACAAGCTCTAGAAGGAAGCCAATCTCCAAAATGGATTGCTTCAATTGTGGTGAACTTGGTCATCTAGCACATCAATGCATCAAGCCCAAGAAAGACAAGTTCAAGAACAAGAACAAGGGCAAGAAAGATGACTCAAGCAACGAAGATGAAGATGAGAAGAAGAAGAACAAGCCATACAAGAAGAGAGATGGCAAAAAGAGGGACTTCCACAAGAAGAAGAAGAGTGGAAAGGCCTACATCATCGATGATTGGCTCATGGACATTGATTCACCTAGTGGATCATCCGATGATGATAGTGAAAATGAGAAGGTGGCCACCATTGCTATTGATCTTTCATCTTCACCACCACCATCGCCATCATCCTCTACACATCTATGCCTTATGGCCAAGGGTGAACGCAAGGTAACTAATAATGATGATAGTAGTGATGATGAGCAAGCTAGTGATGATGATAGCGATAGCGATGATGATGATTCACCTTCATATGATGATCTTATCAAAATACTAAGACAATACACTAAGATCATTAGAAAGAGTAGAGCTAAAAATGAAAAGCTTGATGCTAAAAATGATTCACTCTTAGCAAAATGCGATACATTGGAAAAGGCTAATGTTGAGCTTAAAGAAACAAATGATGCTATATCATCCAAACTCAAGGAGCACAAATCTTCTAAGAAAGAGCTTAAAGATAAACATGATAAACTTGAGTGGGTGCACAATGAGCTCATCACTAGCCACAACAAGCTAAAAGATGAATATGCAACTTTAAAGATCAATTATGACACTCTTGTTATTGCTCAAGAATTTTTACCAAATGAGCCACATGATGCTACTAACCATGTTGTTAAGATTGATATAGCTACATCATGTGATGATTTGATTGATGAGAGCTTTGAGCAAGGATCTAGTGGCAAAGGCAAGAAAGTGGTTGAGTGCAATGACTATGATGAATATGTCAAGCTCAAGAATACAAATGAAAAGCTCATGAAAGATCTTGAAGAGATGAAAAGCCACAACACCATTGTGCTAGAAACTCTTGATCATGACAAAGAGTTGATCCTCGAGAATGAGAAGCCAAAGAAGAAAACTAGAAGCTCAAGGAAGAGAAGAAAGATGATGCTCTAAAGGAAGAAAATAAGAAGCTCAAGTTGGAGAAAGAGCATCTCAAGATTGGGTTGAGCAAGTTTGCTAGAGGCAAGCACCTCCAAAGTGAGCTACTCATGAACACCATCATGAAGATGGATAGAAGTGGCATTGGATATGTGGCAAGTGTAGAAAAGAAGAAGGCTCAAGTTCAACAACAACAATCAAAGCCCAAAGCCAAAGAGATGTTTTGAGTGTGGACAAGAAGGCCACTTTGCTCATGAGTGCCAAACTCCACCACCACAACCCTTGCCCAAGCATGCTAGACCCTTTGCCTTCAATACTCACTACATGCTTAGAAAGGATTCTAGTGGAAAGATGAAAGTCATGTTCTTAGGACCCTCTAACAAGAATAGGCCTAAGAAGATTTGGGTGGCTAAGTCACTTGTTGAGAAGGTGAAGGGCCCTTAATAAGTTTGGATTCCTAAAGCTTGAATCTCTTATGTGTAGGTGAACTACAAGACCGGTGGAAGTTATTGGATTATTGATAGTGGTTGCACTCAACATATGATCGGTGATCCTCGTATGTTCACCTCACTAGATGAAGAGGTAGATGGACAAGAGAAAATAACATTTGGAGATAACTCAAAGGGCAAGGTTAAAGGATTGGGCAAAGTGGTAATATCAAATGGTCATTCCATCTCCAATGTGCTATATGTTGCTCATTGAGTTTCAACTTGCTATCCATTGGACAATTGTGTGATCTTGGCTTGCAATGCTTGTTCACCGAGAAGGAGGTTGTTGTATCCAAGGTAGATGATAATCAAGTGATATTCAATGGATTTAGATACAACAACTTATATCTAGTGGACTTCACCTCTGAAGATACAAATTTGAAGACTTACCTATTCACCAAAACAACACTTGGGTGGCTATGGCATAGAAGACTTGCTCATGTTGGTATGAGTTCACTCAAGAAGCTAATGAAGAATGATTTGGTGAGAGGGTTGAAGGATGTGAAGTTTGAGAAGGACAAGCTTTGTAGTGCATGTCAAGCCGGCAAGCAAGATGCAAATACCCATCCAACAAAAGCTTTCATGTCAACCACAAGAGTGCTAGAACTCCTACACATGGATTTATTTGGACCAACAACATACAAGAGTTTGGGAGGGAATCTCTATTGTCTTGTGATTGTTGATGACTATTCAAGGTATATATGGGTATTCTTCCTTCATGACAAATCCAAAGTTGCATCTTGCTTCAAGAAGTTTGCCAAGAGAGCTCAAAATGAATTTGAAGTGAAGCTCAAGAAGATAAGAAGTGACAATAGAAAAGAATTTGACAACACAAACATTGAAGCTTATTGTGATGAAGTTGGGATCAAGCATGAAGTCTCCACAACTTATACTCCTCAACAAAATGGTGTTGTTGAGAGGAAGAATCGGACTTTGATCACTCTTGCAAGGACAATGCTAGATGAGTACAACACCCCTGAAGCTCTATGGGCAAAAGCAATCAACACCACATGCTATGCATCAAACTGCCTATTCCTTCAAAAGTTCCTTGACAAGACACCTTATGAGTTGCTCAATGGGAAGAAGCTGGACGTCTCCTTCTTTAGGGTGTTTGGTTGCAAATGCTACATCTACAAGAAGCGGCAACACCTAGGGAAGTTCCAAAGATGTTGTGATATTAGTTTTCTTATTGGTTACTCATCAAAGTCCAAAGCATATAGAGTATTTAATCATGCCACTAGCTTGGTTGAAGAAACATATGATGTGGAATTTGATGAATCTAATGGCTCCCAAGGAGCACATGAGAATCTTGATGATGTAGGTGATGAACCATTGAGGGAGGCTATGAAGAATATTCCGATGGGAGACATCAAGCCAAAAGATGATGAAGATGATGTACAAGTCATTGATCAACCTTCTTCATCAAGTGTGCCACAAGATGGTGAAAAAGATGGGGGAGTAGAAAATGAAGATACTCATATCTTCCATGAGCAAATGGTGGTACAAGCATAAGATGTTGATGCTCCACAACCACCTCCTCAAGTGGTCAATAGAAGAAATACACCTCTCCTACAAGATCATCCACAAGATCTCATCATAGGGAGTCCATCAAAGGGTGTAATGACTCGATCTCAAAAACTTGCTTCATTTGTTGCTCATCACTCTTTTGTCTCTTGCTATGAGCCTACCAAGGTAGAAGAAGCTCTTAAAGATCTGGATTGGATCAATGCCATGCATGAAGAGTTGAACAACTTCACTCGCAATAAAGTTTGGACTCTTGAAGAGTGACCAAAAAGGTGCAAGAGTCATTGGAACAAAGTGGGTGTTCCGCAACAAGCAAGATGATCAAGGTGTTGTTGTGAGGAACAAGGCAAGACTAGTTGCAAAGGGGTTCTCCCAAGTTGAAGGTTTGGATTTTGGAGAGACCTTTGCACCGGTTGCAAGATTAGAAGCCATCCGTATCCTACTTGCATATACATCACATCATGAAATGAAACTATATCAAATGGATGTGAAAAGTGCATTTTTAAATGGCTTTATTAATGAACTAGTCTATGTTGATCAACCTCCTAGGTTTGAAGACCCTAGATATCCTAATCATGTTTATAGGTTGTCCAAGGCACTATATGGGCTTAAGCAAGCCCCAAGAGCTTGGTATGAGCGCCTTTGGGACTTCCTCATTGAGAAGGGCTTCACCATTGGGAAGGTCGACGCCACACTATTCACCAAGAAGCTTGATGAGCATATCTTCATTTGTTAAGTATATGTTGATGATATCATCTTTGGATCATCAAATGAAGACTCATGCAAAGAATTCGGTGAATTGATGTCGAAGGAGTTCGAGATGTCAATGATTGGTGAGCTTACATTCTTTCTTGGTTTTCAAGTCAAGCAAATGAAAGAATGCATCTTCATCTCTCAAGAGAAATACACAAAAGATCTTCTCAAGAGATTCAAGATGGATGAATGTAAACCAATCAAGACACCAATGCCTACCAATGGACATCTCGACCTAGATAAGGGAGGTAATCCAGTTGATCAAACTATCTACCATTCCATGATTGGTAGCTTATTATATTTAACCGCATCTAGGCCCGACATCATGTTTAGTGTGTGTATGTGTGCTAGATTTCAAGCTAATCCTAAGGAAACACATTTAATTGCCGTAAAAAGAATCCTTAGGTGTCTTAAGCACACACCAAGCATTGGCCTTTGGTATCCCAAAGGAGCTATATTTGAATTAGTTGGCTATTCCAATTCGGATTATGCTGGTTGCAAAGTTGATAGAAAGAGCACATCCAGAGGGTGCCATTTGCTTAGTAGATCACTTGTGTCTTGGTCCTCCAAGAAATAAAATAGTGTGGCTTTGTCCACCGCCAAAGCGGAATACATTGCCGTGGGTGCTTGTTGTGCACAAATTTTATACATGAAACAAACTTTGCTAGACTATGGTGTAGTTCTAGAAAAGGTACCTCTTTTGTGCGATAATGAAAGTGTGGTAAAACTAGCAAATAATCTGGTTCAACACTCTCGCACCAAGCACATAGATATCCACCATCACTTTCTAAGAGATCATGTTGATAAAAATGATAAATCACTAGAAGGTGTAAGAACCGAAGATCAATTAGTGGATATCTTCACTATACCGCTAGATGAGGCTACATTTTGTAGATTACGAAATGAGCTCAATGTACTTGATTTTAGTAACTTCACTAAAAGATAAGCTTGTGTTGTCCCTTGCATTCATTGTAATATACAACATGTTTAATTTTTGGTAATGCATATAGGGCTTGTCTAACATGGTTAAGATAACCGCCGAAAAACGTGTGAAGAAGCTTAACCTTGGATCAAACTTGACAAGCAACTAGATTTACTTACAAGTATTGCATATGCATGGATGTTATTTTGTCGTTTTGTTCCATTTGCCCTCTTGTTGCCTATTTTCTTAAAAAGAATTATAGCCTAAGGCAAAATATTTTGAAAAATATGAGGGTTTGAGAGAGGTCACTCACTTTAGTCCCAATTGGTGTTTATTTGGGTCTTATTCAAGTTGGGACTTGATTGGGAACAGGCAGCGCGAAGGAACCTTGAAGATTTGCTAGAAAAGAGTGACCGGACGCTACACCGGACTCTGCAGTCCAGCATTTGGTTAGTTCACAGGAGGTGAACAGAAGGTAAAGGAGTGACCGGACTCTGCAATTGAGCGTCCGGTCAGGAAGGGTTCCAGTGTCTGGTCGATCTACATGGCGTTAAAGGCAACTAACCGGACTCTGGCTGCATTCGGTCATGGACCACCAGACGTGTTCGGTCGTGATTCTAGAGGAATTGGACCTCTCTGGAATTGACCGGACGCTGGGTGGTAGCGTCCGGTCGCTACCACTGAAGCGTCCGGTCAGCAGGAATCGTGCGGACTTCGATCTCTATTTTTGTTTCCTATTCTATTTCACTGGGACCCCCTTATAACCAATTCGACCGTACCTAGCACCACATCTGCCTTTGCCCTAGCCTACTTCCCTGCGCCGACACCGCCGTAGCTCCTCCGCGCCAGCACCGTCACGCCAGCTCCACCACCACCGCGCCCGGACAGCATTGCCCCGTGCTAGCTCGCCGCACCAGCTCACCGCGCCAGCACCACTGCTAGCCCGTACACACGCTACAACCCGCCCACGCGCATGCCGCCGACTACTCCCACGCCGCCAGTGCCCTGTCCATAGCACCGCCAAGCCAAGTCCTGGTGCCCTAGCGCCGCCGTCAGTCCACATCGCCAATTCACAGCCGCAGTGCGATTCTCACCCATTGCTTCGTGTTGGGCTATCAATTCACCGCTCAACCCTAACCCTTACCGGTTCCGAAGGTTCCCCGCGTGACGTCTCTTCTCTTCTCTTCTCGGATCATCGGTTCGTCAGGTAGCAAGCCACTCGCTTCTATTTCGCATCTAAATTGCTTGCTCTCATAGGGTTTTGCATCTATTAGATATATCATATTTACTTGTATATCCATCTATTCCATCATGTAGCGAGTCGGTGCTGTTGAGGTGTCAGTGGTAGTTGACAGTCAACTCGGAGCCAAGCTCGTGAGTACGGATCGAGGCCAAGCCTCGAAAGTGTCAATAGATAGTTGATCTTGTCAGCGGTAGTGGTTCTAGTCAGATCAGATGGATCGCACCAAGAACATTGGTGGTGGTCCAGGAGATGATGATCGGAGGCCTCCGCCTCGCTTGCCTGTAGGAACTAAAGGCAAGGCGACAAAGCAGGTTGCATCAAAGAAGTGCAAGTACCCTGATGCAGAGATAGCGAGAGCAGCAGCAGTTGCTAAGGCCATAGAGCGTGCTGAGAGAGGAGGTGCCTGCAGTGGTGTTGTCATTGCAAATCATCTAGCACCAGATGCGTAGGGTAGACTTAAGGAGATTGAGTGACTTCATGGTAGTCCATCTAGGACTGTCATGATGGCAGGATGGCATCTTCCCATTGTGGATCCTCAACCTCAGGGGGAGTCACAGCAGGAGTCACACCAGCAGCCACCACCAGCAGAGCCTCAACCAGCTCAGGAGACATAGGAGGGACAGCAGTCACAGCAACCTCAGGAGGGTGAGGATGGTCAGCAGGCCGAGCAGGCTAAGGAGACCGAGCAGGCACCCTAGCCATAGCTATGCCGCTCTGGTCGTACCTGGGTTCCAGTGTCACCGAGGCCGCCGACACAATGGAGGGGATCACGTCCACCACCTTGTCCATAGGGTCTGCGTATAGTGACCCACCTTGACTTGAGGGCTGCCATGGCCAAGTAGGTTCAGTAGCTTTGCTTTATAGAGTTTGATGTGTGGTTTCCACCCAGGAGGGATGAGAGAGCTTCAGAGGGATTCTATACACCGCTCTAGGAAGACTTCTACAATGCATATCTAAATAGTGGAGCAGTTTTTAGATCTCAGTGGGTTTGCAGCATTGAGGCTATAGTCACAGCAGCTAGAGAGCATATTCGCCCCTACCATGCATATCTGCCAGGGCTAACAGATTTGATTGGATGGACTGGAGTATATGTTCCATCCTGGGTTCATCAGTTTTATGCTTCTCTCTATATTGACCCACATCATAGATATATTCACTTTGCATTCAGAGGCAGAGACTATAGGATGATGAGTTAGAGGGCTAGGGAGATACTGAGGTTATAGGAGTAGCCTGTCAGGTTATATGAGGTATGTTATGGACAACAACAACCTCCTAGGCGTCCTCATGGTGGTTTGGTGCCCCCTACAGATCTTGTGCACCATTGCTTCAAGGAGCCCTTTGGTGAGGGGTCGAGGAGGAACCCCAGTGATCTTACCCCTATAGCTCGAGTCCTAGAGGCTATCATTAGGAGGACACTACTTCCTAGGATGGGATACAGAGAGGGCTTGACTCGCCTCTAGCTTTGGCTCCTCAATGCCCTGATGCAGCAGATAGTGTTTGATATTTGGGATCTTCTTCTGTCTGAGATGGAGGATACGATAGCTGAGGGCTTCAAGGGTCATAGGTAGCTTCCTTATGCACATTGGATCACATTCCTTATGCTCAAGGCTATGCATGTTAGGACTCCTAAGATGGTTGTAGAGTACAGAGGTGCCACCATAGAGTTTCTAGCTTATAACATGACATAGAGGATCAGGCATAGCACACCACAGGCACCCACTAAGCCTCACCGTCATCTAGATGTTCCAGAGTCAGCAGCTTAGTAGGATGAGATTATCAGAGGCATAGCCGCTACTAAGGAGGAGCAGCTTGAGGCTTAAGAGGAGAGGAGCGAGTCTAGTGATAGTTCGGATGATGACTACCTACCTATTCCTCAGATGCCTCCACGCAGACACGATGCAGAGGTTGGTAGTTCCAGCTCAGCTCCACCTACATCGCAGATCGACCTCGCTTTGATTGCTATTCTTGAGCGGATGCAGCAGGATCAGGCACGACAGGCTCAGGAGATCGCTACCAACTTTGCATAGTTTCAGGCTTATTAGGATGAGTTCTAGCGATAGCAGCAGTCCTCCAATAGTAGCAGCAGCAGATGCATCAGCAGCAGTTACTCATGTAGCAGCAGCTTATGGGATTTATGCAGCATGTAGTAACAGCACTTGGGGCCCATAGCCACAACTTTTGCCCTAGCTTGCTTAGCCTGCCACCACTACAACGACTCTAGCAATACAGCCCAGTGGGCTTCAGAGTCAGGGACAGCCTCCAGCTTAGTTTGCTTCTCCCACAGTATAGGTGTCCTAGTGGTTATCCTCGCTAGTGTTAGCCCCGTGTTTCACACCACTTTAGATGGGCTTCACACCGGATCAGTCACCCTCACTATTTGTGCCTAACACGTCAGTCTCCGGGAGTCTTGGAGTATCTTTTAGCGAGTTGACGGGGATGCCTACACCACCACATATGTATGACCCTAGTCCCTCTACAGCAGCTCCTATCACTGTGACTACTCAGAGGCTCCCTTCTTCTGTCGCATCTTCAGACCCTACGATAGATATACCAGCAGCATCATAGGTAGCACCTGCTCCAGCTCAGACCTAGACCACTTTAGAGACACTTCTAGCCACAGAGGGTCAGTCAATATAGAGCTCAAGGTCAGATGATGATGGCACCCAGTTTCAGCTTGCTCCTCATACCTCAGCACCTAGCTCGTCTGCTGCAGCCCCGCTGACCGACCCTTAGGTTTTGGTGTTTGACGCCAAAGGGGGAGAGGGTTTGAGTATGTAGACTCAGGGGGAGTGACATTTAGGGGGAGCTAGTTATCTATTGTTAGCTTATTATCTATTACATTTGGAGTTTCTATGTGTGTGATACATTATGCATCCATGTTTACTATTATATCTATGTGACAGTGATATCTATGTGATTGTGATATATGATATGTGTGCTCTCTACTTTGAATTCCGTTATATGTCATATCACTTGTGCTATGCTCATTTGCTTTGGTTCCGCATTTATACTCTGATGCAAACGAGCTTTATTACTTGTACTCATGCTTATTTCAAATCTTTTGAGTACATCATGTTGGATTGGGTCATATAAGCTTGCCTATCTACTTTGTTCTTATTGACAAAAGCTTATATGAACCAAGCATATCAAAAATATCACTCTTTCACATACTCAAGGTGGGATTGTCATCAATCACCAAAAATGGGGAGATTGAAAGCATCTAGGCCCCTAGTTGAGTTTCGGTGATTAATGACAATACAAGATTACTATGACTAATGTGTGTTTTGCAGAGGCAATTAAGTTACGTCATGGTAATAGAGATCAATTGGGCAATCAAGGTGGTCATGCCCCTACAATGGAAATCATTTTGGTTTTCAAAGGATGGACGACAAGGTTAAGGATGACTAGTTCTAAGTGTCGATTGGTGTTGGAGAGACACTTAGAGTAGTTTAGGACTTTGTTTTTCCTTTGGTTGTACTATTAAGGGGGTATGGATGGGTAGCTTGACCTAGATGAGTCTAGTGAGTTAGGTGTGGTGCACACTTGTTAAAACTAGCATTAGGTAGCTCCACAATAGCCCTATGATCCTATGGAGCAAACTTCATTCACATATATTCGAGAGTTGGAAGTGAATGGAGGGTCAAATGCTGACTGGACGCTAGCTCTGGTGCGACCGGACGCTGGCCGCAGGGTTCGGTCAGTTCATTTGATCAAGGAGATTGTGTTCGGTGCGACCGAACACTGAGTGGTCAAGTGATCGAACGCTGGTCAAGTGACCGGACGCTAAGAGGCAGTGTCCGGTCGACTCTAGTAAGGTTCTAGAGAAAGAATTCTATGACCAGACACGATCAGTCAATACTGACTGGACTTTGAGGATCTAGCATCCGGTCAAGTATAGTAAGCATCCAGTGAGGGTTTCATGCGACCAGACATGTCCAGTCAGTGGTGATCGGACCCTGCCAGCGTCCGGTCAACACTTAACCACTGGTGTGGGTTGAACTGACCAGAGCGTCCAGTCACCCTGTAGAGGCACATAATGGTTCAATTTTTAGGCTACCTTATAAATAGAAGTCCCACTCGTGTGTGGAGTCACTTTTGCTCATTCCAACAGCTAAGAAACATGTTTGTGAGTGCCAAGAAGAGCAAGGTCCTAGTGAGGTGATTGAGATTCATGAATCCAAGAGAGTAGCCTCATTAGTGAATCAAGAGTAGCAAAGTGTGCATCCACTGTTCTCATTAGACTTCGAGTGGTCAAGTGAGAGTTCATGCTTGTTACTCTTAGGTGATCAGCCATCACCTAGATGGCTTGGTGGTGATTGGGAGCTTGGTGATCACCTGGCGGAGCTTGTGGGTGACCCAACTCAAGTTGTGAGCAGGTTTTGGGTGATTCGCCGCGACAGAGTGTCGAAGAATCAACCCGTAGAGAGCACTTGATCCTTGCACGGATCAAGGGGGAGCTACACCCTTGCGCTGGGTGCTCCAATGAGGACTAAGTGGGGAGTGGCGACTCTCTGATACCTCAGCAAAACATCATCGTGTTCCTCTCTCTCTCTATTTACTTTGAGCATTTACTTTGAAGCAATTCAATACTTATCCTTACATTCATAGAATTGCCATGCTAGAGTAAGTTTGGAACATAGGTTGCAAGTCCAGTTGTGAGTTAGATTAATAGAAACACTTTTCTAGGCATAAGGGGTTAATTGGGCTAACCATAGGATTTAATTATTGCAAGAAAATTTAGAATAAGCCCAATTCACCCCCCCCCCTCTTGGGCATCTTGATCCTTTCAGCAAGGTTATTTCAGAAAACCATCAAGGGGGATCAAAACATCAAATTAAATCATGCTTATCCACCACAAAACCTACTCTAGAAGGTTCTAGAAGACTCTAGAAGCCACGTCAATGAAGTAGAGCATGAGAGGGTGATAGGTGGGGCCGCTCGGCCACACCTACAGGCCGCCCGGCCCTATAGGCCCATATGTCAGCCTCTGCTTTGACGTTGGTTCCTCCACCGCCTCCTAGGATGCATCTACGCCATTTATTCAAGTCGATTTGATCCAAGGGCTCACTGTTGGATGCTTCGGCCTATATAATCAGCTCCTGCCCCCCTCCAGAGCATGCTACCATAAGTCAAGTTTAGACCAAAAATTAGGGTTTCTAGAAAGAAGAGAGTAGAAGCTCCAATTCTTCAAGTTTATAGTATAGGCTAGCTAGCAAGATCAAGTAGAGTGTGCGCTATTTCTCAGGATTCTGTATCTACCATCTACAGACTAGTATAGCTATTGTATCTCTATATTTATGACTTTGTACTACTTTAATATTATGTTGCTATTTATTATGTTCCTAGTTTGCTCTAGTTATATACTTGATATAGTTATGATTGATGATGAATTTATGCATATGTTCATGAAGCTCTTAGCTCAGTACTCGAGTGAGTTAAGTGGTAGACATTATGTAAGCATGGTGCTTAGATATTGTTTGCCTATGGATGCATTCTGCACTCTAGGTCATGTGGTAGATCACGGATGTGACACTCCTGTTGAATCCTTTGTAGTCCACTCCTTGTTTGTAGAGCAAGTAGAACGCGGTTGCGAAGGGAGACAAGCT
The DNA here is from genome assembly GCF_019320115.1 of Miscanthus floridulus. Taxonomy (NCBI): domain Eukaryota; kingdom Viridiplantae; phylum Streptophyta; class Magnoliopsida; order Poales; family Poaceae; genus Miscanthus; species Miscanthus floridulus. The sequence continues at coordinate 28,715,993 of NC_089584.1, forward strand.
CTGTTCTTGATCTTCCTTAGTAATGTTCCTTATGCATAGATCCAAAGTTAGTTATACTATAGATGAGAGTATATATACTTGGGTGTACAAAAAACTTAGTAAATAAGGAATGACTTAGGAATCTTTTGCTCTTAATGAATCTCCTATTTAGCTATACTACATTTTATGAGTCTTTATTTCTATCTATGGAATACCATTATTACCTTACACTTATCATTTGTTTATCCCTTGACTTACCCCTGCCATAGCATGAGAGCGATTTTATCATAAGTATATATATTTGTCAATATCTCTATGCCAACACAACTCTATAGCTCCTCCCTATGGATAAAATATAAATAATGATACTCAGTATACTCCCAGGTGAAATGCTACAATAGTACATTATTTGTGCGCTTGTGGATTACTTAGTATATATATAAATTTACAAGTGTTCTCAATAATTACCAACAATGCATTTCTAGGCATCATGCTAGGGATGACAACTTAGTAAAGAGTGATGCTAAGAAATGTCAATAGGGGACGACCCAACGGGGTAGCATTAGCGTCGAAGAGGGGAGGGTTAACCATAGGTTTATGAACAGCATCTGCAAAGCAGAGCAAACATGGACGCAACAAGGGAGCTTGGCTCTAGGAGCTTCTCTCCTCCTCCAAAAAGAGCTTGTACTCAGTTCGCCAATCAAGGCCACCACCACCCCAGAGATGAAAATATAGCTTGAAGAGGGGACACTCAAACAAAATCAGATGGTGAACAATCAGGCCAACTTCTTTAGAGGCAACCAAGAACTTGAAAACACAATCATTGAGCAAAGAACCTTGAAGAAGGAGGCAAAACCCCCAATGGTTGCTTGAAGGATCAAGTTGGGGAAAGCTTGAACTTACAACGACCAAAGGTGACAACAAGATGAAAAGAGTCCGCAATGGTGAAGGACATGGGAAGCCCTAGGGTGGCCCTGACCTCATCCTGAAACCTAAGCCCTACATCAAAGGAGAGGCCAAGGAGCTCCATCAACCGAGGGGAGGGAGCGGTAGGGGGGTGGAAGAGCACGGGGGGTGGAAGAGCATGGGGTTTTGGGGGTTGCCGCCGGTCGCAACAAAGGCCAAGAAGGCACCCACACACGTGATGGGCCACAACAGCATCATCGGATGCCAAGATCGGGAGCCACCACCATGATAGGGGGAGCACCATGGTGAGGACAGACACTGGGGCCAGGGAGGCCGGAGGGCCCCCGGTGGAGCAAAAGAGCATGGAAAGGGGCCTCAGAGCGGCGTAGTCACCAACGGATATTAGATTTGCCACCATGATTGCACCCATGCCCAGCAGAGGTTCGTGGCAAGCGTGTCAAATGACATGAGCCTATGGTGCACACCATCTAGCTCTAACTAGTGTGTGATTAGATTTTGCATTAACACTATAGGAATTGAAATAATAGGTTTAGGGAAGATACTTTGGATCTCATTCTCATTCTTTTAGCTAATTTATAAAATCCTTAGTAGATCAAATAGCACCTAGCTAAGGTTTTTGTAGGGGACCATGATGCCTAATAGGGAGGGTGAATTAGGCAACTTAAAAATCTACTCTAAACTATGGCCTCTAATTCCACCTTAGCAAAACCTATGCAAGAAAATAATATATCTAAATGTGCAACTACGGTTTTGCTAATGTGTTGCTATCTATAAGACCCTAATGTTAAGCATTGCATTTGGCATTTGAATTTCATGAGCACAATCATCATCCAAGCATTCATGAGCATGAGCATATAAAATTTCATTTCATTCTTATACCTTATCACATGAAATGTTGATTTTATATATATGCTTATGCTTGTAATCTTGTATGACCAACATATTAAATGGTTGTGAGGTCATGAAAAGACCTTAGACACATCTAGCATGGCAATTGGAACAATGTTTATATTCATGACATAGACCAAATTTGCTTCTAAGTGTTGGTTTCATTTGAAATGCCATTTTCATGATACTAGTTTGATCAAAGTTGAACAGTAGCTAAGAGTGTTTGCATGGCTATGTGACCTAAATAAAAGTTGTAGTTCACATCATGGGTAACTAAATTTATTCAAGGGTCATGAGCTAATTCAGTGTTGAACATGGTCAAATAGAGCTCACAAGTATCAACAAAATGTTGTTTAGTGACTTAAGAAATTTTTTAAAGTTGTTTTTAGTTTCAAAGTACCTTACTTTGGAGCAATGTAGATTGAAAACTAGTTCAAATTAGACCATGATCATTAAAGCAAAGTTGTAGTAATCACATAGCTCTACAATTTCTATTAAAGAAGTTTTTGCTAACTCGAACTGGATTATGAGATATAGAGGCACAAAGTAGCACTATCAGTCAACTAAATCAGCACTTAGCCGATTTGAATCGGCCCGCATCATGGCCGACCATGCCTAGGCCACGCGCGTCGCATGGCGGCAGCACGTCAGTATTGGCATGGCTGGTAGGGCTAGCAGGGGAGAGAAAAGGGAGGCGAAGCTGCCGTGCTCACTCACTCTCGCTTTCTCACCCTCTCTCTATCTCTCTCTCACTTCCACCGAGCTCGCACGCCATCGCCACCATGTCATTGTGCTATTGCTCATGCACACCACTCATCCATCACCTCCTCCACCTCTTTAGCCCATCATTACCTTAGTTCGATCCAAGGTAAAGGCCTACGGGCCATTGCCATCGCCACCATGGCCACGGAGTGCCACCGAGCTCTGAGCTACCGTGGCCAGCCCTATCCACCGCACCTCCCATCTCTCTCTCTCTCTCTCTCTCTCTCCCTTGATTCATCTACACCATAGGTCCTAGAAGCTATAGTCATAGCTTGTTGAGCCACTACTGCATCGTCGGTGCCGCAATGTGAGCCACACCGCCGTGAACCAAGAGTGCCGCCACCGTGCACATCACCGTGGTCAAGCCTGTCTGGTCGCCATTCTCTCTCACAGTTAGGCATTAGGCTTTAGCCTTAGGACGGCAGAGCTCATAGGGAAGACAGATGCATGCTTGCATCTCATTTCCTACTAGAACATCACCGTGGCGCTATCCTGCTCACGCCGTTGTGCCGCCATGCACGTGGCCAAGCATCATCGCCGCTCCACCCTAACCTAATCCATGTCGTAGAGCTTCACTAGGGTTTGTAGACGTCGTAGCAGTGCTCGCCTAGGCTCACCATCACTGGAGATGATGGACTAACCATAGCACACCACCACCGAGCCACCATGCTCATCGATGAGCTAGCTCCGGTGATCCTCTGAGCAAACTGAGGGTACCTGTAGGTGCGGCTTAATTTGGGGAACACGTCGGTGGTGACGCTATCGTCGATGACCTCACCGTCGGCGAGCTTTTAGCCGATCAAGTTGGGCCCCTGCTCTGTGTGTCGCTGACATGTGGGACCTGTTGACTCATGGGTCCCAGCTATCAGTCGGTATTTGAAATATTTTTCCTGATTTATTTTCATAGATTTAAATGCAAACTTACAAAAATTATATCTTGAGCTAGGAGTATCCAAATAGGGTGAACCAAAATTTGTTGGATTCATCTTGAAGTGTACTATTTGATAAAAATATGAAATCTACTGCTTAGGGTATTTTTCTAGGAGAATTAAATTAAGCCAGCTAAGTGCTTTTAAAGTAGTTTATATCTTGTAAAATGCATAACTTGAGCTAGGAAAGTGATAAAAATGTGATTCTAATTTCGCTTGTCTTGTGTTGACATGCTCTAGCTAGGAAAAATACTAAACCTATAGTAGGAAAACTTGAAATATGGTCTTCATGTTTAATCCTAATTAATTGCTAGTTTCTAGTAAAATTAATTGGGGTAAAAATATATTACATATGATCATATAAATTTTTACACAGTATTCTCATGCTAGGGGAAAAGTAAGAAAAATATTAAATCTATTGCTTGACACTTTTCACTATGCTAAACTATTTTTGCTAAAATAAGCATATATAACTTGTCATTTTTGTAGAGGTAGCTATACTTGTCCAAATAATATGAAATTTGTACAGTAGACTATTAGGGTGATTTGTAGGATACTTTAATTTTCTTCAGAATTTATTGAGCAGTAAAAAAATATTTATCCTTTAAATCACCTTATTATTTAAGGAAATTAATAAATAGATATAAATAAATTAGATAGGCTTAACCATGATGTTTTTTGTGGTGTGTGTGATGTATATAATCTGTTGATATTGTTAGTGAGGCTTAAAAGTATTTGTTTATAGGTAGCTAGTTAAATATTGCCTTACAATTCAACTAGATGGTTGCATGTATAGTTTCTGTTGTGGTGATGATTTCATGATGATAATGATCTTTTCTGTAAAGATGATTAATAAAAAGTTGTAGATAACTCACTAATCTACATGGCATTAAATGTTCATAGTCATAGGTCTTATGGTTTAAGAATTATGGTTGTTAGAAGTCTGCTATCAGAAATGCTTACTCTCTAGACAGATATGAAAGATTGAATTGTTTGACCTAAATAACTACTGAATCATATTAAGATGATAAAACAAAGTTGTAGGCAATTTCATAATCTTTCTAGAATGTCCTACAACCATATTATTTTGATGTGTATAACTCCATTTATGGTCAAAACAAATGGCTACAATCTTATAGTCCAAAAAATGATTTACATAAGTGTTTGTTTAAGTTACTAGAGAAGAGATATGCACCTACTCAGTAAAAGAAAATGTAACTTTTTATCACTGTAATGCAATGCTGCTGAGAACACTTATGAGGATGCATTCATCACATCATATTATATTATACATGTCACTATATATGCATTTGTGATATCTTATTTCATGCTCATGCATATAGAATCATCCGCAGGGATGACACTTTTGGAGTTCAACGAAGAAGAAGAGGAGGAATAGTAGGAGACACCTTAGGCCATAGCTCTAGGAGGAGAGGAGCAAACTCTTGAGGACCTCCCTAAGTGCCTAGATCATAGGCCAACCTCTTTTCTCAAAGGCAAGCCTCGAAGCATTTTAAGCCTCCCATGCTTTACAAAAGATCATTTGGGTCCTTTATGTTTGATGCATTAGGTTATAAGAGTTGATTGGAAACACTTGATGCATAGAACTACCTTGTCCAGATACATATACCTTTAACCTGTGTAAGTCTAGGATCGAATATATGCTTAGCCATGCTTAGACTGGTAGAAGTCAGGTGATTTCTTGTCACCTGCGAGATATAGGTGTATACCGAAGCACGGCTGGCTATATTTGCTATTGTGGAAAAGAACCATGGGATAATGTAACTGGAGGCCGAGTAGAGTCTATGTGTAGGTTGACTCATGTAATTTCGTCTGTACCGATTAAGGACCGTACCGTTGTTGGCGCTTCTGTCGAGATTGAATGCATGCCTCTTACTTAGCTGGCCGAATAACTTGTTTTGACCACGAAGCCGAATAGCTCAACCTAGGTCAGGCCATGTTTTGTAAAAGTGCACACTCTATATGGTAGTAAAGGATGTGCGGGGAGCCAGACGTGAGCCCAAGGGCAGGACGGGCCTGAACGTCCTGGCAGCTGGTTGTCCCTGATTGTGCGGCGCTGGGTGAACCCATGAAATGTAGACCTGAGTTGTACCAAAGGTGACCTAAGGTGACCGTCGATCTGTTCTGCCTAGGTTTGTGTTAGGAATAAATTCCTAGCTGGTTGAAATCAATTTGAATCGCCTTCTCTCCTGGACAGTGAGAAACTTGGCTAGTCCCAACATCATAGTAACCATGTTATGGAATATGATGGTTCGGATGAACATGGAATTATTATACCGGCTATGGTTACTACTGTATACTACTAAATGATATACCATATGTTTGGCATAGGTTAGTTGCTAATCTAGAGATGAATAGCTATAATTAACTTGATGATCAAATTATAATTGTATACTTGACTTGGTAAGCTTTTTATGTAAAATATGGTCAAGCTAGCTCCACTTATAAAGCCTTACATGATCCTTGGAGTCACTTTATTTTTTGTTTATGATGGGTAAGTCTAGCTGAGTACCTTCTCGTACTCAGGGTTTTATTCCCATTATTGCAGATGGTACAGTTTATCATGGCTATTATAAGAACCGCTTATGCTTTTGTGGAAGTGTAATCGTTGGCACCATATTTAAACAATGTTGCAGATGTTGGTTTCAAACTTTTAATTTGCTTCCGCTACTATTTTACCTGAACTTGGTTTGTAATAACTTTTAATCATACTCTGATGTATGGAACTGTATTTGTGAACTTTATGTAATGTGTGACATGTATGTTGAATCATGTATGATTTTGGTTGTATGTTGGTTGAATTAAGACCCTTCATGGTACTCTACGGACTACCGGGTTTATATGGGCTCAAGTATGACAGTGCGACCACTTATGGGCTACTATTGTACTTATGCTCTTATAAATTGGACTGTTCTGCTATAGCTGGTATCAGAGCAAGGTTCAACATTAGTTGCCACATGTGTATTTAAAACAAAGGTTTTTGTTTTCCAAAACTAGTTTCTAGCAACTTATAGCTATATATATAGGTGTTTAAAACCTAGAGTTTGAATCTAAAGTGTGCCAGTGATCACTTTCCTTTATGCCCAGTTAAGGACTCCAGGTGGATAATTAAGTACTAACTTGGGGGGTTTTCAATTTTGTCGTCCATACGGCGTGCTATTGTATGGATGCCATTCACTTGAGTGGTAATGTATAGATCAAATGCCTCTATGCCCAAGATAAGATGCCACTTATCATCATGGTGGCATGACCGCAAGATGTAAGCGTGCGGTCTATGGGGAGAGTTACCTTTGATACTAAAGTGTATATATGCCTCATATATATATGGAAAGTATTTAATTGTGGGTTAGCTTTGATATGGCTATATATATGAATATTATATGTATATATAGGATGTAATTACTCTCGAGTAGCTTGGATACGGAAGTATATACATATAGAAGTATTTAGCTTACAACCTAGAGCCCAGATTTACATTCTGCATATATAATTATGGGGTTGGGCTGAAATGAAATTCTTGTGTAGGTACACTAATAGCGAAATGTGTAGCTCAAGTAGTTACGTTATATGAGAGAATGTTTATATGCCACCATGTGTGTCGTTAGAAGTTTTAAATTTTCCTTAGTTTGTGAGAATGTACGGAACGTGCATGCATCATGATAAATCATTATTATTACACTTTCATTGTTCCTCCCCTTATGGATTTCTTACTCGGTTATGTAACTCATCCATTATGACATTGTCTCATGAGAGTTGCACCATGTTGTGGTATAGATGGCAGCACCTAGCTAGAAGTGAGACTTTCCTATTGATGTTTGGTACCCCTAGCCCTACTTTGGAGAGTCTTGCATTATGCGGGGTATTACGAACCACCCCTCTATTACTAGGAATGAAGTATACTTGGAGGGATAACCATGGTATGAAGTATAGCTGACCATACCAGCTTGTAACCAAGCATAATTCTGGTAGGAATGGAAGGGCAGAATCTAAAGGAAGAACTCCTTAGGAGGCTACCCAAGTAGTGGCCTTTGAGGTGCTGAGCCAGATATGTCAGCAACATAGGGATAAGCTTACTGGCAGTGCTGCTGGTACTTTTCCTCAGGTGGATCCATCCACAGTTGTTTGGGCATAGCGCAACCGCAATGCGTTGATCCAAGACCGAGATGAGCTGGCAGATAGTTCTAGTCCCGCTATGAGTGTAATGTTTGCAGTGATGAAGATGTTCTATATTCGTCCGGACACCAGGGACTTCTAGCAGGAGTCCCTTACCACTTGCATGGATAGGATAATGAGAGTCGAAGCTGCATAGTGTAAGCTAACAAAGCATGTGTGCAAGCACAAAAAAGCAGCAAGTGAGGCTCGATGGGAAACTGATCAGGCATATGTAGCATTGGGAAATCTCCATACCCAAATGGAGCAAGTTGATCAGCAGAGAGCTATCACCCAAGAGGTGAGAGCGGATGATCAGGTAGTGCTAACAGGACTCTGGGAGTAGCTAGGAAGCTGCTCGTGCTGAGGCGCTCACAGCTATGTGTGGAAGAACCGCCCAAAATAGCATGCTTCTGGAGGCACTCGTCTTCCACCAGACACTAAGCACCCTGAAAGCTAGCTACATCGAATGGTTCCATCAAGCACACCCCAAGGGAGAACTTGAACAATCCACATTTTTCATCCAGGATCCAATAATGAGTATGAGTTTACAATACTTAGTCCATTTCATACAATAAGAGTTCTCGAAAATACATTATTATAATATCAAGTTCAGAGTGCAGAATTTAAACAGTGGAATTGAAATAAACATCTAACGATAAGATACAAGGATCCGCCTATGCCCACCAGAAGAATCCTCCACACAATAGCCATTCCTCAAGCTGCACCTACAACAGGGGTAAATAAACCCTGATTACATAATGTACTCACAAGACTTACCCGACTAGTGGGAATAATTTTCCAACTCCAAAGGATATGATAAGCTTTATGGTTTGCTAGGTTTCCTTTTTGCGAAAACGTTACTAGTAGTGAATCCTTATGTATGTTTCTTATTAGCAGCCATGATTAGTTCATTATCTAACTATTCTATGTAAGCACTTGTCCTACTTTCAAGCAAGAGTAGAGCAATCAGATTCATTTCACCATCTTTCATCTTCCAGTTCTTACTACGGTGCTAGATCATTGACAAGTCGTACCGTGCAACACTTAGTATTTTGGCAAGCAACTCTTAAAATAAGAATACACATGCTAAGCTACTAAGCTAGCTCTAATGGCTAAGATACTAAGCTAACCATTATCTCTCCCAAATAGATTCGAAGCTCATCCTATAAGTGCTTAATTTTTATAAACCAATATCATGTCATTATTCATTTAGCTTTAATGGGTATTTAGCTACCATATTAAATAGTCTATTTTTAGGCTACAAAAATTACAGTGAGCATATAATAATATAGTGAAGCTACTATAAAAATTTTAGGGTTTTTGCTGTTACCAATCTACCATAAAAATTCCTACAATAATTAAATTAATAATATTGAGCACTCTCAAATGATTTAATAGCTCCTAGTATCAATAAGCACATATATGAACTAAATACACTAGCAGATCGAGCACAATTTTAGGAACCTAACAAAATTTATTCTATAATTTTTGGATATCTACATTATTTTATATTAATTAGCGGCGCTGGCGGCAGCAGCAGCGGCTCCGCGCGGTGGGGCCAGCGGCAGCCGAGCCATAATCAGGCCAGAGGCGGCCATGGCTAGCTGCACATAGCAGCTCATGCATGTGTGACCAATGTGCGACATCGATCGCCCGAGCACAGTGATCGTGGCCACACGACCAACCAGCCCAAACCCGTATCGTGCATGAATTTTAAAGCGACCATAAACTCTTAACGGTTGCTTCTGGACCTAAACCATCTTCACCATGCTCAAGATGGCACATGAGACTACCAAATCAAGCTATAACACTACACCACCCTTTAACCCAATATCTCACAATAAATTACTAAACATAGCAATGTCTAGCTATTGATAGACTTGGAAATTTCTAAGTTTTTGAGCTGCATTTGTTTTCAAGTTCTGTTTCTAAGCTAGTGGAAATATTAGCTAGCAATATCATTTTTCAATCACAAATATTTCACTGTCATCTATAAAGTTTGTAGTTCAAACTTTGTTTAAGTATCACATATATGTTCTATAGTATTTTTGTTCAATAAAAATTAGTTTCAAACCCTACTTGATATGCATGAACTATCAAATCAACTTTCGTTTAGCATTTTTATTGATCATTTTGAGTTACAAAATTGATCTACACACTTTATCACATGCATTATCACAAAAACATAATGCTCATGACATGCTTTAGTAGATGATTTACTATGTAACACCGAGGGTGTTACAATTCTACCCCCCTTAAACAAAATCTCGTCCCAAGATTTCATGTGCCTAGTGTGTGAAAAGAGATAAGAAATAAATTCTGATTTAAACAATTAACTTGGTGAACTAGAAAGAAGGTGGGGATAATGCTTCAAGATATAACTTTGTTGCTCCCATGTTGCTTTGTCCTCCGAGTGATTTTGCCACTGAACTTTATAAAACTTCACCACATTGTTTCTGGTCACTCTTTCTTTTTCATCTAAGATCTTGATAGGATGCTTAATATAAGACAAGTCGGGCTAGAGGGGAAGCCCTTCAATTTCCACAGCTTCATCGGGGACCCGCAAACATTTCTTTAACTGAGAAATATGGAAGACATTATGTACTACTGACAAAATATCCGGGAGCTGGATACGGTAGGCAATAAAACCACACCAGGCCAAAATCTTGTAAGGTCCAATATAGCGAGGGGCTAGCTTTACCCGAACACCAAAGCGATGCACCCCTCTCATGGGTGACACTTTGAGATACACCTAATCACTAATTTTAAATTGCAAGGGCCTTCTTCGCTTGTTCGCATAAGTTTTCTGATGACTTTGAACAGTCTTCAAATGACTTTGAATAACACTGACTTGCTCTCTTGCTTCTTTGATAAAATCAGGTCCAAAATAACCACAGTCTCCCACCTCAACCCAATTAAGTGTTGTTCTACATTTCTTGCCATATAAAGCCTCAAATGGTGTCATTCGAATGCTTTCTTGATAACTATTGTTATAAGAAAACTTAGCTAGAGTCAAGCATTTGTCCCACTTTTCTAGAAAGGAGATGACACAAGCCCTCAACATATCCTCAAGTACCTAATTGACTCTTTCTGTCTGACCATCAGTTTATAGATGATAAGCTAAACTTCTAAGGAGACTAGTACCAAGACATTTCTGAAGTTGCTCCCAGAAACAAGAGACAAAGACTGACCCTCTATCAGAGATGATAGTAAGGGGAACTCCATGCAGGGTCACAATCCGATCAAAATACAATTTGGCATACTTCTTGATTGAATATCTGGTATCCACTGGGAGAAAATGAGCATACTTGGTAAGGCAATCCACAATGACCCAAATAGAGTCATACCCCTTCGTCGTTCGGGGCAAACCCACAACAAAGTTCATGGAAATATCCTCCTATTTCCAAATAGGGATAGGCAAAGGTTGTAGAAATCTAGGCGTACACATATGGTTCGCCTTAGCCCTTCCACAAATGTCACATTCTGAGATGTATTTGGTAATGTCCTATTTCATATTTGGCCACCAATACAAGTGACGCAAATCATGATACATCTTATTACTTCCTAGATGAATGGATAATTTGGAGTTGTGAGCTTTGTCCAAAATTTTTCTCCAAAGCATATCACTTGAGGGAACAACCAATCTATTCTTGAAATTCACTACACCTTGGTCATCAACACTAAAATGAGGATCATGCCCTTCAGTAATTAACTCCTTGATATGTGGAATTTCTGAAACATCTTGCCTTTGCTCTATAATAATTTGCTCAAGTAAATCTGAGACTAGAGCAATATGAGCTAACACCTTAGAATGGTTGAGAGACAAATATTCTTCTTCAACTTGATGCAACTTCCGACTTAAGGCAGTAGCTACCACATTAGCTTTTCTAGGATGGTAATGAACCTCCAAATTATAATCCTTGATAAGCTCCAGCCATCTCTGTTGCCTCATGTTCAGCTTGGACTAAGTGAAAATATATTTGAGGCTCTTGTGATCCATATAAATATGCACTTTATTTCCTAACAAATAATGCCTCCAAATTTTTAGAGCGTGCACCACAGCAGCCAGCTCTAAATCATGGCTAGGATAATTCACCTCGTGCTTTTTCAGCTAGCATGAAGCATAAGCTATCACACTCCCATCCTACAAAAGCACACATCCCAGTCTAGTCCTAGAGGCGTCACAATACACATTAAATGGCCTATCAATATCTGGTTGGGCAAGAACAGGAGCAGAGGTAAGAAACTTCTTTAGGGCTTGGAAAGCTTCTTCACAAGCCCGACTCCATACAAATTTGACATCTTTCTAGACCAACTTGGTCATTGGTTGGGCTATTTTGAAGAAGTCATGAATGAAGCACCGATAATAACTAGCAAGACCAAGGAACTGACGAATCTGATGCACTGTGTGGGGGTATTAACCCCTATACCCTTACGGCTAGGCTTGGGCTAGCCTAGATCAGAGGGTCTGGTCCACCAAAAGACAACGCGTGGCTCGGCTAACCTATTCGGAGTCCTGCGTAGGGAGTCAAGACAGATTTGGCGATCAAGCAAGACCCTGGTCGGTTAGAATAGGAATCCTTATCCGGCCACCTATGGCAATTGTAACTGGCTAGGATTAGTTTCTAGATCTATAACCCTACCCCCCAGACTATATAAGGTGGGCAGGGGACCCCTCTAAAAAATATTTCTCATTGACATACATCAATACAATCAGATGCAGGACATAGGTATTACACCTTCTTGGCGGCTAAACCTGGATAAAACCTTGTGTCTGTCTTGCATCACCATCTTGTTTGTGGCTTACGCATCTGTCTGCCGACAATCTACTACCTTGGGCATACCCCTGGGTAGACTGCCGACCATATTTCATCGACAGTGGTGCACCAAGTAGGGGGTGTGCGTACTGCTCTCCAAGCGAACAAGATGGTCATCATCTCTGGCTCCATGGCTACACCGAACGGCCTCACGTTCACCATCGGTCAGATCACCTGGATCACTGGCTCCGACGACTTCATCGCCATGACCACGGAGGAGGCACGGATTCAATCTACGTCGACCACCGCTTCACCTGCATCGGCTACGTCTCCGACCATGGTGGATACATCTTCGACCACGGTGGATACAGCTCCAACCACGGTGGATCTAACTCCGACCATGGTATATCTAACTCCGACCACACCCATGTCATCTTTAGCCACACCGACCACCCGTCATCCGCTTCCCCGCTATAAAGGGAAGCAGATCAACAACACCGACCTGCTCGACTCCATCGATCGGGTCGGCACCAAACTCGCTGAAACCCTAGCTCTAGTAAGTTCAATTCAAAGTCAACCTAATGAGCAGGTAACCACTCCCCACAACAAATCTACCTGACTAGCTTAGGCCAGTCATCCTACATGACTTGGTACAGATCTCATGGTCATATCTATTCCTGAAGGGCGCTCCACTCATCGCCGGCCAGCCTCCGTGATGGGTCTCTAGCTCTCCGAGTACGAAGCCTCAACGGAGAACTACCAGGCCTAGCCCTATGGCCTGTGAAACACCACCTCCAACTACGCGTATAATATACAACGCCGCTCGGATCTATGTTTTATACATCAACCTCGGCCAAAGCCACGCAACTTCGTCAACATGATCCGGATTGAGGATTATCAAGAAGGATCCATCCACATAGTCCAAGAGGGTGACTCCAGCTCCTTGTCTGGCATCACATCTAATGCCTCCGTCCACACTGAGCTCCAGCATCACAACGATGAAGGCGTCGAATACGATCTAGATATCCCAGACCACACCCCAGGGTTTCCACAATTCCCATCTTTCCTACCAAGGCGAGGGGATTTGATCAATGTTGTCAGTAATGATGAACCACCAGCAGTCAGCGAAATAGAACAAGAAAGGATTGCACGTGAAGCATGCAATATTGACTGGTTTAATCGCCGACAAATCGAAGCCGAAGCAGAAGAGGAGGCACGATGCATAAGGGTCCAGCCACGTAACCTCAACAATGCCTTCAACAGGGTGGGGGACAAATAGGTCTTCAGGACTCCAAGCGCCAACGTAGCCATTGCTATGGCGACAATGCAATGGCTACCCAATACCCCAGAAACTTAGGCAGTTCGCGATGAAATACAAGCCTATCTGATGGCTGCTATGGCCCAGACCACAGAGATTGTAAATCAAGCCTGGGCTCCATCCCTCTCAGTCAAGTCAAGCCACAGCCGCTAGTACTCAAGTCACTCACAGCCACCCAACCAACATGGCTCATGCAACAACGACCCATCAGACAACCATCAAGCCAAAAACGGTGGCCATGATGGTGGTCGAGATGACAACCGCCGTTGGGAGGACAACCACCGCAACATCCAAGACGACAACCACCAAGACAACCACAATAATCGCTGCGATAACCACGGTCGCAGGGCTAATCTAGATGGCAACCGAGATTGCCGCGATGGTAACAATGATCTCCACCACTACCTCGGAGGATGTGATCTGCGCGATCGCATCAACCAGAGAGCCAATGATCGTGCATCCCACGAAAGCTATCGCCGTATGGAATATGATACTACCCACAGCCCGCCAGGTTTGAAGCGGTTTACTCCGCACCTTTGCCAAGTCATATGGCCCAAGAACTTCAAGCTTGAAAAACTTCAGAAGTACGATGGCAAGGAGAACCCCGAATTATGGGTCATGCTCTTCGAAACTGCGTGCAGATTAGCCATGGCTGACGAGCACATCATGTCTAACTACTTTCTAGTCGATTTTGGCCATGCAGGTCACCAATGGCTGGTTAGCTTGCTGGTGAACTATTTTGATTCTTGGCAAGAGCTCAAGCAAGCCTACATCGACAACTTCATTGCTACTTGCGAGCAACCCGGCAACAAATATGATCTGCAGTGGATCCGAGATCGGAAGGATGAGCCACAACGTTAGTACGTTTGCCGTTTCTCGGAGATGCACATCAAGGTCCCATCAATCTCTGACAATGAGGCAATCGAGGCTTTCATCACTGGCCTACGCTTCCATGACACCCTAAGGGATAAGCTCCTCCGCAAGAGACCTAAATCAGTTACAGCGCTCCTGGCCACTGCTAAGAAATATGCGGACGCTGATGACGCTAAAAAGATAATTATCGAAGAAGCAGCAAGGGTTCCACGCTCCGACCACCCCCCACACCACGATGACTACCACGGTAACCGTGGTCGGAACAACAATTTTGACCGCCGCAATCAGCGCAACGACCCCCACGATCACCGCGACCAACGTAATCAGCGGCGTAACCGCCATGACGATTACAAGGGCAAGCCTGCTCGGGAAGACGATGGCGAGGTCAACACCATTAAAAAGGTGGTAGACGTTGTAACTACGAAGAAGACTATGCTAAAGCATTGAAGGGGCCCTGCCAGCTCCACCCCAAGTCAAACCACACCATGGAGAACTACCACATTCTCAAGTCTATCTACACGTGTCAACAGGCTCCGGATACGTCCGACAAGCCTAACGACGTAGGGGAACAGTGCAATGAGGACAACGACGATGAAGACATAGATCCCCGCCACAAGTATGTCAAGCCAACCGATCACGTGCACACCATCATTGGAGGCAAAGTGTCCATTGAGACCAAACAAGAACGCAAGCTGCTCGCCCGCGCTTGCTTGAACATGGCCAACACCAACAACCTCATCACCGATCCATGGCTCCCTCCTTGGTCTCACCGTGAGATCTCCTTTAGCAGAAAAGATCAATGGGCCACAATACCTGAACCAGGACATTTTCCCCTGGTCCTCGATCCTTGTATCAACAAAGTTCAATTCGACAGAGTGCTGATTGATGGTGGCAGCTCCATCGATATACTGCTCAAGAATAGTCTGCCGGCCCTGAAGATAACCCAGGCGGATCTCAAGCCATACGAGGCATAGTTCTAGGGTGTTCTCCCCGGACAGAGCTCTACACCTCTCGGGTAGATCATGTTACCTGTGTAGTTTGGGACCCTAGACCACTTCCGCACTGACTACGTCAACTTTGTGGTCGCTGACTTCGACGGCACCTACCATGCTATCCTTGGTCGACCATCGCTCACCAAGTTCATGGCCATACCTTATTACAGGTATCTGGTGCTCAAGATGCCTACCGAGAAAGGAGTTCTAACTCTCAAGGGTAACATGTACGCAGCTTATACCTACGAAGACGACAGCTTTAAAATAGCAGAGGCTCACAACCTCTCTATTCGCATGGCCGAGACCATCCTCGATGCCAAGAAGACCTTGGCTGACCACCTGGAGATCCTAGAGCTTGAGGCTCCATGCAAGAATGTCAAGTCCAAGGAGCACAAGGTGATCCAGCTGGTCGATGGTGATCCCAGCAAAATGTCCCTTATCAGGGCCAACCTGGATCCCAAATAGGAAGACGCGCTCGTCAGGTTCTTAAGGAGCAACATGGATGTGTTTGCATGGAAACCTACCGACATGCCCGGTGTACCTCAGAACTTGATCGAGCACTCCTTGAATGTCAACGGCAAGGCCAAACCTATCAAGCAGAAGCTATGATGGTTTTCTCGCGACAAAAAGGAGGCGATTAGGGTAGAAGTTACACAGCTTTTGGCAGCCGAATTTATCAAAGAAATGTATCATCTGGAGTGGTTAGCTAACCCGGTTCTTGTACGCAAAAAGAATAATGAATGGAGAATGTGCGTTGATTACACTGATCTCAACAAACACTGTCCTAAGGACCCCTTTGGCTTACCTCACATAGATGAGGTCGTAGATTCAACTACCGGTTGTGAGCTACTTTCCTTTCTCGATTGCTACTCTGGTTATCACCAGATCACTCTCAAAAAGGACGACCAGATCAAGACATCCTTTATCATGCCTTTTGGCGCCTACTTCTATACGACCACGTCATTCAGGCTCAAGAACACCGGGGCTACCTACCAACGCGCTATACAGGCCTGCCTCAAAGATGAGATAAAAGACGACCTCGTCGAGGCTTATGTTGATGATGTAGTTGTCAAAACCAAGGAAGCACATACCCTTGTTGACAACCTAGAACGCACCTTTGCAGCCCTTAACACATTCCAATAGAAATTAAACCTAAAGAAGTGTATCTTTGGTGTTCCTTCTAGCATACTACTTGGCAACGTCGTCAGTCATGATGGCATATGCCCTAACCCAGAGAAAGTCAAAGCTATCTTGGACATGAAGCCACCCAAAAAGGTGAAGGATGTTTAGAAGCTTACCGGATACATGGCCGCTCTCAGCCATTTCATATCAAGATTAGGCAAAAAGGGATTACCGTTCTTTAAACTGCTCAAAGCATCCGAGAAGTTTGAGTGGTCAAAGGAAGCAGACGCTGCCTTCACATAGCTGAAACAATACCTTACATCACCTTCGGTTCTCACTGCTCCTAGAGAAGACAAAACACTCTTGCTTTACATTGCGGTGACTAATCGAGTGGTCTCCACTACCATGGTGGTCGAGCGCGATGAGCCCAGCCACGTCTACAAGGTATAGCGACCAATCTATTTCATCAGTGAGGTGCTCAATGAATCTAAGACCAGGTACCCATAGATCCAGAAATTGATCTATGCCATACTGATAACATCTTGAAAGCTGAAACATTACTTCGATGGATATCGTGTGGTGGTCATGACTAAGTACCCTCTACGAGACATCATTAGCAACAAGGATGCGAATAGGTGCATCATCAAGTGGGCAATGGAGCTATGCCCCTTCTCCTTGGAATTCGCAAGCCGTACTACAATCAAGTCTTAGGCACTTGTCGATTTCATCATCGAGTGAACAGACTTAAGCACGCCTACCTCTTAGGGGCCCGACGAGTATTAGAAGATGTACTTTGATAGTTCTCTCAACATCGATGGCGCAGGAGCAGGAGTCCTTTTTGTGTCACCATCCAAGGAGTGGCTCCGGTACGTCCTCAGGATTTATTTCCTAGCATCTAATAATGCCGTTGAATACGAAGCATGCCTACATGGTTTGCGCATTGCATTTGAGCTCGGTGTTAAATGTCTCTATGTCTACGGAGACTCGGCTCTGGTCATCAACCAACTCAACAAGGACTGGGACATGACTAGCAAAAAGATGGATGCATACTACAAATCGATAAGAAAGCTGGAAGGCAGGTTCTATGGCATCGAGTACACACACGTGGTCCAAGACAAAAATCAAGCAGTAGATGCGCTGTCAAAGATAGGATCATCTTGAGCCAAAGTCCCACATGGCATATTCGTCTAAGACCTGCTCACGCCTTCCATCGTAGAGAAAGATTCCACGGTCGACAAGCCTCTAGACTAGCAATTAGTGGCTACGGTTCTAGCGTCGAGCACCACCGATCCACCTCCGACCACTCATGAGCCCGACTGGAGAGTACCTTTCATCAAGTACCTGATAGATGGTAGCGGTTACACTATTCGGACAGAAAACGACCATCTGATGCATCGTAGTAAGCAGTATCTGCTCATCGATGGCAAGTTATGGCGTAAGAACGCAAAGGAGGAAATCTTGATGAAGTGTATAACCTAGGAGGATGGCAAACATCTCCTAGACCAAATCCACTCTAGCTCTTGCGGCAACCACGCGGCCTCGAGAACGCTGGTCGGTAAGGCTTTTTGAGCAGGGTTCTATTGGCCGTCAGCGGTAGCCGATGCAGAGAAGCTAGTCCGCCATTGTGAGGGTTGTTAGTTCTTCGCTAAGAGAATCCATAGACCAGCACATGAGATCCAGACAATACTAGCCTCTTGGCCCTTCGCTTGCTAGGGACTGGATATGATTGGGCCCTTCAAACCGGCTCCTAGGAAATTTACATGTGTCTTTGTGCTGATCAACAAATTTTCTAAGTGGATAGAGTACATGCCTCTGGTACAGGCATCCTTAGAAAAGGCTGTCACATTCCTCGACCAGGTCATCCACTGCTTTGGCATACCCAATAGCATCATCACTGATCTGGGTACTCAGTTCACCGGGAACACTTTTTAGGACTTCTGTGATGAAAGGAGCATAGTAGTAAAATACATCTCGGTGGCACACCCTAGAGCTAATGGACAGGTCGAGTGGCCAAACGGTATGATTTTGGACACATTGAAGAAGAGGATGTATAGAGAAAATGACAAAGCTCTCGGAAGATGGCTCAAAGAGCTACCAGCTATGGCCTGGGGCCTCAGAACTCAGCCTAGTCATAACACCGGCGTCTCACCATACTTTATGGTTTATGGCGCTGAGGCAGTCCTCTTAGCAGATATAGCTTTCAGATCAGCACGGGTAGAGAACTTCGACGAAGGCAAGGTCAATGAAGTACGGGAGCTAGAAGTGAATAGTACAAAAGAGAAGTGGCTCGATTCTTGTGTACGTAAAGCCAAATACCTTGCTGTTTTGCGTAGGTACTACAACAAGAATGTTAAAGAGCGGTTCTTTGTGGTCGGGGACCTGGTCCTGAAGTGGAAGACAAATTAGGCTGGTGTCGATAAACTTGCAACTCCATGGGAGGGGCCCTTCATGATCAAGGAAGTCACACGACCAACGTCTTACAGGTTAGCTCACCTGGACGGTACGGACATACCAAATTCATGGCACATCAACAAGCTTAGGCATTTCTATGCTTAACTACTGAGATATGTACTCCTCTTATACTTTTGATTTAATTCAATAAAGCTACTATGATTTCTCTGACCACTATGATTGTGTCACTTCGAATTTTACGGTTATTCTAACTTAGCCAGTCAAAGCCGACCACCATTCCTTCATAGGTTTTCGGAGCAGGCCCTGTCTCCGGTTCCTCTCAACGCGTGCATGGGATCCGCTCTCTATGCTATGGGAGATCGGCAGGTCCCCCCTGGTTTGACTTGTTCGCGTCTACGTGTGCATAGGTCACGCACCTCACACTCCGACCACATGCCAAATCAGGGCCGTACAAACTTTTTAGGATGACGTGTCGAGTAAACTGGTACAACTAAATAGAACGCTAACATGTTCTCACTTAGTTACCCCAACACAAGTTTCAAGCTTAAATACGTTTTATACAAAACAAATAAGCTTATAATGATATACAGTTATGTTATTACAAGCTTGCCTAAAGAGGTACAAGTTTACAATAACACAACTACATCCTTCTTCTACAGCTCTAGCCAATTTTGTTGGCTGGTCAGGGCACGCGGCACCTACTGCTCGCTACTTTTGACATCCCGCTCGAGTCTCAAGGACTCTTGTACTAGTCGAGCTGAAGAGGATGGCCCCGCCAATGCCTGGCTGGTCGAGACCGCAGGCTTCGCCGATTGGCTCACAACTAATGGCGTTTCTAGCTAGCTTGTTAATGGCGTACCCTGTACAGGTGCTGTCCCACCTCCACATAGGTTAATGTTGCCAATTATCTTTGAAGATAGGTCTAGCTACGTCATCCGAAGCTCGTCAGCCTTGTCTAGATTTACCTCCTATGGGTACCCAGCCTCTAGGCGCTTGAGATCGATCAGGGGGTAGTGGGCATGCACCATGCTTAGCACATGTGCACCTATGTACTCACCCGCCTCCTTCATGAACTCCTAGAACCATTCCCATGCCTTTCGGCATCTCTCGACCAGTCCGAGCTATGGCGTCCTTGGTGCTTCCTCTATAAGCGCTGGGTCGATAAGGTTGAGGATGGGCAAAATGCTAGTTGCCACTTCCTAGCACCAGTTCTTCCATATGTCCCGATCCTCGGTGATCTCTAGGCATTGCGCCTTCCAGCCATCATGATCTTTCATCACAGTTTCCAGATGCTTCTTGGCATTGACTTTCAAAACTGCAAACCACACAAGATATTAAAATGTCATGCCACGATAAGATAACGCGGGCAACAGAATGAGCAAGGTGGTCTGGAACACTTACTTTTTAGTTCCTCCTTCATCTTGGTTGTGCGGTCCCAGAGTTGCGATTGGTCATGCGCCAGTTTCTTATTGTCCTCCTTCAGGCGATCACACTCTATGGCCACACGGCTATTCTCCTCTTGGAGATGGACTACTTCGGCTTCTAAGCCTACACTACAGCTGTTACTACCAACAATGCAACAACACGTGTCATGCACTTGCTGTGATAAAGTCACAACTTACTTGTTTTTTCCTGCTCTTTGTTACTGAGCTGGACGACCAGGTTCTAGTTCTGTGCCTCTTGCTTCGTCCTCTCCTAGTTGGTGGCTTCAAGTTGGTGGCGCAAGCGT
The DNA here is from genome assembly GCF_019320115.1 of Miscanthus floridulus. Lineage (NCBI taxonomy): Eukaryota > Viridiplantae > Streptophyta > Magnoliopsida > Poales > Poaceae > Miscanthus > Miscanthus floridulus. The sequence continues at coordinate 28,736,854 of NC_089584.1, forward strand.
TCCACCTCGGCCGCCGGTTCTCTATTGCTTGCTATGATCCCCTCAATCTAAGCACTTCTTTTGGTACCTTGCGGTCTTCATCAAGTCCTGCATGTAAAAAAGCTAAGTTAGACAGTTTGACTAGATAGCAGGATCAACTGGTCAAGCCAAACATACCTAGACTTCCGTCACCAGACATTTTGCCACTCATTCAACTTTCATGGTTTCTTCGGCCTCTAGGATTTCCTCATGCATAACCCATTGGTCATTCCGCCAGTGCGACACATATACATGTTGTTGCTTGTCTTGGGGACAACCCAGGACCTCTTCTACTTCGTCCTCTTCGGCCTCTTATTTGGGTAGCGGCGCTGGTCCGGAGTCTACAGCCTCTGTGATCACTATGGCTTTTCCACAGGCCGTAGCATCGGCAAACGTGCTCTGTGCCACCTCCGACTGCTGCTCCATAGTTTGGTCTGTTACCCTTGGCATTGACATGTCCCCCTCAATAGGGTTAGTGCTCAGAGCACCTGTACTTGGCTTGGCACTCCCCTCGACCACCTGCTCGGGGACTGTTGTCTGGCCGCTCGTCTGCTGAGGTTCTGGCGGACTTTCTACTATAGGTTCCTCCATAGCCGGTTGCTAGGCAATTTTCTCTAGAATTGCTGGCGGAGCCATGCTGCACCCGGCTAGTTGGTCGGGATTTTCGGTGGATGCCGACCTAATATATCAGAGATAAGTTTAGAAGACAACAGTATTCAATATAAATTGTAAGCTTACATCAAGGTTACAAATACTTATAGCTTGGAAGCACGAAATGATGTGGCAAAGGCACGTCTCTTCGTCCGTGCTTGCTCCACGTGCTCTGTGGGTGCCACCGGGTCTCTTTCCACGACCAGTACCGGTGCCGGGGCTTGATGCTCGACCCCTTTGCTGCTTGTCCTCTACATTGCAGTGGTCGGTGATGCGAGTCCCATAAGCACGAAGGAGCCACCCTACTCCGTCGACTCTAGTTGTCTCCTCCTCTTTTGAGGGACGAGTTAGAAGATGTCTGCATCCTCTGTTTCATCATCTGTTAATGTAAAGATGGCCTGATGATGCTTGCTGTCCATCAGCCACTTACCAGTAGCCCTGGCCATTGCCTCCTCCCCAACTCCGAGTACGGCCTAGTCGACGTCTTTGATCCTGGCGCTGGTCTGGGCGGTTGGGCTGGCAACTTGCGGCCAATCCACACCAGGGGGTGGAGACACGAACACTGCTGCTCTATCATGACCATTAATCTAGGAAACACAAAGGTGATAACACACTAAGTTTCTATTACAACATAACACTATGAGTACAAGGCAGCATAATTTACCTTTGGGGGAGGTCGAGCTAGCTTGAAAGCATGCTCGATGTCGCTCAACCTGACATAATTTGGATCAGCTAAGTTGAATAGCTCTCCAATCCTGGCTTTGACTTCTATCTTGTCAAGCGCCTCTTGCCTGGTCCTAGTTGGGTCTTGTAACACCCTAGGTGTTTGCCACCAGTTAAGCAATGGGTTTGAGCTAAAACATGGTATATTAAGTGATGATGAAGATGTCAAGGTCAAACCTATAGAAATGAGCCCCAACCTAAACTTGGATATTGCACCTTTGCTCGCCTATAGACCCCTTTTCAAGATATATGCTTGGGTGGTGTGATTGGGATATCTTCATATGTCTCACATCAATACCCATCTATATTGGACACTCGAAAAGTTTCATGAAGTTTGGAATCAAAAAGTCACATGAAATGATAAGTTGTATCCTTGTTGGAATGATTTTACTAAGTGCTTGAATTGCACTATTAAGTGAATGAGAACATGAGATGTCAACCAAACCTTGCAACCTTACCAAAATAACTCTAGATGAACTCTACAACAAAAGTCATGAAAGGTTCATGTTGGGCAAATGCCAAGAAAATGCTCCAATGGCTCAAAAAGGATGATTTAAGCTTCATCGTGATCCTACTTTGGTCAAAGTAGAATAATAGGTTCTATACCAGTTTTGAGGTTGGACCTTAAATGAAAGTTGTAGTCCATATCATGTAGAACAAACTTTGTTTTTGGACTAAGAGCTAGATCAGCTTGGAAGTAAGTCAAATCGAGGTCACAAGATCAAATTTGTTGTTGTTTTCAGCACTTAGAAATATTCTAAGTCTGGAGTTTCGCTAAGCAAAGTCTGGAGTTTCGCTAAGCAACGACGTTGGCATTCCACGTTCTCCGAAATTCGTTAAGCAACTTGAGTTGGTCCAAAAAAAAAGTTGAAGGTTATATTATGGAGAAGAGCATGCAAAAAGTTGCACTGAGTTTGACCGAGTTTTGACCTCTGAAGGCGAGTTCCCGTGACCGTTATCAACATGTTACACTATCATTTTGAGGCTTAATTACCCACTGTTACAGAGCTCAAATGATCAAGCACCTTAAATGAGAAACGTAGAGTAGGCCGAGGTGAGCAAACTTCATTTTTGGCCCAAGGACTGATTCAGCCCGGAAGTGGCCCAAATCGGCTCCCCACGTCGGTCATACCGTCGCCCGCCACGTGCTCGGTAGAAGGCCTCAAGGACGCCGCGTGTCCGTGGACGTGGCCACCATTGCCGAGCTTCCTTGCCGCGTGCCCTGCCTTCTCTGCCACGTGCCCTGCCTCCCCTACGCAGTATAGAGGTGGACGCCGAGCTCCCCACTCCCCAGTGCTCTCCCTCACTTGCTCTTCCTCGCTCCGCTCCACGCCAGGACGCGCATCCGCCATGGCCGGCTGGCCGAGCTCACCGCCGCAGCCGTTCTCGCCGCTCCTAGCTTTCTCACTCCCCACGAGCACCACCCTCAGCTTCGCCGCCATCTCCTTCACGCCATGCTCGTGCTCACCGTTGCAACCTGCCACCCTAGCCGTGGAAGCTTCGGCCGCCGCCGCAGCAGCCGGCGCCCGCGCGTGGCCAAGCCGCCGTGGGCCACCTTGGGCTAAGCCGAGCAGCCCCGTGGGTGCGCAAGGGCCCCCTGGTGCTCCCCCGCCCCTCAGCCGCCGACGGCAAGGCCTTCTCCGGCCGGAGCAGCGAGACCCCGGCGACCTCCCTGTGCAAATCTACATCGAGGACCTCGCGCGACAATTCGACAAAAGTCAGGGGCCTAGCTGCAATGTCATTAACTCAAGTGAATAGTGCCTCAAGGGACCTATTTGTTTTAAATAGGCTGAAAGTTTGGAAAATCATAGTAAATCATAGGAAATTCATAAAATAGTAAATGTGGACTTTTTGGAATCCTTGTGAAATTCTCTATGCATTAGATCTATAATATGGCATGTTTTAGTTTCAATATTTTGCGGTAAAAATAGATTTGTGCAGTAAGGTTGTAATGCTAGTTGAATTTGTTATTTTCCATAACTGCAGATCTAGGGCTCCAAATGAAGTGAAATTTTTGTGGCATGCTAATCATGTGATAGTTGATGTGTGCTAAAAATTTCAGGAGTATTGGATGAAGTATGGGTGAGTTATTGGTTTATCTTGCTCTCACATGATTTCTTGCTTTAGCAACTTGTCTTTTTCATAGAGGTTGCTATACATATTCAAATGGAGTGAAATTTGTACAGTAGACTATTGAGAGGATATGTGAGCCACTGTAATTTTTGTAGAATTTATTGTATACTTTTGGTATATGTTCATTAAGTCACCTTGTTATCTAAAATAAATTAAGAAATGCATTAAAAGAATTTATTTGGTCATGGACACTAGGTTTTCTGGTGTTCTTTAGTCATGTGTGACATGTTGGTAAAGTTGGTTTTGCCTAATTATGTGTTTGCAACATAAGTTAATATTTATTTTCTTGCAAATGTGGTTTATGGACAGATCTGGGAACTTAGCTAGGTTCTTCATGATAATGTGCTTTTTTGTGAAACTTGTTTATACAAAAGTCGTAGATTATTCATGTATCTAGGTGCTGTTAAAATTTGGTGTCATTTGGCCAAGTAGTTTAAGAGTTACAGTTGTTTAAAGTTGGGTTATACAATTGATTGCACTCTATCTTGTTTAGACCAGTGTCGGTAAATGTATAATTTCGACCTACTTAACTTATGAATCATGCTATGATGGTTATAGATGAAATGTAGATAATTTCATAAGCTTTCCAGAATTTCTTCTTGCAAGTCATTTGGATTTGTGTAACTCCAGTTGTAGCTAAATCTTGTAGCTGCTGTTTGCATGTCCAGAAATTGACAGATTCCAATTATAGTTGTTTGCTTGTGTTGCTAAGTGTGGCTTATGCCCTTGTTGATGGTCAAGTTGTGATACTTGTGACCTTGTTAAACTTGTGTCATGCTTGATGTGCTTGCTCTCTATAGTTAGTGGCGTGAGGTTAGTTAAATAGCTATTGGTGTCTATGTCTTGCATAATCTTGTGTTTATCTTGAATGCTTATGTGATGCATCTTGTGTTACAATTCATCACATTCATACACATGCATCTTGCATCTCATTTAGGTACGCTAGATGAACCTCGTGAAGGACGGAATGTTGGAGCCAAACCCGGAGGCGGTGCAAGCTAACTGAACTGACTTGTGTCGGGTCCCAGGCAAGCCCCGGAGCATCATAAGTCTCCTAATTTATAAAAGCAATTCTTTCTATATATGAGTCATATATTGTTGCATTAAGTTGTAGGAGTTGATCGAAACCGTTGATGCATTTATTACTATCCTTGCCTACCTTATTACCTTTTTACCCTGTTAGGTCAGGATCGAATAACTGCTTAGCCTTGCTTAGACCGGTAGCGATCGGTGATATCCGGTCACCTACATTATAGGTGGTTACTGGAAGAGTTTAGCTATGGAAAGGATGATATCCTGGAATTAACCATGTGTGATGGATAATTGGAGACCGGACGGAAAAAGTTGGAGGCAACCAGACAGGGTTCTGGGGTGCTGTTAGTTTCCGTCTGTGTCGATTAAGGACCGACCGTTGTTGGGCCTCGAGTCATGTTGAACGCATGCCTTACATTTAGCTGGCCAAATAAAGTACCTTCCGACCATGAAGCTAGGAGATTATTCGGGCCGAGTAGATTGCCCACAGCGCACTATGCCGGAGCAGGTGTGGTAGGACACGGGGGTGAGATGATAAGACCAAAGTGCAGTCGGTCGGCCCTCGGGTACATGTGGTTCCTGGCAAACTCGAGATTCCTGGATAGTTGACTCGGTGATCAATATCTCACTTTAGCGGGTGAGTGAGGTTTGTGTAAGGAATAAATCACCAGCTGGTTAGGAATCGATTCGAATCACCATCGCTCCTGGATAGTGAGCACTTGACTCGAGTTACGGCATCATAGTAATTATTATGGAACAATGATGGTTATCTGGATGGTATGGGATATGCTAAATGTAAATTGGTAACTAGATGTTATTGGTTAATCAAGTGATTGCTATAGTATAGGTGCTTACCTAGATGGATAGGTCATAATAAAGATGATGCAAAGTACTTAAAATGGTTTCTTCATGATAGCTTATGCTTTTCGCAAACGAGTCAGCTAGCCCACTAAAGAAAGCCTTGCATAATCCTTGGTGTCGCTTTATTTTGGTTTAAGACGGGTAAGTCTGGCTGAGTACATTCGAGTACTCAGGGTTTATCCCACCATGTTGCAGGTGAAGTTTTTGGCCTGTTGAAGATGGTGGCTAACCGCCGGTGGGCTCGGTGATTCTATACTTACTTCTCATCTATATGCTTTTGTCGAACGATGTCACTTATGCTAGCCATATATTTGGAACTTATATTAACGTATTCATTTGAAAGCTATGTTGTTTTCACTAATCGGTTTTGAAACCCAAACTTGTTCTATTATTTGTGAATTCATTTGAAATATTATTTTCCACTGCAACCCTGTGTATGTGATGTGTATTTGCTTAATCACACGATCTTGGTTGTGATGTTGATTTACCGAGGTCTTTTGGGACACTCGGCGGACTACCGGGTTTATATGAGTGAAAGTATGTGTGTGTCAACGTGTTAGCGGGGACAGCCGTACTTGATCTTGTATAAATTGGGCGATTCTATCATAGGTCTGCGCTACCTTGGTACTCGTAGCTGGGATGTACCCTCCTCTAGCAAGGCTGGATCCTTCGGCTGATGAAGTTCCCAACCACACTTGGACCATCTAGTTTCTTCCACGGGATCATCCCAAGAAGTTATGAGATCTGTTCCAAGTGCTTGGGCTTCTCTGACCAGCTGTTCTTCTTCTCCGGAATGAACCCCATGTCGCACAATGTGATCGTGTTTGACTCTTCACGGATGTAGAACCACTTCTTGTACCAGTCGTCCAGCGATGTGTTCCAAGGGCAGTGCAAGTACTGGGCCTTCATCCTGTCATGCAGATTGAGGTACACACCTCCGGCTATCTTCGAGCCACCGCTTCCTTTCTTCCATAGATAGAACAGATGGCGAAAGAAGTCGAAATGGGGCTGGAAGCCACCATATGCTTCGCAAAGATGGATAAAGGTGGAGACAAGAAGAATCGAGTTGGGATGCAAATTGCAAATCCTAATCTCATAATACAAACAGAGCCCCTGAAGGAAAGGGTGCACTAGAACCCCAAAACCCCGCTTGAAGAAATCTTCGAAAACCACAATCTCACCTGGTTGTGGATCGGGGTACCCTTCTCCTTCCGGCGCGTGCCATCCTGCTAGTGCCTTGTTGTGGAGTACTCCCATGATGATGAGGTCTTTGATGGTCTGCTCGCTGCTTCTTGACTTCCACCACTCCTTCGATGTGACTCCGACTTTCTTCTAGGCATCACTCTTTGCCATGAATCCGCCCTTGCTAAGGAGGTGGATATGATGGAGGGGTGATTGGTGATGATATCGGAGGTATTAGGGTTGGTAAGAGGAAGAAGAAGGCTGCGGCGGCGAATTGTAATGGGGATTGGTAAAAAGTAACTTACCAGTTCTATATTATAAATAACCCAGAGTTCTGTCATTTCATTTGCCTGAGATTCTTAGGAGATGTGCGCACGTGCCATAGATGGTTGTTCCCACAACCTCGAGATCTACGCCAATATATGTGCCCCTTCATTACCAGTGTACGCGCCTCTTCGTTGCTAGTGTCAGAGGGCCTGCACTGACGCACCTCCTTATAGGTGCCAAGCGACTGTTTGCTTGAAAGGACAAGAAGGCAGTATGATGTGCTATACCCATCTGCTTTTTTGACTAGACATGTTAGATTAGACTTGACAGAGTCAGAAGATAAATAAATACACCAAATAATAGTACAAGCGGTATTCATTTCTTCACTGCATGTCTCATGATCAAGGATGGTCCAGACCACTACCGTGCTTAGGGACTGCTCCGACCACTGTTGTGCTCGGGGACTGCTCCGACCACTACCATGCTCGGGGACTGCTCCGACCACTACCGTGCTCGGGGACTACCCATACCACTACCGTGCTCAGGGACTACCCCGACCACTACCATGCTCGGGAACTGTCCCGACCACTGCTCGGAGACCGCTCTCCTCGGCTACATATGATTTGTACTCTCATACAGTTGAGAGAAATTTACTTAGACCTTGCTACAAGGCTCATACCTCGCCTTCCAGCAAGCTCGGGGACTACATCGGTACGATGCACCTACCGGTGCATTTCGTATCGCCTGTATGATGATTGGATTCTCAACTTAACTAGGAATTCTTTTTGGACCCTGACACCACGTGCCCGCGTCACCTACTACTAGGCTCAGGGACTAAGTGGGCACACTTCACCTTGCAGTGAATGTGTTTATTTAATTGACCCCTACGCTTTGATTGATTGTCAGGATTACTATCGTGCTCGGGAACTATCCCGACCACTGCTCGGAGACTGCTCTCCTTGGCTACATGCGATTTGTACTCATATACAGTTGAGAGACATTTACTTAGACCTTGCTACAAGGCTCATACCTCACCTTCCAGCAACCTCGGGGACTACATCGGTACGATGCACCTACCAGTGCATTTCGTATCGCCTGTATGACAATTGGATTCTCAACTTAACTGGGAATTCTTTTTAGACCCTGGCACCATGTGCCTACGTCACCTACTACCAGGCTTGGGGACTAAGTGGGCACACTTCACCTTGCGGTGAATATGTTTGTTTTTTGACCCCTATGCCTCTGATGATCAAGGACGCTATGCTTCAAGACGCACATACATTTCTTTTCAGACATACAAGTGGGCACACTTCCCAGGACAAAAATCTTTTTTCTTTCTTCTTAAGAGCACCATACATTCTTTGGACAACCTACTTCTCTGGCGACAACGGTGGTCAGAGATGTTAAGAACTCAAGCCTTACTATTCGGAGAAGGTTAAAATGGCATGTCTCAGAAAAATACATGGTGCTCGGGGACTAGCTATGGGGGTATTAACCCCTATACCCTTATGGCTAGGCTTGGGCTGGCCCGGATCAGAGGGTCTGGTCCACCAAAAGACGACACGTGGCCCAGCTAACCTGTTCGGAGTCCTGCGTAGGGAGTCAAGACAGATTTGGCAATCAAGCAAGACCCTGGTCGGTTAGAATAGGAATCCTTATCCGGCCACCTATGGCAATTGTAACTGGCTAGGATTAGTTTCTAGATCTATAACCCTGCCCCCCGGACTATATAAGGCAGGCAGGGGACACCTCTAAAAAAACATTTCTCATTGACATACACCAATACAATCAGACGCAGGACATAGGTATTACGCCTTCTTGGCGGCCGAACCTGGATAAAACCTCGTGTCTGTCTTGCGTCACCATCTTGTTTGTGGCTTACGCATCTGTCTGCCGATAATCTACTACCTTGGGCATACCCCTGGGTAGACTGCCGACCATATTTCATCGACACAATGACTTTAGAGACTTCCAATTTAACACATCTTGCACCTTGCTTGGGTCCACAAAGATACCCTTAGGTGTCAGAACTTGTCCCAAAAACTGAACTCGATCTAACCAAAACTCACACTTGCTAAATTTGGCATACAGCTTGTGTTCCCTTAATCGAGTCAGTACTATCCAAAGATGTTGTGCATGCTCTTCTTTGTTCTTGGAGTATATGAAAATGTCATCAATGAACACCACTACAAACTTATCCAACTCTGGCATGAAGACTGAATTCATGGGATACATGAAGAATGCAGAAGCATTGGTGAGACCAAAAGACATGACTAGGTACTCATAAAGGCCATACCTAGTAGAGAAAGCTATTTTTGATATATCTTGTGGCCGGATTTGAATTTGGTGATACCCAGAACAAAGATCAATCTTTGAAAACACCTCTGCACTAGCCAACTGATCGAACAAAGTATCAATACAAGGTAAAGGAAAATTGTTCTTAATGGTTACCGCATTGAGAGGGCGATAATCCACACACATCCGCATAGTACCATCCTTCTTCTTCACAAAAATAGCTAGGCAACCCCATGGTAAAGAGCTAGGATGGATAAAGCCCTTCTCTAATAATTCCTCTAACTGCTTCTTCATTTCTGCTAGTTCTTTAGGAGCCATGTGGTAGGGATGCCATGAAATAGGAGCAGTGCTAAGTTCTAACTCAATAGTAAACTCCACATCCCTATCCGGTGGTAACCCCGGTAGATCTTTAGGAAAGACATCTGGAAACACACAAACCACAGGAATAGAAGCAAGATCAGGAGAAGCTTCAACATGAGCAACAACTGGTAAGGCTGAATCTGAGGGCATAAGGAGAGACATCGTATCCTTGGAAGAAGGAAGTCGTAACTCAATAACTCTTCATTTAAGGTTCAAGACTACCCCATAAACTTGCAACCAGTTCATGCCTAGAATTGCATCTATGCCTTGCCCAAGCAGCACCATGAACTAGAGGCAGTAGGTGTGAGTGGCTAGCACTAATCTGACTGTGTCTGTCTGAGTATTAACGCACAACTACACACCTAAAGTATTGACTCTATAGGCAATAGGAATAGCCATAAGAGATATATTGTGCCAGTGTGCAAACCCTATGTTAATGAATGAATTGTTGCACCAGAATTAAACAACACATATGCTGGGTGGGAATCAACGGTAAACATACTAGCCATCACAGGTTCATTCTGCAGAATCTCCTCAGCCTCAGTGATGTTGACTTGTCTAGAGCGGCTTACAGGCACCTTTTTCTTGATAATCATCCTCTTGACCAGATGGGAGTTGGCTAAAGTCTGGGAAGACTGCGTAGGCTAGTTCTGTGGACACTCCCAAGCATAGTAGCCCACCTTACCACACTTGAAACAAGCACTCGGCTTGTTCCCCTATCCTTGATGAGGCAGAACTTGCTGTCCCTAAGGCTATTGTTGCACCTACAGAGTAGGTGCACTATACTGGGTGGGAGGTGCCTGGTGAGTCGCTGAGTCTGTCGAGACGGTTGTCCACCCAGAGAGTGATAGGACATCCTCCTGACAACCTACACCTTATGAGCCTGTGGGTGACTAGAAGATCCAGTGATCACCCACTTACGCATCCACTCCACCTGAGAATCACGCTGAAGTCCCTCCATAGCAATGGCTGCATTCATCAAGGCACCAAAAGTCTAATATCCCCTAGTGTATAGCTCCTTTTACAAGATACAAGAGAGGCCACGGTAGAAATGGTCCCTCTTCTTTTCATCAGTGTCTACATGGGTCTCAGCATACTATGCAAGATGGTTGAACTTGTTCACATAATCCATCACAGTCATACTCCCTTGCTTTAGATCTAGGAACTCAGTCAACTTCTGGTTCAACAAACTAGCGGGAATATAGTACTCATAGAAAGTCGTGGTAAACTCCTACCAAGTCACATGGTGGTCCATAGGCTGCAAGGCATTGAAAGTATCCCACCATGCACTAGCAGACCCCAGAAGCTATTGTGTGGCAAAGCGCACCTTCTGCTCTTCAATCATAGTGAGCAGCTGAAACTTCTACTCTAGAATATGAAGCTAATGCTCTGCATCTAGAGGCTCAGCAGTTGGCGTGAACATGGGTAGGTGCATCTTCAGGAAGTCCTGGTAGGAACAGGGCCCCACGAGAGTGTGGGCACCACCCCCATTCCTGTCGTTGCCACCGGGGCCTCCACGAGCAAAGCCACCAATAGCCTAGGCAAGCATCTCCAAGGCATGGGCTGACTCACACAGAGCAGCCAGCATTTCTGCCATCATTTCTGCATGGGTCATCACAGGTTGTCCAAGGCGCTATATGGGCTTAAGCAAGCCCCAAGAGCTTGGTATGAACACCTTCGGGATTTTCTTATTGAGAAGGGCTTCACCATTAGGAAGGTCGACACCACACTATTCACCAAGAAGCTTGATGGAGAAATCTTCATTTATCAAGTATATGTTGATGATATCATCTTTGGATCATCAAATGAAGATTATTGCAAAGAGTTTGGTGAATTGATGTCAAAGGAGTTCGAGATGTCTATGATTGGAGAGCTTACATTCTTTCTTGGTTTTCAAGTCAAGCAAATGAGAGAAGAGATTTTCATCTCTTAAGAAAAGTATACCAAGGATCTTCTCAAGAGGTTCAATATGGATGAATGTAAGCCAATCAAGACACCAATACCATCTAATGGATATCTTGACCTAGATAAGGGAGGTAAAATGGTTGATCAAACTCTCTACCTCTCTTTGATTGGTAGCTTGTTATATTTAACCGCATCTAGGTCTGACATCATGTTTAGTGTGTGTATGTGTGCTAGATTTCAAGCTAATCCTAAGGAAGCTCATTTGGTAGCCATTAAAAGAATCCTTAGGTACTTTAAGCACACACCAAGCATTGGTCTTTGGTATCCCAAAGGAGCTAGACTTCAATTAGTTGGCTATTCCAATTCAGATTATGTCAGTTGCAAAGTTGATAGGAAAAGCACATCCAGAGGGTGCCATTTGCTTGGTAGATCACTTGTGTCTTGGTCCTCCAAGAAGCAAAATAGTGTGGCTTTGTCCACTGCCGAAGCGGAATACATTGCCACGGGTGCTTATTGTGCACCAATACTTTACATGAAGCAAACTTTGCTAGACTATGGTGTAGTTCTAGAAAAGGTATTTCTTTTGTGTGACAATGAGAGTGCAGTAAAGCTTGCTAATAATCCTGTTCAACACTCTTGCACCAAGCACATAGATATCCACCATCACTTTCTTAGAGATCATGTTGCTAAAAATGATACATCACTAGAAGGTATAAGAACTGAGGATCAATTGGCGGATCTCTTCACAAAACAGCTAGATGAGGCTAATTTTTGTCGGTTGAGGAATGAGCTCAATGTGCTTGATTTTAGTAACTTCACTAGAAAATGAGCTTGTGTTGTCTCTTGCATTGCATTGTAATATACAACATGTTTAATTTTTGGTATTGCATTGAGGGCCTGTCTAACATGGTTAAGATAACCGCCAAAAAGCGTGTGAAGAAGCTTAACCATGGATCAAACTTGACAAGCAACTAAAATTACTTTCAAGTATTGCATTGCATATGCATGTGTGTTGTTTTATCGTTTCCTTTCGATTACCCTTTCATTGCCTATTTTTCTTAAAAAGAAGTATAGCCTAAGGCAAAATATTTTGAAAAATTTAAGGGTTTGAGAGAGGTCACTCACATTAGTCCCAATTGGGGTCTTATTGAAGTTGGGACTTAACTAGGAACAGGCAGCGTGAAGGAACATTGAAGATTTGCTAAAAAAGGGTGACCGAACGCTGCACCAGACTCTGGTTTCCAGCGTTCGGTTATGTTGTTTTCACTAATCGGTTTTGAAACCCAAACTTGTACTATTATTTGTGAATTCATTTGAAATATTATTTTCCGCTGCAACCTTGTGTATGTGATGTGTATTTGCTTAATCACGCGATCTTGGTTGTGATGTTGATTTACCGAGGTCTTTCGGGACACTCGGCGGACTACCGGGTTTATATGAGTGAAAGTATGTGTGTGTCAACATGTTAGCGGGGACAGCCGTACTTGATCTTGTATAAATTGGGCGATTCTGTCATAGGTCTGTGCTACCATGGTACTCATAGCCGAGATGTACCCTCCTCTGGCAAGGCTGGATCCTTCGGCTGATGAAGTTCCCAACCATGCTCGGACCATCTAGTTTCTTCCACGGGATCATCCCAAGAAGTTCTAAGATCTGTTCCAAGTGCTTGGGCTTCTCCGACCAGCTGTTCTTCTTCTCCGGAATGAACCCTATGTCGCACAATGTGATCGTGTTCGGCTCTTCACGGATGTAGAACCACTTCTTGTACCAGTCATCCAGTGATGTGTTCCAAGGGCAGTGCAAGTACTGGGCCTTCATCTCGTCATGCAGATTGAGGTACACACCTCCGGCTATCTTCGAGCCACCGCTTCCTTTCTTCCGTAGATAGAACAGATGGCGAAAGAAGTCGAAATGGGGCTGGAAGCCACCATATGCTTCGCAAAGATGGATAAAGGTGGAGACAAGAAGAATCGAGTTGGGATGCAGATTGCAAATCCCAATCTCATAATACAAACAGAGCCCCTGAAGGAAAGGGTGCACTAGAACCCCAAAACCCCGCTTGAAGAAATCTTTGAAAACCACAATCTCACCTGGTTGTGGATCGAGGTACCCTTCTCCTTTCGGCGCGTGCCATCCTGCTAGTGCCTTGTTGTGGAGTACTCCCATGATGATGAGGTCTTTGATGGTCTGCTCGCTGCTTCTTGACTTCCACCACGCCTTCGATGTGACTCCGACTTTCTTCTAGGCATCACTCTTCGCCATGAATCTGCCCTTGCTAAGGAGGTGGATATGATGGAGGGGTGATTGGTGATGATATCGGAGGTATTAGGGTTGGCAAGAGGAAGAAGAAGGCTGCGGCAGCGAATTGTAATGGGGATTGGTAAAAAGTAACTTACCAGTTCTATATTATAAATAACCCAGAGTTCTGCCATTTCATTTGCCTGAGATTCTCAGGAGACGTGCGCACATGCCATAGATGGTTGTTCCCACAACCTCGAGATCTACACCAATATATGTGCCCCTTCATTACCAGTGTACGTGCCTCTTCATTGCTAGTGTCAGAGAGCCTGCACTGACGCACCTCCTTACAGGTGCCAAGTGACTGTTTGCTTGAAAGGACAAGAAGGCAGTATGACGTGCTATACCCATCTGCTTTTTTGACCAGACATGTCAGATTAGACTTGACAAAGTTAGAAGATAAATAAATACACCAAATAATAGTACAAGCAGTATTCGTTTCTTCACTGCATGTCTCATGCTCAAGGATGGTCCGGACCACTACCATGCTCGGAGACTGCTTCGACCACTATTGTGCTCAGGGACTGCTCCGACCACTACCATGCTTAGGGACTGCTCTGACCACTACCGTGCTCGGGGACTACCCATACACTACTATGCTCAGGGACTGCCCCGACCACAACCATGCTCGGGAACTGTCCCGACCACTGCTCAGAGACCGCTCTCCTCAGCTACATATGATTTGTACTCTCATACAATTGAGAGAAATTTACTTAGACCTTGCTACAAGGCTCATACCTCGCCTTCCAGCAAGCTCGGGGACTACATCGGTACGATGCACCTATCAGTGCATTTCGTATCGCCTGTATGATGATTGGATTCTCAACTTAACTGGGAATTCTTTTTGGACCCTGGCACCACGTGCCTATGTCACCTACTACTAGGCTTAGGGACTAAGTGGGCATACTTCACCTTGCGGTGAATGTGTTTATTTAATCGACCCCTACGCTTTGATTGATTGTCAGGATTACTAACATGCTCGGGAACTGTCCTGACCACTGCTCGGAGGCTGCTCTCCTCGGCTACATGTGATTTGTACTCACATACAGTTGAGAGACATTTACTTAGACCTTGCTACAAGGCTCATACCTCACCTTCCAGCAACCTCAGGGACTACATCGGTACGATGCACCTGCCGGTGCATTTCATATCGCCTGTACGACAATTGGATTCTCAACTTAACTGGGAATTCTTTTTAGACCCTGGCACCATGTGCCTACGTCACCTACTACTAGGCTTGGGGACTAAGTGGGCACACTTCACCTTGCGGTGAATATGTTTGTTTTTTGACCCCTATGCCTCTGATGATCAAGGACGCTATGCTTCAAGATGCACATACATTTCTTTTCAGACATACAAGTGGGCACACTTCCCAGGACGGAAATCTTTTTTCTTTCTTCTTAAGAGCACAATACATTCTTTGGACAACCTACTTCTCCGGTGACAACGGTGGTCAGAGATGTTAAGAACTCAAGCCTTACTGTTCGGAGAAGGTTAAAATGGCATGTCGCAGAAAAATACATGGTGCTCGGGGACTAGCTATAGGGGTATTAACCCCTATACCCTTATGGCTAGGCTTGGGCTGGCCCAGATCAGAGGGTCCGGTCCACCAAAAGATGACACATGGCCCAGCTAATCTATTCGGAGTCCTGCGTAGGGAGTCAAGACAGATTTGGCAATCAAGCAAGACCCTGGTCGGTTAGAATAGGAATCCTTATCCGGCCACCTATGGCAATTGTAACTGGCTAGGATTAGTTTCTAGATCTATAACCCTGCCCCCGGACTATATAAGGCGGGCAGGGGACCCCTCTAAAAAACATTTCTCATTGACATACAACAATACAATCAGACGCAGGACGTAGGTATTACGCCTTCTTGGCGGCCGAACCTGGATAAAACCTCATGTTTGTCTTGTGTCACTGTCTTGTTTGTGGCTTACGCATCTGTCTGCCGATAATCTACTACCTTGGGCATACCCCTGGGTAGACTGCCGACCATATTTCATCGACACAATGACTTTAGAGACTTCCAATTTAACACATCTTGCACCTTGCTTGGGTCCACAAAGATACCCTCAGGTGTCAGAACTTGTCCCAAAAACTGAACTCGATCTAACCAAAACTCACACTTGCTAAATTTGGCATACAGCTTGTGTTCCCTTAATCGAGTCAGTACTATCCAAAGATGTTGTGCATGCTCTACTTTGTTCTTGGAGTATATCAAAATGTCATCAATGAACACCACTACAAACTTATCCAACTCCGGCATGAAGACTGAATTCATGGGATACATGAAGAATGCAGAAGCATTGGTGAGACCAAAAGACATGACTAGGTACTCATAAAGGCCATACCTAGTAGAGAAAGCTATTTTTGATATATCTTGTGGCCGGATTTGAATTTGGTGATACCCAGAACAAATATCAATCTTTGAAAACACCTCTGCACTAGCCAACTAATCGAACAAAGTATCAATACAAGGTAAAGGATAATTGTTCTTAATGGTTACCGCATTGAGAGGGTGATAATCCACACACATCCGCATAGTACCATCCTTCTTCTTCACAAAAATAGCTAGGCAACCCCATGGTAAAGAGCTAGGGTGGATAAAGCCCTTCTCTATTAATTCCTCTAACTGCTTCTTCATTTCTGCTAGTTCTTTAGGAGCCATGCGGTAGGGACGCCATGAAACAAGAGCAGTGCTAAGTTCTAAGTCAATAGTAAACTCCACATCCCTATCCGGTGGTAACCCCGGTAGATCTTTAGGAAAGACATTTGGAAACACACAAACCACAGGAATAGAAGTAAGATCAGGAGAAGCTTCAACATGAGCAACAACTGGTAAGGCTGAATCTGAGGGCATAAGGAGAGACATCCTATCCTCGGAAGAAGGAAGTCATAACTCAATAACTCTTCATTTAAGGTTCAAGACTACCCCATAAACTCGCAACCAGTTCATGCCTAGAATTGCATCTATGCCTTGCCCAAGCAGCACCATGAACTAGAGGCAATAGGTGTGAGTGGCTAGCACTAATCTGACTATGTTTGTCCAAGTATTAACGCACAACTACGCGCCTAAAGTATTGATTCTATAGGCAATAGGAATAGCCATAAGAGATATATTGTGCCTGTGTGCAAACCCTATGTTAATGAATGAATTGTTGCACCAGAATTAAACAACACATATGCTGGGTGGGAATCAATGGTAAACATACTAGCCATCACAGGTTCATTCTGCAGAATCTCCTCAGCCTCAGTGATGTTGACTTGTCTAGAGCGGCTTACAGGCACCTTTTTCTTGATAATCGTCCTCTTGACCAGATGGGAGTTGGCTAAAGTCTAGGAAGATTGCGTAGGCTAGTTCTGTGGACACTCCCAAGCATAGTAGCCCACCTTACCACACTTGAAACAAGCACTCGGCTTGTTCCCCTATCCCTGATGAGGCAGAACTTGCTGTCCCTAAGGCTATTGTTGCACCTACAGAGTAGGTGCACTATACTAGGTGGGAGGTGCCTGGTGAGTCGCTGAGTCTGTCGAGACGGCTGTCCACCCAGAGAGCGATAGGACATCCTCCTGACAACCTACACCTTATGAGCCTATGGGTGACTAGAAGATCCAGTGATCTCCCACTTACGCTTCCACTCCACCTGAGAATCACGCTGAAGTCCCTCCATAGCAATGGCTGCATTCATCAAGGCACCAAAAGTCTAATATCCCCTAGTGTATAGCTCCTTTTACAAGATACAAGAGAGGCCACGGTAGAAATGGTCCCTCTTCTTTTCATCAGTGTCTACATGGGTCTCAGCATACTATGCAAGATGGTTGAACTTGTTCACATAATCCATCACAGTCATACTCCCTTGCTTTAGATCTAGGAACTCAGTCAACTTCTGGTTCAACAAATTAGCGGGAATATAGTACTCATAGAAAGTCGTGGTAAACTCCTACCAAGTCACATGGTGGTCCATAGGTTGCAAGGCATTGAAAGTATCCCACCACGCACTAGCAGACCCCAGAAGCTGTTGTGTGGCAAAGCGCACCTTTTGCTCTTCAATCATAGTGAGCAGCTGAAACTTCTACTCTAGAATATGAAGCTAATGCTCTGCATCTAGAGGCTCAACAGTTGGCGTGAACATGGGTAGGTGCATCTTCAGGAAGTCCTGGTAGGAACAGGGCCCCACGAGAGTGTGGGCTCCACCCCCGTTCCTGCCGTTGCCACCGAGGCCTCCACGGGCAAAGCCACCAATAGCCTAGGCAAGCATCTCCAAGGCATGGGCTGACTCACACAGAGCAGCCAGCATTTCTGCCATCATTTCTGCATGGGTCATCGGAGGTGGTGGTGGTAGAGCAGGAGCCAAAAGTGGGGCCTTGTGACTATCCCCAGTAGTGTTGTCAATGTCCTCACCACGACCGTTATCACCCTGGTCTACCCCAACGCTGGTACTCCCCTGCCCAGACCTCAGGTTCATCTATAAATAGATAAGAACCAACCATTAGGAACAACCCTCCAGATTAGGAACAAGAGACTTAGAGAAATGATAAGACTTTTATTAAAGCATTCTTTTAGGTTATCCTATCAATTCACTAATCCAAATTATACATGTGGGGGGAGTTTAGTTTAAGCAAGATTCTCTTTTCATGATACATGCATCGGCCTACTCATTCACTCAAGCCAGAATATAGCAGCATTAACAAAAAAATTTGGCACATCGCACACTCACTTTTCTCTTGCTAAATGATTCTTACGCCGCATAAGTTAGTGTACCAGCAGAAGATTGATTAGATAAAACTAGTGCCGCTATCCTAGATAGACCATATTACTAGGGCTTATACTGATTTACATAATTTTATCGCATCCTACTTTTTGTAAAGCTTTTGTTGGTCAAATTTTAGGTTTTGAAAAGAGTTACGAAAAGTCATAGACTCATTATTGGATAGGATACCACCTATGATAGAACCGCCCAAAATAGCACGCTTCTGGAGGCGCTCGTCTTCCACCGGACACTAAGCACCCTGAAAGTTAGCTACATAGAACGGTTCTGTCGAGCACACCCCAAGGGAGAACTCAAACAATCCATGTTTTTCATCTAGGATCCAATAATGAGTATGAGTTTACAATACTTAGTCCATTTAATACAACAAGAGTTCTCAAAAATACATTATTACAATACCAAGTTTAGAGTGCGGAATTTAAATAGCAGAATTAAATAAACATCTAACAATAAGATAAAAGGATCCGTCTGTGCCCACCAGAAGAATCCTCCACACAATAGCCATTCTTCAAGCTGCACCTGTAATAGGGGTAAATAAACCCTGAGTACACAATATACTCGCAAGACTTACCCGACTAGTGGGAATAATTTCCCAACTCCAAAGGATATGATAAGCTTTATGGTTTGCTGGGTTTCCTTTTTGTGAAAAGCATTACTACTAGTGAATCCTTATGTAAGTTTCTTATTAGCAGTAATGATTAGTTCATTATCTAACCATTCTATGTAAGCACATGTTCTACTTTCAAGAAAGAGTTGAGCAATCAGATCCATTTCACCATCTTTCATCTTCCTGTTCTTACTACGGTGCTAGATCATAGACAAGTCGTATCGTATCGCATGGCGATTCATGAACAAATGTATCCCAGCTAGGTACCCCAAAACACTCACCCCGCTTGTACCCTAGGCACAAGCAAGACCAACCCATCACTCTCCTATCAAGGGTGAAAGCATCTAGGCCCCTTGTTGGGTTTCAGTGATTAATGACAATACAAGATTACTATGACTAACGTATGTTTTGTAGAGGCAATTAAGTTAGGACATAGTAATGAAGATCAATTGACCAATCAAGGTTGTCATGCCCCTACAATGGAAATCATTTTGATTTTCAAAGGATGGACGACAAGGTTAAGGATGACTAGTTCTAAGTGTCGATTGGAGTTGGAGTGACACTTAGAGTAGTTTAGGACTTTGTTTTTCCTTTGGCCATACTATTAAGGGGGGTATGGACGGGTAGCTTGGCCTAGATGAACCTAGTGAGTTAGGTGTGGTGCACACTTGTTAAAACTAGCACTAGGTAGCTCCACAACAGCCCTATGATCCAATGGAGCAAACTTCATTCACATATGTTTGAGAGTTGGAAGTGAATGGAGGGTCAAATACTGACCGGACGCTGGCTCCGGTGTGACCGGACGCTGAGAGGTAACGTCCGGTCAACTCCAATAAGGTTCTAGAGAAGGAAATCTACGACTAGATGCGTCCGGTCAATACTGACTGGACCCTAAGGATCCAGCATCCGGTCAAGTACAGTAAGCATCTAGTGAGGGTTTAATGCGACCGGACGCATTCAGTCAGTGGTGATCGGACCCTGCCAGCATCCGATCAACACTTAAACACTGGTGTGCGGGTTGAACATGACCGGAGCGTCCGGTCACCCCGTAGAGGCACATAATGGTTCGTTTTTCAGGCTGTCTCATAAATAGAAGCTCCACTCGTGTGTGGAGTTACTTTTGCTCATTCCAACAGCTGAGAAACATGTTTGTGAGTGCCAAGAAGAGCAAGGTCCTAGTGAGGTGATTGAGATTTGTGAATCCAAGAGAGTAGCCTCATTAGTGAATCAAGAGTAGCAAAGTGTGCATCCACCATTCTCATTAGGCTTCGCGTGGTCAAGTGAGAGTTCGTGCTTGTTACTCTTGGTGATCGCCATCACCTAGATGGCTTGGTGGTGATTGGGAGCTTGGTGATCACCCAACGGAGCTTGTGGGTGACCCAACTCAAGGTGTGAGCGGTTTTGGGTGATTTGCCGCGATGGAGTATCAAAGAATCAACCCGTAGAGAGCACTTGATCCTTGCGCGGATCAAGGGGGAGCTACACCCTTGTGTGGGTGCTCAAACGAGGACTAGTGGGGAGTGGCGACTCTCCGATACCTCAGCAAAACATCGCCACATTCCTCTTTCTCCATTTACTTTGAGCATTTACTTTGAGCAATTCAATACTTGTCTTTACATTCATAGAATTGTCATGCTAGAGTAAGTTTGGAACATAGGTTGCAAGTTCGTTGTGCGTTAGATTAATAGAAACACTTTTCTAGGCACAAGAGGTTAATTGGGCTAACCGTAGGATTTAATTATTGCAAGAAAATTTAGAATTAGCCCAATTCACCCCCCCCCTCTTGGGCATCTTGATCCTTTCAATTGGTATCGGAGCCTCATGCTCATGTTTTTAAGCTTAATCGCTTAGAGCAAGATGTCTCACAGGGATGGACCTCCTCCTATCTTTGAGGGAGATGACTTTCCATATTGGAAAATCCGTATGGAGGCGTACTTAGAAGCTCTAGACGTTGGTATTCTTAGAGCCACCTCACAAGGCTTCCCAAAACCTTGGGATGCTACTAACTTAAAAGGCGATGAGGTTAATTATGAAAAGTGGAATGAAAAGGCTCGAAACACCATCTTTAGAGGCCTTTGCAAAGATGTGTTCAACCGCATAAGGAACCACAAAGACGCCCATGCACTATGGTCGGACGTTTGTGCGCTCCATGAGGGAACCAAGAGTGAGCATGAGGAACGCTATCATCTTGTGATTAAAAAGCTAAATTCATTTGAGATGCTTCCCAAAGAATGTGCTAATGAGATGTATTCATGTTTGAATATTCTTGTAGAGGAAGTCAATGGGCTTGAACTTACTCAAATGTCACCATCCGATGTTGTGAGAAAGATCTTGAGTGTCCTCCCCATTGACAAATATGGGCACATTGTGACCGTGCTACACCAAGGTAATCTTTCCACCGCTACACCGACACAAATCTTGGGAAAGATCAATGCTCATGAGATGTACATGCACATCACGCCACAAGATGGCTCATCCTCCACCAAGAAGAAAGAGAAAGACTTAGCATTCAAAGCTAGCTAAGATAAGGGCAAAGCAAGACTTGAGTATGAGAGCTCAAGTGGTGAAGAATATGAAGATGAAAATCTTGCTCTCATGGTGAAGAAAGCCGCCAAGATGCTAAAGAAGCTAAACAAGAGTGGCATCAAGTTCGATGGCACGAAGAAGTTCTTCACAAGCTCTAAAAGAAATCCAATCTCTAAAATGGATTGCTTCAATTGTGGTGAACTTGGTCATCTAGCACATCAATGCCCCAAGCCCAAGAAAGACAAGTTCAAGAACAAGAACAAGGGCAAGAAAGATGACTCAAGTAATGAAGATGAAGATGAGAAGAAGAACAAGCCATACAAGAAGAGAGATGGCAAAAAGAGGGACTTCCACAAGAAGAAGAAGAGTGGAAAGGCCTACATCGTCGGTGATTGGCTCATGGACATTGATTCATCTAGTGGATCATCCAATGATGATAGTGACAATGAGAAGGTGGCCGCCATTGCTATTGATCTTCCATCTTCACCGCCATCATCCTCTACACACCTATGCCTTATGGCCAAGGGTGAACGCAAGGTAACTAATAATGATGATAGTAGTGATGATGAGCAAGCTAGTGATGATGATAGCGATAGCAATGATGATGACTCACCTTCATATGATGATCTTGTCAAAATACTAAGAAAATACACTAAGATCCTTAGAAAGAGTAGAGCTAAAAATGAAAAGCTTGATGCTAAAAATGATTCACTCTTAGCAAAGTGCGATACATTGGAAAAGGCTAATGATGAGCTTAGAGAAACAAATGATGCTATATCATCCAAACTCAAAGAGCTCAAATCTTCTAAGAAAGAGCTTAAAGATAAACATGATAAACTTGAGTGGGTGCACAATGAGCTCATCACTAGCCACAACAAGCTAAAAGATGAATATACAACTCTTAAGATCAATCATGATACTCTTGTTATTGCTCAAGAATTTTTACCAAATGAGCCACATGATGCTACTAACCATGTTGTTAAGATTGATATAGCTACATCATGTGATGATTTAATTGATGAGAGCATTGAGCAAGGATCTAGTGGCAAAGGCAAGCAAGTGGTTGAGTGCAATGACCATGATGAATATGTCAAGCTCAAGAACACAAATGAAAAGCTCATGAAAGATCTTGAAGAGATGAAAAGCCACAACACTTTGTGCTAGAAACTCTTGATCATGACAAAGAGTTGATCCTTGAGAATGAGAAGCTCAAAGAAGAAAACAAGAAGCTCAAGGAAGAGAAGAAAGATGATGCTCTAAAGGAAGAAAATAAGATGCTCAAGTTAGAAAAAGAGCATCTCAAGATTGGATTGAGCAAGTCTGCTAGAGGCAAGCACCTCCAAAGTGAGCTACTCATGAACACCATCATGAAGATGGATAGAAGTGGCATTGGATATGTGGCAAGTGTAGAGAAGAAGAACGCTCAAGTTCAACAACAACAATCAAAGCCAAAGCCAAAGCCAAAGAGATGTTTTGAGTGTGGACAAGAAGGCCACTTTGCTCATGAGTGCCAAACTCCACCGCCACAACTATTGCCCAAGCATGCTAGACCCTTTGCCTTCAATGCTCACTACATGCTTAGAAAGGACTCTAGTGGAAAGATGAAAGTCATGTTCTTAGGACCCCCTAACAAGAATAGGCCTAAGAAGATTTGGGTGGCTAAGTCACTTGTTGAGAAGGTGAAGGGCCCTCAACAAGTTTGGATTCCTAAAGCTTGAATCTCTTGTGTGTAGGTGAACTACAAGACCAGTGGAAGTCATTGGGTTATTGATAGTGGTTGCACTCAACATATGACCGGTGATCCTCGTATGTTCACCTCACTAGATGAAGAGGTAGATGGACAAGACAAAATAACATTTGGAGATAATTCAAAGGGCAAGGTTAAAGGATTGGGCAAAGTGACAATATCAAATGATCATTCCATCTCCGATGTGCTATATGTTGCCTTATTGAGCTTCAACTTGCTATCCGTTGGACAATTGTGTGCTCTTGGCTTCCAATGCTTGTTCATTGAGAAGGAGGTTGTTGTATCCAAGGTAGATGATAATCAAGTGATATTCAATGGATTTAGATACAACAACTTATATCTAGTGGACTTCACCTCCAAAGATGCAAATTTGAAGACTTGCCTATTCACCAAAACAACACTTGGGTGGCTATGGCATAGAAAACTTGCTCATGTTGGGATGAGCTCACTCAAGAAGCTTATGAAGAATGATTTGGTGAGAGGGTTGAAGGATGTGAAGTTTGAAAAGTACAAGCTTTGTAGTGCATGTCAAGCCAGCAAGCAAGTTGCAAATACTCATCCAACCAAAGCTTTTATGTCAACCACAAGAGTGCTAGAACTCCTACACATGGATTTATTTGGACCAACGACATACAAGAGTTTGGGAGGGAATCTCTATTGTCTTGTGATTGTTGATGACTATTCAAGGTACACATGGGTATTCTTTCTTTATGACAAATCCGAAGTTGCATCTTGCTTCAAGAAGTTTGCCAAGAGAGCTCAAAATGAATTTGAAGTGAAGCTCAAGAAGATAAGAAGTGACAATGGAAAAGAATTTGATAACACAAATATTGAAGCTTATTGTGATGAAGTTGGGATCAAGCATGAAGTCTCCGCAACTTATACTCCTCAACAAAATGGTGTAGTTGAGAGGAAGAACCGGACTTTAATCACTCTTGCAAGGACAATGCTAGATGAGTACAACACCCCCGAAGCTCTATGGGCAGAAGCAATCAACACCACATGCTATGCATCAAACCACCTATTCCTTCAAAAGTTCCTTGGCAAGACACCTTATGAGTTGCTCAATGGGAAGAAGCCGGACATCTCCTTCTTTAGGGTGTTTGGTTGCAAATGCTACATCTACAAGAAGCGGCAACACCTAGGGAAGTTCCAAAGATGGTGTGATATTGGTTTTCTTGTTGGTTACTCATCAAAGTCCAAAGCATATAGAGTATTTAATCATACCAGCGGCTTGATTGAAGAAACATATGATGTGGAATTTGATGAATCTAATGGCTCCCAAGTAGCACATGAGAATCTTGATGATGTAGGTGAAGAACCATTAAGGGAGGCTATGAACAACATTCCGGTTGGAGACATCAAGCCAAAAGATGATGAAGATGATGTACAAGTCATTGATCAACCTTCTTCATCAAGTGTGCCACAAGATGGCGAAAAAGATGGGAGAGTAGAAAATGAAGACACTCATATCTCCCATGAGCAAATGGTGGTACAAGCACAAGATGTTGATGCTCCACAACCACTTCCTCAAGTGGTCAATAGAAGAAATACACCTCTCCTACAAGATCATCCACAAGATCTCATCATAGGGAGTCCATCAAAGGGTGTAATGACTTGATCTCAAAAACTTGCTTCATTTATTGCTCATCACTCTTGTGTCTCTTGCTATGAGCCTACCAAGGTAGAAGAAGCTCTTAAAGATTCAGATTGGATCAATGCCATGCATGAAGAGTTGAACAACTTCACTCGCAATGAAGTTTGGACTCTTGAAGAGCGACCAAAAGGTGCAAGAGTCATTGGAACAAAGTGGGTGTTCCGCAACAAGCAAGATGATCAAGGTGTTGTTGTGAGGAACAAGGCAAGACTAGTTGCAAAGGGGTTCTCCCGAGATGAAGGTTTGGATTTTGGAGAGACCTTTACACCGGTTGCAAGATTAGAAGCCATCCGTATCCTACTTGCATATGCATCACATCATGAAATGAAACTATATCAAATGGATATGAAAAGTGCATTTTTAAATGGCTTTATTAATGAACTAGTCTATGTTGATCAACCTCCTGGGTTTGAAGACCCTATATCCTAATCATGTTTATAGGTTGTCCAAGGCACTATATAGGCTTAAGCAAGCCCCAAGAGCTTGGTATGAGCACCTTTGGGACTTCCTCATTGAGAAGGGCTTCACCATTAGGAAGGTCGACACCACACTATTCACCAAGAAGCTTGATGGGCATATCTTCATTTGTTAAGTATATGTTGATAATATCATCTTTGGATCATCAAATGAAGACTCATGCAAAGAATTTGGTGAATTGATGTCGAAGGAGTTCGAGATGTCAATGATTGGTGAGCTTACATTCTTTCTTGGTTTTCAAGTCAAGCAAATGAAAGAAGGCATCTTCATCTCTCAAGAGAAATACACAAAAGATCTTCTCAAGAGATTTAAGATGGATGAATGTAAGCCAATCAAGACACCAATGCCTACCAATGGACATCTCGACCTAGATGAGGGAGGTAATCCGGTTGATCAAACTCTCTACTATTCCATGATTGGTAGCTTGTTATATTTAACCGCATCTAGGCCCGACATCATGTTTAGTGTGTGTATGTGTGCTAGATTTCAAGCTAATCCTAAGGAAACACATTTAATTGCCATAAAAAGAATCCTTAAGTATCTTAAGCACACACCAAGCATTGGCCTTTGGTATCCTAAAGGAGCTATATTTGAATTAGTTGGCTATTCCGACTCGGATTATGCCGGTTGCAAAGTTGATAGAAAGAGCACATTCGGAGGGTGCCATTTACTTGGTAGATCACTTATGTCTTGGTCCTCCAAGAAACAAAATAGTGTGGCTTTGTCCACCGCCAAAGCGGAATACATTGCCGCGGGTGCTTGTTGTGCACAAATTTTATACATGAAACAAACTTTGCTAGACTATGGTGTAGTTCTAGAAAAGGTACCTCTTTTGTGCGACAATGAAAGTGCGGTAAAACTTACAAATAATCTGGTTCAACACTCTTGCACCAAGCACATAGATATCCGCCATCACTTTCTAAGAGATCATGTTGCTAAAAATGATATATCACTAGAAGGTGTAAGAACCGAAGATCAATTAGTGGATATCTTCACTATACCGTTAGATGAGGCTACATTTTGTAGATTACGAAATGAGCTCAATGTACTTGATTTTAGTGACTTCACTAAAAGATGAGCTTGTGTTGTCCCTTGCATTCATTGTAATATACAACATGTTTAATTTTTGGTAATGCATATAGGGCTTGTCTAACATGGTTAAGATAACCACCGAAAAGCATGTGAAGAAGCTTAACCTTGGATCAAACGTGACAAGCAACTAGATTTACTTACAAGTATTGCATTTGCATGGATGTTGTTTTGTCGTTTTGTTCCATTTGCCCTCTTGTTTCCTATTTTCTTAAAAAGAATTATAGCCTAAGGTAAAATATTTTGAAAAACATGAGGGTTTGAGAGAGGTCACTCACTTTAGTCCCAATTGGTGTTTATTTGTATCTTATTCAAGTTGGGACTCAATTGGGAACAGGCAGCGCGAAGGAACCTTGAAGATTTGCTGGAAAAGAGTGACTGGATGCTGCACCGGACTCTGCAGTCCAGCGTCCGGTCAGTTCATAGGAGGTGAACAGAAGCTGAAGGAGTGACCGAACTCTGCGATTGAGCATCTGGTTAGGAAGGGTTCCAGTGTCCGATTGATCTACATGGCGTTAAAGGCAACTAATCGAACTATGGCTACATCCTGTCATGGACCATCGGATGCGTCCAGCTGTGATTCTAGAGGAATTGGACCTCTCTAGAATCGATCGGACGCTGGGTGGTAGCGTTCGGTCGCTACCACTGGCGCGTCCGGTCAGTAGATCTCGTGTGGCTTTAGGACTCTTTATCCATTTCCTTTCTTGTAACGTCGCGAGGACCCTATTTAACCAAGCCATACCATTTTTCTTTGATCTATTCCGCCGCCAATGCCATAGCCGCTGAGCCCCGCAGCCGCCATCTCCAGCAGCCAGCGCACCCGCCGCCACTAGCCAGCGAGCCAGTCTCACTGTGCCAATCGCCGTCTGCTCCTACGCCACCCGTGCGCACGCCACAGGCTGCCAGTGCTCATGCCACCGACTGTTAACGTGTCACCGGCTCCCTATCCAGAGCTGCCGCTGTGCCTACTGCTCTCTGATAAGGCCATGCCCTAGCATCCTCTTCGTTTGATCTAGATCGTTTTCAATGCTTTGACCTAAATTGCAACCAGGGCCATCGATTCATCATGAACCCTAACCCTAGCGGTCCCGGTGTTCCCCCCGTGTGTCACTTCTCTTTTCATCAGATCACTATTTCATCAGGTAGCAAGCCAGTCGATTCAATTTCATACCTACATTGCTTGCTCTCATAGGTTTTCGCATATATTAGATATATCGTATTTACTTGTATATCCATCTATTCCATCGTGCAGCGAGTCGGTGCTGTTGGGGTGACAGGTGTAGTTGTCAGTTAACTTGGAGCCAAGCTCGCGAGTACGGATCGAGGCCAAGCCTCAAAAGTGTCAGTGGATAGTTGATCTTGTCAGCGGTAGTTTTTCTCTCTTGTCAGATCAGATGGCTCGCACCAAGAACGTTGGTGGTGGTCTAGGAGATGACAATTAGAGGCCCCTGCCTCGCTTGCCCATAGGAACCAAAGGCAAGGCGATGAAGCAGGTTACATCAAAGAAGCGCAAGTATCCTGATGTAGAGAGAACGAGAGCAGCAGCAGTCGCTGAGATAGTAGAGCGTGCTGAGAGAGGAGGTACTCACAGTGGTGTTGTCATTGTAGATCAGCAGCTTACACCAGCACAGAGGGCAGTAGTTGAGGAGGCTGAGCGTCTTCATGGTGGTCCACCTAGGACTGTCATGATGGCAGGACGTCGTCTGGCTATTAAGGAGCCTCAGCCTCAGGGGGAGTCCTAGCAAGAGCCACAGTAGCTGCCCCCACCAGTAGGGCTTTAGCTAGCTCAGGAGACTCAGGAGGGACAACAGGCCGAGGTGGCCAAGGAGACCGAGTAGGCACCTCAGCTACAGCTATGCCGCTCTAGTCGTACCTGTGTTCTAGTCTCACCGAGGCCACCGACATAGCGGAGGGGATCGTGTCCACCACCTCATCCATAGGGTCCACCTCCAGTGGTACATCTTGACTTGAGGGCTGCCATGGCCAGCAAGTTTGGCAGCTGAGGTTTGTAGAGTTTGAGGTGTGGTTTCCTCTGAGGAGGGATGAGAGAGTAGCAGAGGGTTTCTATACACCACTCCAGGAAGACTTCTACAATGCATATCTAAATAGTGGGGTAGTCTTCCGGTCTTAGAGAGTCTGTAGTATTAAGGCTATTGTGGCAGCAGCCAGAGAGCATATCCGCCCCTACTTATCATATTTGCCGGGGCTAACAGATCTGATTGGCCGGATAGGATTGTATGTACCATCTTGGGTTCGGCAGTTCTATGCTTTGCTCTATGTTGACCCACATCATAACTTCATACACTTTGCATTCAGAGGCAGAGACTATAGGGTGATGAGTTTTAGGGCCAGGGAGATACTGAGGCTACAGGAGTAGCCTGTTAGGTTACATGAGGTATGTTATGGACAGCAAGAGCCTCCCAGGCATCCTCATGGAGGTTTGGTGCCCCCTACTAATCTTGTGCGACATTGCTTCAAGGAGCCCTTTGGTGAGGGGTCGAGGAGGAACCCCAGTGACCTTACTCCTATAGCTCGAGTGCTAGAGGCTATCATTAGGAGGACACTTCTTCCCAGGTTGGGATACAAAGAGGGTCTGACTCGCCTATAGCTTTGGTTCCTCAATGCCCTGATGCAGCAGACTATATTCGATATTTGGGACCTCCTTCTATCAGAGATGAAGGATACTATAGCTAAGGGCTTCAAGGGTCATAGGCAGCTTCCTTATGCACATTGGATCACATTCCTTATGCTCAAGGCTATGCAAGTTAGGACACCTAAGATGGTTGTAGAGTACAAAGGTGCCACCACAGAGTTTCTAGCTTATAACATGGCATAGAGGATCAGGCATAGCACACCACAGGCATCCACTCAGCCTCATTGTCATCTAGAGGTACCAGAGTCCATAGCTCAGTAGGATGAGATTATCAGAGGCATAGCCGCTACTGAGGAGGAGCAGCTTGAGGCTTAGGAGGAGAGGACCGAGTCTAGTGACAGTTCAGATGATGACTACCGGCCTATACCTCATATGCCTCCATGCAGACATGATGCAGAGGCCGGTAGTTCTAGCTCAGCTCCACCTGCACCGTAGATGGACCCCACTTTGATTGCTATTCTTGAGCGGATGCAGTAGGATCAGGTAGGACAGGCTCAGGAGACTGCTGCCAACTTTGCATAGTTTTAGGCTCGTTAGGATGAGTTCTAGCAATAGCAGTAGATCCTCCAGCAGCAACAGTAGTAGATGCATTAGCAGCAGTTACTCATGCAGCAGTAGCTTATGGGATTTATGCAGCATGTAGTAACAGCACTTGGGGCTCCACAGCCACAGCCTTCACCCCAGCTTGCACAGCCTGCCACCACTTCGATGACTCTAGTAGTATAGCCCAGTGGGCTTTAGAGTCAGGGACAGCCTCCAGCTCCATTTGCCTCTCCCACAGTACAGGTGTCCCAGTGGTTATCCTCACCAGTGGTAGCCCCACAGTACACACCATATCATACGGGCTTCTCAATGAATCAGTCATCCTCACTATTTGTGCCTGATACGTCAGTTTCCAGGAGTCTTGGAGCATCTTTCAGCGAGTTGACAGGCATGCCTACGCCACCACATATGCATACCACTGGTCCTTCTACAGCAGCTCCTATCATCATGACTACTTAGAGGCTCCCTTCTTCTGTCGCATCTTCAGATCCTACGACAGATATACCAGCAGCATCACAGGCCGCACCTACCCTAGCTTAGACCTAGACCGCTTTAGAGACACTTCTAGCCATAGAGGGTCAGTTAGTACAGAGCTCTAGATCTGATGATGATGGCGCCTAGTTTCATCTTGCTCCTTGTACCTCAGCGCCTGGCTCATCCATTGCAGCCCCGCCGACCGACCCTTAGGTTTTGGTGTTTAACGCCAAAGGGGGAGAGGGTTCGAGTATGTAGACTCAGGGGGGAGCGACATTTAGGGGGAGCTAGTTATCTATTATTAGCTTATTATATACATTTGGAGTTTTATTTGTGTGATACACTATTACTATTATGCATTCGTGTGTTTACTTTCATGCATACTATTATATCTATGTGATAGTGATATCTACGTGATTGTGATTTATGACATGTGTGCTCTCTACTTTAAAATTCCTTTATATGTCATATCACTTGTGTAGTGCTCATTTGCTTTGCTTCCACGTTTATACTCTGATGCAAATAAGCTTTATTACTTGTAATCATGCTTATTTCATATCTTTTGAGTACATTGTGTTTGCTTGGGACATATAAACTTGCCTAACTCTTTTGTTCATATTGACAAAAGCTTATATGAACCAAGCACAACAAAAACCTCACTCTTTCACATACTTGAGGTGGTATTGTTATCAATCACCAAAAAGGGGGAGATTGAAAGCATCTAGGCCCCTTGTTGGGTTTTGGTGATTAATGACAATACAAGATTACTATGACTAACGTGTGTTTTGCAGAGGCAATTAAGTTAGGTCATGGTAATGAAGATCAATTGGGCAATCAAGGTTGTCATGCCCCTATGATGGAAATCATTTTGGTTTTCAAAGGATGGATGACAAGGTTAAGGATGACTAGTTCTAAGTGTCGATTGGAGTTGGAGTGACACTTAGAGTAGTTTAGGACTTTGTTTTTCCTTTGGCCATACTATTAAGGGGGGTATGGATGGGTAGCTTGACCTAGATGAGTCTAGTGAATTAGGTGTGGTGCACACTTGTTAAAACTAGCACTAGGTAGCTCCACAATAGCCCTATGATCCAATGGAGCAAACTTCATTCACATATGTTCGAGAGTTGGAAGTGAATGGAGGGTCAAATGTGGACCGGACGCTGGCTCCGGTGCGACCGAACGCTGGCTGTAGGGTCCGGTCAGTACATTTGATCAAGGAATTGCATTTGGTGCGACCGGACGCTGGAGTGGTCAAATGATCGGACGCTGAGAGGCAGCATCCGATCAACTCCAGTAAGGTTCCAGAGAAGGAAATCTGCGATCGGACGTGTCCGGTCAATACTAACCGGACCCTGAGGATCCAGCGTCCGGTCAAGTACAGTAAGCATCTAGTGAGGGTTTAATGTGACCAGACATGTCCAGTCAGTGGTGATCAGACCCTACCAGCGTCCGGTCAACACTTAAACACTGGTGTGCGGGTTGAACTGACCGGAGCGTCCAGTCAACATGACCGGAGCGTCTGGTCACCCCGCAGAGGCACATAATGGTTCGTTTTTTAGGCTGCCTTATAAATAGAAGCTCCACTCGTGTGTGGAGTTACTTTTGCTCATTCCAACAATTGAGAAACATATTTGTGAGTGCCAAAAAGAGCAAGGTCCTAGTGAGGTGATTGAGATTTGTGAATCCAAGAGAGTAGCCTCATTAGTGAATCAAGAGTAGCAAAGTGTGCATCCACTGTTCTCATTAGGCTTCGCATGGTCAAGTGAGAGTTCGTACTTGTTACTCTTGGTGATCGCCATCACCTAGATGGCTTGGTGGTGATTGGGAGCTTGGTGATCACCCAGCGGAGCTTGTGGGTGACCCAAGTCAAGGTGTGAGCAGTTTTGGGTGATTCGCCACGACGGAGTGTCGAAGAATCAACCCGTAGAGAGCACTTAATCCTTGCGTGGATCAAGGGGGAGCTACACCCTTGCATGGGTGCTCCAACGAGGACTAGTGGGGAGTGGCGACTCTCCGATACCTCGGTAAAACATCGCCACGTTCCTCTTTCTCTATTTACTTTGAGCATTTACTTTGAGCAATTCAATACTTGTCTTTACATTCATAGAATTGCCATGCTAGAGTAAGTTTGGAACATAGGTTGCAAGTCCGTTGTGCATCAGATTAATAGAAACACTTTTCTAGGCACAAGGGGTTAATTGGGCTAACCGTAGGATTTAATTATTGCAAGAAAATTTAGAATTAGCCCAATTCACCCCTCTCTTGGGCATCTTGATCCTTTCAAAGGGGTCTAGGTCCCCATCCAAACTTGGACTCCAAACCCCCACTCCGGAGTCCCGGACTCAGTGTGGTGCTTAGACCTCCACCATCTAAGCCTCCAATCGGTTGGTCTACAAAGAGCCAGAACCCACAACAAGAGAGCAATGAGCCTTCCCACTTCCATAAGCAAGTATGTGCTCAGGATAACAAGTTTGTGACCTACCTAGAATCCACAGCAATGGACGGTCATTAACCAACACAGATAGGGAAAATAGTGTAACCAAGCTATGCCTCGTTGGCCGCCAGACACAACCTATTATAATCACCTATTGTGAGAAATGGTAGGTTACTCATGATACCGATAGCCTAAGCATAGCAGCTACTCGACCTATGCTAGTAGGACTCATAGGTAGGTTTATCTATGCATATAGTTTCAATATAAATCCTGCAACGTAAATGCACATCACACATATATATATATATCCAGTGATCATTCAAAATAAGGGTTATGCACTGGGGCTAGCCATCGGTAGGTGGATTGTCAGCTAAGTCAGTCAGTGACGGATCTAGGACCTCCTCCTCATACTCCTTGATCACCTCCTCGTACTCCTACTCTCTGATGGTCACGAAGTCCACCAACTAGTTCTCTACATGCATGCAATTATGGTGCAACACTTAGTATTTTGCCAACAACCACTCTTAAAATAAGAATACGCATGCTAAGCTACTAAGCTAGCTCTAATGACTAAGATACTAAGCTAACCATTATCTCAACCAAATAGATTCCAAGCTCACCCTACAAGTGCTTAATTTTTATAAACCAATATCATGTCATTATTCATTTAGCCTTAATGGGTATTTAGCTACCATATTAAATAGTCTATTTTAGGGCTATAAAAATTACAGTGAGAACATAATAATACAATGAAGCGTCTATAAAAATTTCAGGGTTTTTGCTATTACCAATCTACCACAAAAATTTCTACAATAATTAAATTAAAAATATTGAGCACTCTTAAATGATTTAATAGCTCCTGGTATCAACAAGCACATATATGAACTAAATACACTAATAGATAGAGCACAATTTTAGGGACCTAACAATTTTTTTTCACAATTTTTGGATATCTACATTATTTTATATTAATTATCAAAGTTCAGCTCAAAATTAAAATGAAAAGCTATTTCTATTTTTCCATGAAAAAGATAAACCCATTTCTGCCCAACGCGGCCCACGCGCGGAGGCGGCCCATGGTGGGGACCCCCCGCACGCTGGCATTCTTGCAAATATGCCCTCGCATTATCAGACAATATCACGAACACTACATGTACTATTTCTATAGATAGCGACTTTGCAACGAAGCCCTCGTATCTTTTCACCTTCGCACCGGAGAGGTCCTCAAGATGTCGCACGCTCACCGGCGTGGCGGGTGGTGGCACTAGGCGGTACACCGGCCACCCGAGACCCTTGCAGACCTAGCTAGGGGACCGATGCTCACCTATGGGCCGACGCACGATGATGGGCGGTGGTTGCACGAATGGGGGTGAAGCAGAGCGGGCTCTCCCCGACGGCGGTGACCTACAGCGATGGCAACTACATTCTAGTGAGCCATAGAATACAACAGATAATAGAGGTGATGGGTAAGCATCAGTGATGCACCACGATCCTACCCGTGGCTGAGTCCTAGCTAGAGACACCCCGAGCAAGTCTAGCCACATGCGTGCGAAGGCAGGTGGGGGCACGGCATGCGCGGCCGTAGTGCCATTAAGGTGAGGCGAAGGCATGGGGCAGCCGGGACAGCCCATGTGCATGCTAGGACAAGGCGAGTGGTACTGCAGCACAGTATTGTAGTGGTGTCAGTAGCAGCAACATGAGGCAGGGCAGCAGTGTGGACGTGACGATGAGTTGATGGCGCCGGCAGTGGCTCCATTACGACACGAGCAGGGCAGGCGGTAGCGGCAGCAGCTCCACATGGCGGGGCCAGTGGCAGCCGAACCATAGCCAGGCCAGAGGCGACCATGGCCGACCATGCGTGGTAGCATGCACATGTGCGACCAACGTGCGATGCCAAGCACCTGAGCGTGGTGATCATGGCCACATGGCCAACCAGCCCAAAACCGTGTCGTGCACGAATTTTAAAGCAACCATAAAAACATAACGGTTGCTTCTGGACCTAAACCATCTTCACCATGCTCAAGATGGCACATGATACTATCAAATTGAGCTATAACACTACACCACCCTTTAACCCGATCTCTCATAATAAATTGCTAAACATAGCAATGACTAGCTGTTGACAGACTTAGAAATTTCTAAGTTTTTGAGCTGCATTTATTTTCAAGTTCTGTTTCTAAGCTAGTGGAAATATTAGCTAGCAATATCATTTTTCAACCGCAAGTATTTCACTATCGTCTACAAATTTTGTGCTTCAAACTTTATTTAAGTATCACATACATGTTCTGTAGTATTTTTGTTCAATAAAAATTAGTTTCAAACCCTACTTGATATGCATGAACTATCAAATCAACTTTCGTTTAGCATTTTTATTGATCATTTTGAGTTACAGAAATTGATCTACACACTTTATCACATGCATTATCACAAAAACATGATGCTCATGACATGTTTTAGTAGATGATTTACTGTGTAACACCGAGGGTGTTACACTACGTGCTAGCGGATCTAAGCAAACAACCGTGCAACCCTAGCAGAAGCAGCATGAAATAGAGCCGAATCCCTAACCATGCAGTGGGACCATGTCGAAAGGGACTTGCGCCAGCAGCTTGCACATACCCAGAATGTAGTGGTTGATCTTCAACATGAGGTGCATTTTCTAAACAACCAACTGCACCCAATCCTTGATGAGGAAGAAGAAGATCCAGAAATGATGGTCGACGATGATGGTTGGCAGGAAGAAGTGGAGCTAGAGGATGAGAACGATGCTATCTCCAACCTTGATAGCGAGCACACTGAAGATTAGAGTCGCCTAGTGACTAGTTAAAGTGCTAGATGTATCCCTACTATTCATGTAATGGACTTGTAGCTTGAAGTTCGGTATTCGTGATTTAACTTCGGTGTAATATTGGCACTTTGCATGTCGTTTCACTATGGGCTAAACTTTAATTAAATTCTAGTTTTGTTTTACTGGTGAAACATGACATGCATGTTAACACGCTGCGAGCATGATAAGTGATCAAATTATTGATGTCATGATACGAGAATGAATTATTATGCCTCTATTTATTGCATGAATTTAAGATTCTCTCAAGTAATTTTAGTTTGGCATGATTATACAATTCATCTGCAATCTCTTGACATCAACCAATAATCACTTATTGTTGCAACTTTGTAGATGACTCGCACTCGCACTAGGGTAGGCACCAGCCAGGGTGGCAACAATGGTGATTTACCACCACCGCCATCACCATTTGTGAATGAATTCATCGCATAGTTCCTAGGTAATCAGAGAGCCATGGAGGATACACTATGCCTCATTACGTAGAACACCGCTCACGCTCGTCAGCAACATCAAGGGCCTAAGCCAAATCAATACAGCTCCTTCAAGGATTTCCAAGACACTCCTATCTTCAAAGAGGCCGAAGAACCGCTCTAGGAGGATGAATGGCTTAACACAATAGAGCAGAAGTTCTGTCTGTTTTGTGTTACTAAGCTTCTGAAGGCTGAATATGCGTCCCATCAACTGTAGGGACCAATAGGGATATGGTGGACCCATTTCCTATCCTCTCTACCTGCCAACTCATAGGTCATATGGGAGCAGTTCAAGTTAGCCTTTAGGGGACATCACATTCCCCCCGGGGCTAATGCGCATGAAAGCCACCGAGATCATGAGGCTTACTCAAGGCACCAAAACCCTTATCGAGTACATGCATGCCTTCAACAATTTGTCCCAATATGCCCCAGGGTTCATTGATATGGAGGAAAAGAAGATAGAAAGCTTCAAGAGAGGCCTTGGTACCAAGCTAATGAAGACCATGGCCAACTCAAGGTGTACCACATAACATGAGTTCGCTAGTGATGGCTTGACCTAGGAGAACCAGAACAATTTGCATGTAGTAGCGAAGGGCCACAAAAGAGTAGCTGAGGCAGGCACCTTAGGATCTTCCTAGTCTAGAGCACCAGTGGTGACTAGGCCACAGTTTCATCCACCAGCACCTAAGTTTAGGCCTCCTCTGCCAAAAGCTTAGGCTAATCGCCCCTAGAAGACATTCCACAAGGCGTTCACCATTGCCCTACCCAAGGGAAATAGAGGGCAAGGAAGCTTAGTAGGACTAAGGAGTAATCAACCATGCTTCAACTATAACCAGTTGGGTCATTAGGCCAATGAGTGCCCCCATCCCAAGAAGAATGGCAATCAAAACCAGGGTAATCAAAAATAGGCAAATCCAAAGACACATACTAGATACGTGCATTACACAACTATTGAAGAAATCCCTACAGGAGAAGTTGTCACCGCTGGTATGTTTCTTATTAACAAACATACCACCATTGTTTTATTTGATTCTAGAGCTTCTTATTCATTTATGAGCCAAGCATTTGCATCTAAGTATGATCAAAAAATAATTGAGGTAAACAAGGGTGGTTATAGTATAAGTTCAGCTGGGGCTACTATCTCCACAAATCAGATAGTCATAGATGTGCTCATCTCTATACAAGAGAGGGAGTACATAGTGGATCTGATAGTATTGACCGAATTAGCCACAGATGTGATCTTAGGCATCAAATGGATGAGCGATCATGGGGTTCTCATTGACACTAGCACTAGAACAATTATGTTGAGAGAACCAAAGGGAGATAATGCTTTTCTAGTACCACTTCCCTAAAGTTTTGATCTCCAAAACTTGTCTTGTGCTATCCAAGCCACTACCCTTTGTGATATTCTAGTGGTGTGTGAGTTTCCTGATGTATTTGTAGATGAGTTGTTGGGTCTACCGCCTGATAGAGATGTGGAATTTAAGATCAAGTTAGTGCCAGGTACGGCACCTATCTCAAGAAGACCCTATCGGATGCCACCAAATGAGTTAGCTAAACTTAAAATTCAGTTACAAGAACCATTGGACAAAGGTCTCATTCGACCTAGTTCATCTCCATGGGGATGTCCAGCTTTATTTGTAAAGAAGAAGGACAAGTCCTAGAGAATGTGTGTGGATTATAGGCCACTTAATGTTGTGACCATTAAGAACAAGTATCCTTTGCCTTGTATCGATATCTTGTTCGATCAACTGGTAAAGGGAGATAATGCTTTTCTAGTACCACTTCCGCAAAGTTTTAATTTCCAAAACTTATCTTGTGCTATCCAAGCCACTACCCTTTGTGATATTCCAGTGGTTTGTGAGTTTCCTTATGTATTTCTAGATGAGTTGTTGGGTTTACCGCCTGGTAGGGTTGTGGAATTTAAGATCAAGTTAGTGCCAGGTATGGCACCTATCTCAAGAAGACCCTATCAAATGCCACTAAATGAGTTAGCTAAACTTAAAATTCAGTTACAAGAACTATTGGACAAAGGTCTCATTCGACCTAGTTCATCTCCATGGGGATGTCTAGCTTTATTTGTAAAGAAGAAGAACAAGTCCTAGAGAATGTGTGTGGATTATAGGCCGCTTAATGCTGTGACCATTAAGAACAAGTATCCTTTGCCTTGTATCGATATCTTGTTCGATCAACTAGCAAAAGCAAAGGTATTCTCTAAGATTGACTTGAGGTCCGGCTATCATTAGATTAAAATCAGGCCAGAGGATGTACCTAAAACAACTTTCTCCACTAGGTATGGCTTGTATGAGTATTTGGTCATGTCCTTTGGGCTAACAAATGCTCTTGCCTACTTCATGTATTTGATGAATTCAGTATTCATGCCTGAGCTCAACAAGTTCGTGGTTGTGTTTATCGATGATATCTTGATTTATTCGAAGAATGAGGCAGACCATGCAAAGCATCTGAGAGTTGCTTTTCCAGATTGAGGGAACATAAGTTATATGCCAAGTTCAGCAAGTGTGAATTTTGGTTGAGCAAAGTACCTTTTTTGGGTCACATCTTATCTAAAGATGGAATTTCTGTAGACCCATCTAAAGTACAAGAGGTCATGGATTTAAAGGCTCCAACTTTGGTTTATGAAGTTCGGACTTTTCTAGGGCTAGCAGGTTACTATTGTCATTTCATCCCTGATTTTTCCAAGATAGCTAAGCCCATGACTAGACTAGTCCAGAAGGATAAAAAGTTTAGTTGGATGCAAGGGTGTGAAGCCGCCTTTCTCACCCTAAGGACCATGTTAACTACAGCTGCAGTTTTAGCACAACCCAACATTGAAAAGCCTTTCAATGTGTTCTGTGATGCGTCGGGTATAGGTTTAGGGTGTGTGCTCATGCAATAAGGTCAAGTTATTGCCTATGCTTCTCAGCAGCTGAGGAAACAAGTCAACTATCCTACACATGATTTAGAGCTTCACGTAGTTGTCCATGCTCTGAAGATATGGAGACATTACTTGTTGGGAAACGTGTCATATATATACTGACCACAAAAGTCTTAAATATATCTTCACTCAACCTAAGCAGAACATGAGGCAGCGAAGATGGTTAGAGCTGATCAAGGACTATAATTTGGAAGTGCACTACCATCCAAGAAAAGCCAATGTTGTAGCAGATGCACTTAGTAGGAAATCTCATTGCAACACTTTGGAAGCCTTGTTGGAATATGGATTTAGTTTGCTACATCCTATGGTGCTGCAAAATATCACCGTCAGTTGCTCACTTGAGAGCAAAATCATAGAACTACAGAAGACAGATGTAGGTGTATTTCACATTAAGAGAAAGATGAAACAATAGGTAACCAAGTATTTTAGGTTGGATGAAAGAGGTGTGCTATGGTTTGAGGACCGACTTGTGGTACCAAAAGACTGAGAACTTAGAAATCAAATTGTTGACACAGAATTTTTGCCCCATGCCGAGGACACATGCAGCAAGCAGGAAGGGTTCGCTCGATGAAGCAGATCCACCTAGCTTCAGCATAGGGGTGGTCGATCCTGCATGATCCTCTCGAGACCTACTAGTCAATTTGACCCTGCAATTGACAAGGAGAGAAAGTTCATCAATAATTAAGGGTGGAACTTGCCGGTGTTGCCAGACAGTCCCGAATGTGCGGCTATGAGAGCCGATATGAAAGGAGATCGACTAAATAGTCGATTCCAGTATATTCATTAGAATAAATCAATTAGAGCTCATGGGGTTGTGTAAGAAGAATTAGTTATCACTTAGGATAAATATCATTAATCGAACAGATATTAATCAATGGCAATAAGATGTCAACAATGATCGGTTTCTGCTGAGTCAATGATTATAATTAACCGAACCTCTTTTTATATAAAGAAACAATTCAACACCACTTAACCATTTAATAAAGATAAATCTAATGAACATGTTAGATCTCATCTATCATCATGACCAGTGTGGCATGAGGCAGAATCATGCAGGCCGTAGAAACAACAATAGACTCGATGACCCTAACTCATTACTAATATCAGTGAAGCATGAGGCAGAATCATGTAGGCCATAATACAATAATAAGATCATGGGGCTAACATATCTTTCAACCTATCTTTACTTCAATGGTCTTATGATGCGAACTATTCGTGAAAGCGCTCGATATCGGCTAAAACAGCCGATTCAGGCATAACGCATAGTTAAAGTCATGCCTTACCAGGAATAGATCTACTAAATATCAATCCCCACTCCATGGTGCTAACAGTGGGGTGTGAGGCAGAATCACATAGACCATGATAATAGGCCATGGAACGGTTCTCTCTAGCCAATAGATCTACTCAAAACACAACAAGCCTTAACCGCACGTTATGCACGATCAAGATTGATGTAAAACAACTGATAAGACATAACTCATCGTTTAAGGTGTAGATTGGATCAGTTTTAGGTTAGCAAATGATGGGTCAGATAAGATATAAGGCCAATCTAAATCAATCTCAAATTAGCGAAATAATATTGCTGTAATTAGATAAATAATGAAGGCAATAAGCAATATCGGTAACTTAATGAATCTACCAAAGACTGTCATTCTAAGGAAGAGCTGATAACTTGACCTTGATCTAATTCAAGCAGTGGGTGTGAGGCAAAATCACACAGGCCATACTTGAATTAAACAAGAGTCGATAACTAGCTTATACCAGAGCCGTAGTGGGGGTCGATCGGATCGATGCAGCCATACGAACAGAGGTATAAACCATGACGGTACTTATAGACAAGCAGTGGAGGTTGACCAGATCGATGCAGTCGTACTTGCTGAAGAACTCACTGAGATCTACTCTACTCCTACTCCTAAGGGGTGGCCAGAGCTAAAAAAAGTAATTGACTTGTATTTGGATTGATTGATTCATTTACAATAGCCAGGGTTTGGTATTTATACCTGGGCCCTGTGCATGACTCCTATCTAAACATGACTTATTACAATTTTTGACCCTAGAGAAAACATTCCTAATTTAAGATAACTTGGACTCTAATCTTTCCCTTTTTATAGAGTCTGGCATGCTTCGTCCTAGCGCCGAACGTAGCCTTTGTTGTTATCCACTAGCACTATCTATGGAAAGCCGATTCCATTTTCTGCATCTGAATCAGCTAGTCCCGATCTACACGTAATTGATTCCTTGGTGACATGATCTTGGGAGCTTTTGAGTCCC
The DNA here is from genome assembly GCF_019320115.1 of Miscanthus floridulus. NCBI lineage: Eukaryota > Viridiplantae > Streptophyta > Magnoliopsida > Poales > Poaceae > Miscanthus > Miscanthus floridulus. Next base: position 28,778,078 of record NC_089584.1, read on the forward strand.
TGCAACATCTTCTAAATTTTGGTGTAAACACATGCCCCCCAATTTTGGGATAAAAGTAATTTTATTCCAAAATTAGCATGTCTATATTCCTGATTGGTCCACAGTCATGGGTAGAGAACCTTGATCTAGGGTCCACTATTTGTCATTACCTGCGTCCACCCATGAGCCTATGCTTCAAAACTTTTCACAAGAGTGTCGCTGCTTTATGAGCACTTGGATTCATCTTCCCAAGCCAGCTATAAAAAGCTCATCTAACCCTGGCAAGAGCAGCTCACAATTCATCCATGTTTTGCATCCATCTACTCCCTTGAGTGCCTCTAGTTCTGTCGGACCCTCCATGGTCCTTTCTCTTGCCATGAAGATCTTGAGCGGTTAGAAGAATTCTTGTGTATAGGGCGATTGTGTCTCCCATCTTAGCACCTAGTCGAGCAAGAGAATCAGCTACTGTGGCTAGAAGAATCCTTATGATATCACCTGGATTTTCTCTCCATGCTCGCAGAGCTGTTCTAGTGTTTGCAAAGGCTAAAATGCATGGACACTTTCCCCTTGTTTGCTCAATCAAATGCCTGCCAGGAAAGCCACAAGTTTCTTTCCAGTGGCTTCGAGAAATCAGCTGGGCATTTGCTAGACAAGCGGCCTTTTCCTTCCCTGTCGCAATTTTATTAACGGACCGATGTGACTTGGTTTATGATGACTTTTCGACCCTATGGGGATTCGAACTCCCTTCAATCCAAAGATGCCTTAGTGGGTTGATTGCTGGTCAATGTAAATCTTTTGATCTATCCCATGGCATTCTATAATTTGGGAGAGCAATAAGTTTGAATCTGTTATCTCTTCGTTATTTGTTCCCTGAATTCTCGGAGCGTCAATCCTTTTCTGTATCTGATTTCAATTTCACACTGCTGGTGAGATCTATCTCTCTACCCTCTAGGTTTATATATACATGCCACGGCTAGGGATTGAAAAACAACTCGCTTCACCTCAAACCTTCCACGTCCTTAGTATAGTTCCTGCTTCTTCATAGGCTTGAGATCATGAAGAATAGCAAGAAGTTTGCTAAGGAGGCCCTCAATGGACCTACATCATCGTGTCAGCGCTTTCATCGGTAGGAGAGTGAAATTTGTGGTGCTCCCACTACCTCAGAGAATATGACTGACTCTGTTCAGACTTTAGGGTCCTCTTCTTCAACAGCTTGTCACCAACTCCCTTGTTATCAAAGGAGGCGGATTGACAACAAAGATCTGCTTGCCTCCATTGATCGGCATGGCTAGAATCTCGTAGAATGTCTCTCCCTTGTAGAATCAGCTCTGGCCATGGTTCGATGTCAATCATCACCTGAGGCCGATGATACAATAGCCAAAGTATTTTTCGGCCCATAGTTTGTAATATGTGATATTAGCAAACAATTCCTCTATCTTGAATGATTTCTTCTTTTGTTTCGTATTCCATGCTACGTGCATCACTTTGTTCATGTTTGCTTTGCTCCTGTGGGCGACACATGTTGCACCGGCTTTTACCCTTTTGGGTTCATTTTTGCACCAGAAGCGATACCCTCCTGGTACCCGCTATTAGAGCTATCAATCGAGCAAATTGGTTGCCGAGTATTAATCCAAACATTAGGGTAATATTCATTCAAATATTCCCTATTTGATTGCTCTACCGAATCCTTCTTCAGTGTTTCTAAAATATAAATATTACCCAGCGCACCACGCTTGATCCAATAAGGTTCTTCTCAATTAGTCAACTATTTTTGCCAGATTTGCTGTCCTCTGACCTGATCAGCAATTTTACTCTCCAAACCAAACCTCCCTCAGAGAATTGCTCATTCCTGACTTCTCAATCATAACATCACAATCCTTGGTTCATAGGCTTCAATGTTTTTCAAGAGCACACAACTGAAGGCAGCACAAATCTTCTAAGTTATCCATCATAAAATTCTTGTAAACTTCAGCATAACGCTCCTCAATCTGGTTTAAACTTCCCAAGGAGAGACTGTACTATGGCTATGCGCGGGTTTATAGGGTGACTCCATCAGCCCTTTTACCCTTAGTCATTAAGGGTAATTTGTTTCCAACCTTCCCGAAAGTCATTCTTTGTTCTGACTGAAGAACTAATTTTGAAAATAGCCGATTCTAGACCCTTGGCTTTAATTTTATCTAGGTCTAAAAAATATGGCCTTTATTAAGAGAGCCTTTTGATCTTCCATCTGGCGTCGTATTCTCTTCAACATTGGTGAAGTGGCATTTCACCTTCTATTAATTGCGGTTGCCTTTTACGCGCCCCAAGGTGTCCGCCTCTTCGCTTCATGTCTTCAAATACAAGCCGAGGGCTTTGGCCTCAAACAAATCTCTATCTACAACTAATCCTTCGCTTCCTTCCATCTACCAAAACCCTACAGTGATTCCCTTCCTCTTTTTTATAGATCCAATCATTTCTCATGGCCGGCGAAGGTAATCGAGGCAAGCGCGAGGCAGAGGAGATCCTGACAGAAGACATGTCGATGAACCAGTGTCTCCAACGCATGAGGTGAGATTGGCAACCTCTATTCATGATGATGATCTGTCCTAACTCACCAATAGGTTCATTGTGAATGACAGCTTTCATCCTTCTCCCAGGACTAACAAACACGCTAATGCTGCATCTTTCGTGCTAGCTTCATCATCGGGTCCTTCCAACTCATACGACGGTGATGATGCTCGGTGCTTCTTTCGAGAATGGAGGGTAGCCGAGGACCACTATTTTGAGGTGATTTGGAACAACTGCCAACTAGAGATTCGTCTAGGAGTCCTCAAGCGGCCCTTAATGTGGCTGAGGAGGAGGCCAACGCTGTTCGATCATGGCTGGCTAAGTCTGACGCTATGGTAGTAGGTAGGATGAGCTCCATGAACGTTTCCATTCTAGTTTCCGTTGCCTTTGTCTTGATATTCTTCTGCAATTGCCAACTCAAACGGTGCAACTAGAATCTCTACAATCAGCAACAAATGTGGTTGCGAACGCCGTCAATGCGACATTGACACTCGTCTCCAACACATCCCAGCCCACGCCCAGGAGATTGCTCTTTATGGTGTTCATCACAGCGCATCGGTGGCGCTAACTGTGGCATAGGTCCAAACCGGGCATGATCTTCATGCCATGGAGGTTGGCTTCTCGATTAGCGATGGCCCTGAGGGACATGAAGATTTGATAGAAGATTTCACCGCAACAGCGGAGGCCATCGTGGACATCACATCCGCTCAGGATGTGGTGAACAAAGTCTTTGATTAGTTTGTATTTAGGGTAATCTGATGAACAAAGACTCATGTTCTTTTATGAATGTGCCTTAGTGCAATGCCCTTGTATATGATTGCTTTTGCTTTTTGTTTTTGCTCTATCGACGATACATATCGTATCGGTATTTATTGTCTTTGAAGATTTTCATTTTTTGAACTAGAGGCGATACCTTTCTGGTACCGGCTATTAGAGCCAAGAACGAATTGGCTATCAAATGTTGATCGGGTGTTAGGATAACGTACCACATAACTTTTTATATCAAAGGTCAAACAATTAACGAACCCAGGTCAAGCATCCTATTAAGTGAAACAGAACTTCTTAAGAAATCCATTAACTCTGAATCACACTCACACTTTGACTCAGCGTTCACATACATCGGCCTAAATCCATCTCCAAGACTCAATACTTATTTTTCCTTTAATCCAATGGTCGATGTGAAGTCATGATTTTTCTACTAAAACAAGCTTTCAGAGCCGATCGCTTGCATCGGCTATTGGCTTTCATTGCTGATCTTAATGAAGCCTCCTTCCCATGACTTGCTAGAAAAACATTCAAAGTCTCCTAGTTCCCAAAAGACTAGATCGGCTGTTGCGATACACATGAACTCATTAGCGTGAGCCAGTTCGATGTCATCCCCATGCCATTGAATCAAACACTGATGCATGGTTGATGGTATGCAACAATTTGTATGAATCCAAGCATGACTGAGGAGCAAACTATTAGACCCTTTCCCATCGATGATGAAGAATGTAGTGAGCAGAGTCTTGCTTCTGATTGTTAGCTCGACGTCTATTGCCCCCGGGTATTAGACGTATTACCTCCAAAATCCTTAAGCATCATGTCAGTCTCCATCAGATCTTCTAGTCCTTTGCCAAGTTTACGAAAAGTAGTGTAAGGCATAAGATTGACAGATGCATCTCCATCCACCAACATCTTGTTCATCAGCTTTCCATCGATAAGACCTTTCATATATAATGCCTTTAAGTGCTGATGTTCGACTGGCTTGTCAAATATTGCTTGTTGTACAACCATCAACTTGGCAACTATCTCCTCATATTCTGATTCATCGAAATCTGAATAAACTTCTTGATCTATCGGAACTCTGAATTCCGATGGTAATAGAAAAGCAATTTGGATATTAGCCGATGGTGGCTTTCTATCGACTATATGTTTGGTATGCCACGCTTGAGTCTTATCGGATGCCTGAGCTTGTTCCATCTCTTTATTCCTTAGGCGTTGCACCCTTCTCTTCTAGCTTCTTGTTAAACCTCCTAGGCACCACTGGCTTTCCTACCATACATATCTTCTTTCAGTGCCTTCTCCTTCATGATCAGCCCAGTCCTGATCAATGTCTCTTTTTCCAAGCCGACCATGAACACTTTTATTTTTTAAGCGCCAATCCATGTTATTATGATAATATGCATCTTGAGCATGGATAGACCGGCGGTTGGTTTGAGACTGCCTATACTTGTGATATTGATTGCTGCATTCTGGACAGTCATGTCTGGCAGGCAATTTCAAACCTTCATTCCAGCAATGTCTGAAGAAAGGACAATTCCAATGTAATTCGGCTTGTTCCCTTTCATAACTTTCTTGCTTCAATTGATGCTGGTATGCTTGATCTTTTAACCACCTCTGATAATCCTTTTCCTTCTACTTATTCAATAGAATCTGAGATGTGACTTGTGGCTTTGCCGTCTCTGCTTTTGACATCCTCCCCTGCTCATATCGGCTCTTCTGCTCGGCCCAATGTCTCCTAATTTCTCTGTACTCGTCAGCTAATATTTGCATCTTAGGATCGACTGTTCTAGCTTCTTTTGATTTGGTTGATGTTAGGACCTTAGTTTTTCCTTTGAATAGTCCAGCATCAACCATGTTTTGATCTCCTGGGAAAGGATTATCATCAACTTTCATTTTCTGAGGCGTATCAAATTTGAGCCTCCCCTGCTAAATAGCTCTCTATATATGCTGCCTGAAGATTCTGCATTCATTAATGGAATGAGAAGTAGCATTATAGAACTTGCAGAACTTCCTATTCTTCAACTGATCAGGGGGCAACATGACATGACCATCGGGCAACTTGATTTGCCCTTTCTCTAGCAAGAAATCGAAGAGTTTATCTGATTTGGTGACATCAAAGTCATAGCTCTCCTCGACACCTCTTCCCCAAGGATTTGGCACATCACTGTCTTCTTGCCCCAATTCCATTCAACTGCAGCAACCTCTTCTTCTTCATCTTCATAGCCGTCATCGACTGAGTATGGATCATAAGCTTCGGCTACTAAGGTACTCTTCTAGAATTGGGTATCTCTGCACATACTCTGAAATTGGCTATTAAGCGCTGCTACTCGTTGAGCCAATTGTCCCAAGTTGTCAAATTCTTGTCCCAGCAGCTTTTCTTTCCACATCGGTAGCATTCCTTGAATAGCCAAAGCAGCTAGTTGATCATCGGCCAAGTTTAAGGAGAAGCACAAGTTTCTGGTCTCTCAAAACCTCTAAAGAAATTCAGTGCCTGATTCATTAGTCTTTTGTCTTACGGTTGTCAGATCGGTAATCTTCTTTTCTCCAGTCCTAGTATAAAAATATGTATGAAACTTCTTCTCCAGGTCAGCCCAATTGGCAATAGAATTGACTGGCAATGATGAAAACCAAGTGAAGGCTGGCCCTGATAAGGACAGAGAGAAGAAACGAACTCGATAGGCATCTTCAACTGACGCTTTGCCCAATTGTGTAAGATACCGACTGACATGTTCTATCATGCTTGTACTGTCTTGGCTAGTGAATTTAGTGAATTCTAGGAGCCTATAATTTATTGGAAGAGTGACCAAATCATACCATTCTGGATATTGACGTTTGTACAAAAAGGTCAGCCCTTTTGGCTTCAGACCGAACTGATTCTTCATCATCTCAGTCACCCTCAGCAATAACTCATCATCTTGCAGATTTGGGTTCCTCTGTACCTGCTGACCCATCTATGAATTGAAATCCCGCGTGCCTTGATATCCTAGATTTAGCATCATATGGAGGGTGTTATAATCTGTGCTATAGTGATACACTTGTGGAATCTCAATCTGCTGAGTCCTATGCTGGCTTGCTGCTTGAAGTCTCTGATTATAGATATAAGGATCTATATCTCTAAGGATCCTTTGAACTGACGGTGCTATTTTTTGAGCCGACGACGGTATGTGGCCTGATGTGCCAAAATTGATCACCTGGTTATGACTTTGCCCTGCCGGCTATTGCACATGCTGTACTGGTGGTCCAGGATGGTACTGTGTTTGATTTGCAGTAGTTCCTTGAATTTGTTTAGATGAACTCTAAACTATCTGGACATCACCACTACCAGCCAGTGCTGCTTCTTAATGGCTGGTACCAACTTGATTGGTCCCCTAGGTCAACGGATCTAGAATGTTGTAATAAGACGGCCCGCCTTGACCAACTGAAAATCCATGAATCGCCTCTTTCAAGGCATTATGGAATATGTCCACGAAAGCTTCATTATGGCTCGACATGGCATCACGAATAGATTTGTCCACAACCTCTTTAAAGAAACGCCTATCTTTAGCTTTATTTGTGTCCGTCTGCCCGTGTAACAGAACTCTTGGTAGTGTAAATTTCTAAACAATTGTATTGTCACATGTTTTGGTGTAGGACAACAAACATTTATTCTAAAACTCTTCTATAGCTTTGCTGATGATACCCTTATCCCCATCAGGAAGATCTTCATAATGTAGCATCAGGATGTCATCGTTGTTATGAACCGTCATGATGATTGTGGGGTGCCACCGAGCGTGCTAGAAACATGTGTCGACACAGAATTTTTGCCCCATGCCGAGGACACACGCAGCAAGCCAAAAGGGTCCGCTCGATGGAGCAGATCCGCCTAGCTTCAGCGTAGGGGTGGTCAATCCTATGTGATCCTCCCGAGACGTGCCAGTCAATTTGACCCTGCAATTTATAAGGAGAGAAAGTTCATCAATAATTAGGGGCGGAACTTGCCGGTGTTTCTAGATAGTCCCGAATGTGCGGCTATGAGAGCCAATATGAAAGGAGATAGACTAAATAGTCGATTCCAGTATATTCATGAGAATAAATCAATTAGAGCTCATGGGGTTGTGTAAGAAGAATTGGTTATCACTCAGGATAAATATCATTAATCGAACAGATATTAATCAATGGCAATAAGATGTCAACAATGATCGGTTTGTGTTGAGCCAATGATTATAATTAACCGAACCCCTTTTTATATAAAGAAATAATTCAACACCACTTAACCATTTAATAAAGATAAATCTAATGAACATGTTAGATCTCATCTATCATCATGATCAGTGGGGCATGAGGCAGAATTATGCAGGCCGTAGAAATAACAATAGACTCGACGACCCTAACTCATTACTAATATCAGTGGGGCATGAGGCAGAATCATGCAGGCCGTAATACAATAATAAGATCATGGGGCTAACATATCTTTCAACCTATCTTTACTTCAACGGTCTCATGATGTGAACTATTCGTGAAAGCGCTCGATATCGGCTAAAATAGCCGATTCAGGCATAATGCACAGTTAAAGTCATGTCTTACCAGGAATAGATCTACTAAATATCGATCCCCACTCCATGGTGCTAACAGTGGGGTGTGAGGCAGAATCACATGGGCCGTGATAATGGACCGTGGAATGGTTCTCTCTAGCCAATAGATCTACTCAAAACGCAACATGCCTTAACCGCACATTATGCATGATCAAGATTGATGTAAAACAGCCGATAAGACATAACTCATCGTTTAAGGTGTAGATTGGATCAGTTTTAGGTTGGCAAACGATGGGTCAAATAAGATATAAGGCCGATCTAAATCAATCTCAATCAGGCAGAATGATATTGCTATAATTAGATAAATAATGAAGGCAATAAGCAATATCGGTAACTTAATAAATCTACCAAAGACTGCCATTCTAAGGTAGAGCCGATAACTTGACCTTGATCTAATTCAAGCAGTGGGGTGTGAGGCAGAATCACATAGGCCATACTTGAATTAAACAAGAGTCAATAACTAGCTTATACCAGAGCCACAGTGGGGGTCGACTGGATCGATACAGCCATACGAACAGAGGTATAAACCATGAAGGTACTTACAGACAAGCAGTGGAGGTCGACCGGATCGATGCAGCTGTACTCGCTAAAGAACTCACCGAGATCTACTCTACTCCTACTCCTAAGGGGTGGTCGGAGCCAAAAAAAGTAATTGACTTGTATTTGGATTGATTGATTCATTTATAATAGCTGGGGTTTGGTATTTATACCCGGGCCATATGCATGACTCCTGTCTAAACATGACTTATTACAATTTTTGACCTTAGAGAAAACATTCCTAATTTAAGATAACTTGGACTCTAATCTTTCCCTTTTTGTAGAGTCCAGCATGCTTCGTCCTGGCGCCAAACATAGCCTTTGTTGTTATCCGCTAGCGCTATCTGTGGAAAGCCAATTCCATTTTCAGCATCTGAATTAGCTGGTCCCGATCTGCACATAATTGATTCCTTGGTGACATGATCTTGGGAGCTTTCGAGTCCCTACAACATCTTCTTCCAAATTTTGGTGTAAACACAAATTTTAGATGAACCTCATTCATCCAAGTTGTCTATTCATCTATGTAGTAGCAAAATGTATCAAGATTTGAAAATCCTTTTTTGGTGGACTAAGATGAAGAAAGATATCACCGCCTATGTTGCTAGGTGTGATAATTGCAGTAGAGTCAAGGCCATTCATTTGAACTCTATTGTATTATTTCAGTCGTTGCCTATTCTAGGTTGGAAATGGAAGGAAATAAGTATGGACTTTATTATAGGCCTTCCACTAACACAACAAGGTCACGAATTCATATGGTCATTGTAGATCGCCTCACCAAGTCTTCACATTTTGTACCGGTTAACACAAGGTATCTAGTTAGGAAGTACGCTGAGTTGTATGTTGCTCAGATCGGAAGACTACATGGAGTACCAAGGACCATAATCTTAGATCGAGGACCATAGTTTATAGCTTGTTTTTTGGAACACTTGCACCAAGCCTTCGGAACCAAACTAATCAGAAGTTCAGCATACCATCCACAAACTTCTAGACAGACTGAGCGAGTGAACCAAAACTTGGAAGATATGTTGAGAACATGTGTTATCTCCTCCAAGGGTTTGTGGGAGAAATTGCTACATTTAGCCAAGTTCTCCTATAACAATAGTTATCAAGAGAGCATCAAGATGGCTCCTTTTGAGGCCTTATACGGTCAGAAATATAGAACTCCCTTGAATTGGATTAAGCCCGGTGAAAGAAGATATTTTGGCATTGATTTTGTCACCGAAGCTGAAGAGTGGGCACGCATTTTCCAACAGCATATGAGAGCAGCTCAGTCTAGACAAAAGAGTTATGCTAATAAAAGAAGAAGACCACTAACTTTTGAAGTGGGAGACTATGTGTACTTAAAAGTGTCACCCATGAAAGGAGTGTAGAGATTTGGAGTAAAAAGGAAGCTTGCGTCTACATATGTAGGGCCATACCAGATTATTAAACGGAAAGGAAATGTTGCCTACAAGTTACAACTTCCTCTAGAGATGAGTGCGATATTCGATGTCTTCCATGTTTCTCAATTGAAAAGATGCCTTCGCATACCTGAGGAAGCCATTGCACCCACCAACATTAAAATCCAATCAGATTTGACATATGAAGAGAAACCAATCCGAGTGCTAGAAGAAATAGAAAGAGTAACATGGAGCAAGGTCATTAAGTTCTACAAGGTGGTGTGGAATAATCACAATGAACAAGATGCCAGGTGGGAACGGGAGGATTATTTACGTGAGGTTTATCCCGCCTTTTATGAGGAATGGTAGGTCTTTCAAATCTTGGGACGAGATTCCTATAAGAGGGAGGAGCTGTAACACTCCAGTGTTAAGCATTACATTTGGCATTTGCATTTCATGAGCACAATCATCATCCAAGCATTCATGAGCATGAGCATATAAAATTTCAATTCATTCTTATACCTTATCACATGAAATGTTGATTTTATATATATGCTTATGCTTGTAATCATGTATGACCAATGTATGAAATGGTTGTGAGGTCAAGAAAACACCTTAGACACATCTAGGATGATAATTTGAACAATGTTTATATTCATGACATAGACCAAATTTGCTTGTAAGTGTTGGTTTCATTTGAAATGTCATTTTCATGATACTAGTTTGATCAAAGTTGAATAGTAGCTAAGAGTGTTTGTATGGCTATGTGACCTAAATAAAAGTTGTAGTTCACATCATGTGTAACAAACTTTATTTAAGGGTCATGAGCTAATTCAGTGTCTAACATGGTCAAATAGAGCTCACAAGTATCAACAAAATGATGTTTGGTGACTTAAGAATTTTTCCAAGTGTTGAAGCTATTTTCAGTTTCAAAGTACCTTACTTTGGAGCAATGTAGTTTGAAAACCAGTTCAAATTAGACCATGATCATTAAAGCAAAGTTGTAGTACTCACATAGCTCTACAATTTCTATTAAAGAAGTTTTTGCTAACTCGAACTAGATTAGGAGATATACAGGCACGAAGTAACACTGTCATTCAACTGAATCAGCACTTAGCTGATTTGAATCGGCCTGCATCATGGCTGACTGCGCCCAGGCCACGCGTGTTGCATGGCGGCAGCACGCTGGCATTGGCTCGGCTGGCCGGGCCAACAGGGGGAGAAAAGGGAGGTGAAGCCACCACGCTCACTCACTCTCGCTCTCTCACCCTCTCTCTGCCTCTCCCTCACCTCCACCGAGCTCACACGCCACCGCCACCGTGCCATTATGTGATTGCTCATGCACACCAGTTGGCCATCACCTCCTCCACCTCACTGGCCCACCATTGCCTTAGTTTGAGCCAAGGTAAAGGCCTATGGGCCGTTGCCTTCGCCGCCATGGCCACGGAGCGCCATCGAGCTTTGAGCTACCGTGGCCAGCCCTATCCACCGCTCCTCCCATCTCTCTCTCTCTCTTGATTCATCTTAGCCGTAGGTCCTAGAAGCTATAGCCATAGCTCGTTGAGCCACTACCATGTCATCGGTGTCGTTACGCAAGCCACACCGCCGTGAGCCGAGAACGCCACCGCCATGCACGTCACCGTGGCCGCGCCTGTCCGGTCGCCGTTCTCTCTCGCAGTTAGGCATTAGGGTTTAGCCTTAGGACGGTGGAGCTCATGGGGAAAATAGATGCACGCTTGCATCACCTTTCCCACCAAAACATCACCGTGCCACCGCCGTGCTCGCGCCGCCATGCCGCCATGCACGCGGCCAAGCTTCACCGCCGCTCCACCCTGACCTAATCCACGCCGTAGAGCGTCGCTAGGGTTTGTAGATGCCGTAGCAGTGCTCATCTAGGCTCACGTCATCGAAGACAATGGGCTCACCGCATGGGCTCACCGTCATCGCTAGGGTTTGCCACACAGATATGCAGTTAAGTATATATCGTTCTTTATTTAACTTGATGTCTCAAATATAGCAGGTAATTATGCATATATATCCTTCCAAACCTTGATGTATCATACATGGAATACTGCAAGAATAAGGGTTTTTTAATTGACCATGAAATTGGTCTTGCGTTTTTCATGGAAATATAAACCTTTGGTCAAAGGGTAGACATTTGGTTGCTTGGTCTTTTGTTTTATCTACAGAAAACTTGGTGATGATGTCTGTTTTGAGTGACTTCATATATAACCTACTACATATGTTTTACTTATTCTTTTGTGTCACATCTTTCTATATCTTTTTTTGGTCTTGGCGGCACTTTGAATCTGCAGCCGGTACTTACAGTCATTTGCTTTGTCTTCTCAGATACATATTTCATCTGGCTGGCACTTCAGGCAAGGCCTGTGGGCTATTGGCAAGCAATTGCCGCTTCTGGTATGTGTTCCCTATGTCAATGATAATGCAACTATTTTGGCTATCTCAGAAATTAAATCATGTTGTGCGTTTTTTAATGGGTATCTTATTGTTTTCAAGCAGACAAGCACTGCATAGAAGAAGAAACTATTTACCGCTAGCTAACAAATGTTGAGTTGTCTGCGTTGTTTGAATGGCGTAACATAGATATCTTATTGTTTTCAAGCAGACAAGCACTGCATAGAAGAAGAAACTATTTACCGCTAGCTAACTTGTTTCGATGGCGTAACATAGATATTTTTAAGTCCATGGCAAAGTTTCGGATTTGTGAGAAAAAAAACATATTATTTTCAATGCTTTAACTTTTACTGTTCTATGGAGTTTGCCGGTAACTTTGAAACCATTGGCATGTGGCAAAGTTTTCTTCAGCTTCAGCGGCCCAAGCTGTCCAAAATCAAGAATTGGGAGCAACTATGCCATATGATATATCTGCAGCAGTAGAGAAGATGGTGCTTAATGTTTGAAGCTCTAATACCAAGGGTAGAGAGGACCTCACTAACTGGTGCATCTTGAGTCCACTGGACATCCAGAAAAAAAGCATCAGCTAATTGAAGCTCTAAGGGCACCTTCTGAAGATAGTGGAGCTTGAAGACCTGAAGCCATCTTGCTGCCTAGGCATGTGCCATGCTCCTGCAGGAGATGTATTTCTCTGTGCATATTTTTTCTGGCTGCTGGTTTGCTGTCGAAGGTGCAGTATTGGAGTAGTTTTGTTTTGGCTGTCAGCTTTCTATTGCTATTGCTAGGTGCAATACTGGAGTGGTTTTGTTTTGGTTGTCGGGGCAGCAGTACTAAAGTAGTTAATTGTGTTTGGTAGTAAAACTGTCGCTAGGCCTTGCAATATATTCTTCGGGCCTTCTGTTTATAACTACACTGCAGGATTGCATAGCTGGCCTCGGTGCAAGCAAGGCTTGCTGATGTTTGTTGCTGGAAATTGTTAAATTGCTTTTTGCATGAATTATAAATATTTTCTCAATCTACGCTTGATACTAAAAGATATTTATTGATCGTTTGATTTGCATTGATAGATGATGCCATAGACAATTAATGCATATCCAAGAAGCATATTAGAATTTCAAAACCTAAACTGATTTCTTCTTTTCAAACTCTTGAATGGTTCAACGACAGAGGTAACATCAATTTCAGAGTAATTCTAAGTTCAGAATGAACAAATTTTATATATGCCTTGACCTAATCCTTTAGCTAGATCTCGTGAAAATCTACAGTAAACAAAAGCATTACTTTGATAATGCAACTTGCAAAGGTTGGACATATGTTATTGGTATTAATTCTTCTACATGGGAGGCTGCCACCTGATTTTTGAAGCTTACTGCTGCTGGCAAAGTGGCAAGTCTGCCCTAATGTTTAAGTGGATTATTTATTCAAATTCATGTTCCTAAGGCAAAAAAAAATCAGAACATAGCTGTCTTGTCAACTTGTATCTTATATTCAATTTAACTACTCTAGGGTACTAAATATACATAATGTAGAAAGGGATCCTTTCATGATTTATGTCTCCTGTTGGCTAGCATTCCTCATTTCTTGTCTAAATAATAGGTCTATAACCATGTAAGATTTGCATCTCTGTTAAGATCGTTCTCATCCTGTAAACAAAACACGTATACTAAGTCAACAAATATATATCTTTCTCTTAAAAGAATAATCGTTGTTCTATGGTCTAATTCTTACTTTTCTTTTAATTTTCTTTAATGTGCGAATTTTTTAATTCCATGGCATAGTTTCAGTTGCGGTTTTCCTTCACCTTTGTAGTGACCTTAATGAAACCGATAGAGGATTTATTATTTTCTTTTAGAAATAATAGAGGATTTAGGTGAGGGAGAGAAGGGCCAACACCAAGACAGGGATGTGTTCTGTACACACAAATGTCTCTCAAAGGCCCACAGAAGCTCCCGTTGTAACGCACGGAAAGGTCTATACAATAGAGTTGGTGAGCTTGCAACGCCGTCCTTTCCGTGACTGTTAATTTCACGAACTTTGCTTTTTGGATTAAATGTCACTTTAATGTTGGTATTTAATTTTATAGTATTGTTATCTTATCGTGCGATCCGTGTGTTTTTAGTATAAAAGTTTAGTTGTTCCGTAACAACATACGGGCACGAACCTAGCTGAACTATAAAATAGACACTAGCAAATATATTAGCCCAATTTAGTTGTGTTGATCATCAAACACCAAAATCTAAAGTAAATGGCCTTATGGTCCATTTTTCTTACGGTTTTTATAGCTGTGCTCCATTCTTCATAAGCTCGATGAGGGCATGTTGCTCTGCTCCCACATATGTGCACGATGTGAGGCAAAGTTCCTATTTGAAGTAGAAATCGGACTAAGAGAACTCAATGCAGTGCAAACTATATAACGAGAGTTGAAGAGATTAAATTGGTCTTTGGATAAATATAAGAATTGAAAAATAGTAGGTACGGGGAGATAGTGGACTATTGAAATCTGAGTGATTATATCGTTGTTATCCACAAGAATGATAGGTGTTTGGATCCCATTCTCTTTCTTTTAGCTGGTTTCTAAAATCCTTAGTTGATCAAACAGCACCGGTTTACGGAGCTATGCTCCATTACTCTTAAGCACGATGGGGGCAAGTTCCTCTGCTCCCACATATATGCACGACTGGGATGAATGGCACGCTTCGTTGCGCCGTGGAGGCTGCATGTGTGACACTATGAAAACTTTTCTTTTATTTCAATTTAAATCACATGTGATGCACTAACACTAGGGATAGTTGCCATGGCCATGCTTTGCTTGCAGAAATGAATCCTTGAAGCTACATGCAGTAAAGACGACATCAAACCTGACGCCCAATGTGTTTCTTCGTGCTGGAGGGGGGTTCTACAGAAGCTTGCATCGATCTGAATAGGCGCCCAGTCCCCCAAATTGGCAGACTGCAAACAGTGCCACAACAATGCCGTCCTCTATTGTTGCTGCCATCGCGACGACCACTATAATGGATCGCTTGCTCTACTTGTCTCCTAACTCATCCATAGAGTTCGAAGGTTGTGCTAGCACGGGTGCATGGCTTCCTTGAAGGACTTCCCAAAACCCATCGCTTCTTCTTCACTAGGGCCTTGTTTAGATGGAAAAAATTTTGCAATATGGTTACTGTAGCGTTTTCGTTGTTACTTGGCAAATAGTGTCCAATCATAGTCTAATTAGGCTTAAAAGATTCGTCTCGTGGATTTCGTCTAAACTGTGTAATTAGTTTTATTTTTTATTTATATTTAATGCTTCATGCATGCGTCCAAAGATTCGATGTGACGGGGAATGTGAAAAATTTTGCAAAATTTTTTACAACCTAAACTGGACCTAGTTTCATCTCAACAGCCCATGGATGTGAAACATGGAAGTTGTTGCCAGGTGGCTTCAAACACGGTGCCCATGGTCTGACTTCGCGCTTCGCACGTCAAGGACGAGGATGGAGGCAGGGGAGCGAAGGAGGCAGACATGTCAGTGGCATGTGAGGACAGAGCGCAGGGGCGATGACACAGAGGTGCCGTTTGAATATTGGAAAATATAAGGGGGTGTTTGAATTCAGCTACTAAAATTTAGAAGGTGTGTTGGGAGGATGTTGCATGGGGTGTTCGGATACTAATAAAAAACAAATTACATAATCCGTCAGTATTCCAAGAGACGAATTTTTTAAGCCTAATTAATCCGTCATTAGCATATGATTACTGTAGCAAACCATTGTCAAATCATGGACTAATTAGGCTCAAAAGATTCATCTTGTAAATTAGTCGCAAACTATGTAATTAGTTTCGTAATTAGTCTATATTTAATACTCCATGCATGTGTCCAAACATTCGATAGGATAGCGACTAAAATTTAGGAGGGGCAAACAAACACCCCTAAGGTGGGATAGAGAAATAAGGAGTGGGACACATCTGATCCCAGGTTTGGATAATGGGAAATGAATAAAGATAGGGAAATCAAGAGTAGCATACTCATTCAACAACCCTTCCTGCTATCCCAACCTATTTCTCATTCCCTATCCCCATCCCAAACGTGGCGTCGGCATAGCGGGTCCGACGCAAAGAGAAGGGATGGAGGGGCGAGCATGAGGTGACTTGTGTGTTGTAATAACAGGGAGGTACTATGGTGGCAGTGGGATCAGGAGGTGAACTCCTTTTGCATCAAGTGGATGTAGCCCAAGCATATGGTAGCAGGCAGGAGGTGTTGGATCCACGCGTGCGGATCTGCCAGTTACGAGCGTGAGTGATGGGTGGTCAAAGGCTCAAAGCAGTGCCATGGGCAGGAGGAAGAAGAAGCATAGGATAGATTGGCATAACTCGCAAGCCCGCGAAAGGTGAACAAAGTAAAATTCTCGTTCACACCAATGAATCGCCGGTAATTCCTGGAATCTGGGCGTCAATCCACCCGAACGTTTCCATTGGTGGGCCGCGACGCCAGCCCAAATAACCTCCTATCACACTCGTCTCCGTAGTTTCTAAAAAAATCGAGCGGAGCTCGGCCGCGCGCAGCTCACGGTCGCGCTCATCTCATGCTCGCCGTGGCTGCCTAGCTCACCGCTCCACCCGCACAACTCGCGGCGACCGGCCGGGGTGGTCTCCGACAGCGCTCATCTCGTGCTCACCGCGGCCGCCTGCGCTCATCTCAGCCAGGGCGGAGGTTGCCCAGCTCGCCACAGCCGTGGCAGAGCTCGCCCGCGTGCAGCTCGCTGCAGCCAGGGCGGAGCCCGCCCGCACATATTTCGCGCTCTGTCTGCCCAGCTTGCCGTGGCTAGGGCAGAACTCGTCCGCACGCGGCTCACGACAGCCAATCTGCCGCGGCCTTCTCCACCAGAGCAGCAAGCTCCACGCCACCGGCGAGCTCTATACCGATGAACTCCATACCCGACGAACCTCTATTCTCCCAAGCAGCAAGGAAATGTTGCGATGAAACCGTATGTTGCAAGCATGTGTTTCAAGTGTTTCATATGTTTTAGAAGTATATTGCAAGTGTTTCACACAGATGTTGTAAAAGTAGATCGGGATGTTGCATATGTTGCAGTGGTTGTATAGGTATATTGCAAGCTTCTGTTCCCACCGTTTCATCTGTTTTTGTAGACGTATATTGTAAGTGTGTTTATTTATATGTTACAGATGTTTTACACATATGTTGCAGGTGTTTTATCTCGATATTGCGTATTTTTTACAATAGTTTTTGAGTGTTTTAGGTGTTTTTACAAGTGTTTCAGATGCATATTTTAAGTGTATTATCTACCTTCAGACGTATGTTGTTGCATTTGGATATTTGAAAAGTAGATCGGGTGTTGCATCTCCCTCCTCACTTTCTGCTGCCTCGCCTCTGTGTATCCTCCTCCCGGCGCCGATTGGGCACCCGCCACCCTGGTGACGTTCGGGGCGGCACGGGCCTCGCGTGGTTTTCGCAAGTAGCATGTTTCAAGTGTTTCATCTATCTTTAGACGTATGTTGTAAATGTTGTATCTCAATGTTTCAAAAGTAGATCGACCGTTGTATCTCCCTCCTCTCGTTTTCTGCTGCCTCGCCTCGGCATCTCCTCCTCCTCCCGGCGTCGGCTAGGCATCTGCCGCCCCTCCCCTTCTTTCCGATACTGGTAGCGTTCGGAGTGATGCGGGCCCGTATGTACGTGCGAAACGGCGCGGGCAATGGTCTACGGGCGCCCCGGGCGTCCGGACGTCCGGCCCCTTGCTATCCCGATGAATCATTTGTATCGCACAACTGCTGATGAAGCAGGCTACATAGAGTCTACGCAAAGTTGGTGTTGGATACACGCGACTCGAAACGGCTGAGCGTAATTTTGACGCAGTCCGCTCACGAAGTCTCGCGGCAACCCGAGGGCTCCAGCGGGTAGAGCCGTGCCTGATCACCGACTCTCCCGCGTGTAAGGATTTGAATATATGTGAGGCAAATCTCCTTCGATGGAGCATGTTTGGCCTTCATTCTCTGAGTTATTTCTTACAAGCTTGAATATATGTGAGGCAAATCTGCTCTGGTTAAGGGCTACCAAAAATGGGAACTTGGCAAATGGCAATACCAACGAACGGACAAAGGGAATCCGGGCAAAGGAGGACAACCGCCATTTCCGTTGTCCATGCATGCTGCATGCAGCCAACCCCGCGTACTTATCTCCTCCTCCCCGTCCGAGCAGCCCCTCAGCTCATCAGCACCCCTCCTCTTCTCACCAGCCTCCTCCGACACGCAGCCCACGTAAATTGCATCGAGACACAGGTAATAAAGCCAACAGCTAGCCATGGCAGGAATCCGCGCCCTGCTCCTCCTCGTTGCGGCGCTCTTAGCCACACTGCCGGCGGCCGTGAACGCGGCCACGCTGGCGGAGATCTGCAAGGGGACCGCGTTCCCCGACATCTGCACCAGCACGGTGGGGCCGGAGGCGGCGAGCAACCCGGTGCTGGACCCGATGGCGGTGCTGCGGATGCAGGTGGACGCGTTCAACCAGCGCACCGAGGCGGCGCGGGCGCACGTCAAGGAGGCGGCCCTGACGGCGTCCCCGAAGGCGCGGACGGTGCTCGACCTGTGCAACAACCTGTACCTGGACGTGGAGGACAACCTGGGAGCCTGCCGCCGGGCCATCGGCTTCAAGGACGCCGTCACCATCCGCGCCACCATGGGCATGGCGGCGCAGGACATGCAGAACTGCGACGAGCAGTTCAGGCAGATCGGCGAGCCCAACCCCATGGAGCAGTTCGACGCGTCGCTCGTCGAGATGTCCGAGAACTGCCGCTCGCTCTCCAACATGATCTGATGATCTCCTTCCTTCTCCACGGACAACGACACGGCCGGCCGTTGGGCCCTCGCATCGCTGCCGCCGCGCGCGCGCGCTTTCGCGCGACATTGATTGATGCGTTAAGTTTGTTTTGCTTTGGCCATCTCACATTATTATTTCCTGTAGAGATGTGTTAATTTGGTCTCGGAAACGGGGAGGCGAATTGAGGTGGAATATTAATATGATTCAAATTGGAATCACAGTTTTGGTTCTAGAAGAGGATCATCTGATCTGATCGTCATGCTGCTGTACTCTCTTTTCCTCGTCCTGAATTGACCATTTAGTATCTATGAAGAGATTTAGCAATTATACTCCATATAGTTTTTTATATCGTATAAATAAAGATACATAAACCTCTACAAACATTGTCCTTTATCGATTCTGATTTCTCGGACGCAATACAATGCTCAATGCAAGTGATCAAGGACAACCGCAAACAGGTAGGATCATAGGATATTGCAAAGCCTAGTCCAATGAATACCTCATAATAACACATTTGCACGTACTATACCATAGCAAAAAAATAGTGTTAGACAACAGTAATAATGACGAATGATTGGTCGGTACAAATTTCCAAAGGATATCGGTCGCTATTTCTATTTGTACCGACTTCTCATCGGTTGGTATACATATTTAGAATTGTCGTCAGAGGATTGGTCAGTAAAAAATCATATTGGAGCATATTTTAATATAACCAATATTGATAGCTATAAATATACGTCACGTTCGTTTGGGCTTGTTTGACTGATAAGTCATGGCTGAAAGTACTGTTGGCTGATTTGGTGTAAGAGAAAAATAATATTCGTTGACTGAAAAAATACGGCTTATAAACCAAAGAAGCACAAACGAACAGGGTGATAGCAGTGGCCTTTGTCGATGGGGAACTCTACGGGCCCCCCATAGACCGTACTATAGGGAAGTGGGCCTTGGTAACCAGGCCCACAGCCCAATCGCCAAGAAGAGCATGGAGCAAAGCAACGTGCAAGACCAAAACTCCAATTCGGACTATACAAGGAAAGGCGCCCGAAGCATAGCTTAGGACTCTGACCTTGTATTCGAGTAGAACACAAACAACTCCTCTCAGCACCTGGACTATAAAGGGCTGGTGAGGATATCCCTTGTAAACGACTGAACACACCAAATACTCAAAGCAATACGACGCAAATAGGCTAACGCCAAACTGGACGTAAGGTTATTACTCGACCAAGTCGAGGGCCCGAACCAGTATAAATCGTGAGTCTCTTTGCGTAACCGCCGAGTTCCACTATTTGCCGAAGCCCGAACAACTGTCCCGGATACCCCTGTGGCAGGCTATCGGTGGTAAAACATCGACAGCTGGCGCGTCAGGTAGGGGCTTTCGACGAATTTTTTCTCGAGAGCTCGGTGGACCTCGACCTCAAGATGGCTTTTCCGGCGGGAACAACCTTTGTCTTCGGATCCTGGTTCTGTGAGGCTGACGGCGACGGCAAGCTACGTACTCATCTCCGAGAAGAAAAAGAACTCGATGACAAAGTTGAATATGAACTCGCCGAGAAGATGACGAAACTTTCAACTTCGGATCCAACTCGGAATGAAGAAGAAAGCGGATACGAAACCGACTCTAAGAAAGAGATACAACCTGATTCCAAGACAATCTTCACAGCGAAAGAGCCAAGCCTAATCGGATTCAGAGACGCAACAACAATCGTGAAGGAATACAACCCGTACGACTCCAAAAAGAACTCAGGAACGTACGGACTATACAACATGGCATCAATCTACCAACACTTTACCCAAGACAAGATGAACTCAGCAAGAAAAATACTCCTGGAGGGAGCACAAGAAGGGATGATCATGACAGTTACCCCACAAGACTGTGTGGTGCATTGGCCAGGTTCTTTCACCTCAAGCAAAGCCCAGACTAGCACGTGCATTGAAGAACTACCTTATCAAGAGGGAAAAGAACTCGGATCCAGCTCAGAAACTACCGATAGCTCAACCAAACGAAGGATGAAATACAGTACAAGAAGAGCTTGGAAGAAGTACACTGTATACATGGTGGAGCAGTTAGAACAACCTTTGGAACCACCACAGATACCAGATATAAAATCTTCAGACAAATCAGAAGGCAACATCTCGCCAGATGAGAAAAGCGACAGCAACGAAAATGATGAGCAAAGACTGGCAAGACTAAAGAAAAACAAATTGAAGGCTGGAAGGAGGAACAGGGCTAAACAAAGGAAGCAAATCTGGAATAAATACAAGGCGGAACTAATGGAATACAACATAAAGAAGGCAGAAAGAGAAGCCGCAAAAAGTACAAAAAGGGAAAGAATTGAAGAATTAACAAAGGAGTTGCACACCCTCACGAATAACGAAAAAACAAAGGAAGATCAGAAGAAAGAAGTCGGGGGATCAGAAAAACAACCCGGCGAAGAAGTTCCACAGGAGCCACAAGGGGAGCAACCACCCAAAAAATCAAGTTTTCAAAGGCTAGGACCAGTAGAGAGTGCTGATGTTAATGGAAGGCAGGAACATTACTCAAAGCAACAAGAAAGAGGCAAACCAGAATTGAGCCAACGCTACCAAGAAATATCAAGAAGATTTGACAAAGAAGATGACTACGGAGAGTCCGAGTTAAAAGAAGACAGGTCTTATTACAGAAGGGCAAGATCGCCAGACTACGGAAGAACGAAACCATATGACAGATTCCCTTGTTTTACAGGAAGACTACAAACATTGAAGCTACCACACAAATTTAAACTAGCAAATCATTCCAAGTATGATGGCAAAGTAGAACCAAGACAATGGCTAAGAGTTTATTCCCAATCTATTGAGTTAGCCGGAGGAGATGACGACATCAAGGCTCTATTTTTCCCAATGGCCCTCGAAGCAATGCCACTACAATGGTTTGACAAATTGAGGCCAAGATCAATCAGATATTGGGAAGACTTGCAAGAAGCTTTCTGCAATAACTTTGTAGGCATTATTACCCATCCAATGACCTCAGCCGAGTTGAAAGGAGTATGGCAAAAGAGAGGAGAAAGTCTAAGGGAATACTATAGAAGATTCGGAGAATTCAGGGCTCAAGTCCACGACATTACCGACAGAGAAGTGATAGAAGCCTTTGCGGAAGGAATCTTAGCAAACTGGCAATACAAAGACTATTTCAATGAGAACCCAAGAATAAATGAAGACTTCAAGAGGGTTGTTGAAAAGCTTATTTCATCAGAAGAAAGAACCTGGCATCGGTTTGCTAGGGATAACCCAGAAAATAGGAGACCTGATTACAGACAGCAAGACAAAAGGCCGAGGAAGGACAACATAGTGGCAACCACAGACAATAAGAGAAGATACAATGACAACAGCAACGGTGGCAATTACAATGGCAACTACAACAATAACAACAACAGTAACAACAGCGGGTACAACAGTAATAGCAACTATCGGAGCAACAACTACCGAGGAAGAGCACCGGAAAACATAGAGAATATGCCATGTCACATACACCTAGGAACCAGACACAAGTTAGTTGAATGCATCACTTTTCAGCGGCAATTCATGAAGAGAGAAAACAGGAATCAAAACAACACGGAGCAAAAGCAAGAAGAATCCAAGAAGGAGGAAAATAAAGCTGAAGGAGATTATCAAGAACCCAAACACCAATTAGCAGTTATATTTTCAGGTGTTCCTAACACACGAAGCAAAAGGCAAGAAAAACTAGCTCATAGAGCCATCATGGCAGCTAAACTAGCCACCCCAAGATATCTAGATCGGTCAGAGTACCCCATCCACTTCATAAGAGAAGACCAATGGACCAGTGCAGTGAACACAGGATGCTACCCGCTGGTACTAGGTTCAACTATCGTAGGAGTGGCAGTTACTAAAGTACTCATCAACGGAGGAGCCAGGCTCAACATAATTTTCGCAGATACTCTCAGAAGGATGAATTTGGATTGTGAAGGACTAATGACACCAACAAGTACACCATTCTATGGAATAGTACCCGGCAGAGCAGCTATGCCACTCGGACAGATAACCCTACCAGTCACCTTTGGCACACCAAACAAATACAGGACGGAATTCATCAAATTCAAAGTTGTAGACTTTGAATCATGCTACCACGCAATACTTGGGAGACCAGCTTTAACAAAATACATGGCAGTGCCACACTATCCATACCTACTACTCAAGATGCCAACAACAAAGGGTGTATTATCATTGAAAGGAGATCTAAAGAAAGCACATGATTGCGACGTACAAGCAGTACAAATATCCAAAAGATTACAAGACAAAGGAAGGAAAGGAGATTGCAATACTAGCCAACGAAATGAACTCGGATGAGATTCAAATACCGGCTAAGAAGCCAAGCAACTTTGCACCACCAAAAGAAGCCACTACCAAGACTATTGGCTTGTAGACTGGTGACCCAAAGAAGACGGCAATCATCAGTGCAAATCTTGATCCCAAATAGGAACTCACGCTCACCAAATTTCTTCGGGACAACAAAGATATCTTCGCTTGGAAGCCGGCCGACATGCCAGGGGTCCCAAGAAAGTTAGCTGAGCACATAATTGATGTGAACAAAGGGTCCAAACCTGTTAAGCAGAAGCTATGAAGATTCGCTCCAGACAGAAAAGCAGCAATCAAAAAAGAGATCACCAAGCTCATGGCGGCGGGATTCATCAGAGAAATACTCAACCCGGATTGGCTTGCCAACCCGGTCCTAGTTGAGAAGAAGAATTCAAAAGAATGGTGCATGTGCATTGACTACACAGACCTCAACAAGCATTGCTCAAAAGATCCATATGTTCCACCAAGGATTGATCAAATCATCGACTCAACAGCTAGATCAGCTCGATTATCCTTTCTGGATTGCTACTCGGGCTATCATCAAATATCCCTTAGAGAAGAAGACCAAAGCAAGACATTGTTTTGATGAGGACATCGCCACGCTGGACACACCGACGCCATGGTCTTCCCCAAGTTCCAATTCGTTCCTAACTCAGCTGCCACGTCGCCCTCGGATTCAGCAGATACGTCGTCACTGTTTCAGTCATAACTTCCTCATACGACATCGAAATGGGCCGTTCTTGGATGCGTTGAAAAGGGGACGACGACGCCGTCGTTTTGGATCTGGTCCCAGCTCCAGAAGGTCCGTGGATCATTCTGTGTGACCACGGCAAGGTGCTGCATCACCTATTTGGGCCAACTTGGCCATGTATCGTGTCAGGCCTTAAGCCCAAGTTGTGGGCGCCCAACCCCTGGCCGTCCCCAACCCTAGGTCGAGTCTTAGACTATAAACACAGCTGCCGCCGTTGCTACACAATTGGATTTTATTTAGAGTTTAGTTTTCCATCAAGGAACTGAATCGTTCATTGTAACTGTAGTGACAAATCCTTTTACAGTGATCCAGGGCCCCTGTTCTTGATCTCCTCCACTGTGTCGATTAGTCCTTTGGAACCGAGTTCTTGAATCCTTTATTGATATTCGCGTCATTCATATTTGCAATTTCAGATTGCGTGTTTTACCTTCTTGCTTGTGCTCTTCGATTCGCTTGCAGGAAAAGCCTTCTTGGCGAGGTCAATCAAGTTGTGCTTGGTTGATAACCAACGGAGCAGTGGTGTAACGGTTGCAGGGTTCGAATCATGTCTGATTTGAAGCCGGATCGCCAATGTCGAGATCTCTACAAATCAAACTTATCGGCTACCTCTTGGAAGATTGGGCCTGTACTCATCAATTGGTATCAGATATTTCAGGTTTACCTCGAGGTATAATCTCGTTTGCCTTAGATTCATATTTGTCCATTACCTAGAGTCCACAAAAAGCCCAAAAATATTTCAATTTCCGCTGTCCTATCGCCCTTTGTGCCTTTGCAATTTCGTTTCAGATTCGTGTTGTTGAGTTTGTGTCCGTGGTCGAGTCTTGTTGCTGGTTTAGGATTGTGTTCGTGGTCGTAGTTCAATCGCCTGTTGCTGTGATTTTGTTTTCCGCCGCTATCCCATCCACCGTTCCCAAACAATAAGTCGAAGCCACCACATTACTCAACTTGCCCCGCTAGCCGCCTTGTGTAACTTCTCACCACCGCGCAAACCCTAGATAGGTTGCCAGCCGCTCTTATTTTGCTTGCATCGCAGCCCTCCTTACATCATCAGGCGAATACCTACTGCTATGATCGGTGTTAGAGTTTAGGGACGCTTTGCCCTAACTGCCGCCGCCGTGTTGTGCCTCCCGGAAAACATACCTTGAGATACCTTCGGTAAAACAGGCATAACTTTTCGCTCGTTTATCAGAAAAATCTAAAAATTTTTCAGCAGCTTCTTGACACCATTTGGACCCGACCCAAACTCGGCTTTGCCCTGTTTGGTTTCATCAAAATTGCCAAAAAAATTTGGGAAAATATAGAAAAAAAATTGTCAAAGTTTTTGCACGCTTTTCAGAGAACGTGCTGAATTTCTGTAGACCACATCCCACCTCAGTTGTAGGTGCCAATTTTTGTGGTTGCATCTTTTGTGATCCTTGTTCAGAGAAAAGTATAAAAAAATAGTGAAAAAAAAGTTTGTTTCCTACTAGTGCCTTTTGGAAAAATCCAGGAAAAAGGAGAAATCCGGGCTATTTGTTTGTTCTGTGAGTTCTTTCGATCGTCCTTTGTTTTCACCTTGTTGCGCTACGTCTCGACACGTCTTAGCCAGCACCTGTGATTTGTACTTTGGATCCAGATTGAACAATCGCTACTCTGCACTCGTTAATTGCTAATCCTTGCTGTCATATTGTGTGTCTACCCATAGCTCCACATATTCTTCTGTCAGCACATGTTCATCTTGCAACTGTTACCCATGCTCAACAACAGATTGCTTCGCCACTTTGGTTTTGCTCTTGTTTGGCGTTGGTAAGAATACAGGCAAGACGGTGGTAAGCCGCTTGTGATTTTGCATTCCACTTTCACCACCACCACCACTTGTTTCTTTTTAGTTGATAGGGATAATACTTTGGTGTTGTCTTTTTCTATCTTCTAACCATGGCAGGAACTCCGACGGACTTCAATGAATGCGTGTCCAAGGGCGAGCTTACAATGTTCATGACTGAACAACGCAATCTTATGACCGAGCTGACGCGCAACATAAACAATCTGGTCACCCGCATTGAACAGCTTGAGCAACGCCCTCCGCCTTATCGTGCTGATGATGAAGATGCGGATGCTTTTGGTGATGAAGATGCGTATGCTGACGGTGGTGCCCGTCGCCGCCTCAACTTCAATCGTCGCGGTATGGCAGATAATAATCATGGTAATAATGATCCTTTTGCTAAAATTAAATTTATTCTACCACCTTTTGCTGGTAATGTTGATCCAGAGGCATATTTAGATTGGGAGCTTGCTGTTCAACAAAAATTTGATTCTCATAATGTTCCTGCTGAGCATAGAGTTAGACTTGCTACTAGTGAGTTTACTAATTTTGCTTTGTTCTGGTGGAGTGGTCTTTGTAATGCCAATAATGCTGCTGCTGTGCCACAAACTTGGAATGTTTTAAAGCAACGTATGACATCTCGTTTTGTTCCTCTTTATTACCAACGTGATTTACGTTTGAAACTACAAACTTTAAAACAAGGTGATAAAGGAGTAGAAGCATACTATCAAGAATTGCTTATTGGTTTAGCACGTTGTGGTATAAATGAAGATGATCATGATGCTAGTGCTAGATTTTTTGGTGATTTAAACCATGATATACAGAACATACTTGATTACAAAGAATGGCGCAATTTTTCCCAATTGTATCATCTTGCTATTAAGGCAGAACGAGAAGTGCAGGGACACAAACAACACCAGCTTTTTAGGTCTAACAATGGGAGGAATTTTTAGCAGCGTTCCGAGCTAGAGACGCCCAAGCTTTCTGTTGCACCACAGCCATCTACACCTCCATTTTCTTCCGGGGTAAGTAAATTGTCTAATGTGCAGTTTCCACAGCTGAAGAAAGGTGGCACTCCGGGTGCTTCTACTAGCTCCTCCTCGTCTAGCTCTAAAATCATTTGCCACCGATGCAAAGGCATGGGACATGTCATGAAGGAATGCCCCAGTCATCGCGCTTTCATTGCTACCGAGGATGGATATGTAAGTGCTAGTGATGTTGAAGATAATTTAGCCCTTGCTGCTAACATTGATGCAGATCCCACCGAGGGCGATCAAGACAAGGAGGCCATCACCATTGACTCCGTGGTTGCTGCCGCGGACTACCCTAGCCTTCTTATGCAGCGTGTGTTGAGTACACATGTGGGTCATGAAGAAGAGATGAAGATCCAACGCCACAATTTATTCCACATGTATCTCATTGTGCAGGGTTGTCGTGTTCTCACTTTCATTGATAGCGGGAGTTGCAACAACTTGGTGAGTTCAGATTTGGTTGACAAGCTTGGCTTGACCACACGACAACATTCGTATCCATATAAACTTCAATGGTTCAATAATAGTGGTAAGACTAAGGTAACTAAATCAGCACGCATTAGCTTTTTCACAGGCTCTTATCATGATACTGCTGATTTTGATGTTGTCCCTATGCAAGCTTGTTCCATTTTGTTAGGTCGCCCATGGGAATTTGATAATGATGCTTTACACCATGGTAGAACTAATACATACACTATCATACATAAGGACAAGAAAATTACATTGCTGCCTTTATCTCCTATGGATATTATTAAACATGCTAATGAGATCAAAAATAAACCTCCAACAGATATTGCTAAAAATAATGGGATTAAGTTAAAAGGAGGTGCTTTTCTTGCTACAACTCCTGCTACTATTGAGTTATGTGATAATCCTGATGCACCATGTTATACTATGTTTTGTCAACCTTTTATATCTGGTGCATTGCCTGCTGTCACTAACCTTTTGCAGGAGTTCGCTGATGATGGGATGGAGTCAAGGATGACTCTAATTCTACAAGGAGGGGATGATGAGGACATCGCCAAGATGGAGTCGAGGATGACTCCAATTCGAGAAGGGGAGGATGATGAGGACATCGCCACACTGGACACACCGACGCCATGGTCTTCCCCAAGTTCCAATTCGTTCCCAACTCAGCTGCCACGTCGCCCTCGGATTCAGCAGACACGTTGTTACTGTTTTAGTCATAACTTCCTCATACGACATCGAAACGGGCCGTTCTTGGATGCGTTGGAAAGGGGACGACGACGCCATCGTTTTGGATCTAGTCCCAGCTCCAGAAGGTCCGTGGATCATTCTATGTGACCACGGCAAGGTGCTGCGTCACCTATTTGGGCCAACTTGGCCATGTATCGTGTCGGGCCTTAAGCCCAAGTTGTGGGCGCCCAACCCCTAGCCGTTCCCAACCCTAGGTCGAGTCTTAGACTATAAACACAGCCGCCACTGTTGCTACACAATTGGGTTTTGTTTAGAGTTTAGTTTTCCATCGAGGAACTGAATCGTTCATTGTAACTGTGGTGACAAATCCTTTTACAGTGATCCAGGGCCCCCATTCTTGATCTCCTCCACTGTGTCGATTAGTCCTTTGGAACCGAGTTCTTGAATCCTTTATTGATATTCGCGTCATTCATATTTGCAATTTCAGATTGCGTGTTTTACCTTCTTGCTTGTGCTCTTCGATTCGCTTGCAGGAAAAGCCTTCTTAGCGAGGTCAATCAAGTTGTGCTTGGTTGATAACCAACAGAGCAGTGGTGTAATGGTTGCAGGGTTTGAATCGTGTCTGATTTGAAGCCGGATCGCCAATGTTGAGATCTCCACAAATCGAACTTACCGGCTACCTCTCAGAACATCGGGCCTGTACTCATCATGTTCATTACACCTTTTGGGGCATATTGCTACAAATCAATGCCTTTTGAGCTAAAAATGCAGGGGCAACATATCAAAGAGCAATTCAAACTTGTTTAGGGAATCAAGTCAGAAGGAACGCAGAAGCATACATTGACGATGTAGTAATCAAGACAAAAGAACCCGGATCATTGATAGAAGACCTCGAGGAGACTTTCAAGAATCTAAAAGCATAGCAGTGGAAGCTAAACCCCACAAAGTGTGTTTTTGGGGTCCCATCAGGACAACTACTCGGATTTCTAGTCAGCAATCGAGGGATTGAAGCAAGTACAAAGCAGGTTAAAGCCATCATGGATATAAAACCTCCAAAGAAAGTTAAAGACATACAGAAGCTTACAGGATGCATGGCAGCACTCAACAGATTCATCTTCTGACTAGGAGAAAAAGGGCTACCTTTTTCAAATTATTGAAAAAGGCAGGAAATTTTGAATAGACGGAAGAGGCAGAAGAAGCATTCCAAAAGTTAAAAGAATACCTGGCATCATCACTAGTAATGACACCACTAAAAGGCAAAGAGGACATGATGCTATATATTACAGCAACCAAGAATGTTGTCAGCACAGCAATTGTGGTTGAGAGAGAAGAACCCGGACATGCTTACAAAGTGCAGAGACCAGTCTATTACATAAGTGAAGTACTAACATAATCAAAAGTGAGATACCCACATGTGCAAAAACTACTTTATGCAGTGTTGATATCATCAAGAAAGCTGAGACATTATTTCCATGAACACAAGATTACAGTGGTAACCAATTTTCCACTTCAAGACATTCTACGCAACAAAGATGCAATAGGTCGGATATCAAAATGGGCAGTAGAACTCGGTGCTCTCAACCTAAACTTCAAACCAAGAACAGCAATAAAATCTCAAGCATTATCCGACTTCATTGCTGAATGGACAGAAATCAGTCAAAAAGAGCCCGAACCAATACTTGATCATTAGAAATGTATTTTGATGGCTCCTTAAAGTTAGGAGGAGCCGGAGCAGGAGTGCTATTCATATCACCAGAAGGGAGACAGTTAAAGTATGTGTTACAAATACTTTGGCAGGCAACTAATAATGAAGCAGAGTATGAAGCATTAATGCATGGTCTAAGAGTTGCAAGCTCACTTGGGATCAAAAGGCTACTTGTCTATGGTGATTCAGCTGTAGTAATCAATCAAGTCAATAAGGATTGGGATTGTATAAAAGACAATATGGATGCATACTATGCAGAAGTCAGAAAATTGGAGAAAATTTTCCAAGGGCTAGAAATCCATCATGTACTAAGGGATTCCAACATTGCAGTAGATGTGCTAGCCAAACTAGGATCAGATAGAGCAAAATTATCACCTAGTATATTTGTAGAAGAACTCATAGCCCCATCTATCAAACAACCCGGGAACACAGAAAAGGAGAATGAGACAACAGATCCAATGGAAATAGATCAAGCAAAAGAACTAGACCAATCAAGACAGATCATGGTCATACAAAATGATTGGAGACAAACATACATTGATTTTATCAAAGAGAAGAAACTACCCGAAGACAAAGCAGAAGCAACCCGGGTTATACGAAGAGGCAAAAACTACGTTCTAGTGGGAGACAAACTATACAAAAGAGCAGCATCATCTAGAGTACTGCTTAAATGTGTTCCAACAGATAAAGGAAAGGAAATCTTGGATGAAATCCACTCAGGATGTTGTGGAAATCATGTAGCCTCTAGGACACTGGTCGGCAAAGCATTCAGAACCGGGTTCTATTGGCCAACAACACTCAAAGATGCAGAAGAACTCATCAAAACATGCAAGAATTGCCAAATGTTTGCCAGACAATCACATGTGCCCGCTCATAATTTGATATGCATACCACCAGCTTGGCCATTCTCATGCTGGGGGCTGGATCAAGTCGGACCACTCAAAAAAGCAAAAGGAGGCTTCGAATACATATTTGTGGCAATCAACAAATTTACAAAGTGGATTGAATATAAACCTTTGGTCAAATACAGTGCAGAAAAGGCAGTGGAATTCATACAAGACATCATGCATAGGTTCGGCATGCCCAACAGAATAATCATGGATCTTGGTTCACCATTTACAGCAAGAGAATTTCAATACTGGGCAAAAGATTATGGGATAGAAATCGACTTTGCATCAGTAGCACACCCACAGGCCAATAGACAAGTCGAAAGAGCAAATAGACTCATATTACAAGGCTTAAAACCAAGATTATATGAAGATTTGAAAGATTATGGTGGAAAATGGATCGACGAACTACCAAAAGTAGTATGGGGTTTAAGAACCTAGATCAGCAGAGCCACTAGCTACTCACCTTTCTTTCTGGTCTACGGATCAGAAGCAGTACTACCAGCTGACTTGATATGGCTATCTCCAAGAATAGAACAATACGAAGAAGGCGAAGCCGAAGAAACAAGGCTGTTAGAAATTGATTCAATAGAAGAAATAAGAGACAGTGCAATAATCCAAAATGCAAGATATCAGCAAGGACTACGAAGACATTATGACAAAAGTACTCAGCCCCGATCACTAAAGCCAGGGGACTCAGTATTATGACTAATCTAGAAGAAAGATGGATGACACAAACTACTCAGTCCATGGGAAGGACCCTTCATCGTGAAAACGCAACAGGACCTGGCACATACGAGTTGATGACTCTAGATGAAATACCAGTGAAGAATACTTGGCATATTAGTCAACTCAAAAGATTCTACAATTAGTACAACATATTGTACTCAAGCTTCAAGAGAAATAAAGCAGAAATTCTTCAAGAAGAATGACTTTAGATATAAGCCCTGTTGAACCGACAAACCAACCCGTAATCAGGTTGGGGATAAAAGGGGCATCCTTATTAACAGCCAACCCAGAAACGGTTGTGTTACATGGGCAATTTTGTCACTCAACCATATGGAGATGGTTTGACTGACAGCCAACGGCCAAATAGCTTCTTCGGTAAGGAGACCCAAGCTAGCATTTGTCACTCTACCATAAAAAGAGATGGTACGACTGACAGCCCTGTCCAACGAACAGAACCAACCCGTAATCAGGTTGGAGAAAAAGGGGCAGCCCTGCAGATAGCTCAACCCAAAAACGATTGTTGCTAAATGGGCGCAATTGCTTACCCCAAGAGCTAGTACGATTGCTTACTTACCCTGCAAACAGCCAACCCAGAAATAGTTGTGCTATATGGGTCCGATCGCTTACCCCAAGAGCTGGTACGATCGTTTACTACGCCCAACAAGCGGCGCTATCTACAAAAACAACTTGGTCGCCTACCCCAAGAGCGGTACAATCGACTACCTCGCCCAACAAGTAGGCATCTACAAATATACAACTTGGTCGCCTACCCCAAGAGCGGTATAATCGACAACTTCACCCAACAAGTGGCACAATCAACAAAGAAAACTCGGTCGCCTGCCCCAAGAACGGTACAATCAACTACTTCACCCCAAGAGCGGTACAATCACTCCAACAACTCGGTTGCCTACCCCAAGAGCGGTACAATCGACTACTTCACCCAAAGAGTGGCACAATCACTCCAACAACTCGGTCGCCTACCTCAAGAGCGATATAATCGACTACTTCACCCAGCAAGCGGCATCTACAAATTTACAACTCGGTCGCCTACCCCAAGAGCGGTACAATCGACAAACTTCACCCAACAAGCAGCATGATCAAAGTCAACTTGGCTACATATTCCAAGAACAGCATGACCAACTGCCTTGGCCCAAGAGCAGCCGAAACAATTATACAATCTGGCAAGAATGGCCGACCAACTCGCCCCAAAAGCGACAGGAAACAACTCTACAAGGATGGTGTCTACTCAAGAAAGCAGTATGATCAAATCCCATGCCCAAAAGGGTGGCAAAAAACAACTCTACAAACTAGATATCAACATGCAGTCGATTATTGTTATCCGAAGAGCGACAAAACCAGTCACACAAAGTGGAAGGACTACTCAGAAATTACATAAAAGCAGTAAAAGAAAGACAGGTCAAAGCCTGCTCATAGCAGTCAAAGACAGATTCAAAAGCAGGGCAAAGCCTAATCATATTCACAGAAACAAGTATATATTACAAGAAACCACAAGTTCATTACACAAAATATCTAAGGAGCTAGAGGCATAGCAGGAAGCACATTCATCTGTTCCAAGATTTGGTCTGATAGACCACTAAGCTCTACTTTGGCCTCATCCCACTGTCTTGAAAACTCAGCCGTTACAAAAGCTTTAGTAATCCGCTCAAGAGGGGCATCAGGAGCAACAACCCAGACATATGAAACCACATTGTTGATGCATCGGTGAAAGCCACTCTTTACAAAATCATAAAATCGGGAAGAAAGCACCGGTATTATACCTCCAAGGCCTAGATCCCTGTCTTCTAGCTGATAGACTAAAGCAATGATTGGACTAATTGCAGCATAAAGAGCCCAGAATTGATCATGGGCAGCCTTCAACCTCCCCTACAAGTCTTGCACTGACTTCATTGCCTGAACAATATCATGATCAGCACCAGCTTTCATCAAATTCGCCTAGGCAAATAAATCCTGAGCCTCTTGCAGTTTTGAATCAGCAAGGGTACTTATAGATTCAGCATTATTTTCAAAGGTACGGAGGGTATTGACCATCTCCTCCCTCTCCTTCATCCAGACCTCTTTCTCTTTAACAAGAGCTGAAAGAGAAAGGAAACAACTCAGAAAATAAGAGAAAGAGCCCAAGATATATTAAAGCAATGAAAGGGGAACTCACCAGCTTTCTCCTTCTTCAAATTAGAGCTCTTAGTTTGAGCCTCTGCTATAGCTTTCAGAGAAGAATCTCGGACAGCATCAGCATTAGCAACCCTAGCATTGAGGGCAACCTCCATAATTCTGTGCTGCTCCTTCTCCTGAGCCAGCTCGGCATGAACCCAAGTTAACTCAAACTCAGCATTCTTCAAGTCGGCCTCAATCAGGGCAGCAGATCGCACCTCTTGAGGACCAAACAAGAGATCTTGATCTTCAACTAAAGACTACAGCAAGGAAAAATCTTATGAGAAATAAAAGACAGGGAAGAATGAAAGTAAAGAGGCAAAGAAATTTAGTACATTACATTGAGCTTGGCGCCATAAGCCTCCCATGAAGAAACCAACTCGGCCAACCGTTCAATATGGCCAAACTGAGTCATTTCCTCTCCTGACCGATATAGCAGAAGAGTACTCGGCCCAGATGTCGATGGCCGACCAGCATCAGCAACAGAAATAGGGGGAGGGTAATTATCAGAACCCTCACCCACTGCCGCATCAACTCAAGGAGCAGCCTCGAGGGAGTACAATAGAGATGACCCAAGTGGCAGACAAGCAGCAGCAAAAATGCTTGAGGGACTATCCACAACCTGGTGCTCCTCCTGAGAGGACACTAGGGCCCCAACATTCTGTTCCTCAACATGTGGCTCAAAAGGAGCAACACGAGGAGGAGAAGCTACAAAAAGCAGAATTATAAGTCTACAAGGATATAGAATACATAAATTATACAAGAGATAGAAAGGCAAGGCAGAACAAGAGCTCACAAACAATAGATTCTTGTAAAGTTTTTTAGCCCCAAGGGCTAGAGAAGACAAGGCATCCTTAGAAGGCCTGCATTTGAAAAAAGAACCCGGATTAATCAAAGACAGAAGCAAAATTTATCAAGACAAAGAGAAAAGAAGCCGAAACTTACTTAATAGCCTTCTTGAAGCTACCTGCCACCCCCGAGAAGCCAAGACTCGGGAGTGGCACATCAAACAAATCATCCTCAACCACCTCAAAGGAGGGGATTGGGATGGCCCCCAGGACAGAAGCAGATATAACTATCACAGAAGGGGCGCAGAGTGCCGGTTCATGACTATATTGAAAAAAGCAATTCAGTTATTGTGGAAATGAGCAAAAAGACAAGCACAAGGAAATTTACAGCAGAAGACTTATGGCCGAGTGGTCAATGGGACCTCATCCTCAGTCTCCACCTCGTTCAAGGCAACAGACTGACCTTCTATCAAAACAACAAACAGAGCTCGGATTAGCAAGACAAGTCAAAACAAAGCAAGGAAATCAACTCGGGAAAGGCTAAGCACAAGCTCACCTACAAGAATATTACATGTTGAAGAAATTTGACGAGTTGAGCGTCGCCTCTTGGGCAACGACTGCTTAGAAACAACCTCAGTTTGCCGCTTCCTAGATGATAAGATATATTGAGCAATTCTGGGATCAGGGACATACTCAACATAGGAGTGTTGACCTTCAAACAAGCCAGTAATAAACTTGGCAGAAGAAGAACCCGACCCGGTGGCAGCAACTACCGCAGGACCAGCAATAGCATCATCATCTTCATCTTTTTCTTCGGTGGGCTCTTCAATGGTAGTCTCACCACCACCAGCAACAGCTATCTCGAGCTTAAAAGCTCGGCCAAAACCCTACAATAAGAGGTCAGGCAAAGTCAACAACAGATGCAAATCATAAACAACAAAAAAGAACTCGGGAAGGCATACACATACCTCAGGAGGAGGGTGAGCAGCATCATACTCGTCCACACAAGCGGGCATCATTGAGACACCACTAAGAATCCGCCCCAACCGTTCAAGGATGACTTCTTCAGACAACTCGGCATCTAGAATAAGCCGAGAAGGATATGAAGAACCAGTGTACTCAAAACCAAAATACACCCTCTGCATAAGAGGCTGCACCCAGCGACGCAAAAAAACTAGCAATTATGTAGTTACCAGTTAAGCTCAACTGCTGCAAAACCTTAACTCAGGCGAGTACAGGCTTGAGAGTAGCAGTTTCAGCAGCAGAAAGCTTATCCTTCCAAATAAGTAAAGCACTCGAAGTCACAGAAAGATCAGAAGAAAAAGAAGGAGCCGGTTTTGGGACATAAAACTATTTTTCAGCCCAATCTTTAACAGAATTAGAAAGAGTAAGAGAAGGAAAAGTCACCCCTTAACGGGTTTGAATAAGGCAGCAACCAAAGAGGGGAGGATTCTTAGAATCAAAGAGCCGCATACGAAAGAAGTAGCGTAAAAGAAGAAGACAAGGTGGAATTCCAAGAAAAACTTCACAAAAATGTGTGAAGGTAGATAGAAAAAGAACCCCGTTTGGGGTAAGATGATGAACTTGAATCTGATAAGATCCAAGAAACTCTAACAAGAAGTCAGACGGGGGATAACAGAGCCCCACCCACACAAAAGGAACAAAAAGAACAGACTAATCAGGAGAAGGAGACGGAATCAAATGCTCACTAGGGGAAGAGAAATTAGAAAGAAATTTCTCCTGGATGAGCCCGTGGGCAACCAGCAAATCTAGCTCCGCCTCCTACGTCGTCGGCTTTGGGAACTGCTTCTGCATCCGCCTCATAACCATGAATTTGGGATTGTCAATTTGCTTAAGAGTTTTCTCCTCGTCAACAAACTCACCCTTGCCCTTGTTCTTCTTCACCATCAATCAAAAGCAAGGGCCAAATGCAGTAGCAGAAGCAACAAGAGATTTGAGGCAGCGGATGCAATGCTAGGGTTTCCTCAGCAACGAGGATTGAGGAATTTTTCACCGCAAAGGCAAGTGGAGCAACAGTAACAGGGCAGTCATTTTTATAAAGGGAAAAATACATGGCCCACGCGACCCAAGTGAAAACGGTCATAAAAAATTACCGTTCCGCAATCAATGACATGCACAACGGAAAAAGAAAGCAACGGTCCGTTCAGATCTCAATGGTTAGATGCCAAAACCGTTCACAAGGAAGTAGCGCAGAAAAAGGATACAACAAGTCGGCAACAATACTACACTACAACCAAAGCATGCAGATACAGAGAAGAACTCGGATACAGTAATAGACAACTCAGCCTCCAACAGAAACCATCTTATTCATTATTTCTTTCACTCAGAGAACATTGAAATTACAATGGAGTACAAGATTTGATAAATTCAAAGAAAACAAAGGAGATCATTCTAGAGTGGCAGCAAAGAACCTAGTGGAATTAGAGGTTGCAACCCTCCGCTCCAAGATTCGATATAACTAGCAGAACAAATACAACCTAGATACATCACAACTACAGAGGATGAAGCAAATCCTGGGTTATGAACAGGGAGATAACCACGTTCTGGACAAGCACACTGATATAGTTACCTCCAAACCAAGACCAACAAACGACAAAGACCAAAGGAGTACAAATCAAGAACCTTCTACCGGCTTCTTCTCAATAGAAAAGAACCCGGAGAAGGCTCGGGGGCTGCAAGTACCCACCATAGAAAAGCACATTTTTTATTTTTTGACCCTCCAGCTTTTTTGTACCAAAAAACAAGAGGCTCGGGGGCTACACTCAATGAGTGCAAAATTGCACTCGCTGCACTTAAAGGAAAAGAACTCGAAGGACATCAAGATAGAAAGACCCTCTAGCTTTTTGTGCCAAATAGCCAGAGGCTCGGGGGCTGCACTCATTGAGTGCACTTTTTTTCAGCAAAAGTGCACATCAATTAGAAGAAGAATTAAAGAAGTCCATCTCAAGATTTCACTTCAAGAAGAACTCGGATCAAGTCTACAACAACTCAGCCCTTGAAGCTTAATCATGAAATGCTCGGGGGCTTGTCGATGGGGAACTCTACGGGCCCCCCATAGACCGTACTATAGCGAAGTGGGCCTTGGTAACAAGGTCCACAGCTCAATCGCCAAGAAGAGCATGGAGCAAAGCAACGTGCAAGACCAAAACTCCAATTCGGACTATACAAGGAAAGGCGCCCGAAGCATAGCTTAGGACTCTGACCTTGTATCCGAGTAGAACACGAACAACTCCTCTCAGCACCTGGACTATAAAGGGCTGGTGAGAATATCCCTTGTAAACGACTGAACACACCCAATACTCAAAGCAATATGACGCAAACAGGCTAACGCCGAACTGGACGTAAGGTTATTACTCGACCAAGTCAAGGGCCCGAAGCAGTATAAATCGTGAGTCTCTTTGCGTAACCGTTGAGTTCCACTATTCGCCGAAGCCCGAACAACTGTCCTGGGTACCCCCGTGGCAGGCTATCGGTGGTAAAACATCGACAGCCTTAGAGTACCCTCGATAATAGAGTCAATTTGCTAGCTCAAATGATTTTTTTTAAAAGATAAAAATAGAGTAACATTATAGAAAAATATGTAATCATAGGGTGTGAGTTTAGCTCTTCATGAAGAGCCAGATTATCATTCTCTCTTCTTACTATTAAATAAAATATGTCATGAGCTAACTCTTTTAACACTGTTGGAGCTGCCCTTGTAAGGGTCAATTTCGCAGGGCACTGCCTCCTTCTAAAAGGGCTCCAATTTTGGCTGCTCTTATGGAGCAACTATTTTGGTGGACTGGAGCCGTTAAAAAACATTAGGCAAAAACGGCTCGAGTGATAGGACCACAATAATTTGTATCAAGTTTGTGAGGAGTCAAGAGAAGCCAATTTTCTGGCTCTAGCTCCTTAATGAAAAACGGCTTTGGCTCCCCTGGGCACTTTGCAAGGAGCCATTTTTAGATGGTCCGTTTAGCAGCGCTCCGTGTGAGGAGCCATGAGAAATTAGGGCTAAAGTTGTGCCGAAAGGGGCCTAAGAAGGAAGGACTAGAGACAGTCTTTCGGAAGTGCTCAGAAGGGTAGTAGAGTTTTGCGTATGTGTGTTCATAGGGGTGAGTGTGCGTGTGTGTTGAGCATCTACGTCTGTACCGGTGTAATTCACAAAAAATATAAATATATAATTATGGCCATGATTTTTTACTTCTCATCGATGAACATTTTATGTTACAAGAAAACTTTCTTTCATTTGAATTTTTTATGATAACCTAGGATTGGTCATGGTTTTTATCGGAGGAACTGTATTATTCTGTTCTCTTTTCTAGTTATAGTGATTTTTAAACTGGTAGTGGTGATTTTTTTTTTAAGCAACAACTGGTAGTGGTGATGAATTTTGGGGCGTAGATACAGGACGCAATTTTCTTTATCCCGAGAGACAAATCGAGGCTAATGGCCCAGTCCGCAGTAGTTTTCAGGGGGGAAAGGCTGAGAAAGCATAGATGGGCCATACAACTTGTGGGCCTACAGCCCTACATATATTTCCAAATCTCGGAATGCATTTTAGCGGCCTAAAAAAAACAAGGAAAAAGAAAAAGAAAAGAAGAATATTTCGATAATTCGATCGTGGTGTGAGCTTTAACTCCGCTTTCCCACTCGCCGCTAGGGTTTCTCCCCTCTCCTTTTTTCCCCTCCTCCCGCTCCCCTCGGCTCCCCCGACGCCCGGCTAGGGTTTTGCCTCCTTCCCGCCGCCGCCGTTCAGCGAGCGAGACCGAGGGCTGGAGAACGAGCGGTGCTTCGCCAGCCATGTCGCTGCGCCCGAGCGAGCGGGTCGAGGTGCGGCGGAACCGCTACAAGGTGGCGGTTGACGCGGAGGAGGGGCGGCGGCGGCGCGAGGACAATATGGTGGAGATCCGCAAGAACCGCCGCGAGGAGAGCCTCCTCAAGAGGCGCCGCGAGGGGCTCCAGGCCCAGGTCCCTGCCCCTCCGTCCGGGGTCGAGAAGAAGGTGAGGATACGCCGCCCGCTCCGCTCTCTGTTCCGGTTTCTGAGTGTGTGTTTTTTCATTCGCTGCTGCGATGGTATTCTAGTGTTCGTATTATGTCGCGATTGGACGAGTGTTCAGTACAAGTGTGGTAGATCGCTTCGACTGTTAAGCAATGCCAAGATGTTATACTCGCCTACTCGCCCTTTCATGCTTATAATACAAGTTGCAGCTCCTAGCCCGTATGTGACTACTATGAGTATTTGCTGCAGAAGGCTGCATGCATATTTGATTACCTGTCATTCAGAGTGTTTGGTACTTGCCGCTGTACTCTCAGCTACCTTTAGCCTTTTAGTGTTCTGATTCTGATTAATATTGGGTTGAGGACCAGATTAACTCTCTAGAAATTAGATTTTATCATTTTAGACGCAGGCTAGTAGTGTTTTGACAAGCGTTTGGTATTGATTTAGATGTACCAGAAGTTTTATTACTTTATGCTTGTG
This sequence comes from Miscanthus floridulus, assembly GCF_019320115.1. Lineage (NCBI taxonomy): Eukaryota > Viridiplantae > Streptophyta > Magnoliopsida > Poales > Poaceae > Miscanthus > Miscanthus floridulus. The sequence continues at coordinate 28,817,937 of NC_089584.1, forward strand.
ATTTCTTAGGTATACCTATCATCCATAGCATTCAGAAAATATATTGTAGGCATATGGTTCTTAGGTTCAAGATATGCTGATTTTAAAATTTCAGGGTGGTATTTTTCTAGAACATGTTATAGGTGATTTGCCAAGTTGTTAGTGTGTCAAACATATTTTTTATTATTGATTTAAGCAATATTTCTTATTTCCTTTAGTCTCTATATGTCAATGAATGTACACTATCACCTTATGACACGTTCTTGCTGCATTTTATTTTGTATCACCATGTCTTGATCACTAGACCAAGGAATAGCTCTTGATTTTTAGGGATACTCTTCTGTTGCGGTCCTAATCATGTGCAAGATATGATGGTATTGGTCTTGTTATTGATTGTTTTATTATCTTGTTCAGCTTAGAACACTGCATGACTGATGTTGTTTAATATTTGGAATGAGTTTGCATAGTCATGCTCATCAATTCTTCAGATTCAGTGCTTACCATGTTATAGCTGTGCTGATTTGTTATGTTGATGTACACTTTTTGTCTTGTTTCAAAATATGTATCCTCCTGATCCGACATATCTTTGCTGTTATGAGATAACATCATAGTTCTGATGTATCCTTGCCTAATTTCATACCTAAATTATTCAAAATTAAACTGAAGTCACTTGGCTGCCTTTTAGAAGTGAGCTTCACTGTGCCTAAAGATTTGTCACACTAAATCTTGTTGTCCACCAATGTGGTCAAAAGTGTCGAAGAAATTAACCTTGTTTAACAACAGAAGCATTGGAGCTATGTTTTTATAGCTACATATGTTTGAATTAATATTATTTTATCTGAATTACTTTTTTTACATTGTTAGCCTCATGTGGCTGCTGAAATTATTTTAGTTTTTTTAGTGCTTTCTTAGCTTTCCTGGTTTTGACGTTTTGTTTTAGTGTTGTGCTTATTATCATGTCTGTAGAGTTTTATCACACCAATACCATTGATACAGGTGTCTGTGTTGAATTCTCTTGAGCTGATGTTTTTAGTCCTTATTATGTTTTAAGCACTAATTAAATATATTTATTGGATGGTTATCCAAAGCCTTTTATCTTAGGACAAAAAAGAAAAAAAAAGTAGCATGCTGCTTGTGTCCTTGACTCCTTGTCAAGCTTATTTTCTTGAGCTTAATGTGGCTGTTGTACAAATGGCTTGCTTCATATCTTGCACCCAATACTATTTAGGGTTCTTTTGATACTGACAATACTTAGCCTACCCCAACTTGCTTGGGACTGAAAGGCTATGTTGTTGTTGTTGTTGTTGATACTGACAATACTTGGTCTGATATTTTTTATGTGTTAAATTGGTAGCTTGAAAGCCTCCCAGCTATGGTTAGTGGGGTTTATTCTGATGACAATAACCTTCAGCTTGAGGCCACCACACAGTTCCGCAAGTTGCTCTCTATAGGTACTAACTTGCTCTCTTTCCAGTTGTTTTTGCTTCTTAGTTTGTTTTTCAAAGGTGGCCCATTATACACCGTTTGTAAACATTGGTTGAACTTGCAATATTTCTGAACTAGAGAGGAGCCCCCCCATTGAAGAAGTTATCAAATCAGGTGTAGTTCCAAGATTTGTGCAGTTTCTCACCAGAGAGGATTTCCCCCAGCTGCAGGTATGTTGATACAATCTAAATCTTATATCCTGTTGTTGCTGGATGAAAATGGATTTCTGACCAGCTTTGTTTTTGTTTTTTTTTTTTTTTTTTTTTTGTAGTTCGAAGCAGCATGGGCTCTCACAAATATTGCTTCTGGCACTTCAGAAAATACAAAGGTTGTTATTGATCATGGGGCTGTTCCTATATTTGTGAAGCTTCTTGGGTCTGCTAGTGATGATGTTCGTGAGCAGGTATTTATTTAGTCTTTTGGCTTATGTGCTTTTTATTTGCTGTTTAGGAGTGTATGATGTGACAGTAATGCCCTTCCTCTGTTTTAAAACAATACAAAAGGCTGTGTGGGCTCTGGGTAATGTTGCTGGTGATTCTCCGAAGTGCCGCGACCTTGTTCTTGCCAATGGTGCATTGATGCCTCTGCTAGCACAGTTGAATGAGCATGCTAAGCTCTCCATGTTGAGGAATGCCACCTGGACTTTGTCTAACTTCTGCAGGGGAAAGCCACAGCCATCATTTGATCAGGTTTAGACAAGACCTTTTTTTTATTGCTTTTCTGTAACAATTGTTACCAACTAAACATGTTATTCTTTGGCTGTTATAGACTAAGCCTGCTCTGCCTGCACTTGCACGACTTATCCATTCCAATGATGAGGAAGTTCTCACTGATGCATGCTGGGCTCTGTCATACTTATCTGATGGCACTAATGATAAGATCCAAGCTGTGATTGAAGCTGGTGTTTGCCCCCGGCTTGTGGAGCTCCTCCTGTATGTGAAGATTCTGTGTAACAACCTCATGTTGATTGCTCTCATAGTTTTCTTATTTGCACCAGTTTTTTTTATCTTTATATGATGCGTGCTGATACCACATGCAGCCATCCATCACCGTCAGTGCTTATACCTGCTCTACGAACTGTCGGGAACATTGTCACTGGAGATGATATGCAAACTCAGGTGGTACATTAAGTTTGGCAGCTTTCTATATATCTGGCACACTTTATGCCATCAGTTATCAGAGCTAGTTTTGTGTGTGTGTGTTTTATATGATCACATGTTCCAAAAATAAGTGGTTCTGACAGTTTTTCTTTAATATTGCCGGGTGAACTAATGCAATGTCACAAGCATCGAATGAAGCACCAAGAAAGTTACTTGTGACTATGTGTCATTTTATTGAACTTTTCTTCTATTTTTTGCAGTGTATCATTAGATCATCAAGCTCTTCCTCGCCTCCTGAATCTATTGACACAGAACCACAAGAAAAGCATTAAGAAAGAAGCATGCTGGACGATTTCAAATATTACTGCTGGAAACAAAGATCAGATACAGGTAACATACAGAAGATCCTATGCCACTAGTTTGTTTTTACATATACTAAGTGGATGACATCAAAATTCTCTAGTGCAATGGTTATGTTGCAAATGAGTGTTCCAAGTGGTGTATTTAGCTCATATTTGTTGGCTGGAAATTAGCACCTCTTAACCTCTTGTTAGCATAGTGTTCTTTTATATCTGTCACTATTAATAATAATTTAATAATGAGATTTTCCACAGATGAGCCATGTCATGTTTCTTTGCTTTCATATGTTCTAAAATATTAGTCATTGATTACTCACTTTGCTATATTGAATTTTTAGGCTGTCATAAGTGCTGGCATTATCGCTCCTTTGTTGCAACTGCTTCAAACAGCAGAGTTTGATATCAAGAAGGAGGCTGCTTGGGCCATCTCAAATGCTACCTCTGGTGGTTCCCATGAGCAAATCAAGTATACTCCCTTGACTTACTGCACTGCCTTTTGGCTTGTGGAGTTGTGTGCAATGCAACTTATGTATGTCTGCTTTGAGCATAATTTAGAACTCGTGTTGTCTTGCCTAGGTACTTGGTGGCAGAGGGCTGCATCAAGCCATTGTGCGACCTTCTTGTTTGCCCTGATCCAAGAATTGTAACAGTTTGTCTGGAGGGTCTTGAGAATATTCTTAAAATAGGGGAGCATGACAAGAACATGGGTGCAACAGGTGATGGCAATCTCTTTGCTCAGATGATTGATGAAGCGGAAGGCCTGGAAAAGATCGAGAACCTACAGAGCCACGATAATAATGAAATCTATGAAAAGGCTGTGAAGCTTCTTGAGGCATACTGGATGGAAGAGGAAGATGACGCAATGGCTACTGCTGGGGAAGCTGCTCCCGCTGTTTTTGACTTTAGCCAAGGTGGCAACCCTCCTGCTGGTGGTGGTTTGAACTTCAACTGAATACAGGTTCTCCCAGCCTTACCATGCTCATCATAGAATATTTTAATTATGTCCAATCTGTTGGACTTGTGGTTCATTGTTTCTGCAAAGGTTTAATGGTCCTGATATTCCTTTTTGCAGTCTTTAACCAAAAGGGTGTTAATTCCCTTGGCGATGAGCTTGGCATTGGCTTGTCTTGACAATGTAATGTGGTCGATTCCATGTGTGGGATAATGGTTTGTGCTGGGTTCAATAAGCTCGAGATTCCGAGGGAGATAGGTAGCATTGTTCCCAAGCGAGTCATGGATATCAATATCGCAGGGTCTGTAACAGGATTATAATCATTGAACATCAGGTCTCGGTTTTTTTTAGAAGGTTACTTTCTAGGGTTTGTGTCATTTAGTTGTGTGTTATATCTGGCTACTGTATAGCCTGAGTCCAATCGTCTGCAAGGCCGAAAGACATTCCTGAGTGGTTTGGTTTTGAGGTTCCACAGGAATGGTCTGCGTTGTAGTTTGTCCGGATCTGTAAACGTTTAATGGTTTGAGTATATTGCTCGGCCTTGCTTTACTACGGTTAATCCAACCTGTTGAGGCTATATTAATGGCTTCCAAAAGGCTGTTTGCATTGTTGGCGCTTGGTGCAAAAATTTGTGGGTGTGAAATAAGGCTGAAGTTTTAATGCCAAATTCAATTTTGAGTTATCCGACTATTTTTTTTAACAGAAAGGTTGGTACAAGAAGGGCGGGCCTGGTGCAAGCGGTAGAGTCTTACCGCCTGTGATCGGAAGGTCCCGGGTTCGAGTCGCGGTCTCCTCGCATTGCACAGGCGAGGGTAAGACTTGCCACTGACACCCTTCCTCAGACCCCGCACAGAGCGGGAGCTCTTTGCACTGGGTACGTCCTTTTTTTTAAAGGTTGGTACAAGGCCCTTTACAACTCAAATCCAACCTATTTCCACTCCACGATATTATGGGTTTTTTGTTGACATTTACAAAGAAGTATCTTGGGGCTTAGCTGCTTGTATTCCAATCCAATGAACAAAGAAACTTAAAAAGAAGGCAAAGAAATATCTCGGTGCTTCGTTCCCTTTGGCTTATAAGCCTACTTTTTTTAAAGTAATAAATGGTATTTTTCTCTCACACCAAATTAGCAATGGGCTTATCAGCCAGACGGACGTAGCCATAGTGGCGGCGGGGTGCTCTTGTCTCTGCGTTGTCTGATGAGTGATGACGTCGGTGTTTCGGTCGTTTCACACGTCGGCGGCCTCCTTGGTGATGAGAGACGCACGGCTGGGTTGCACCTGGCACGGCGCCGCCGTTATCTCCGGCGCGGACGGCACCGGATGAGGGTGTGGCCCGTGTGGGTGCGGCACCGGCGGGCGCAGGTGCTGGTGCTGCGCGCCCGGATGGGGAGGGCCGTAGCCCACGAAGTGGCCGCCGCCGCCGTGGTGGTACTGCTGTCCCCGCAGGCGCTGCGCCTGCACGGCCGTGATGTAGCCCACGAAGCCGACGACGACGGTGATGAGCCCCAGGATGCCCGCTGCCGCGAACATCCCCGGGCGCACCCGGTGGCACACGGGCCGCGGCTTCCGCCAGTCGCTCATGTGGCCGGACTCCACGGCGATGCCGATCATGAGCATCACCTCGGCGAGCCCGAAGCAAATCCTGCGCGCGGGGGACACAGAAAACATTGTTGCGTTTCGGTGGCCAGGGCGTCAAATAATTATAATTTTGATGGGAGTTGAGAGTGACTGTCGTCATTAATTAAGGAAGAAGAGGCAGCCGGTCTGCCAGGTGAGCGCGGCGGCGGTGGACGCGACGCGCGGGTGGTCCTGGGCGACGGCGAGGCCGGGGGAGGTGGACTCCGGGGCGGCGACGGCGACCAGCATGTAGGCGTGCTCCGCGAACATGGCGACGGCGAGGAGGATGAAGGCGCCGACGGCGTACGCTAGCGCGAGGCGGCCGCTGCTGTTGTAGACGCACACGTCCAGCTGCTCCTGGCTGCCGCCCACGGTCATGAGGTAGTGCGACACCTGCAGGCAGGCAGGCAGCGCCACACATGCGCCAGCAACGGGTGGAGGGATGAATGAACTTGCAGCGCCAGCCGCCAGCTAACGTGGCTTTAGACGACGTGCATGATGGACATGTGCCTCTGAGCGCGACCCCTCGGCGGCGAGGCAGAGGATGAAGGCGACGAGGCCGCAGAGCACGGAGAGCGCGACGAGGGAGACGGCGACCTGGCCGCCGGACCGCGCGGGGCGCCGCTCCTGCGCCTTGCGCAGCGACAGGTCGTCGTGCGTCACGGCCGGCGGCATCGTCGCTGTCGTCGGCGCCGCGTACATGGATGAAACAATAATGAGACGGGCACTGAACCCGCGTACGATGGCTCGTTGGCGGTGCACGGGCAGTCGTCGGGCACGGGTAGCTACTATGCTTGCAGGCGACGGCTGCGGGGTGGATGCGGCTGGAGGAGGAGATGCGCACGCCGCGAGCGTTGCACCGGCGGAGAGCAGCGAGGGTAGCTTGGGCGCGGCAGCACGGGAGGAATATATGTTAGGTTTGATCTTCCACCAGTTAGGCCCAACGACCTTTTGGGCCTTGTTCTCGCGTCCTGATCGGGGACGCCCAATCCTACATGGTTGGTGGGCCCCCGTCGCACAGCGCCATAAAGAAAAGGTGGGGGCCGGGGCTCGCAGTACGAGGTTCACCGTGCCAGTCACCCCACCGACATCCTAACCCTAAACCCAATCTTGAGAAGGGGCGCTGCCAGCGACGGGAAGCACCACCGACGCCGGCAGCGCCACCCCGACGCACACGCCACCGCCGAGGAAGCCACAGCGCCGACTCCTCCCTCTCCACCGAACGTCGCTGCCGACGCGCAGATGGCATCCGTCAACGAAACCCCGGCCGAAGCTTCGACCACTACGGCTTTCGATGGTTTGCTACATCTCACTCCCCTTCTCTCTGCCTCTCATGAAAATCCCGAACACCTATTCTATTCCTATGCAATACATCCCGATCTGATGAATATGACTAAAACGAAATCCAACAATGGTACCGGAGCCACGGTTCGACAAGAAATCAGATCGGGGTAAGAAAGGAAATGAAACCGACCGATCTGATGCGGACCGGGAAAAGAAAATAGAAAGAAAACCCTAAGACCTAACCCTAATTCCCCAAATCAAATCAGAGAAGGGAAAAGGGGAGGGTCGGATTCCGAGAACCCTAGACTCAAATCCGAAAGAGGGAAGAAGGGGAAGAAGAAAGAAAGAAGGGTCGAAACCCTAACCCTAACCCTAGTTTCCTATTCGGATGAACGAAAAAGAAAAGAAATCCAAAAAAATACAGAAAACCGAATCGGCAAAAATTGAACCCTAACCCTAATTTTTTCCCCATCCCCACCATGGGTTAATCCCAGTAGAGAGAAAGGACGGGGAAGAAGGTAAAAAGGGGGCGGACTCACCGTCACCGGCGCGGGAGAAGAAGAGCCGAACCGGCCTTTCGCCGGCGCGGGAGAAGAAGCCGAGCCGGGGGCGCTGGCTCGCCGGGCTCGGCCAAGAAGCGCCGCGGCCAGGCCGCTCGACGGTGGCGTGCTCACCCGTTGGGGAGCACGCGCGCCGGCGAGGGGGCCGGCGACGGCGCCAAGGCTCGCCATGGCTGCCCGCTCTGCCTTCCTCGCTCGCGGCTGCTCGGTGGCTGCGGTCATCGCTGCGGCTGAGAAGAGAGAAAGAGCGAAGAGAGAGAAAGGGCAGGAGCCGAATGAGCTAGGCTTTCAGGCCCCCCGCGCGGCGTCGGGTTTTAATCCGAGCGAAACGAACGCGCGATCGTCCGATCAGAACCAACGGCGCAGATCTGCTCGGGCCGTCGCCGGCCCAGGCGGGAGAGCGCGCAAGGGCCGAATTTCCGACCCAGGCCCAGGTTGCGGCCTGGGCGCGGGGGAGCGCGCGGGACAGCGCGAGTGGGCGGACGCTGGGCCGTCTTGGGCCGCTGCAGCGCGCGCTGCTGGGCGAGCTGGGCCGAGCCGGGCTGAAATGAAAGAAGAAGAAATTTTCTTATTATTTTCCAGGAGTAATTTTAATGCATATTTTGATGAATTTGAATGATTTTGATACAATTTTTCTGTGCAAATTTTATCCAACGATATTTTGCTCAGAAAAAACAGTAAATTTTTTAGTGCTTCTGGAAAATAATAATATGAAAAGATTATTAATGTTTCCGCTGTGCATGATAATTATTGTTCTCTTTGATTAAATTTGAACCAACGGGATAATTTAATTTTAAGAGAAATGAATTTCTGATAATTTTGATGAGATTATGATGTTGTTATTTTCTGACCAACGTTGTTAATAACAATATTATAATTTTGATCCATGAGAAATTGTGCATTAATTTTACTTCTGCCCAACGGTGATGTAAAATGTTTGCATGGATGAATTATAAGTTTTAATTTGACCAACGTTGAGTTAAAGCATGAAATTTTATGTATAAATGTTTCTTACTTACTCTGGTGTGATTTCAGGAGGCAAATGCATTGTGAACATTGCCAACATCCCGACACTCAACGGAACCAATCACCGTGTGTGGCGGGAGAAGTATGAATTGGAACTTGCGTTGGGAGAGGTCAATTTTGCCATCACCTCACCGTGTCCTACTGAGCCAGAGGACCCGGTGAGAGGTGACAATGAATCTGACGCTGATTTTGCTGCTCGAAAGCGTGATGATGCTGAAATAAGAACGAAATATAACCTTGAACATAGGCAATGGACTCTCTCCAACCGCAAGTGCCTGTTGGTAGCCAAAGCCACCATAGAAGAACAGATAAGGGGCTCAATCCCTGAATGTGCTACTGCCAAAGAATATCTTGAGAAAATCAAGAGTCAGTTTACTGGGTCTACCAAGACCACAGCAAGTTCACTGATTAAGAAGCTTGTGAATGAGAAATTCACTGGTGGTAGCATAAGATAGCACATTTTGAAGATGAACACTACGACATCCAAGCTAAAAGAAATGAATTTGAAGGAGGAGGATTTCCTGATTCATTTGATTTTTGCTTCTTTGCCAAAAGAATATGACACCTTCATTGTGAACTACAATATGCAGCCTGAAAGATGGGGCATAGAAAGACTCATCTCAATGTGTGCTCAAGAAGAGGAGAGGATAAAATCCTCACAAGGTGAATCTACTCATTTTGTGAAGGATAACAAAAGAAAGAACTTTAATGGCAAGAATTCTAAACCACAAGGGAAACCTAAGTGGGATAAGACCTCTTCCTCCAGTTCACAGGGAAAGAAACCTCAGGATTCTGAGAATCAGCAGTATGGTGGAGCTGAAAAAGATCAGTGCAAGCACTGCTTCAAGAAGGGACACTACAAGAGGGATTGTCTAGACTTCCTGAAATCTCTGCTAAAGAAAGGTGATGAATTTATTATATTTGTAGATGAATCCCTGTATTTATGTTATGACAAATCCACTTGGTGGGTTGATTCAGGAGCAACTACTCATGTTGCAAATTCCTTACAGGGGTTAAGTGGGACGAGAACCTTGCAAAGAGGAGAAAGAACGATTAAAGTTGCAAATGGAGTGCAAGCCAATGTTGAAGCCACTGGAGTTTTTACTTTAGAATTGAATAATGGTTTTGTACTTAGACTTAAAGAAGTACTTTATGTTCCCTCTTTGCGTAGAAATTTGATAAGTGTTTCGAAACTTGATGATGATGGAATTGATTGCCATTTTGGTGATGGCAAGTGTAAGATACTGGTTAATAATAAATGTGTTGGTCTTGCCTTCCGACAAGACAAGCTTTATTTATTATCTCTTGCTGAGAATGCGAACAATGTATGCGATGAGAATGTGAATGATTTCCCATCTGCGGATGTAACTAAGAAGCGGAAGAGAAGAGAATTGATACTGTCTCTTCGAAATTATGGTATTGTCGCTTGGGCCATATTTCGAGGGAAAGAATGGAACGATTGGTTAAGGAATCAATTCTCCCGCACTTAGAATTTTCAGATTTAGAACAATGTATTGATTGCATCAAAGGAAAGTATGTCAAGAAAATTAAGAAAGATACCAAACGAAGCACAGGAATTTTAGAAATAATCCACACAGATATATGTGGTCCTTTTCCTGTGAAAGTGTGGATGGTTATGACTCGTTTATAATATTCACAGACGACTACTCTCGTTATGGCAATATTTATCCAATTAAAGAAAGATCGGAAGCATTGGATAAATTCAAAATATTTAAAGCTGAAGTTGAAAATCAGCACAATAAGAAAATCAAGATAGTACGATCAGACCGAGGTGGAGAGTACTATGGGCGACATACTCCATATGGCCAAATTCCTAGACCATTCGCAAGGTCCCTACAGGAAAATAGCATAGTTGCTCAGTACTCCACACCGGGGGAGTCTCAGCAGAATGGAGTGGCTGAAAGACGTAACCGTACCTTAATGGATATGGTAAGAAGCATGATGAGTTACTCCACATTACCGATTAGTTTATGGATGGAGACACTGAAAATCGCCATTCACATACTTAATCGAGTACCAAGTAAATCGGTGCCTAAAACACCGTATGAATTATGGACAGGAAGGGAACCCTCACTTAACCATTTGCGTGTGTAGGGCTGTCCAGCTGAGGCAAAAGTGTTTAACCCAAACATAGGAAAGTTAGACTCCAAGACAGTCAGCTGCCATTTTATTGGCTATCCAGAAAGATCGAAAGGATATCGCTTCTATTGTCCTAACAGACATACGAAGATTGTAGAAACAAGACACGCTGTGTTCTTGGAGGATAACATGATCAGGGGGAGCATGGTAGCACGAGAAATCAGCCTACAGGAGAAGCGGGTACATGTACCCACTCTGATGGTTGAAGAACCATTCTTCACGCTACCTGCTACTGTTGCACCGACAGTGCAGGACACTGTAGTGCCAACACCTGTTACAAGTTCTCCCGTGGCGACAATGAATGAACATAAGGAACCTGTCCTTGAGGAACCTATCCTTGAGGAACCTATAGAACCAAATGTTGCACATGAGGAAGAACAACAACAGCCAAATGTGGAACAAGTGCCGGAGGCACCTAGAAGGTCTCAAAGAATAAGAAGATCAGCTATTACTGATGACTATGAAGTTTATAAAACAGAAGAATGTCAGATGGGGGAAGATCCCACCTCATTTGAAGAAGCCATGAGAAGCGACCACTCATCAAAGTGGCTTAAGGCTATGGAAGATGAATTAAAATCAATGAGTACCAATAAAGTTTGGGACTTAGAAAATATTCCTAAAGGAGCCAAAACAGTAGGCTGTAAATGGGTCTACAAAACGAAATATGACTCCCAAGGGAATATAGAAAGATTTCAAGCGCGACTTGTGGCGAAAGGCTTCACGCAAAGAGAAGGGATTGATTACAATGAGACGTTTTCTCCAGTCTCATGTAAAGATTCCTTCAGAATTATAATGGCACTTGTAGCCCACTATGATTTGGAGTTACATCAAATAGATGTAAAGACGGCTTTCCTAAATGGGAATTTGGAAGAAAAGGTTTATATGGCACAACCGAAAGGTTTTGTTGTAAAAGGAAAGGAAAATATGGGATGCCGCCTAAAGAAATCAATCTACGGATTGAAGCAAGCTTCAAGACAGTGGTATTTGAAGTTTGATAGAACGATAAAAGGTTTTGGGTTTAAAGAAAATATTGAGGACAATTACGTTTATGCAAAGTTCAAGAATGAAAAATACATATTCCTAATTTTGTATGTGGATGATATCTTGCTTGCTAGTAGTGATATCAATCTACTAATGGAAACGAAGAAATTCTTGTCCTCAAACTTTGATATGAAAGATCTCGGTGAGGCCTCGTTCGTTTTGGGAATAGAGATTCACCGAGACAGAAGAAAAGGGGTTCTAGGATTATCGCAAAAGGCATACATAGAAAAGGTCCTGAAGAAATTTAGTATGCATGCGTGCAGTCCTTCACCTGCTCCTATAGTCAAGGGCGATAGATTTGGGGAACATCAGTGTCCCAAGAACCAATATGAAATTGACCGAATGAAAGCGGTACCGTATGCTTCAGCTGTTGGAAGTTTACAATATGCTCAAGTGTGTACACGCCCTGACTTAGCTTTTGTTACCGGGTTACTTGGCAGATATCAAAAGAATCCAGGAATTAAACATAGGAAATTAGTGAAGAAAGTCATGCGTTATTTGCAGGGTACGAAAGGCCTCATGCTTACGTATAGAAGATTTGACTCCCTGCAGATAGAGGGGTATTCAGATTCTGATTATGCGGGAGATGAAAGAAAATCCACGTCAGGATATGTATTTACTCTCGCAGGAGGGGCTATATCATGGAAAAGCTCCAAACAAACCGTAACTACATCCTCGACAATGTATGCCAAGTTTGTAGCATGCTATGAGGCAACGGGGCAGGTGAATTGGCTGAAGAAATTCATACCCGGATTGAAAGTGATTGATGATATAAATGAACCTCTGAGATTGTATTGTGATAACAATCCAGCGGTACAGTACGCTCACAATAATAGGTCAAGTGGTGCTGCCAAACACATTGACATAACGTACTATGTTGTGAAAGATAAAGTTCGGGATCATATAATAAATCTTAAGCATATAAGTACAGAGAAAATGCTCGCGGATCCGCTCACAAAGGGCTTACCACCCAACGTGTTCAGAGAACACGTAGCCGGCATGGGTTTAAGGGAAAGCCTATGATTCCCGAACATACGAAGGGCCCAAAGAAAGTTTATATTTCAAAACGGAGAAGTATATTGTGGCTGTTAGTCCAAAGGCACTAATTGTTGTGACGATGGGACAGTTCTATGCATTAATCTGTGATGAAATAGGATGGAAGCAAGAAAAATATGAATTGAAAGTTTTGAGTACGAAATTAAAGAACGAAGAATAGATGAGAGATCAAGGGGAAGAATGTTAGGTTTGATCTCCCACCAGTTAGGCCCAACGGCCTTTTGGACCTTGTTCTCGCGCCCTGATCAGAGGCGCCCAACCCTACATGGTTGGTGGGCCCCCGTCGCACAGCGCCATAAAGGAAAGGTGGGGGCCGGGGCTCACAGTACGAGGTTCACCGCGCCGCCAGTCACCCCACCGACATCCTAACCCTAAACCCGATCTTGAGAAGGGGCGCTGCCAGCGACGGGAAGCACCACCGACGCCGGCAACACCACCCCGACGCACACGCCGCCGCCGAGGACGCCACAGCGCCGACTCCTCCCTCTCCACCGAACGTCGCTGCCGGCGCGCAGATGGCGTCCGTCAACGAAACCCCAGCCGGAGCTTCGACCACTACGGCTTTTGATGGTTTGCTACATCTCACTCCCCTTCTCTCTGCCTCTCATGAAAATCCCGAACACCTATTCTATTCCTACGCAATACATCCCGATCTGATGAATATGACTAAAATGAAATCCAACAATATAATCCACAGTGGGGGAGCGTGGAATTCCCCGTGCCTTGCTGGAGGAGACATTCCGATTCCTCGCTTTCACCTTTCGTTCACCCACCCGGAGCTTCTTTAGTCTTCTCCTTTAGCCGCGGCACGGCACGGCCCGAGCTCGGAGGGAGGGTGCCGTCGTCGCCGTTGCCGCCTAGCTGCGGGACGTGCTTTTTTTTCCGGGAAAGGGACGAAGGCGCTACGACGCGATCGGACAGTGCGCGCCTTTTGCGCTTTTGCGGGGACTTGCGGGGGTGCCTTTCTGCTCCTGAGCGTACAGACAGCCCCTTTCGTGTGCCTTTAAATCTGGTTTGAGCTGCTTCTTTTTTTTATTCAGAATAGTATTTTTTCTCACAAATTCTTCTAACATTCTTTCAACCTATCCAAATTTCTCTAGAATTCCTCCAAGCGAACAGGCCCGTGGTGACAGAATAAACACAGAGCAATTTGTTAGCCGTGTAGGTGTAGCACCGTGCTCAATTGGCCCGCCTGCGGCACGAGTACAGCTGTAGTCCCGATCCCGTGCAGTTATCCTCGGAGAGGGTACACGTACAAACTAAAGTACCCCATCCGTGCTCATCGTGGCACCTTTCCTAGTGCATATATTCCGTTCTTCAAGAAAGCCGCCCTTTTAATCCGATTGTCTTGTTAAAGATCATGCGCCGAATGTTTCGTTGCCTGGGCTCCCGAAGCCTACCTAAGGGCCTTTCATTTGCACTAGTTAGCCCTGGCTTAGGAGCCCGTTCAGACACCCAAACATGCGAAATTTGCCTATTTACTCCGGAGCTTGGTCTAAGATTACGGGCGGGCCGGCCCAAAAAGAAACAAGATCGTCAACTGCTCCTGCTCCGGATGCTGTTTCAGCCTTTCAGGTAGTCTTGCATAGTTCCATGGGCCCAGCTCTAACTTCACTCGAACAGCGGTGCTTCTGGCCAGGACAAAACTTCAAGCTCCACGCGTCACATTACTACTATTCACAGGCTCACAGTCACATCAGAAAACCTCTGATTTATCGAAACACTATTTAGTTCGCGAAATTTGGATTTGGGGCTACCGTAGCACCTTCGTTTTTATTTAGCAAATAGTGTTTAGACATTGACTAATTAGGCTTAAAACGTTCGTCTCGTAATTTCCCACCAAACTGTGCAATTAGTTTTTCTTTTCGTCTACATTTAATGCTCCATGCACGGGCCACAAACATTCGATGTGACAGGTACTGTAGCAACTTTTTAGATTTTGGGGTCCAACTAAACAAGGGCTCAGTAGTCACTACTGATCTGACCTTTAACTACCAAATTTTTAACTGAGCGCTGCTGTCAGTAGTCTACTCTGAGCGACTTCCCTTCTCATATTTTATGAGGATCTGATGAGTTTATTGCTGCTGCTACCTTATTTATTTTTATCCTCTCAGTTATGGCCCACACCGTGATTGATTAGCTTCCAGAGGACGTGAGCATCCTCCTGGATGTGGAGGCTGATGGTAGGTTCCAACAAAATCTAACCCAACAACCAGCGTATTGTATTCAGCCTTCACGAAATAAACTCTGCTTATTTATTCATAATCATTCGATTCCCTTTTTTTTCTCTGCCAGGAAAGAACCATTCGATTCCTCCTCGAGAATGCGCAAGAGAGCTGCACGTACTTCTGCACTCGTCTACATAAATAGAGGAAGAATATATATACAACCATAACGATCAAGAAATTAATAACAAAAGGGAAACTCGGAACCATATATAAAGTGGCGAGCTAATTACAAGTGGTTTCGATTATATATTCCGTGTCGATCGCTTAGAGATCGCTAGGGGATGTGATTGAGTACGCTAAATCGGCAGGCGGCCGGTAAACATGCCGGCCGCATCGCCATTAAGCCGACAAGGCCCGAAATCATCGAGCGTGTCATGCAAATCCAAATGGACTTTTTTCTTGGATTCATAATCTATTCCTTTCTTGAAGCGAAAACCGACAGAGGCAATGGCATGCAGGAGCCCCTTCCTTTTCGGCCTTGCAATCCAAGGAGTGTACTTTGGCTAAATTTAGAGTTAAATGCATCAGAGGTCCATTAACTTGTGAGGAGGTTTCGGTTAGATCCACCAACTTTCAAAGTGGCTTTTTGGGTCCATAAACTTTATACGCCGTATCACCTAGGTCCATACCTCTCCACGTTGGCTTCTCGTACTGATGTGGCATGATGCCGTGGCCATGCAAGCCAGCCGTAGCCCCGCGGGCGCGCGAGTTGAAGCCGGTGGACGGCGCTGCGCCACCCCACTTTGAAAGCTTATATCTCTCCATCCAGGCCGAATTATACTTTGGCACTTTAAGCAAAGTTGGAGATCTCGCGTAGCTCTACAGCATTTGTTACTACCTTTTGTGCCAAAACTAAACGGATTCGGAGTTAAGAGGGGACAAAGATTGATGTTTCCGTGTATTTTTGCGGTAGTATTGCATGAATACACAGCGCGGCCTCAAGGACTCGCTCTGGTCGTGGCCTGGCCGCGACGTCTCCGGCACCGGCAACCCTGAATGGAACCAGGTGTTCGCCATCAGCCACGCCAGGGCGGAGCCCACGCTGGAGATCTCCGAGTGGGACGGAGGCGCGCCCTCCCCCTGCCGAAGCCTTCCTCGGCGGCGTGTGCTTCGACCTCTCCGACGTGCCTATCCGCGACCAGCCCGATGGCCCGCTGGCGCCGCAGTGGTACACGCGCTCCAAGGTGTACCAATCGCCCAAGCTCTGGTACCTTAGGGTGTCCGTCATCGAGGCGCAGGACCTGCGCGTCCCGGCGCCGCCGCTGGGGCTACCGTTCGACGTGCGCGTCAAGATACAGCTTGGCTTCCAGTCGGCGCGGACACGACGGTCAGTGGCCAGCAGCAGCGGCTCCGCGTTCGCGTGGTCCGAAGACCTCATGTTCGTCGCGTCCGAGCCGCTCAACGATAACATCATCGTGCTAGTGGAGGATCGGTCCATGATCAAGGAACCCACGCTCCTCACCCACGCAACCATCCCGGTGACCACCATAGAGCAGCGCCTCGACGAGCGGCTTTCTACTCCGGGTGGCTGCACCTTCGGCTCTGCCTGGAAGGCGGGTACCACGTGCTTGACGAGGAGGCGCACGTGTGCAGCGACTACCGGCCGACGTCAAAGCAACTGTGGAAGCCGCCGGTGGGCGTGCTGGAGCTCGGCATCATCGAAGCGTGCGGCTTGCTGCCGATGAAGACGAAGGGAGGCGCCAAGGGGTCGACGGACGCGTACTGCGTGGCCAAGTACGACAAGAAGTGGGTGCGCGTGTCCACGCTGGAGAGCAACCGGGCGTACACGGCGTCGTACCCGCTGCTGGTGCTGCTGCGGTCGGGGCTGAAGAAGATGGGCGAGGTGCAGCTCGCCGTGCAGTTCTCGTCACCGGCGCAGCTCCCGGACACGTGGGACACGTACATGGTACATGACGTTCTTTCTAGAGGACGAGCGGCTCGTCCACTCGTACCACCACGTCGCGAGCGGCTTCGCCGCTCGGCTGACGAAGCAGGAGCTCGACGCGCTGTCCGCCATGCCCGGGTTCGTCACGGCGGTGCCGAACCAAGTTTACAAGCTGCTGACGACGCACACGCCGCAGTTCCTTGGACTGGAGCTGCCGCAGAGCGGGAGGAACTACACCTCCGAGTTCAGCGAGGGCGTCATCATCGGCGTGCTCGACAGCGGCGTCTATCCCTTCCACCCCTCCTTCAGCGGCGACGGCATGCCGCCGCCGCCGGCCAAGTGGAACGGACGCTGCGACTTCAACACCTCCGCGTGCAACAACAAGCTCATTAGCGCACGTTCTTTCGAGTCGGACCTGTCGCCGCTCGACCAGGACGGGCACGGCGCGCACACGTCGAGCACCGCAGGAGCAGGACCAGCAGCAGCAGGTCGTAGCCGCAGCCGCCGTCGTCCCTGAGGCCGCGCTCTGTATTCATACAATACTACCGCAAAAATACACAGAAACATCAATTTTTGTCCCCTCTTAACTCCGAATTTGTTTAGTTTTGGCACAAGAGGTAGTAACAAATGTTGTAGAGCTACGCGAGATCTCCAACTTTGCTTAAAGTGCCAAAGTCTAATTCGGCCTGGTTGGAGAGATACAAGCTTCCAAAGTGGGGTGGCGTGGCGCCGTCCACCGGCTTCTGCTCGCGCGCCCGCGGGGCTGCGGCTGGCCTGCATGGCCACGGCATCATGCCACGTCAGCACAAGAAGCCAACGTGGAGAGGTATGGACCTAGGTGATACGGCGTACAAAGTTTATGGAACCAAAAAACTACTTTAAAAATTGATGGACCTAACCAAAACCTCTTCACAAGTTAATGGACCTCTGATGCATTTAACTCCTGAGTTTATTAGTCGGGGCTTCAGAGTCTCCCGGAAAGCTGAAACAGCTGCCTCATAACTACTTTTATCTTGCCGACAATAAACAAATGTAAAGAGAGAGTCGTGTATATTGTCAACAGTAGGAGTACATCGGAAGAAGTCATAAAATGGAAAACAGACTTTAAAGGTCAACTGTAAATGCTTAGCTTTTTCTCTCTCTTCTATTAAAATATAAGAAAAATGCTTAGAGTTAGTTTAAAACTCGATTGTTAGAGGTGCTACACCAATTCACATGTTGGTTTTTTTTCCGTCTCTTTACACAAGATTTTCTTCTACTTTTAGAATTTCAATTATAAATTAGATTGTTGCATCATGTATCTATATTTTTCTTTGATCTTGTATGCATTTTTTTTATTTGTTGTCATAGGAAAGGATCGCGAGAGCACTTGTGTGGTGGGTCGGGCGCCCACTACGAAACCGGCCGGTCACCGTTCCATCGCTACTAGCTATGCGTCGTCTCGTTTCGTCGTCGCCACTCCCCGGCCGGTGCTATCCAACCAGGACTCCAGGAGACTAGCCATGTGCCTATCTATCGTGTACTGGTGCTGCTCACGTTCATGTATGATGTATGTCAAAGGATTTTTTTAACACTTTTTGTAAACTAATTTTAAATCTAACATTATTTTTTTTTTCAAAACTAACACTTTTGATCGCGCCTATTGCCATGGCGCGGCGAAACGCCTGTGGTGGCGCGGCGGGAGGATGACGTGGCGTTGTCGTGGCAGGTCTGCCGCGCCACTCATCTTGGCGCGGCTGTGACGCGCCAGCGCTGGTGGCGCGGTAAGGCCCAGTAAAAGCCCGCGACGCCCCCACTGCGCCTGCCCTCGCCCTCGACCCCAGTGCACTCCGCCGCCGCCTGCGCCACCGCCATTGGCTCCGCCCAGCGCTGCCGCCGCCCAGCAGCCGACCGCCAGGCACCACCACCTCGCCTGCGCCAGCTGCCGCCGCATCGCTAGTGTTGGGGCGCCAGCGCCGCCGGTCGGCGAGGCCGCCAGCGGCCATCTCATTTGGCTTGGGTGACCCCAAAAGGTCCCCACTCATATCAAGGTAGCTCCATCTCTCGATTTCTTGTTATTATGAATGTTATTTTAGTTAGGGTTAGTGATTTAGGATAGTTAGGTTAGTGAATTTGTTTATTTAGGTAGGTAGTTTTTAGGATTTAGGTTGTGTGTTGTAGTATAGTTAAGGTTTGGTTAGGTAGTTAGGGTTTAGATTACTATTAGTTAGGACTTTGGGTTTAGGGATTGATTATGTATTTATTATTTAGTTAGTTTATAGTAGTAAAGGTTGTCCGTATAGATACTAGTTTTCAAGTGTCGGTACTTAGTAGTGCATGATATGGCGATTTGGATGACTTGATGAAGTTTCGTCAAATGCTTATTTTTCTAGTGAAGTTGTTTAATATGTCTGTTAATGTTACTTTGAATATATACAAGTGCTTTCATATTGTGTTCGTATTGCATAACAAGTAGTTCAAATTTTGCAATGCTACATAATGTTAATTTGAATATTGTTAATTTGAATACTCTAACCCTTTGTTTATCAATTTGTAACAGGATGACCCCTCCCACGCGGCACCAGTTGTACCCCCGTCTTGGGTGGAGTACGACGACCCGCACCGAGCACACTTCTTGACTGACACCGACACAGAGGTGCCCTTGCCTCCTTGAGGCCCCGCAAGCACACCAAGGCGCACCAGTGGGACGAGCGTTACGCGTCGTACATACGGCGTGCCGGCTTCCTCGAGTTTGTCCATGTTGTCAACTACGGTCTTCCGCCCCTTGACCCAGCACTACTTACTGTAGCTGTAGACAGGTGCGAGTGCCTTCATTGTACGTAAACATTCTTATAATAAATTTGAGGTAACTAACAGTCGTTCTATTCTTATAACAGGTGGAGGCCTAAGACCCACACGTTCCACCTACCTTGAGGCGAGATGACCTTGACCATGCAGGACGTGAAGGCTATCTTTGGCCTTCGGTTGGGGGGACTTCCAGTGACAGGTATAGTTGACAATGATCACTGGAGGGAGCTGGTGGCTCAGTTCACTGGCTTTTTTCCATCGGACGATGAGGTTTTCAAGAAAAATAAGTGAGGAATTCAAGCCTATTTAATACTTGCATTGCTTTCCTGCAACCATTGGGTCTCATTTTCTTTGGTGAATTTTAGGAAAAGTTCCGGTGTTTCGTTGTCGTGGATCACAGAGCGCTTTGATTACTTGGACCCACAGGCTGATGAGGCTCAGATCGACAGGTTCGCTAGAGTGTGGCTCTGGAACTTCCTTGGTGCTTTCCTATTCCCAGACGCCTCGAGCAACACCATCAGCTGGATCTTTCTTGACATACTACGCTAGCTGTGGGATAACATAGCGGCATACAGCTAGGGCAGCGCAGCCCTGGCATGGATGTATCGATAGCTATGCGTTGCCTGTCGTCGCACCTTAGGGTATGCGAACCTTGGGGGTTGCTCCTACCTACTCTAGGTTTTGTGTTGGGAACAATGGCCCATTGGGAGGCCCTTGTTATTGGTTTCCCTGTAAGTACTTCGATTCACTATATTCTTCAAGGCAGTTATATATGAATAAATTATTAATGGCTAATTCATTATCGTGTTCAATGCAGCATTGGAACGGACAGGATACACTGCCTATAGCTCTATATATCTGGACGCAAGCAGAGTTAGTTAGAGGGAATGCGGGGCGCAAGTACAGGGAATACACGGACTGTCTCGACATCTTGACACAGCACCAGGTTACGCTCTCTTTACTAGCATACATGTGTCTTGTTCGATGTACACTATATCATAACCTAACTCAATTACGAAATGTTCAGGTGCATTGGTGTCCTTGGGATGCTCCGGAGCTCTAGGACTATCTGAGTCCTATCACTAGGGATGAGATGAGTCAGACAAGTATCGTTGCAATGTCCCTCTTATTTTATTCCACGTGGTCGAGATTCACTTGCCCATCAGGGTTTGCAGGCAGTTAAAAGGTCCTTGTGTGGTTTTGGTAATTGAGTGACAACCTAGGTGGACTAATTGTGTTTATGTGAGATACACAGGTGATTAGTCCATAGGTACATATGTGTGAGCAACATATGCCATGAAGGTAAAAATGGCTTGGAGATGTTGCAAAGCTCACACATGTGATGATGAAGGAGCTTATCGCACATGAGACATGACATTGAGTCATGTGATCAAGGTGAAGAAGATCAAGACAAGACTTGGCTTGATGGACCGGTTGCAAGCGTGAAGGGCAAGTTAGAGGCTTTAGAGCGATGGGCCTCGTGGCGATGAAGCTTGAGCAAGACTTAGCGCTGATGGACGAAGGCAACGGTGAAAAGTAAGTGAAGTCAAGATCGATGAACCAATATGATCACGTGATGATATGGAGTGGATCATATCATTGTTGATCGTGTTGGTGCATGTGTTGCATCGACATTGGAGGAGATGGAATGGAATGCGCAAGGCAAAGGTATAACATAGGGCATTTCATTTCACCGGTCATAGGTGAGTAGAGAAGTTTGTGACCGGGTTTAGGATAGATGGCCGTACTATCAAGAGGGGCAAACTTGTTTGCATATCGGTCATCTAAGTGCCACTCGAGTGATCTAACTTTGCATCGTTGCTAGGATTGAGTGGTGTGGCAAGTTGAGTGGCTAATCCATTGGAAAAGGTTTGTGAAAATGCTAACACACATACACATGGTGGTGTTGGCACATTTACAAAGGAGATGAAGTTGGAGTTGATGTGGATCAACTCGGCGAAGGAACAGAGGCATGGGTTCGAACTCCACCGACGGAGTGTCCACCCATAGAGTGCGGATAGTCCGATGGTGCCACCGGCGCCCTATATAGAAAAGATAGGGTCTTACAGAGTGCACCAAACGCTGGTCACGTGGTGACCGGACGCTGGAGTCCTACGTCCGGTCAGTGACTGCAGCGAGCGTGCAGGCGTCGGTCTTCGACCGGATGCTGGCGCTGAAAGTGACTGGACGCTGACAGGGCGCGTCCGGTCAGGCTGACGTACGGTGACGTAGGCGACACAGAAAAGTTGGAGAAGGACCGGACGCTGTCGCTGCGTCCGATCATGACCGACCGGACGCGTCTGGTCACGACTGGTACCTTACTGGAAACGATCGGACGCTGGGATTGCTGCGTTCGATCAGTTTGAGCAGCTACGTCTGGCCATCACTTGATCATTGAGATCAAGTGATTGAGGTTGAATGGAGGTGACACATGGCGAGCATCCGTTGACCGGACGCTAAGGTCCTACGTCCGGTCGATACAAAGGTGTAACGTGGCGAGCATCCGTTGACCGGACGCTGACATGCCGAGTTTTGCCCAGTGAAGGGGTAACGGCTAGTTTAACCCGTGGGGCTTTAAATAGAAGGTGACCTCAGACATGGCTAGCGCTGAGCACCTTGGGGGACTTTATGTCCATGCTTGAGAGTGGTTGGGAGCCCTCCATCTCACATATGCTTGATAGTGATCATCCTATTGTGTGAGAGAGTGATTCTAGTGTGATTGCATCGTGAGGTTGCATCGAGTGGCACTAGGTGATCAAGTTGCAAGCTGGTGGTGCTTGTTACTCTTGGAGGTTGCCACCTCCTAGATGGCTTGGTGGTGGTCTCCATTGAAGCCCGCAAGAAGCTTGTGCGGTGCTCCAGAGAAGGGCTTTGTGAGGGGCATTGTGCTCGCCCTGCTGGAGCCACGAAGAGCAACTCTAGTTGAGCGTGTCATTGAGCTACCCTCACTTTCAGGGTAGGTTCTTGCAGTGCCCGACGTGTGGGCTTGGCGGGTGATGCCAATTAGCCTCCAAACCACCAAGTGAGCGGTCGACACAACAGGGACTAGCGTGTTGGCAAGCACGTGAACCTCGAAAGAAAAATTACCGTGTCAACCTTGTTCTTCCCATTGGTTTGCAATCCCCTTTCACAAGCTTGTATTTATATTTCATATACATTGTGCTTGTGTAGTTGCTCTTATAATTAGTTAGCTTGTGTAGCTCACTAGTTACCTTCTTGCTTGTGTAGCATAGAAGTAGCTCCCTTGCGTGGCTAATTTGGTTTGTGTAACCTTGTTAGTCACATTACTTAGTTTGTGTAGCTAAGTAAATGCGCTCTCTAATTTGACATTGGTTGCCTTGTTATTGAGCATTGCTAGTGAGCTTAGGTGGCTTTGTGCTTTTGCTTACTAGCTTGTGTAGGAGCTCCCTTGTTGCTTGAAGTACTAGTGGCATAGGTTTGTGTGACCTTGCTTCTAGAATTGGTTAGGTGAGCTCTAGCTAGCCTGGCACCTTTGTTGCTTAATTAGTATCTTTGGAAGGTGCAAAATAGAGGGGTGTAGTCTTGGCTAGACCGATAGTTTTAATTTCGCACTTGTTTCGGTTAGCCGACACGATTATTTTTAGAAAGGACTATTCACCCCCCCTCTAGTCCGCCATCTCGACCTTACAGCAGTTTAGAAGAATGACAGGCTACTCAACACCGCTTTACTCCACCAACCAAGAATTGCACGGGCGCGTTATTGATTAATAACAAAGCTACAACTTAGAGGTGTGTATGATACAACTAACAATCATTTTGTTGCAGGTATGACCGTAGGAAGAGGTACAAGACCAAGGATTGATGCATGACACACAACGCGTACATCTAGTTATGGCAGACTAGGGACCGGCAGCCGGTCGATGCGGGTCCCCCACATGACCAGCACACCTTCAACGAGTACCTGCGGTGGCTTCATAGGTCTACGAGGACACATATCAAGCCCCCGTACACTGAGGAGGCGATTGATGAGGACGACAAGGAAGATGTGATCGAAGATGTGTACAACGTTGCCACTAGGGATGACACACAACTACAGAGAGTCCTGCTTCAAAGATACGTGGTAAGATACTCGAATGGTACAATTTGTTATCCATTTGATATTAAGTATGTGTACTAAAACTGTCCAACTGCGTTTCTATACCTAGGCGACACAATTGTCAATGCTATCCAACGAAGCATTGTTTCGGCTTCATGAGTCTAGAGGGCAGGGGCCAGGCGTTCTCGAGGCTTTTGTAGAGGTAAACATAAACTTGTACATTCCGAAAATGTTTCTTTAGTGTATATGCATTTGGGAAATGCACTAACTTTAACGTCTATTCATGCAGAAGGTGAAGCGGAGCTGTAGGAAGCTAGCTCAGAAGTTGAGCTGCATAGACGCTCCTTGGGTGGAACCCGATTACCAGGCACGGTCGGGTGCCATGTCTTCTGGCTCTTTGAGGACACCAGCCAGCACTTCTCAGCCGGTGACAGGTGCCGCTTCCGCTGTGCGTACACCACCACATTATAGCGCTGGGAAGGACCATGCAAACGATGACGACGACCCCTCGTGCTTCCGCATACAGCACCACCAGTGGGACCCTTGGCAGCAGGACGAGATCAACATGTCTCAGCTAGGTGGTGCCCCGCTTGGTACCCAAGGTGTGGGGTGTACGACCCCGGATACCCATGGCAGACCACATGGGCTGCACCCCTAGGGGTGGCCCAACCCACAAGAAGAAGCCTTGTGGGGCACGACTCTGCTCGGTGCCTTCCACAAGACATCGGGAAGATATCCTGAAGATATTACGAGATCTGTTAGGATAAGTATGATCCCAAGATTCCTATAATCAGTTATTACTTTCCGGTTATCTCTCAGATCTAACCGACTTGTAACCCTGCCTCCCGGACTATATAAGGCGGGCAGGGACCCCTCTAAAAGCACGGCATATCATACGATAGCTAATACAAACCAACAGACCACAGGAGTAGGGTATTACATCATACTGATGGCCTGAACCTGTCTAACTCGTGTGTCTCTGTTGCCTTCTTGTTCTTGATCTCACGCTCCTCTACCGATCAATCTACCTTCGTGGGATACCCCTCGAAGGACTGCTGATGATATTATGTTGACAGTTGGCGCACCAGGTAGGGGTGTATGTGCTGTTTCCTTGTCGAACAAGATGGCTTTATCTACAGGCTCTTTGTCCCTTCCGCAGCTCGGCCAGATCTTCACGGTCGGATCCATCTCGTGGGTCATCAACGTGGACGGAGTCGGAGAGCTCCTCGAGCCGGGGCAGATTGGTTCTGCGCCGACCACCCCCGCACCTACAACTGCAGATCCGATCTCGTTGTCGATTTTGAGGTCTCCTTCGGCGATGACTCGCCGTCCGCTTCCTCGCTACCAGAGGAGGCAGATCCACAACGACGATCTGATCGAATCCATCGATCGGGTCGGACTGAAGCTTGCCGACTGTCTCTCCATCGTCAAATTGGCTCTGGACACTCTGGTTCAGCGCCAACCACCCTTCGATCCAGATCTATCGGAGGCTGCCTGGGAAACTGCAAGGGTTACGGTCCTACCCTTCGGATTCACCAACGCCGCCGCCGCTTACCAACACGCCCTAAGGGGCAAACTCGCCAACCAGGTGGACTCCACCCGTCTACTCACCGACCAGGTCGCTATCCAGCTTCCACCAGCCGTCAACACGCTACACTTAGGCCGAAGCCCCGGGGCGCCCCTCCAGACCATCCTAGAAGAAACTCCAGGCTCTGAGTCTTAGGGCTCTACGGAGACCCTCGCCGAAACCTTCTCCGAGCAATTTCTCCTTCCACCCTTCCGGGGGGCGCGATCTTCAACGTCAGCATCGATAGCCCTCCTCAGAATAGCGAAACCGAGGAGGAGCGCGTTGCTCGGGAGAACCGAAACATCAACAGCGCGCAGCGGTGAGAAAACAAGGCAGCCATCGCAAGGGCCGAGGCTGCTTGGAATAATCGGCTTGATTCTCAAGGAAGACCGCTCCCGCTCCACCGCGACCTCGACGAAGAATTTCTCCGCGTCGACGGCCACGACGTCTTCAAGACTCCAAGCGCCAATTTGGCAGTAGCCGCCAATGACCTCGCTCGTTTCCCTCAGACGCCTGAGCTCGCCAAGATCGCTGCCATGCTTAAAGCGGCTCACTGTCAGGTCAATGAGATTCGTGAGGATCAGAGACCTTCGTGCTCTACTAGCATGATTCACCGATCAGCTGCACTGGGATCCAATCGCCGCCCCAGTCAAAGCCGTTTCGCCGACCAGTTGCTACCTCTCTAGGGGGGACCCAGGGGGCATCGCACCAAACACCATCGCCAGCATGACCAGGAGGTTGAACATGATGCTAGAGTACATCTCAGCAACCTCCGGGATACGCGAGGGCATATCGAGCAATGTTGCTTTGGTCACCATGAAGACGAAGTGCGTCGCCGCCAGGATTACGAAAAGGAGTACGGCAACCCGGACTCAGCCCTCGAGCCTATCCCCGACCGCAACGCCACAAACGACGGTGTCGACAACCTTGAGGGGCCTCCAGCTTTCACAAGGGCACTTCGAACGCTTCGGTGGCCCCGTGGTTTTAAGATCACCGGGGTCGAGCCCTACGAAGGAAGAATGAACCCGACTCAGTGGCGGCAAGCTTACACCACTGCTGTCCGCACCGCCGGAGGAGACACCAGTGTCATGGCAAATTATCTCCCCATCATGCTCACGCCACTCGCCATGAGCTGGTTCACCAGCCTTGCGCTGGACTCCATCGGGTCATGGGAAGAGCTTAAGAAAGTCTTCACTGACAACTATATGGCCACGTGTACTCAACCCGGCACGAAGCATGATCTCAGCTGCATCAACCAGAAGCCATCCAAGCTCCTCCATAGCTACATCCGGCGTTTCTCCGAGACGAGGAACTCTATTCCCAACTGAAGGGTCGAGATTGCGACTAGAGGGGGGGTGAATAGTCCTTTTTAAAACTTAAACACGTTGGCTAACCGAAACAAGTGCGGAATTAAAACTATCGGTCTAGCCAAGACTATACCCCACTATATATGTTCACTAGCACCTTGCAAAGATAACAATTATGCAACAAAGGTGCCGGGCTAGTTAGAGCTCTCCTAAACAATTCTAAGAGCAAGGTTACACAAACCTATGCCACTAGTATGTTAAGTAACAAGAGAGCTCCTACACATGCTAGTAAGCAAAAGCACAAAGCTAACGATGCTCACTAGCAATGCTCAATAACAAGGCAACCAATGCCTAATTAGAGAGCGCAAATACTTAGCTACACAAACTAAGCAATGTGACTAACAAGGTTACTAAAACCAAATTAGCCACTCAAGGGAGCTACTTCTATGCTACACAAGCTAGAAGGTAACTAGTGAGCTACACAAGCTAACGAATTACAAGAGCAACTACACAAGCACAATGTAAGTGAAAGTAATTACAAGCTTGTGTAAGGGGGTTGCAAACCAATGGGAAGAACAAAGTTGACACGATGATTTTTCTCCCGAGGTTCACGTGTTTGCCAACATGCTAGTCCCCGTTGAGACAAGCTTCAAGGTTGCCGCCGGTCCTCTTGCTAGTGGTGACTCGCAAGTCACACTCTCCCATGTGGAGTGCTTACCACAAGCTCTAGCACTTGACCCGGCCGGACCACTTGTCGCCCTTCGCGTCTCGCTTTACTAGAGTTGCTCTTCGCGGCTCCCGCAGGGCGAGCACAATGCCCCTCACAAAGCTCTTCTCCGGAGCACCGCACAAGCTTCTTGCGGGCTTCGACGGAGACCACCACCAAGCCGTCTAGGAGGTGGCAACCTCCAAGAGTAACAAGCACCACCGGCTTGCAACTCGATCACCTAGTGCCACTCGATGCAACCTCACGATGCAATCGCACTAGAATCGCTCACTCACACAATCGGATGATCACTATCAAGTATGTGTGAGATGGAGGGCTCCTAAGCACTCTCAAGCATGGACACAAAGTCCCCCTAGGTGCTCCACACCAGCCATGGCCGAGGGCCACTTCTATTTATAGCCCCAAGGGCTAAACTAGCCGTTACCCCTTCACTGGGCAACGGTCGGGACGACCGGACGCTCCGGTCGTGTTGACCGGACGCTGGACCTCAGCGTCCGGTCGCTCGCAGACGACCACGTGTCCCGATTCCAACGGTCACTTGACCTGACCGGACGCAGCAGCTTCAACTGACCGGATGCTGGACCTCAGAGTCCGGTCGTTTCCAGTAAGCTCCCGAGCATGACCGGACGCGTCCGGTCGAACGCGATCGGACGCACCACCAGCGTCCGGTGCTTAACCCTAAGCACTGTGCCGACCGACAGCCTGACCAGACGCACTACTTCAGCGTCCGGTCGTTTCGGACTCAGCGTCCGGTCACTGTTAAACAGTGAGACCGAATCCCTTTCTCCTCTAACTTCTTCACCCTTGCTCCAATGTGCCAACCACCAAGAGTTTGCATCCGGCGCAATAGAAAATAGACATTCCATTTTCCCAAAAGTGCCGAATCCCGCCTCGCAAGCTCGGCGGGAGGGAGAGAGGGACCCAAAACCCATCTCACCCCTGCAAACACCACCTCCTTTGTAAATGTGCCAACACCACCAAGTGTACACCATCATGTGTATGTGTGTTAGCATTTTCACAATCATTTCCCAAAGGATGTTAGCCACTCAACTTGCCACGCCACTCGATCCTAGCGACAATGCAAAGTTAGATCACTCGAATGGCACTAGATGACCGATATGCAAACAAGTTTGCCCCTCTTGATAGTACGGCCATCTATCCTAAACCCGGTCATAAACTTCTCTACACACCTATGACCGGTGAAATGAAATGCCCTAGGTTATACCTTTGCCTTGCGCATTCCATTCCATCTCCTTCAATGTTGATGCAACATATGCA
Source organism: Miscanthus floridulus (assembly GCF_019320115.1). NCBI lineage: Eukaryota > Viridiplantae > Streptophyta > Magnoliopsida > Poales > Poaceae > Miscanthus > Miscanthus floridulus. The sequence continues at coordinate 28,846,394 of NC_089584.1, forward strand.
CCAACACGATCAACAATGATATGATCCACTTCATATCATCACATGATCATATTGGTTCATCGATCTTGACTCTACTTGCTCTTCACCGTTGCCATCGTCCATCGGCGCCAAGTCTTGCTCAAGCTTCACCGCCACGCGGTCCATCACTCCAAAGCCTTCGACTTGCCCTTCACGCTTGCAACCGGTCCATCAAGCCAAGTCATGTCTTGATCTTCTCCACCTTGATCACATGACTCAATGTCATGTCTCATGTGCAATAAGCTCCTTCATCATCACATGTGTGAGCTTTGCAACATCTCCAAGCCATTTTCACCTTCATGGCATATGTTGCTCACACACATGTACCTGTGGACTAATCACCTGTGTATCTCACATAAACACAATTAGTCCACCTAGGTTGTCACTCAATTACCAAAACCAACAAGGACCTTTCACCAACATCACGAAAGCTGAAGTCATCACCGCCTTTATCCGAGGACTCCACCATCGCGAGCTTCGCTCCAAATTCAACCGCAAGCCGTCCACCGGTATCGGTGAAATGATAACTACCACCAACCAGTATGCCGACACCGAGGAAGCCGAGGTGCGCTTCAACGAGGATGTAGGCACTCAGCGCCCGCCTCACCGTTACGACGATCGCCCTGACGACCGATGTCATAGCGACCGCCGCCCCGACGACTGCAGCTAGCATCGCGATAGCGGCCGTGATCGGACAGGAGGACACAGGCCTGGCCAAAATCGCCACCGCCGGTCAGAACACATCATCGCCGCCGTTAGTCAACCTTGCGCCAAGCGCAACTATGTCGAATAGTACCAAAAGATCCTCGACGGCCCGTGCCCTCTTCACAAGAACGCCAAACACAAGATGAAGGACTACATTGGTCTAGCTAGGGAGTTCCAGGACAAGAGGCTCGATGACGACGCCAATGATGGAGCCGGAGGTTGCCGACCACCTAGGGGCAACAACAATGCCTTTCAGGACCATGATAAGGTGGTCGCCACCATCTTCAGGGGCCTCGCCTCCACTAAGAGTAGAAGAGAATGGAAGCTCGCCGCCCGATGAGTGCTCACCGTCACTTTAGAGGAAACCACCGCTGACCCCAGCTATCGCCCATGGTCTTTGGAGTTCCATCCGGTATACTGCTGGGCTACATCGTTGGTGCTCGAGGCATCGAGCCTAATCCTGACAAGGTCTCCGCCATCACCAATATGAAATGGCCATCATGCGTCAAGGATATACAGAAGCTTATAGGTTGCATGGCTGCTCTAAGCCGCTTCATATCACGCCTCGGTGAAAAGGGCTACCTTTCTTCAAGCTCCTCAAAGCCTCTGAGCACTTCTCCTAGTCGTCAGAGGTAGACTCGGCTTTTGAGCAGCTCAAGGTGTTCTTAACAAAGCCGTCGATCATAACAGCGCCAAGACCAGATGAGACTCTACTAATATACATCGCCGCCACTTCTCGCATCATGAGCACAACTATTGTCATCGAACGCGAGGAGGCCGAGCATGCTTAGAAAGTACAATGTCCGGTTTACTTCATTAGCGAGGTACTTAATGAGCCCAAAACGCATTATCCTTAGGTACAAAAGCTGTTATACGCCATTCTTATTACATCGCGCAAACTCCGACACTACTTCGAATACTACAAGATCGTTGTGGTCACTGAGTTCCCTCTAGGGGACATTCGCCACAACAAAGAGGCCAATGGCCGCATCATTAAATGGGCTGTTGAGCTCGGCACCTATTCCATCGAATTTAGAAGCAGACCTACCGTTAAGTCACAGGTGCTTGCTGACTTCGTCGCTGAATGGACCGAGATCTAAGAGCCCATCGCCGTGGCTTGCCCAGAACACTAGGTGATGTACTTCGACGACACCCTTAACATCAATGGTGCTAGTGTGGGCATTCTGTTCATTACGCCGACCAAGGATAAGCTACGTTATGTTCTCTGGATACACTTCCCGGCCTCCAACAACGTCGTGGAATACGAAGCGTGTCTCCATGGTCTTCGTATAGTCGTCGAGCTCGGTGTCAAACGCCTCATGGTGTACGAGGACTCTACGCTAGTTATTAACCAGCTCAACAAGGACTGGTCCTGTTCTAGTGAGAAGATGAATGCTTACTGTGCTGAAATCAGGAAGCTTGAAGGAAAATTCTATGGCATCGAGTATCACCACGTGGTACGTGATCAAAATCAACTCGCCGACCACTTATCCAAGCTGGGTTCTTCTCGCGCCGCGATCCCACTAGGGGTCTTTGTTCAAGATCTCTCAGCGCCATCTATCAAAGAAGATAAGGAAGTCGAAGAGGTTCCCCCTGCCGAGCAGTTGGTACTCGCGGTACCTTCTCCGGTCGCCGATTGGAGGGTGCAATTCATCAAGTACCTCACTAGTGCCGAGGTACCCCCAGACAAGACTGAAACTGAACGCCTAGTTTGTCGAAGCAAGCTTTACGTGCTGGTGGATGGCAGCTTGATGAGGAAAAGTGCCAAGGAAGGGATACTACATAAATGCATCACCCAAGAGGAGGGAGTCAAGCTATTTCTTGAAATTCACTCTGGTTCCTGTGGCAACCACATGGCCTCGAGAACACTGGTCGGCAAGGCTTTCCAAGCTGGTTTTTATTGGCCCACAGCCATCACTAATGCAGAAGACCTCATCCGACATTGTGAAGGGTGCCAATTTTTCGCTAAGCAAATACACGTGCCGGCGCAAGAGCTACAAACCATCCTAGCTTCCTGGCCCTTCGCATGCTGGGGATTGGACATGATCAGGCCTTTCAAGCCAGTACCAGGTGGTTTCTGGTACGTATATGTCGCCATTGACAAGTTCTCTAAGTGGATTGAATATAAACCGCTTGTCTCGGCTACTGCAAAGAAGGCAGTTGAGCTCTTCGACGATATCACCCACAGATTTGGTCTACCAAGCAGCATCATCACCGATCTTGGAACTACATTTACTGACCATCAATTCTGGGACTTCTGCGAAGACCATTGCATCTCCATCAAATATGTCTCCATTGCCCATCCAAGAGCCAAAGGCCAGGTCGAATGGGCGAACGGTATGATCCTTGATGCCCACAAAAATCGCCTGTATCAGAAAGAAGAAAAGCACCCAGACAGATGGCTCAAGGAGCTTCCAGCTATAGTCTGGGGACTGCGTACTCAAGCTAGTCGTAGCACCGGTATGACTCCATACTTTCTGGTTTACAGCTCAGAAGCCATACTACCAGCGGACGTTACTTTCCGAGCACCTAGAGTGGAAAACTATAATGAAGAGCAGGCCGAGGTTGTTCGGTCTGAGGACGTCGATAGGGCCGAGGAAGAACGCCTAATCACCTGCATCCATACAACTAAATATTTGGAAGGCTTGCGGAGGTACTACAACCGAAACGTCAAAGGTCGTTCATTTGCTATCGGCGATCTCGTTCTCCGCAGAAAACAAAAAACTGACGGGTTGCACAAGCTCTCTTCCCCTTGGGAAGGGCCTTATGTTGTCAAAGAGGTTACTCGACCAGGTTCTTATCGCCTAAGTGACGTAGAAGGAGTCGATGTTCCCAACTCGTGGGACATCGAACACCTTATACGTTTCTATCCTTGAAACACTCCAGAAATGTACTCTACAATTTTATATTCAGTAAAGCTTTGGTCTCCATAACTTGTCTATGTTTTGTCTCTATTGTGGTTTAACACCCACTTGTGGTCGCCGAGCTCTATGCTACTTCATGACAAACTCTAATATGTAATCGTTGTAACTGCGCCGACCACGTTTCTCCAAATCGCCGAACATGATTTCTCCAAAATCGCCGAACACGATTTCTCCACAATCGCCGAACACGATTTCTCCAAATCGCCGAGCGTGTTTTCTCCAAATCGCCAAACATTTTTCTTGATCGGAGAGCAACATCCTTTCTTTTATGTTCTCTTCGGAGATGACCCAATCTCTGATCTCTCCCTACACGTGCTACGGGCTCTGCGCTCTGCGTTATGGGTGGTCGGCTACGGTCCCCTAGTCACACCTGTTTGTCCTACATGTCTACGGGCTCCGCGCTCGATGTTATGGACTATGGGTCAGCCAAGGCCGAGAGTTCAACATAGAATACATTGCTCGGACGCCGCTTATGCTGTCTTTATCTCCAAGTTCGTATAACAACTGTCGAGCAGCACACGTTCCGTGCTGTTTTTTTATGGAAAAGACCTTATCACCGATTTTTCCCTACACGTGCAACGGGCTCTGCTCTCCGCGTCATGGGTGGTCGGCTGCAGTTCCTAGGTCACGTCTGTTACTCCTACACGTGCACGGGCTCCGCGCTCGATGTTATGGACTATGGGCTGGCCAAGGCCATAAGGATTAGTAGCAGACCAACTGTTCGGACGTTATTTGAACTACACATAATCGCGTCAGGATTGAAACTGTGAAGATTTTTTTGCCGAACTACAAGCAAACTGCATATATTGCATATACATGCACCTTATAACATTTTTTCAATGAATAATTGTTTCTTGCGCTTTTGCGCGTTCTAATTACACTGTCAGGCTTTTACAAATGATAATCTATGAGCAGATTACTGAGCTTCGCCGTTACCATCCATTTCACCAAACAGGTCTATGTCGCCGGCTAGCATCTTCGCTGCGTCCTCCACTTCGTCCTCCAGCTGTTGTGTCCCCGCGTCGTCCAGTCCTTCGGCAAACCCACCCCTATCGACTGAAGGTCGATGGTCGGGTAATGGGACCAAACAACCACGAGGACATGGGTAGCGATGGTCGTAATGGCGTCGCGGTTGAAGGTCTTGAAGTTCTCCCATGCTGCCTTGCACCTCTGGATTATGGTGTCGGGACGTTGCCGCCTGCCGTCGTGCTGAGCGGACGGTTCCAGGTCGATGCAGTCAAGCACCGGCTTAATTGCGGCGATCACAGCGTCGAAGTTCTCCTTTTGGACCTTGGCCTCCTACACCAGCATGTCGAACTGTGCTTTGGCTTTATGACGATAGCCTGCAAGCGTTACAATGATCCATTATACAAGGAAGCTACTTCAACAGTAATTCCGACAAGGAGGAATTCACCTTTCAACTCCTCAGCAAGTTTGTTCGCCCGCTCTACTTCCTTTGCCTTCTCCTGGCGAAGTTGATCGACGGCCTGGTGCATCTGGCCGAGCTCAGCGTCTTGCTCTATAAACACAACAGTTGTCAACGAAACTGTGGCTGTTCGGCAATACAAAACTACATTTGTTGATGTACCGTACCTGCTTTCTGTTTGGATACACTGTTGAGCTGTTTGGTTTTCCTCTCCAGCTGCTCTAAAGCACTTTTTAGTTGGTCAGAGACAGCGGCTAGCTACTCGGACTGGCTCCGCATCTGCTCGGATATAGCCGCCAGCTTTTTGGTCAGGACCCCCTTCTGGTATTCCAGGTCTCGGGCGTTCGACTCCGCAAGGTCTCATTCGCGATGGGCCCTCTGGATATTCTTCTCCGAGAGGTTCCTGACCTCTTTGAGTTTTTCGTTCTCCTCAGCAAGGGGTTCCATTCGCTTTATCAGCTAGCGATGCTGCTCGGCAACACGAGATATTTCTTGCAAAATGCACGATGACAGTATCGTTAACCAATTCCAATAAACAACCCGGACCTTTCTAGACGAAGTATTCACCTTGATCTGTTTTATCACACCGGTAAGGGCAGTCTCCAGTATCCTGAACTCCTTGGTGGTGTCCTCCTCTTCGACAATCACTATTTCATCACCACGCTTTCAAAGGATCCGGACTGCTTGGGGTCGAGGTTTGTCCCGCACGATCTCCTCCACCTCGTCCTCCTTCGTTTCAACCGAGGACACCACCTGGGGGCTCGATGGTCAGATCGCAGGTCCGGCCATACCCTCCGAAGCATCAGGGACTACCGTCTGCTCCTTCGGCGCCAAAAGCTTTTCCGCTCCCGACTCCACCATTGCCGAAGGTGATGTCGTCGACTCGTTCACCGTTGTAGACAGTCGCTCGCCGCCATCAAGCCCACCAGGGGCAGCAAATGGCTCCCCCGCGTGCTCCCGAGCACTCGAGGACTCCAGGATGTGGTCTACCGGCATCTCCACCGCTCCAGGGCCAGTTTCTGGTTGCTGCTCAGTCTGAGCAGGCGGGGCTGGATCTGTGTTCACCTTGCACTGTATCAAATCAATTATTCAGTCACAATAGAAGTAAAGAAAATACAGCAAATTAACTACAGCATAAGGACACTCATGGTTTGGTCTGACGATTCAATTTCTTGAACCGATGGTGCCGGCCTAAGCCTTCGGGCGCAGCAGCGGGGTCGACTCCCGTGCTCGGCGGGGGAATTCTCGGCTCTTCCTCGGTCGATCCTGGTCCCGCCTGCTGCTCCAGGTTTGCTTCTGCTTGTTGCTCGGGGACTTCTGTTGCTTGCCCCGCAGGGATTTCCGACGTCTGCTGCGCAGTAATTCCCTCCACTCGTTGCTCGGGGACTCTCCTTGTCGGAGCTTCATGGACTTCTTCGCCTACCATGGTTTGTTCCTCCGCGCGTGGGTTGCATGGAGGCCCTTTTGTGCTCAGGGGAGGGTTCGTGAGAATCTCGTCGTCGTCAGACCAATCGAACACCGTGGTTCTTCGTGTTCGATTAGTCTGGTCATCATCAAGAGAGATGCCGCCTGGTTTGCGGGGAGCAGTAGCTGCTGTTTTCCTCTTCTTCTGGGCTGGCTCATCTACCGTCGGCCTCTTCCCCTGGGTTTTCGCCGACACCGGGGGAGGACTCCCCGTCCGACCAGTATCCATACCTCTGGATTCCGAGGAGACACCGATGGAGCTTTCTTCAATTTGAACTGGTCGTCGTACATCCACTGACGGTGGCCAATCGTTTCTCGGCACACCCGAGAAATACACCGCCCTGTCTTGTGAATGGATCTTCACATGAGTAGGATCAATTTATTGCTCGGTAGTATAAATAAACTTCTCAGAAACACATAGTCAGGATATTCACCCGAGGAGGTAGATTCTTGCAATTGAAGGGCTTTGTGTACCCTGACAACTTGAAGGAGGCTAGCGGAGCGAACAGCTCGGCAGTCCGCTCTTCAACGTCATTTCTGGACAATATTTCTGGCCTCTCTCGGGTACCGTCGGTCTCCCCTTTGAATTCAAAGCCAGGGTGCGCCCTCTCTTTACAGGGTTGTATGCGGCGCACTATGAAACTCGCCGCCACCAATCTGCCATTGGTCTTCACGCCCTTTATCAAGCCGAGGAGTTCATTCACTTGCTCCATGTCATCGTTGCTTGGCAGCTCCGACCAACTCCTCTAGCTTTCTAGGATGTGGTCGACGTTACAACGAACCTCTGGGTGGCTTTGTTTCATGTAGAACCATCTGGTGTCCACCCCTTCAGCGACATGTTCAGCGGTATGGTAAGGTATTCACTCGCCATCCATCCCGAAGCTGGAGATACACCCCGCCGACCACCTTGGAACCAGCGCCGCCTCTCTTCTTCAGCCAGAATAGGTGACAGAAAAGATTGAAGTGGGGTAGGATTCTGAGGTATGCCTCACAAAAGTGGATGAAGATTGAGATGTGCAAAATGGTATTGGGGTGGAGATTGCACAGAGTAACCCCCCAGAGCTCCAACAGATCCCTCAGAAATGGGTGAACAGGAAACCCTAACCCGCGCTAGGAATAGTCTACGAATACCACTGCTTCGTCAGTATGAGGCGTGGGAAAGGACTCACCGAGGGCTGGCCGCCAACCGGCGGTAGCACGGTCGGGGAGAACGCTAGCTTCCACCAATCGGTTCAGCTCAGCTTCTCCTGTTCATGATGGCACCCACTCCTCGTCGCGTCGGGCCACGGCGTCCACCTTCTTGGGACTCGTCTTCTTCGATTTCACAGCTCCTCTCTTCGGCGCCATCTCTCAGATCTGGTTAGGGTTTGGCGGCGGAGGCAAATGTGGTTGCGGATTCGATGGCGCGAGAGATGAGGAGGAAGATGAAGTGGAAAAGGTGGGAATGGGGTCTGCGGCGGCACTATTATATAGGATTTTCCCCACCGTTCTGCATTCAAGGGTTTTTCGGGAACCGTTCCCGCGAACTACGCTGCTCCGATTTCTCCGATGCGGCATATGGGCCGTTACCTGGGCTTCTACGCAACCGCAGCCCATGTCGCTCATTTATCACTGCCATCAGTTGCTCCTCGCCGAAATATCACCGACTTCTCCGCCATTTATTGAGGCTCAGTAACTAACACTGTACAACCGTTACTCTAGTTTTTTCTCCACGGTTCGATTTCTCCGATGACTCCGCCTACAGCTTGGGGACTGGCGGCCTGCTCCATTGGTCTTTGATTGTTTTTCTATTTCTAACCCTGGCACCACGTGACTGCGTCACCTACTGTCAGGCTCGGGGACTAAGTGGGCACACTTCACCTTGCGGTGAATGTGCTTTGTCTCTTTTTGGTCCACGCCCGGGGACTGGCTGCCTGCTCGGCTGGTTTTCTACTATTCTTCTAGTTTCTGACCCTGACACCACATGACTACATCATCTGCTGTCAGGCTCCACATGACTACATCATCTGCTGTCAGGCTCGGGGACTAAGTGGGCACACTTCACCTCGCGGTGAGTGTGCGGGATTTTTTCTCAAAGACTACATGCCTATAGAGGAAGATTGACTCCTACAAACTTTGTTCGGACTCTAAGTGGGCACACTTGGTCCACTGCGGAGGAATTTTTGTTTCTGAATTTGAGCTCCTTACACCCTTATGGCAAGCCATACTTGGGTCACGTTGCTCGGCGACAGGTCACGCTGCTCGGTGATGGTTCACGATGCTTGGCGACGGTTCACGCTGCTCGGCGACAGGTCACGCTGCTCGGCGACAGGTCATGCTGCTCGGCAACTGTTCACACTGCTCGGCGATGGTTCACGCTGCTCGGCAGTTCAGCATGGTGGTCGGACCATGAGCTTGACTGCTCGGCGTTGTTCGCACCTGCTCGGACGAGCTCAAGACGACGTTGCACAACGGGTACAAGGCGCTCAGGGACTAGCTGTGGGGTGTACGACCCCAGATACCCACGACAGACCACATGGACTGCGCCCCTAGGGGTGGCCTAGCCCACAAGAAGAAGCCTTGCGGGGCACGACTCTGCTCGTTGCCTTCCGCAAGACATCGGGAAGATCTTTTGAAGATACTACGAGATCTGTTAGGATAAGTATGATCTCAAGATTCCTGTAATCAGTTATTACTTTCCGGTTATCTCTCAGATCTAACCGACTTGTAACCCTGCCTCCCGGACTATATAAGGCGGGCAGGGACCCCCTCTAAAAGCACGGCATATCATACGATAGCTAATACAAACCAACAGACCACAGGAGTAGGGTATTACGTCATACTGACGGCCTGAACCTGTCTAACTCGTGTGTCTCTGTTGCCTTCTTATTCTTGATCTCACGCTCCTCTGCCGATCAATCTACCTTTGTGGGATACCCCTCGGAGGACTGTCGACGATATTCTGTCGACACAAGGAGTCTCACAGGTAGTAACAAAGATAATATCTTTAAATATGTAGACTCCATGAACTCACGATCATAAAGATTATAAGTAATCGTGCATATCATATACTTGCAGGGTACGAGCCGTATCCACTGGCAACGCGACCACACCGACGTTGGCTACACTCCCAATGTGTTGCCTACAAATCCGAAGAGGCAGAAGCGTCCGTGAAATCCTTACACTCCTGGGACTTAGTTGGTTATGTCGAACGAATATTGTCGTCGAAAACTTGTGGACTCATGCACCAATGAAAAATATTATGTGGCAACTTATCAACTTACGCACGGACTTTATTTATTTGCTTCATATTCGTTTCAATGCGTCACGGCAGCACTTGCAGTTGTTTACAGCACCAACAACAGCTCCCATTCAATTGCAATTGAGGCTGGTCGGCTTCTGTCTGCGTCTAGGTCGTGTCGCGCCGTTGGTCTTGACGTGTCAGTGCCGTGCCGTGGGCTATGGCGCGACAGACCCTGCCATGTCACCGGTCAGCGCCCCGGTCGTCGCCACGTCATCCCTTTCGCCGCGCCACCATACATGGCGGCACTGGCGTTTCGCCGCGCCATGGCAATAGGCGCGGCCAAAAGTGTTAGTTTTATAAAAAAAATAAAACAATGTTAGATTTAAAATTAGTTTACAAAAAATGTTAAAAATAAAAAAAAATCCCCCAGAGTCTACCGAACGAACGGAGAGGCAAACGCGTGGTTCGATGATGATTAGAACCCGGAAATTAATTAATTGTTGACCCGCCCAGGGCGTCAATCACGATCCCACGGGCAGATTAATCTTTGCGATGATCGCTCATTAAGCGAGCCGTGTTGCGCTGGGTTTTAACGAAAAAATTGAAAAAAATTAAATCGCCTTTTATACGAGCAAACGAAGGCCGCTTTGATTTACGAGCTATTGCTTGGATTTTTTTTTTTTTTGAATCCTTCGTTGGCGCGGTATCATCAATTGCTAGCTCTTGCTCCCGTTCAGACGTGGATGCGCGCGTGATAGTAGCCGTGTGATGTGGAGTGGCCCTCTGGACGAGGATCCTAAAATGAGCAAAAATGCGTCAGTGTGCAGCCAGCACGTACGAATCGTTCCAAATAAATACTCGACTGGCGACTAATTTATGCGGTAAATTTAAACAATTTGTGCCATGCCGGACCCCAAATTCACAAAACTCTGCAGAGTGAACGTGAGTCCATGGGAAGTTATCCTGGCGCACGATCAAACCATTCCCGTCGTTACACGTACCTTCCCCTCCCGCTCCCACTCCATGCACCTCACTGATCACCATAGCCAGCCCCGCCCGCTTGCCTTCCGTTCCCTCTCCCCTCCCTTCAAAACCCCGCACGCCTGACCGTGATTATCCTCTCTCTCCAGTCTCGAACCACTGGCGCTGCCCTTCCTTCGCCGAAGATGCAAGGCGACGCCTGACCGTGATTACTTCTTCTTCAGCGCGCCGGCGAGCCCCGTGCACTACATCCTCCGCTCCCCGCCCTCTTCCACCGCCGCCGCCTCGTCCCCTTACTGCACCGATGCTGACTGCTGCGCGGACGCCGCCGCAGCCGCTGCCGCAGGGGACTTCGAGTTCGCCACGCACGGCGCGGGGACGCACGGCAGCCCCGGCACCAAGGGGGCCGTGGCGATGATGAGCTCCGCCGAGGAGCTCTTCGTCGCCGGCCGCATCCGTGTGTCGGCAGCCTCTCCCCGATCCGACAGGAGGACAGCTGGGAGGACTGCGGCGGCGGCGGCGACGAGGAGGAGCGGGAGCGGGATGGACGCTCGCCGTGGGCTACTCGCCGGGCTAGGTCCGCCTCCCCGACGCAGAGCCCCAGGGGTGCCGCAGCAGTCCTCGACTGTAGCATCACGAAACACTGTGCAAACTGTGAATCATAGGACGGCACCGATTTAAATGGCTAGGTCCTTCGGTTAACTGTTTTACGTAAAGCGAGGATAAAAACATAAGTAGGTTGCTAGGTAGGTGAGGCTCACCTCTGGGTAGAGTGGATCTGTGCCGTGTGTCTGGGGGTGTTACACTCGTCCTCGGCCAAGAATATTCGACGGCGGATATCGCTGCGGGACCGCACGGGCGGCGACTACGCGGGGGCGGATCACCAGGCATCATCAGGCACCGCGGGCGCCGAGGTCACTAGCAGCAGGTTGGGTTTCTGGCCGCCGTCCATCTGGCCGTCGCGCTCGTCCAAGAAGTCGCCGCTGATGTCCTGCCCAGGCCCAGCGCCACAGCCGGCGGTGCCGACGGCGCCGAAGTGGGCGCCGGGCGACGGCAGTGCTCGGCGCACCACGTCGCTGCCGTACCGGCAGGGCCTGGTTCTCGGGTGCCTGGGCTTCGGGGCCCGTGGCTACGGTCTCGCCAAGTCCATGCATCCTCTCCCCTCCCGCTGAAAACCAAAACCAAACAGATGAACAAAGGGGTGTGTTTAGGCCAGAAATCACGCCATGATTATGCCTCATTCCACGGCACTTTATGAGAAATTGCAGGCGTTCCAGGGAAATGATTCGATTTCAACTACACTGCTTATCTATTACTATATGAGACAGAAAACAAGCGTGGAATCTGCATATTTTGTTCTCTTCCATGGTATGTTATAATATATGGAGTATAAGTGCATTTTTCCATTTTAATGGGAACAAACGCTACAGCTATATATTTGTCTGGCGTACAATGGATATCCTTAAGAAACTCCATTTGTTCTTGTTTTTAAAAATTTGGTGAAAATTTAGAACCATTAACTGATTGATTCGTTGGTAATTAAGCGAGATGACCTATATATAACAGCTTTGAAGATAACTTAGGGCTTGTTTGACAGGGTTCCTTTCTGGCTCCGCTACTGCGGAAGAGCCCTGCCAAACGTTTTCTTGAAGGAGCCATTTTTTAGAAAAAAAAAGCAGAGGATTATGGCTCCTCCAAAACGGCTATGTCTCATTTGGAGGAGCCCCTCAAGAGAAGCCGTGCCAAACACCCCTTTATTATACAAATGATGATACTACTGACTTATCTAATAGACTAGCACCCATCCCACAAATGGCGATCAGAAACTATGGAGGAGAAAGGTTCAGAAACTCCATATCTATAACCAATTAGACCAGTTCCAGACTTCATATATTGTGTACAGTAGTCATGAAAAGGCAATGTGAAAGGCACAACCTGAACCTTGTCGAACCATTGAACATTAAAAAACTGTTACAGGACTGGGTAGCGGCAAGTGAAGGACTTTAAGCTAATGAGTACAAAAGAGACATTTTTGTTGTCTATTGGATTTGTTCTTGTTACACACAGGAGAAGATGGGAAGTCGCAGTCAAAAGATTACACTTTTATAGGTATCAGAAAGCAATATGCTACCAATACATCCACTCTGTTAAGCAACAAGCGGCTTTGAATGATAGTGTTCAAACTTCAAAGCATTTCTACATAGGAATCGTTCGGCATCCTAAAAAATTAAGGGAAAAATGCTTCGCAACTGAAAATATGTTCAGCGATAACAGAAGAACAAATGTTGCTTAATTGGCACTGGCTTTGGTATTCCAAATATTGAGAATCCAAATGGAAAGAGCCATTTTTCACAGCTCTCCAGTCTCACCAAACTAGCTAACACTATCAGCCATTGATCTCAGCGCTGTGCAAACAATGCTCTTGAACTTGCAAGAAAACCCCAACAACCAAGCAAAGCTTCAGCAGCATATAGCCTGCTGCCTGCTACCGAGTAGCCATAATGGACACAGTAGATTCAGGTACGCATTTGCAGAACCATGCACACAAAAAATTAAATCTCAAGCCTTAAACCCAATAATGAACTGAATAGAGGGGTTCAGGTTGACTAAGGTGGATCTTGCAGACATAACATCAAAGCTTGAATTTTCAGATGGGGCATGTAACTAGCACATTAGAACTCTTTCCTCTCATCAAGCAGCATGGCCATTGTAGCAAATTCTCAGGGTCCAAATGCAAGTGACAGCAACATACATACGTTCTTCAACTACATGATATATTTTGCTTGTCTTCGTAGTATGTTGCTTAGGTTAATACATACCAATAGGAGTCCAATACTTAACATAATACTGGGGGTGAGTGAAGGAACATTTAGAGGCGAATCATATCAATTTCAAACAAGCTTCAGTTGGCCAAAGGTCCTCCATGTGATGATGACCTCTACAGGAACATGTGCTTGAACTTGTCACTCGCCAGCTTGCACAATTGATCAAAAGGCTTGGGATCTGCCAGATAAACATGGTGAAAAAAAACCAATGGTGTTATGGATATAGGGGAAAATAAGTATGGATGCTGTGTAATTAAAGCTGTTGCTGCAAGGCACGGGATAGAAGAGAGGTCTAAGTACAAGAAATTTATATGCATCTCAAGTGTAAAAAGAATATATCTACACAACTTTAAGCCATAATAAGCTACTCTCGTTGTCAATGGAGGATAGCATGATTAAAGTCCCTGCCAGATAACATGTTTCTCGTCCTGAAACGCATTCTAAGATCATGATTGATCTCAGAGGCATACTTATTGCCATCTAGGGATAGAACAAAACCATGTAAATGTGGCTTGGAGACGCGAAAAAATAAATAAGATGCCCATTCCTTGTAACAATGGGAGTCAATTTTGCTGTAGCTCAAGGAGCACCCAACATCTAATTATAAATCCAATTCCTAAATGTCCAGATACTAACAGCAGTTTTAAAAATTGGCTCTATCTCTCTCTCCCTCCCTCCCTCTCTTCCCTCCTCCCGGGTTTCTTAATCTGTAATTTGTGTAAACAGGAAAATCTCCTAGGCTTCTTTGATGTTCTAAGAAAACAAGTTCAAGTTCCAAATGGAAAACAGATATTTGCTCATCCGATTAGGAAAAACCCAGGCACTACCTGACAGGTTGACAAGTTCAGAAAAGAAGGGGACAAAGATTATTTCTTGTTTACTTGCTCGGTTGCTCCTTGATGTTCATATGTTAAGGGCAGGGGCCAAGCAAAATAATACCATAAGGGAGGGCAAAATAGTAGCCGATGGCTCATTAGGAGGGTGAAACTCAAAATTTTCACTGATATTACATGGTTAAATTGGTGTACATCAGGGGCTTGGGTATACTACAATCTTCTTATGACATCGAATGAAATAAGAGCTGGCAAGCTTGGATGTGGGAGAGTTTAAACCATGGTATGGTAGCACTCAGAATATACTAACAGTTCATACTATTGCAATCAAAGGGCCAAAGGCATTTGAAATCTCACCAAAGTTGGGACCAAAATCTGTGCAAACTTCAGCACGGATGGTCTGGTTGTTTTCAGCAATTCCATAAACCTCCATAAAGTGTGATACAGGGACGTCCATGGCGCTTTTGATGCTCAACTGATGCCCATCACTGGACTGCCCGACAAGCACTCCACCTTCATTGCATTGGACTTGAACAACCGTGCGCACTCTTCGGCCAACAAACATGTTCAGAATCTCTGCATTGACAAGTGCTGCAGGGCTTGATGTGTCCATCTCTGCAAAGTGAGGATTCAGAATTTCAAATCATTCAATGTAATTCAGTACAATCATCTAGCAAACACTGAAGCAAATAAATTCCACACCTCTTCTAGTCACTATCACAAAAAACACCATATCAAATATTGCAGTATGATGAATAAGTGCTTGGAGAGGATCTCTACTGCAAAACATGTACTAGAGTTTTGGTTGGCAATGTGACTTGTGAGTGGGTTACAATATACATTCAGCCTGAGATAATCATTTTGGGCATTAGGGATGTGATACCATAATATTTGTAATAATGCCTAAAAATTCTCAAGAAACAGCTTCAGAATTTCTGCTAACATAATTACTGTGAAATTACTGCAAGACATTTTGTACAAGAACACATGCTTGTCAAAGTACAGTAGGTGGCCTAGGAAAAAACATGTAATACGCACAATGAGTAAGCATATACAATCTGCTGGTGAGTATCAGTCACCTATCCTGTACACGGCTAAGGCGAAACATTATAACACTTTCTAAGACAGTTTCTCCATACCCCGCATGTAAGATTGGGATCACAAGAGGCACCGATTTGTAAATCTCGATAAAAAAAATTTCCCATGCAGCAAACTACACAGAGCCTGGGGAGTTTCAATTCTTAACAACCTGCGGTCAATCATTGATGGTCCAATCCGCGCTGCTTGGCTTCTCTACGCCCAACCCCGCTCCCACCTCTTTCTTCCGCGGGAATGGCGGCGCCAATCATTAGATCGGGACTTGGGCTAGGGATTCGCTACCCCGACCATGGAATCGGGGAGCAGCAAGGCTCGGCCATTGAGACAAAACCCTAGCAAAACTGGGGCGCCTGAAGAAATCACGGTCTCGATCCCGCCCCTAAATCCCCGCAGCTACTACCACGAATCAGACGAGGAAGAAGATCGAGCATTTCGGCCAGCCTTACCGTCCTTGAGGCGGCGAACGGATGAAGCGGACTCCTCTCGCGGGCGGCGACGGCGGAGTGGGCTGGGCTCTCACCGAACGGAAGAGACGGGAGAGGAAAGAGGCGGCGCCGGTGATGGATATATTCCCCGTTGAGTTGCAAAATCGCCGAAGGAGATATTACCGGAGTGCCCTTGCGAAATGCGGATGGCGCCAAAGGCACCGCTAATCCGCACACTTTTGGCGCCAAAAGCTTTATCTCCATTTTTCATTTTTTTTACTATCCCTCTTGTCTTTTTTTTTTTTTCAACACCCTCTTGTCTTCTTTTGGAGTGGATATACGGAGTAGGAAGGAAAGAGATCCAGAGCATCTTCAAGAGTTCCAAAACTCACTCCCAATCCTGATATTTTTTTATAAGATTGAAAAATAACGTTGTTCAACAGCTCACAATCTTTTCGTACTTGAAAAAATTGACCTAACTATGTGGAAATGTACGCACACATATTAGTCGGCCAATCTAGAAGTGGAAGAACGCGGAGAGAAATAAAGAGAAGGACATGATTCCTAATACAAGTGTACAAGAGACAAATAAAACATAAAAATGGTTGGTGTAATTTAAAAATAGTCTGAGAGTCTTTATGCAAAATTTCCTTCTATATATTTATATTTTAGGAGCGAGATTTTAAAAATTATTAGAGGACCCAACAAATATGCTCTCAACTTTTTTCAGCCACTTGAAAACTCATTGATTTACCAACTTATTTTTTTAGGAACTACTGCTCTTACAAGCATATTAATTCCGTATCAACTGAAATAACCGGTATATCTCATACCGATAGATAAACCCATCTATAGAAGTGACTCTATTCCATACTAATCTAATTTTTTCGGAATGATATTTATAAGTTTGATGTTACATCCTCTTAAAATAGGTCAATAAACTATGGAAATCGGTGGAGATAATGGTGCATAATGTTGGAACGCATAAATGTAACTATTGTTATAGCAGAAGAACTTAGGGCCTATTTGGTTCATTCCTCAACACCGCCAAAACCAGCCCAGTCAACGTTTGCTTTGTTTCCGGAGTTCTGGCGCTGCCTCAGCTTATCAGCATGCATGCAAGCTATTTTTAGACCCAAACACGCCAAATGTGTGGCGGCCCATTTGGTCGCCCAACTTTCGGCGCGGCCGCATGCCGTCCCTAGGCGCCATTCAAACAGTTGCAAACTAGAAGGGTTTCCGTAATGTCTCACAATGTTGAAGTTAAAAATCTACAAGAGTAAATTGCACTACAGGTACCTAAACTATTTGGTGTTTCACAGATGGGTACTCCAACTAAAAAACGTAACTTCTGGGTACTGGAACTATACTTTAACTATACTTTTTGGTATCCAACGGTCCAAACCTGGTCACGCAGGTGCTAGCATCCGACGTGGGCACGCCACCGTGGACAATGGACGCTGGCCCCTTGGCATTTTTGTGATAACCCCTCCCCCAATCCAGGCGTGACGCCACCTTCTTCTGCTTCTGCGGTCTCAGCGGCGCGGCGGTGGCCGGCCAGGAGTCCAGGCCCATGAGGAGCGCGATGACGCCCGGGGCGGCCCCATCGGCCGGGTGCTGCGCCGTAGGCCGCAGCGGCGGCGTCGGGGAAGCAGGAGGCGGGCACGGGAGCCTGCGTGGGGAGGAGCAGAGGGAGGCAGCGCGGGAAGAAAAGCCTGGGCTTGCGGGCGAGGCGACGGTGCCCGGCGAGCAGATGTAGGTGCACGCGCAGCTCCCTGCAGCACCGCGCCCACGTCGACGGCGGCAGCGCTCGCTCGCCATGGGACAGGCGGAGCAGAGCTCCCGCTCGCACGCACCGCGCACGCCGCCGCAGGCGAGCTGCCGTGGGGAACCACGCCCTACCTGCGGCCGCGCAGCGCGCGCGCCAGGGCCCCACCGGTGGCTGCCCTCGCCGAGGTCGCGGCACCACCTCTTCCTGTCCCCTGCCTCGCCGCCTTCGTCTCCTCCTTCATCGCACCCGCCAGGTTCGTGCGCCTGCCTCTGCCTAGATCTGCGGAAACGCCACCGCCACTGCACTGCTCCCTGGCACCCACTGCTCCTTGGACGGCCCGGAGAAGGAATTTTTGCGGGCTGCGTCCGTCGGTGACCCGCGCGGCACCCACTTCTCGTTCCAGAAGGTCGCGTGCATCGCTAGCATTTGTCGGGGAAACTGCCGCGAGATACCAATGTCTAGGGAGACTGGCTTCGCTCTCTCGCCCAGGGCGCTGGCCATGGCGGTGCGCCCCGATGAGGCCACGGGCAGGATCCCACTGTTCCTGTTCGCGACTGTGGGGACCACCCCGACTGCGGCGGTCGACCCTCTCCGCGGGCTGTGCGCCGCCGTGGCGTGGCGCGGCGTGTGGGTGCACGTGGACGCGGCCTACCAAGCGTCGCGAGCGTGTGCCCGGAGCTCCGCCATGTCGTCGTGGGCGCCGAGGCCGTGGACTCGTTCAGCACCAACCCACACAGGTGGCTCCTCGCCAACATGGACTACTGCGCGCTCTAGGTGCGGAGTCCGGCGGCGCTGACGGCCACGCTCGGCACCGACCACGACGTGATCCTCAAGGACCCGGCGGCTTCCTCTCTCTGCTCAAGCGCCGAGGGAGATTGGGGAAAGAGACGACGGGAAGTGAGAGAGTGAGTGAGAAGAGTCAGGATTGGGGGAGGGGGTTATCACAAAAATGCCAAGGGGCCAGCATCTACTGTCCACGGTGGCGTGTCCACGTCGGATGCTGGTGCCTGCGTGGCCAGGTTTGTACCGTTGGATACCAAAAAGTATAGTTCCAGTACCCAGAAGTTACGTTTTTTAGTTGGAGTACCCATCTGTGAAACATCCAATAGTTTAGGTACCTACGATGCAATTTACTCAATCTACAACGACCACCTGATATCAAAACTAAAGTTTAGTCACCTAAAGTTTTTATATATAGTTATCTAAAATTTAGTCCTAGACCATCCAACAAAGAGATGGATTAATGGACGTACTTTTTAGTCCACACTCTAATTGATAACTAGCTCACTAATTGGTAAAGACAAGCTAAATTAAACTAACAGCTACCAGTCTAATTGACATGTTAGTGGTCCTTTAGTTTGTTCATGGAGATCAAATTCCTGTAGAAATATCCTTGAAATTAAATGCAAATGATGCATTACACCCCTTAGTACATGTCATAAACCATTACGGGCTATATCATAAGACAACCTTGGCAGTTTCAAACGTGTCAATAGTCATATATCGTACCTATGTCCTGCGATTTTCCTTTTTATATATTACATATGTGGGCATTGGACAAAAACATAACTCCCAGTGATATATCATGTATTCATGTTAAACACAGCAAACAACGCTATTGATGATGAAAATGTTAAATGGGTGCACTGTGCCCAGGGGTGGATCTATGTCGGGTGAAGGGGGGGTGCGGACTCACCCATGCAAAAACAAAAAACATCGATTATGATCGAATTTTCATTATATACACATCTCTACGTTAAAAATCTAGACGGCAAGCACAACCCCTCGCATTTGTTCTAGTTCCACCCTTAACTGCACCACAATGCATAGTACTCATGTGTTCCTTTCGCTGAAATTGGGCGTGCATTAGTTTTGACATGGCAGTTCTAATGGTGCGGGGAAAATTCCAGTAAAATATGTATAGGAACTTTATAACACAAGTATTTGACATCACCGAATTTGCTAAGGGGTTGTTTGGATCCTTTATTTTGGAGGAATTAAAATCTACATAATGGATTAGGCTATTTGGCTTGAAATATGATATTCCATAGCATTCCCAAGCTCACAGATAAGTCAATCTCAAATTCATAGGGTGGGAGATGGAAATAGATTCTATAGATCACTATACTATAATTCCATTCTCCAACTTATAGCACACCCTTCAACTCACTTTCCTACAATAGAAATGAAACATATAAGTATATCCCTTCGATGCCTAACAATAAAGAGTCTGTCTACCTGGCACACGGGTGTTTCACCCTGTTCTAGCACACGATTTTTTTGACCATACGATGAAGATCCAACGGCTTCCACCTCTTCTTCTACCTCCGGTCGCACCCAGCTCTCGCCCCGCTGCCCGGCGAGCGCTCCGCCGCCGCCGCTCACCCAGCCCCCGGCGCGCGGCCCGCCTCTCCCCCATGTTCTTCCTCTCCTCCAATTACTCCTTGCCACATATCACAGATCACAAATCACATATCACAGATCACAAGAAATATTTTTTTATATGGAAGGACAAGGACAAAGGTTGGGGGAGAGGCTCACCGGAACCCTAACCAGGAGAAGAAGACCTACCTCGCCGGATCCACCATGGCCGGAGCCGGATCCGCCATGGCCGGCGAGCTCACGCGCGGGTGGGGCTCGCCGGCGCTGGGGGGGGGGGAGAGAGAGAGAGAGAGAGAGAGAGAGAGAGAGAGAGAGAGAGAGAGAGGGGAGGAGTGTCGGAGAGAGAGGAGCGTCGAGGAGAGAGAGATGCGCCGCCGTGTCGGAGTCGCGCGAGGAAGGAGCGTCGCCTCGCGTTCGCTGTTTTCAGTTGGAGGCGGGTGTGGGCCCTACACTCAGAGGCACAGTAAAAAAAATCATGTGCCACCTGCTCTGAAAACGCATGGGTGTGCGTTAGCATTTCTGAACAATAAATAATATATTCTATATATAACTATATTAACTTAATTAATCTATGCCTAAAATACAATTATTAGAATGAATTCAATTCTTAGGATCCAAACGCCCCTAAAGGAGATCAGAAACAGTCGTTCCTAGAACTAGAGCAGTGATTTCAGTGTTGGTATAGCGTTCTTTAATTTGTTCTTGGAGATTAAATTCCCTTTTGAACATACTTGGAGAGATGACACTAAGAAACAGAGCAAGGAAAACTACTTTTCCTCTGTAATTCCTCATTTTGCCACTCTGTACTCTCTCCAGTTCCATTTCATTTCAGCAGAAACATGTCAAATCCTGATTGCCAAAGGTTATGGTACAATTGATACTTCAATTTCATCTCCTTATAAAAAAATAACCACCCTGTTCGCATGATCGTATCAGCCATACTTATCAGTCATGATACAATATTTTTCTCTCACAACAAAAACAACATCAGCCGGCTTATAAGCCATAGAAACGATCGAGCGAACTGGTAAACAATTTCAAACCAAAAAAAAAAAACTTACAACAACTACCAGACAGTCAAACATGGAACAGAGAACAAGCTGTCGTGCGTTGTATCTTCTGTAATAAAGCTTCACATTGTCAAATCAAACATGTAAAAACCTGATGAAGAGCGCGATCAGTTCGCATCGCACACAAGCTATACTACTGCGTGCGGCAACCGAACTTGTTTACTCCCTGGTATGGTCCTACTTTGACCGATCACGCTCACGACCAGACGAGGATCGCGGTGGCCGCGCTCATCAGCAGCGGCAGCACCGCTGCCAGATTATTCTTGACGGACCCGCGGGCGCCGTCCCCGCGGCCGTAGAAGTACCCGTCGCCATAGTTGCCGTCGGCGGCTCCGATGCGCTGCAGCACGTCGAAGTCGCCCCGTAGGCCCGAGTGGCCGCACCCGCGGTCGAGCGCGAAGCGGACGTCGCCGGCGGAGGCGCCGTTGTAGAAGCGGAAGTTGGCCATGATGCCGTCGACGCAGCGGAGCACGAGCTCCGTCTCCGGCAGGCACGGCCCGCCGCAGAAGGCGTCCGCCGACCCCGGCGGCACGTCCAGCGCGCCCTGGGGGCCCAGCCGGAACGAGCCCTGGCACCCGCTGTAGATCTTTTGACACGCAGTTAGCAAGAACGGCGTTCAGTATGCACGCCATATGATGATTACAAGAGTGAGTGAAAGCTCAAAAGTCAAAACTTATATGACGAGTACAAGTGGGAGATGATCGATCTGTCATATATACACTCCTACTATATATACACACTTACGTAGCGATCGTTGAAGCAGAACAGGGCTCTTCCGACAATATCCACCGTGTCTGTCTTCTGGCCATGGAACGCTGCTGCTGCTCCTCCAGCATCTACATGAGTTCCGCACGTACAAATGATGAACAAATGAACCGTGATGCCCGCGCGCGCGTGCGTACCAGACACAGCGATACTACTGCGATATGATGCAGATGCAGAGACGCAGTGCTCCGTGTGCCTGTGTGCCGGCAATCGGCATGCACGCAGGTCGACTAGTAGAAAGAAAGAAAGAAAAAAACAAACAAACTAGTACAAGAAAACAAAAGAGAAGATGGAGAGCATGACGAAGAAACGGGGACCTGAGCTGCAGCAAGCAGGCATCATCATGATCAGGAAGCAGCAGGAGATGCGCGCCACTGCCAGGATCGGAAATGGCAGCCTGCTGCAAACGGACGCCATGGTTCCTGACAAACTCGATCTCTGTCAAGATATCGACGACGTCGTCGGCGCCGTATGTACGAGGAAGAACTTTCATAAGAGCGATGAGGTATATATGTTATTATGTTACTATATATGTAAGCTTGCTTGCAGCAGCGGCCCGGTCGACGATGCGTGAATGCATATGCGTGATTGTTTCCTCGAGCTGCTAAGCCTCCGCTCCGGTTGGGCGTTGGTTTTCGTTTTCGTTTTCGTAGGCAGGCCAACTAACCTGACCTGACCAGAGCGCATGAGAGGTACAAGCAGGCTCCTCACGATCACGAGGAATCCAAGACCATCTTTTGTTTCTCGCTGCCTTCGTTCCCCACGTCCCTTTCGCTAGCTTCAACGATATAAAGGTCGTTCCTTGACACAGATTGATTGGATCATCTCTCTTTTTTATTCTTTTTCTTTTCTGATTATTGTCCCTGAAATAATAATATGTTGCTTCATCGGTGCCGATTGATTTTGTGCATGTGTTGTTTTTATTTCAGCTAGTGGATAGCTTATTAGATGGGCGGTGAGGTTAGGGTCTGGTGGCTCGAGAGGAACCTACCCATGGCCATGCACGCCTGACTGCCCCCACGTTCGTTTTCTCGGGGGTAGAAACCAGAAAGGGACGGAAGCCAGGATGTATGTATCCCCGGCCAGGTTCACTAGAGCACGGAAGTATAGCTAGTAACCATCAGGTCAGTCAGTGGCTCACACAAACGAGATTCACCGTCCGCTGGGCTAACTACGACAATCTCACCAAAGTTGGCCAGTGTTTTTCTTAATTAGCCCGTGGTCCTCTGGTGTTTCTTCGACCAAGCGTGCATATACAGCAACACACGCCACGGTGGATCGATGGCCACTGGCAGTCATCAGAACCCAGAAGATACGGCACGCACGGCTCCACTAATAATCAGCTAACGGCGGTCAATTCTGCAGCACTTCACGACTTTCCTATTTTTAAAAAATATTTGTTTCCACAACTTTCTTTTCATAAAAAGTTACAAAATTATACACACAACTTTTACGCATAATATTTTATGAGACATAGTTTATTAGCATAACTTAGTCAATATATTTTTAATAATATATATAGACAACTTATCATGATAACTTTTCCATATAACTTTTAAAGCCCAACTTATCCATAACAATTTCTCAATATGTTTATAACTTTTTATTTTTTGAAAGTTATAAAGTTATACGCACAAATTATTTGCATAACTTTTTACAGAATAACTTATCACGACAATTTGCCATCGTATTTTTTTATTTTTCTTTCTTAGAAATAATAATTTTTAGAAAATTTTATTTTTAGAAAATCACAAAGCTATGCTCACAACTTATGTGCATAAATTTTCATGTGACAAATTATCACCATTACTTCTTATCATAACTTTTGTAGTTTTATGGTCATAAGATTCAATTAGATTGGAAGAAGAGAAAAAGTGAAAAAAAGAGAGAGAAAATATTGAAAAAGAGAGAGAGTAACGTATAAAAAAAAGTAAAGAAAAAATAGCAACATGCTCGTTTGTCCGTGACTCTTGCCCAGACGCGGCTCCATAGGAGCAGGCCCCATCCGTCCGCCCTCTTCCCCCACCACACACTCATCGGGCTACCCACGTTGTGCCCTTCCCCCCATCGTCGGCCGCGCCGCGTGCCCTTGCTCCCTACGCCGCTCACCTGCGTCCTAGTCACCTGCGCCGCTCGCTCCCTCGCTGTCCGTCCATCGCCCATCGCCGTCAGGCGTGCCACTGACCCTGCCATGGCCGCTAGGGCGCACGTGCCATGGCGCCTCAGGTCTTTCCTGGTCAAGCCAAGGGCACCCACGAGCGTAGCCGGTGCTAGTGGTGCTCGCCGCTGGATCCTACCTCCATGGCTTGAATCAACTGGCTGTAGGGTCGAGATGGCGGACTAGAGGGGGGTGAATAGTCCTTTTATAAAATTAATTGTGCCGGCTAACCGAAACAAAAGCAGAATTAAAACTAACGGTCTAGTCAAGACTACACCCCTCTATCTAAGTTCTCTAGCACCTAACAAAGATACTAATTAAGCAACTAAGGTGCCGGGCTAGCTAGTGCTCACCTAACTAATTCTAGAAGCAAGGTCACACAAACCTATGCAACGCCTATGCAACGCCTAAGCTCACTAACAAAGACTACGCCCCTCTATCTAAGTTTCCATTCACTAATTTTGAACTATGACTCAAAATTGTCTGCAGGTGCGGTAGTGCCACTGTCCGGCAGTGTCGCAAGGTCAGAGCGGCAATGCCACGGGTGAAATTTGACATCTACTTGAGTTTTGTTTTAACAGGCCTATTCACCCCCCTCTAGGCTAACCAGAGATCCTACAAGTGGTATCAGAGTAGGTTATCTCGTGTGCGCTTCACCGCGTGAGGTATGGAGCCCAGAGGAGGTACTAGTGGCGTGAAGCTGGTGGATGTTGATCCGGAGCGAGTTGAGCTACACGACACCGACAACAGCGAGCTAAGTGTTTCTACAACAAGCAATACCACACTCCCGTAGCTTGAAGCTACCGATGCCGAGAAAGCTCAAAATGATGAAGAAAGAAGAAAAAGGAAGGAAGCTAGAAAGGCAAAAAGAGGCAAGAGAAAAGAAGAAGAAGGAGCAGCAAAGGCTTGAAGATAAGAAGCAAAGAAAAGAAGAAAGAAAGCTCAAGAAAGAAGCAAGAAGAAAAAGAAGAGAAGCTAGGAAGAAGAAGGAAGAAGAAGAGAAGGCAACCAATGCATCATCAAGTGACATCTCAAGTAGTTTTGAAGATGGAGATGATGATGAGTCCTACCAAGTGTCAAAGAGGGGCAAGAAGGAAAAGAAAGAAAAGGACAAAGTCGACTCCAACAACAAATTTGCCGCCGTATCCTTTAACGATTCCTCTATGCCTATGACTAACCTTGATCGAAAGTCTTTCATCAATGTGCCCACGAGCAAGTTACCTCATTTCAATGGGACTAACTTTGCTAAGTGGAGGCACTTGATGAGAGCCTATCTTATAGGTCTTTACCCTGATATTTGGGAGGTTGTTTGCAATGGATTTGTGCCACTGGTTGATCCCAAGAATCCAACACTAGATGAAATGAGAATCATTCATCTTAATGGTCAAGCCACAAGTGTGTTGCTTAGTGCTTTGGATGGTGATGAATACAATAGAGTCATTGGTGTTGATGTTGCCAAGCAAATATGGGACACTTTTCACCTTGCACATGAAGGGGTCGATAAAGTGAGGAAGGTAAGAATTGATTTGTTGATGGCAAAACTCAACAGGTTCATAATCATGGATGGAGAAGGGCCACAAGAGATGTTTGGTAGATTGATGACTATGGTGGGCAAGACTAGAGGCTATAGTTGTGATGAGCTAGATGATCATAAGGTTATGAAAATCATGTTGGAAGCCTACTCACCTAGAAATGAGACCGTAGTGACTCTAATTAGAGACAAGAAGAAGTTTGAGTACTTCACACCAAATGATGTACTTGGGAGGATCTTGACATTTGACATGCAAAGAGAAGAAGCAAATGAGAGGAAGAGGCTTGGTGAGTTACAAGCAAAGCTAGATGTCATAAAGATCAAGGATGTAGCTCTCAAGGCCAACAAATCAAGCAAGCATGGCTCTACAAGCAAGTCCAAGATCAACAAGCAAGCTTCAACAAGCAAGCCCAAAGCAAGCAAATAAGTCCAAGAGCAAGTAGAGACTACATCATCCTCAAGTGAGAGTGAAAATGATGATGATCAATATGAGAAGGTGGATGATGTTGCTCTCTTTATGAAGAGGTTTCAAAAGGGGCTAAAGAAGCAAGGTTACAAGGTAGTGAAGATAAAGTTTCCAAACAAGAAGAAGAGGACATGCTACAATTGTGGTAGCATCGATCACTTCATTGACAAGTATCCATATGAGATAAAAGATAATAAGTATAAGAAGGACAAGACCGACCATATAAAGAGCAAGAAGTACATGGGAGAGGCTCACATTGGGCATGAATGGGATTCAACTAGAGAAAGCACAAGTGAAGAGGATGAGAAGATTGCAACCATTACTATTCATAAGTCATCCCCTACACCAAGGCTCTTCAACAACATGTCCGATGATGACTACTACTCCCCTCACATTTGTCTTATGGCAAAGGATGAGAAGGTACAACCAAAATCCAAGTCTTCACCTCCACCTGCTAGTGATATCTCGAGTAGTGATATTAGTGATAGCTCTAGTGATGATGAATCTAGTGATGAAGAAATAAATATGATAACTAAAAATTTGGATGGAAAGACCAAATTGTTCATCACTAAACTAATGGAGGAGTTAGAGAGTTTCTAAGCCGAGCTAGAATCTAGAGAGGAAACTCTTATCCAATAAGAGGATCTCTACATTGCTAGCAAGGAAGCTCTTGCATTAGAGAGAAGTGAGGTGGAATCCTTGCACAAGGCTTTGGCCAAAGAGCAAGAGGACCATGCTATCTCAAAGAAAGCAAATAATGCACTCAAGAAAAAGTATTGTGACTTGGATGAAAAGCACAAAGAACTTGAGCTGCAATATGGCATTCTTTGGGAAAGCAACTCACAACCCTCTAAGGCAAAGGAAGCCTCAACTCCCTCCACTATTCAAGGTTATGGAAAATGTTATAATCTTGATTTGAATGCCTATTCCACTAACCTTGCAAACATGGAGGCTATGAAAAAGGAGATTGCTAGGCTCAATAAAATCATTGGAAAAGGGTGCATGGGTAAGACCCAATCTAATGATAAGAAGAAGGATGAATCAAAAGGGCCACAATTCAAGCAAGGAAGGCATTCCTCAATCAAGCTTGATCTCAGCCACACAAAAGGAGCCAAGACAAATGGAAGAAGGATAGTGAATGGCTATGAGTGTGTGCAGTTTGAGAGGAAGGGTAGAATTGGTGTAGAGTAGCATGCATAGACCGTGGTAGTGCAGCATCCCCGAGCGGCAGTGCCACGGTGAAGGGCGGTAGTGCCGTGCCTTGCAAAAATGGGAAGGCTACCAATTCTGTTCCTGATCAGACTAAGCCCAAGAAAAAGGTGTTCTAGTAGAAATAGGTTCAGCAGAAGCCAAAGGAATCAGTGTGGGCACTATGAACAAATATGCTTATCAACCAAGGGCCCATGCATCTCGACAAAGCTTGACCTCATGCTTTGTTTTGAAGAACAATAGCAGTGGAAAAGTGGTAGCTAAATATGTTGAAAAGGAAACCAACATATATAGGAATACTTCTATTTGGGTTCCTAAGTTTCTTGTGACTAACATGCAAGGCCCCAAGTCTACTTGGGGACCTAAATCTAGCAACTAAACTTATTTTGTAGGTATACTCCTCCGGTGGATCAAGTTGGGTGCTTGATAGTGGATGTACAAATCATATGACCGGAGAAAGGAGTATGTTCTCATCATATTCCCCAATGACACATTCAAATGAAAATATTGTCTTTGGAGACAATTCAAAGGGGGATGTGATTGGTCTCGGTAAAGTTGCTATAACTCTTGAGCATTCAATTACCAATGTATTACATGTTGATTAATTAAGTTACAATTTGTTGTCCGTTTCTCAATTGTGTGAGATGGGCTATAATTGTCTCTTTACGGATAAGGGTATGGAAGTCTTTAGAAGAAAGGATTCATCTATTGTCTTTACGGGTCGATTAAAGAATAAGCTTTACCTAGTTGATTTTAACAAAAGTAAAGCTAATCTTAAGACTTGTTTAGTGGCAAAATCTAGCATGGGTTGGCTTTGGCATCGCAGAATAGCCCATGTCGGGATGAGGAACTTGGCCAAACTTCTAAAAGATGAACACACCCTTGGGCTAATAAATATTCACTTTGAGAAAGATAGGATTTGTAGCGCTTGTCAAGCCGGAAAGCAAGTTGGCGTGCCTCACCCACCAAAGAGCATCATGACCACCAAGCAACCATTGGAGCTAATACACATGGACCTCTTTGGACCGGTCGCCTACCTAAGTCTCGGGGGTAACAAATATGGTCTTGTTATTATTGATGATTATTCCCGTTTCACTTGGGTATTTTTCTTGTATGACAAGTGCCAAGTTCAAGAAAAGGTGAAGACATTTGTTAGAAGAGCACAAAAGGAGTTTGGTCTCCCAATCAAGAAAGTGAGAAGTGAAAATGGGATCAAATTCAACTCCATACACCCCTCAACAAAATGGTGTAGTAGAGAGGAAGAACCAAACACTCATTGATATGGCAAGGACAATGCTAGATGAGTACAATATGCCGTTCATCTTTTGGTGTGACGCCGTCAACACCGCTTGCCATGCCATCAACCGCCTCTACCTACACAAGAAGTTGAAGAAGACTTCATATGAGCTTCTAACCGGTAACAAGCCTAAGGTGTCATACTTTAGAGAATTTGGGTGCAAGTGTTTCATACTTAACAAGAAACCCAAAACCTCTAAATTTGCACCTAAAGTTAATGAATGTTTTCTTCTTGGTTATGGATTAAATGAGCATGCCTACTATGGTTTCAACAAAACCTCCAGGAGAGTTGAAATAGCGGTAGACATGACATTTGATGAATCTAATGGCTCTCAAGTAGAGCAAGTTGATTCAAGTATTGTAGGAAAGGAGGATCCACCATGTGAAGCAATCAAGCAATTGGCTATTAGTGATATTAGACCACAAGAAGATGAAGTCACTGAGGTAGAGATTCCTCAAGTTGCTGCTGCACCAATTTCCGCTCACATACCTAATGCTGAACAGCAGTAGACCCCAGCTATAACTTTAGCCCGTGGTAGTGCCGTGCCTGAGAGCGGTAGTGCCGCACCTGTTCAGTCAACAGTAGCTAATTCAACTCCAGTCTATCGACAAAACCTACAACCCATCTTTGAACAAGAAGAAGATGAAGGTCCAAAAGATGAACAAGGAGCAATTGAGCACCCAAGGCTCAAGCAAACCATTCAACGGGATCACCCCATTGACAACATACTTGGGAGTCTTCGAAAGGGGGTATTAACACATTCACATTTAGCAAATTTTTGTCAATATTAATCGTTTGTTTCCTCTTTGGAGCCTCTGAAGGTAGAAAAAGCACTTGAAG
Source organism: Miscanthus floridulus (assembly GCF_019320115.1). Taxonomy (NCBI): domain Eukaryota; kingdom Viridiplantae; phylum Streptophyta; class Magnoliopsida; order Poales; family Poaceae; genus Miscanthus; species Miscanthus floridulus. Next base: position 28,875,805 of record NC_089584.1, read on the forward strand.
ATAAAGATTGGGTGATGGCTATGCAAGAAGAGCTCAACAACTTTGAAAGGAATCAAGTGTGGACCTTGGTGGAGAGACCCAATACCAATGTCATTGGCACCAAGTGGGTTTTCCACAACAAGCAATATGAGAATGGAGTGGTGACAACGAACAAGGCAAGATTAATTGCTCAAGGATTCACTCAAGTAGAGGGATTAGATCTTAAAGAAACATATGCACCGGTGGCAAGACTTGAAGCAATTCAGATGCTTCTAACCTATGCCGCTCATCATGACTTGAAGCTATATCAAATGGATGTCAAGAGTGCATTCCTCAATGGCCCTATTCAAGAACTTGTCTATGTTGAGCAACCACCGGGTTTTGAAGATCTCAAGTTCCCCAACCACGTCTATAAACTCCAAAAGGCGCTTTATGGGCTTAAGCAAGCACCAAGAGCATAGTATGAATGCCTTAAGGAATTTTTACTCAAACAAGGCTTTGAAATAGGGAAAACCGATCCTACCCTTTTCACTCGCAAAGTTGGTAAAAATATATTTGTGTGCCAAATATATGTCGATGACATAATATTTGGTAGTAGTAATCATACTTTTTATGTGGAATTTAGTAGGATCATGACCAAGAGATTTGAGATGTCTATGATGGGTGAATTGAAGTCCTTCCTTGAATTTCAAATCAAGCAAGTGAAGGATGGAACTTTCATTAGCCAAACGAAGTACACCCATGATATGCTCAAGAAGTTTGACATGGTGAATGCCAAACCTATCAAAACTCCCATACCAACCAATGGACATCTTGATCTCAATGATGAAGGGAAAGCCATGGATACCAAGGTATATCATTCCATGATCGGCTCTCTACTTTATTTGTGTGCATCTAGGCCCGATATTATGCTTAGTGTGTGCATGGGTGCTAGATTTCAAGCTAACCCGAAAGAGTATCACTTAGTGGCCGTTAAGAGAATCTTGAGATATTTGGTACACATTTCTAACCTTGGCTTGTGGTATCCTAAGGGCTCTAAGTTCGATCAACTTGGGTATTCAGATTCTGATTACGTCGGTTGCAAGGTAGATCAAAAAAGCACTTCAGGGATATATCAATTCCTTGGACGATCCTTAGTGTCTTGGAGCTCTAAAAAGCAAAATTGTGTAGCCCTTTCCACCGCCGAGGCCGAGTATGTTACAGCTGGTGCAACTTGTGCTCAACTACTTTGGATGAGGCAAACCCTTCAAGATTTCGGATGTTGCTTTACTAAAATCCCACTCTTGTGTGACAATGAAAGTGCCATAAAGCTAGCAAACAATCCCGTAAGCCACTCAAGAACCAAGCACATAGACATTCGACATTATTTCTTGAGAGACCACGAAGCCAAAGGAGATATCGAAATTCACCATGTGAGCACCGAAAAGCAACTAGCCGATATCTTCACTAAGCCTCTCGATGAGTAAAGGTTTTGTGCTTTGCGTAATGAGCTAAATATACTTGATTCTCATAATGTGGTTTGAGATATAGCACACCCTTGATTGATCAACTAGCATGCATAGGATAAAAGATTTGCCAAAAAGTTTAAATATTGTGCTTCAAAAGGATCTATCAAAAGAAACAAGTGCATTATGATCATTATTTGTATTCATTATCTGCTGCTGATCATAGCATGCTTGAGATATGTGTCCATATCATATATATAGCTATTTAGTTAGTAGCTAAATCGTGCTGTTTTGGGGAGTGCGGCTGTGCCCTTGTGGCAAGCGGTAGTGCCACACTTTGAATTCCAATTGGAATCTGGCCCACAATGGCCAGTTACCGTAGGCCCCACTTCTTCCATCTTATCCCTTTGGACCTAGGTAACTCCCCCCCTCTCTCTCCCCGTTTTCACCCCAACATGCCACCTCTCTTCCTCTTAGCCGCGTGCATCACCTGCACCGTCGCCGTGCCATCTGGCCGTATCGTGGTAGTGCCAAGCTGTTGTTGGATATCCTCTATTTCGCTAGCCACCACTTAGGCTTCTAGGTGGAGCCAGTTCACCTCTTTCCTCCTCAATCTACAAGAACCAAGGTGAAACCCTAAATCCTTCCCGATCTATGTAATGTTGCAATTCCGGTTGCTTTAGATGTTTGATTGAAAGGTGGATAGTAGGATGGATGGTGTTTTGGGGATTGATTGATGTAAAAACTATGATTCAACTTTGGAGCCAAAGAAATTGCTGTGATAGTGCCACACCTTCTACCCGGTAGTGCCGCACCTGGGTGTTGTTTCAGGCAGTTTTCATTGCTTTGGTTCGATGGTTCACTCACTCTTTCTATTCCAATCAGCTCTCAAGATCAAGAATTCATATTTACTAGGTCTTCTTCTAATCATACCTAATTGAATTGTTGACATAGACTGTTTGGTACTTGCTAAGATTATATAATGGGTTAGGAGTTAGGTTATATAATAAGTTAAGTAGACATGAAGATGCAGAGTGCAGTCTTGGTGAAACAGCTGGTGTGGCAGTGCCGCTCCTAGGCACGGCAGTGCCGCATGACTAGGGACAGTGCCATACTAGCTGCTTCTCTCGCTTGCACTTTGACTCTTCTTGATTACTTAACTTATTTTATAGGTTAACCTCTACTCCCTATTTATATAGTTTCTGATCTTGCCCTATGTTTTTGCATAGATGGCCTCCGGAGGTGAAGATGACTGTAGGAGGAAGAGGAAAATGACCGAGGTGCAAGACAAGGACCCTCCTCATCATGGTTGTGGGAGGACAGCTGGTGGCAGTAGCAGTGCAATAGCTAGAGGAGCTGTAAGAGATAGGGGGAGGAGGGATCAGATGATCCAGGAGGAGGAGAACTTGGAGAGGGCTAGCCACACCATTCCTTCTAGTGCTTTCCCAGACACTTCTCCTCACCTTGAGGAGTTTGACTGAGCCTATATCACTAAGTATCCTGAGGAGGTGATTGTAAGGTGTCTAGTTGACACCCATGCTCATTCTATGCTCAATTATGCGAGAAAGAAGCAGAAGATGATAGAATAAGCACGTGAGAACAATCCCTATGAGCAGCCAAAGGATTTGGGGGTGGACTATAGATTTTGGAATGAGTTTCATTCTAACTTTTATGCCTCCGTGATCTACAACTCTAAGAAGTCCAAGATTGTCAAGATGTAGTATGTTGACTAGGAGGAAATGAAGGAGAAGAATGAGCCTAAATTCAACAGAGTAATTAGGGCTTGTGAGAACTTTGGCCTCTCTGATCTCATCAGTTTTAGGTATAATTAGAATGAGGAAGTGCTAGCCTAGTTCCATGCTACCTTATTTTCTATGACATCTATACATATGAGATAAACTGGATGACTGAGGGATGGCACTACCGTGTTGACTTTGTGACTTTCAGCCGGATCCTTGGCTTTGGTGAGGAGGAGCAAGGCTTTACTTATATCCATGAGCCTAGGGCAGAGATCAGAGACATTGCCTACATGTGGATTGACAGGAAAAGCACATATGGCAAAGTTAGTGGCTTTCAAAGCTACTACTACATCTTGAACAACCTAATCAGGCACACCATAAATCCCAAGGATGGAGCAGCTCTAGATCTTAATGGCTATGTGAGAAATGTGCTTGCTAGGTTTACTTCTGGGGGTGACAGGTTCTATTGACGCAAAAATGTGGCGATGCAATCAACACACAGTAAGTCGGACGATCTAAACAGAATGAGATTGGAGATCTGCTTGGCTTCAACACAGGACCGGTCGATTCTGAAAATCCAATGGCGTGCTAGTCAATTTGACGTGCAATTGACAAATAGAGAAAATCTTATCAGTAGTTTAAGGCGGAACATGTCGGTGTTGCTTCAGACAATTCCAAATATGCGACTAAATAGCCGATTCGATAGGGCTATCAACTAAATAGTCGATATCCAACATATTAGTAAAGCGAGGATCACTGAATTGAAGATTATTGGCTAATATCAATGATGATGGTATGAATTCAAAATAACCGATACTCATGGATCATAGTGATTTTATTATGATTTGATTAATCCAGACAGAACAGGTACAATACATCCAAATATAAGTAATATAAAGAAACGTCATCAGCTAGATGGATATAACCAGTATAAAGCATTGAGCTGATAAGTTTAATGAAAAAGGATATAACATGTGAACAAATCGACTATCTAGTACAAATGAATCTACAAATGCTCTGAATCTAATCTGTTACCATCAACATTGAGGTTCAATTGGATCGATACAGCTATGATAATAATAACAAACTAAAGCCCAAGAATCTATAAAACCATCTATATATTGACAGGTTCATGAAAAATATGTTATATGTGTGAAAGCACAGGCAAATTGGCTAAAATAGCCGATGCATGCATAGCAAACAAACATAGTACATATCTCAATCATGAACAAAACCACTAATCGATAATCTCTAATCCAAAGTCTTACCAGTGAGGTTCGACCGGGTCGATGAAGCTACAGTAGTGTCATTCGATTAGATCTCATTAACTAGTGAGTTTATTCAAGATTGAAACATATCTTTGTATGCATACTATGTTTGATTGGAATTGAGATAAAACAACCGATCTAGCAAAATTAAGTCATCAATTATGAGATTTAAAGTGTGACCAGATCAAAAGATGACCAATTAAGATGATATGGTGCCGATCTATCTCTATCTCAATCAGGTGACTTGTTATAATTAATAAAACATTAATCTTAACAAGATCGATAGCTGGTGAATCAACCAAAAATAGCAAGGAAAATCTTACTAATCTTAGCAGATTCGATAACTGGTGATATTGTGTTAAACAACAAGTTATTTAACACAAGATTTGATAACTTTGATCTATATTATGGTTCATAAGAGATCAATCAGCTAATGTAGCCTTACAAACAACAATATAAATCGATAACTAACTTTTACTACAACTCGTAAGAGATCAATCGGCTGATGCAGCCTTACAAGTAATAATAAAAGTCATGATGGTACTCACAGACAAGCCAGAGGTCAATCAGTTGATGTAGCCCTGCTTGTTGAAGAACTCGTCGATATCTATAGTACTCCTACTCCTAATATGATGGTGAAAGTCGAAAATATTGTGTTGATTGATTGTTCTTTTTTTTGTACAATAACCGAGGTCCAATATTTATACCCGGAACCTAAACATGAATCCTACTCAAATATGACTCATTACAATTCTTGGAATAAAAGAAAACATTCCTAACTTAAAATAACTTGGGCCCTAATCTTTTTCTTTCTGTAGAGTCCGACATATCTTTCCCCATAGTCCATTGACGTCGTCTATTGATGTTATCCAAAAAGAGCCGATTCTAGTACCGCATCTAAATTAGCTAATATCGATCTTAACGCAACCGATTCCTTGATAACACAATCCCGAAAGCTTCAAGTTCCCACGCTCTCCTTCCAAATTTTTGGTGTAAACACATGCCATAAAAATGATTTTATTCCAAAATTTCATTCATCTACTCACCACGTTGCAACCACCTATTCCGAAACAAACGCATGACTCCTGACTTTTTGGGCCAAACTCTATATAACATCCCAATAGTATCATCTTCAATCCACCGGCCGATTTACTTCCCCCTTCTTCTTCGAACACGCCCTATCAACCAAAGTCGTCACCACCAGAGCTCCAACCCTAGCAGTTTCTCCCTTTTGCTCAGGCAGCTTTTCAAGTCACTCCTCTGCAACCCTTTCTCAGATTCTGATCTATTCTAACTACAATGGCGACCAATGACTATATCCCTAAGGTATGTCTTGAAATTTTCGCTTCTCAACTATCAACTGCTACTCTGTAGTTCTTTTTCTTAAGTTTATCTCATCTGACTTTCTAGGGATTGAAAATTTTTTATTCCTTTGCCTATTATTCCGAATGCTTATTACCTTAGACCCATGGGAGATACTAATCCTTTGGATTTTATTAATCAAGAAACCAATCAAATTCCATTCAGACAGTCCTTGGTAGATTTATCTTCTTGGAACACCAAAAATCCCTTTAGGAATTGGCCCAAAATGCCTAAGGGATGGAGAGACTGGTTCCAAAGAGTGTCAGACAAAATGGGTGGAGATTGGGAAGTTTACGATTTAAGCCAATGCCTGACACTTTCACTGTCCGAGATGGAAAGAAATGATTCACTCCTAATTGCCACTTCTTACTTCTGGTCCAACACCTTGAATGCCTTTATGTTTGGTCATGGTCCGATGACTATTATCTTGGCCGATGTTCATATGTTGACTGGCCTTAGAATAATAGGACCAATGTAGCCATATGAACTCTTAGGTGCTGGGTCAAAGAAGCTAGCCAAAATATCGGACTGCATAGGATGGGCAAGCTTATTCAGAACCACATTGGGAATGAATCAACTGTTAGCGAAAAAGAACGTGTGGCTTTTTTGAACATGTGGTTAGAAAGATTCATCTTATGCGGGTCATCTTATGGTCTGACTTACAACCACAAACTCTTGGCAGAGCATCAAGCAGTAGGCACTGAGATTCCTCTAGGAAAATATTTGTTAGGATCAGCTTACCACTTGATGCACCAGGTGGCTGCCCAACTACTGAAGAATAAAGCAGTGCACACCATCAGCGGCCCTTAGTGGTTAATACAAATGTGGTTAAATCTGTATATGCATAGGATTGTGAAGCCAAATCTCTAGAATTTGAGTTTTTCCTCCTCCAACTTTGATGAGGAATACAAAGGCAAAGAAGAAAGAATTTGCCAGTGTATGAACTATGGTGATGCTGCATCAGCCATAACAATTGCTATCGATGTGGGCCACCTCTTTAAGAAGTTTTATAGAGGGTTTGATGCAGATATTCTAACCTGGCTACCCTATGATGAAGATGAGGACAATGAGTTGGTCTTTCCATTCAAATTTTGATTTGAATCAAGCTGCTCAGATGAAACAACAGCTGCAATCTTCAATTCTTTCATCAAACCTTGTGTTCTACTAGTCGAATTTCATCATGGCCACGGCAAAATGTCCACATGTTCTTTTCTTCTAGGAAACCTTCCAACCTATGAGTTTTACAACCCTTCTTTCGTAGCTCATCAATTTGGTCTTGGTCAACTGCCCCCTGACTATTTTTCAAAGATATACTAATACCGAGAGAAGACATCAGTGATGCAATGGAAGCTTCTAGAGTTTTCTAGTTAGGATCAAATCTTCCTTCCCTCTATCTGCATGAATGGACCAGAGCCACCTTCACTTTAAATTTGTAAGATTCCTAGTGGCAAGAATGGCACTCTCATGTCTTCTGTAGGCTAGTCCATCCTAGCTACATAGCTCTGGATGAAGATTTTGCTTTTGATAGTGAGATAACTAGTTAACTCTTTTCTTCCATAAAGATCATCTGCTAAAGTATCTCTACCAACTCATCTAACAGAAACCCCCTTGCAGGATGCTGAATTCAATCCCCCAAATGTGGATAGAAAAGGGCATGCCATAGAATATTATCCGCCATGTCCAATCTCAAGACTATGATCAACTGCCCCTACACTGAAGAAGCTAATGAAAACCCAAGCTACTCCTACAATTGTAACATATCAATCCTCAAAACACAAAGCACCTCAAGGGGTAATCTAGAAAACCACCACTGGGAAAAGATTTTGTAGAACAAGACCATCAACTGCTCAGGTAAAACAATCTATCTTCTTTCCAAAATGATGGTCGATTTCTAATCCAATTCCTTTTCTTACAGCTGTCCACCATTGCATCTCAATTGGCTCTGGGTGCTAAACTGATGTCCCATGCGTTTGAATCAGCACCAACCAGACCTTCATCAGCCGACCTCCCAAAGGAACCTATTACAATTGAAACAACCGATGCTTCCAAAATAGTAGAAAATGTGAATCCTTCTACTTCACCTCCTGATGCTGCCAAGGTATCTCCTCAAAATTCTTGATTTTTCATCAATTTTCATCTCTCCCTGACCATCTCACCTCATTAGACACTACCTAAGGAAATATCCACGCAAGAACAGAAAATCAACAGTCCATCAGTCAAAGGCGACCCTATTGATGTTGACACCCAGCCTATCAATTCCCCAGTTCAGCAAATAATCGATGGTAAGAAAATCATATATCTATTTTATCTTTCTGCAACAAACATGAATTGAAAAATTTACCTTGATGTTTGCAGATACCAGTGTTGAAAGTCTAGAGATGATTCAACAAGATATCATTTGTGCATCATCAGCTATTCCTTCTCCTCAGATAGAACCAGCTCTGAGCTACTCTTTCAATTTTGAAGAGTATATAGATGAAAATGAAATCAGCTCATCAGCCATCTCCTCTAAAGAAGCTTTGTTAGAGGAGACCAAAAATCATCTAAAAGACATGATGCCAATGCTAAAAAAGGATATAACCGATTTGGAACAGGATGCAGATCCAATGAGAAGAACTTTCCTAGACATTAAGGGTAACTTGCCTTTGAATCTTGCTGAAGTTCTAACACCTTTGTCCAACATTGAGGATCAAGCTCCAAGAGTGAAAAGGGCTCAGAGAAACCTAGCTGATCGTGAAGCTTTATTGGCCAAGAAGAACTCCAAAAAACAAGAGGCCAAAGAGCTAGCACAACTAATTGATGATTTGAAGAACTCCCCCTTCAAGATTGAACTAGAGCTAAACCAACTCAGAGCTAAGCATGCCGAACTCGAGAAAGAACTGGAGAATGTGAAGGCTGTCATCGATTGTTATGAGTCCAACCTGGCTCAAATACCTGATGCCATTAAGCAAAAGAAATAGGAGATGTTGACCAAAGTCAAAGAGGGTAAAGTCATCCGCAACAACCTCGAGAACATCCCTAGATCAGCCGAAAAAGACAGGCAACAAATTACAGAAGTTGACGCCATCCGGCTAAAAGCTTTGAAGGCAATCTAGGATGTTTTGAACTTGTAATCTAAATGTTACTATTTGTAACATATATCCTATGTGAAACTAATGAGAACTAGCCTGTCGATCTGTTTATCCCCTGTTTCGGCTAAAAGAGCCGATTTGAAAATAGTCGATCCTAGACTTCTGACTTCAATCCAATTAAGTCTGAAAACACAGCCTCCACTAAGAAAACTCTTCAACTTCTATCCTTAGTTATCAACGCCACATTGTCTTCGGCATTAGTGGAGCGGCGCTTCACCTTCTATTAATTGTGGTTACCTTTTGCACAACCCCGAGATATCCGCCACTTCACTTCGTAGCTATAAATACCACTCGAGAGCCCTGGCCTCAAACACACATCTTGCAACTGCTTTTGTTCTCTGCGCTAGAGGCGATACCCTTTGGTATCGGCTGTTATAGCTGACGACTAACCAATCAGCTATCAAGCATTAACCCAGACGCTAGGATAATACTTCTTTAGATATTTTCCATTGATCGCTCTATCAAATTCTTCTCTCTCTTCTAGCGTTTCCAAAATGTAAGCATTGCCAGGCATACAATGACTAATCCGATAAGGACCTTCCCAATTAGGTGACCATTTGCCAAACTTGTTGTCCTTAGACCTAATCGACAATTTTACTTTCCAGACTAATTCACCTTCACCAAACTGCTTGTTCTTAACCTTTTTTATTATAATGCCTTGCAACCCTTAACTTATTGGCTTTAATATTCTCAAGAGCACGCAGCCGATGACAACTTAAGTCCTCTAAATCATCCATCATTAGATTCTTGTAGACTTCGGTTGTCAAATCATTCTGTAATGTAACACATCTTGATCCAGTCTAGATTTCCCAAGGAAGAACTGCATTATGCCCATATAATAACTCATAAGGTGATGATTTAATCGATCCATGGAAAGCCATCCTGTATGCCCATAATGCCTCATTGAGTGTTAAGTACCACTTCCTTGGTTGCTCCTCAAATTTTTCTTAATCAATTTAATCATAATTTGATTGGATGCCTCTGCCTGGCCATTAGCCTGAGCATAGTAAGGTGAAGAATTTAATAACTTAATTCTCATACTAGTAGCAAAATCTCTAAACTCTTCTGATGTGAACATTGTCCCCTGATCAGTAGTAATAATTTGAGGAATTCCAAAATGATACACAATATGTTCCTTGACAAAATGAACCATATTCTTTGAGGTTACTATCTTCAAAGGAATTGCCTCAACCCACTTGGTAAAATAATCTATTGCTACCAATATAAACTTATGTCCTTTACTTGAAGGTAGAAAAATCTGGCCAATTAAATCAATTACCCAACCTCGAAATAGCCATGGTTTAATTATTGGATTCATAGCCGATGCAGGCGATTTCTGAATATTATCAAAACTTTGACAATCCTGACACCCCTTGTAATATTCAAAACAATCTTCTAGCATTGTTGGCCATCAATATCCAGACCTGCAAATAATCCATTTCATCTTATAAGCCGATTCATGAGCTCCACATATCCCTTCATGTACTTCACCCATCAACACTTTAGCTTCTTTTTGATTTAAGCAACACTCCATCGACTGTCTTCTAATATAACTGATCATCTAACAAAACATACTTAGTTGATTTATACCTTAGTTTCTTGGTAACCTTCTGTGATGGATTCTTAAGGTAATCGACTATTTCAACTCTCCAATCATTACTCAAGGTTTCACTGCTTAAGATCTCTTGAAACACTCAATAACCTGACGCACTCTAAGCTAACCGATTAGCCTCTTGATTCTATGCTCTTGGAATATGTTGAAGACAAATATGTGGAAACTCCTTGAGTAACCTCTAGCATTCATCATATTGTCCCCTCAGAATGTCATCTTTACATTCATATAGGACAATCAACTAATTAATAGCTAGCTATGAATCTCCAAATACTTCAACTGACTCGGCCTTTACTTCATGAAGAAGTTGAAGTCCCTTAAGAATAGCTTCATATTTTGCTTGATTGTTGGTAGTCATTGGTTTAATTGGAAGAGCAAACTCAAAACTTGCCCCCCCAAGGTGAAACAATAACAATAGCAATGCCACCACCTTGCTTGCATGATGATCCATCAAAGAACAATGTTCAAGGTATCAGTTCTACATAGCCAATACTTTGTTTATGATGCTAAGTAATAAAATTGGTTATTACTTGCCCCTTGACTGCTTTAGCCGATTCGTACCTCAAGTCAAATCCTGATAATGCAAGAATCCACTTTTCCATTCTCCCATTTAATATTGGCATTGATAACATGTGCTTGATTATATCAGCCTTAGACACAACTGTACACTCAGCCAATAACAAGTAATGTCGCAGCTTAGTGCAAGAGAAATATAAGCATAAGCATAACTTTTCAATAGGAGAATATCTTGTTTCTGGATCCAAAAGCCTTCTACTTAAATAGAAAACAACTCATTCTTTTCCTTCAAACTCTTGCATTAAGGCCAATCCAATTGTTTGGCTATCGGCCGACACATACAACTTAAAAGGCTTACCTTGCTGAGGAGGGACCAGCACTGGTGGACACTTCATATATTCTTTTATCTCCTCAAACGTCTTTTGTTGTATGTCACCCCATTTAAATTTTTGATCATTTTTCAACTTCAACAAAGGAGAAAATGGCAGAACCCTCTCTGACAAATTTGAAATAAACCTTCTGATAAAATTAATCTTACCAAGCAATGATTGTAACTCTGTTTTAGTAGTCGGGGGTACTGCCTCATCAACTGCTTTCATACTTTTTTGACCAATTTCAATTCCTCTCTCGTGGACCACAAAACCCAAAAAATTGTCCAGCTAATACTCCAAAGGCACACTTATTAGGATTCATCTTTAAACCATGTTTTCTTGTGCACTCCAAAGTCTCCTGTAAATCAGCTAGATGTTCTTTATACCCTTTGGATTTCACCACCACATCATCAATGTAGATTTCAACAATCCTATTGATCAACTTATGAAAAATATAATTCATTGCCCTCTGATAAGTTGCACCTGCATTCTTCAAACCAAAGGTCATCACAACCCATTCAAATAAGCCGATTGTGCTAGAGCACCTAAAAATTGTTTTTGCTATGTCTTCCTTAGCCATAAAAATTTGATTATATCCTGCACTGTCGTCCATAAAACTAATAACCTTGTGCCCGACTGCTGCATCTACCAACATATCGGCTATTGGCATCGAATAACCATCCATGTGTGTAGCCTTGTTCAGCTGAAATCGATGCAAACTCTTAACTTCCTATTTTTCTTTTACACAGGAACAACACTCGATATCCACTCTGCATAACGGCACGGTCGGATAAATTTTGCTTCTAGTAATCTTTCAGTCTCCTTTTTGATATCATCAAGAACATTTGGGTTAAATCTCCTCAGAGATTGTTTAAATTGCTGATATTTTGGTTTGATTGGCAACCGATGTTCAACAATTGATCGATCTAAACTTGGCATCTCATAATATTCTGAAGCAAAAAAATCTTTAAATTCTTTTAATAAATCTATCAACTCTCGCTTATACTTAGGATCCAACTTAGCACTTACATGCGTCGTCCTAGGCCTATCTCCAGGACCAATATCTATCTCCTCTAATTCATTGTCTGACGTAAAGCCATGTCCTAGTTTACCATCTGTACCATCTATTGGATTATCTATTAAAACAAACTCTCATAGCCGACTGCTTGGATCGGCTATTGACTTTCATCATTGATCTTAATGAAGCCTCCTTCCCATCACTTGCCTGAAAAACACTCGAAATCTTCTAGTTCCCAATATATTGGGTCAGCTGTTGCTACACCTACAGAATCATCAGCATGAACCAGCTCAACATCATCTCCATGCCACTAAATCAAGCATTGATGCATAGTCGATGGTACACAACAATTTGCATGAATCCAATCATGACCAAGGAGTAAACTGTATGAACCCTTTCCATCAATGACAAAGAATGTAGTGAGCAAAGTCTTACTTCCAATTGTCAATTCAACGCTTATTGCCCCTGGTCTTGGATGCATTACCCTGAAAATCCTTAAGCATCATGTCAGTCTCAATCAAATCTCCTGGTCCCTTACCAAGCTTGTGAAAAGTAGTATAAGACATAAGATTAACAGAAGCACCTCCATCAACCAACATTTTGCTCATCGGCTTCCCATCAATAAAACCTTTCACATATAAAGCCTTCAAGTGCCGATGCTTGACTGGCTTATCAAATATAGCTTGCTATATCACTGTGAATTTGGCAACCATGTCCTCATATTTTGATTCATCAAAATCTAAATAGACTTCTTGATCTGCTAGAGCTCTAAATTCTAATGGCAAAAGAAAAGCCATTTGAATATTAGCCGATGGTTGACCCTTATCGGCTGTTTGTTTAGCACGCCATAGTTGAGGTTTACCAGATTTTTGAGCCTGTTCTTGCTCTCTATTCCTTAGGCGTTGTACCCTTCTTTTTTGACTTCTTGTTAAACCTCCTAAACACCATTGCCCTTCCTATCAAACATACTCTTCCTTGTCACATTCTTCTTCATAATCAGCCCAATTTTCATCAACAACTCGCTTCCCAAGCCGATCATGAACACTTTTATTTTTTAAGCGCTGATCCATATTATGATGATACTCAATTCGAGCATGGATAGACTGACGGTTGGCTTGAGATTGCCTAAACTCCCAATATTGTTCACTACACTCTAGGCAATTATTTCTAGTAGGTAATTTCCATCCTTCATTCCAACAATGTCTGAAAAAGGATAATTCCAATGTGATTCAGCTTGTTCTCTTTCATACCTCTCCTCTTCTTGTTGATGTTGATATTCTTTCTCTTCTAACCAACGCTAATAATCCTTTTCTTTCTACCGTTGCCATTTATTCAACAAAATTCGAGATGTAACACGTGGCCTCATCACCCTATTTCTTAACATCTCTCCCTACTCATATCGACTCTCCTATTGGTCACGACGCCTTTTAATTTCTCTATATTCATCAGCCAATATTTACATCTCTAGATCAACTGTTCTAGTTTCTTTTGCCCTAGTTGATGTTAGAACTTTAGTCTTTCCTTTGAGCAACTTAGCATCAACCATATTCTAATCTTTTGGGAAAGGATTATCATCAACTTTCATCTTCTGAGGTGTATCAAATTTAAGCTTCCCTTGTTGAATAGCCCTCTGTATATGTTGCCAGAAAAATCTGCACTCATTAGTAGAATGAGAAGTAGTGTTATGAAATCTACAGAACTTATTATTCTTCAACTGATCAGGAGGTAATATAACATGATTGATGGACAATTTGATCTGTCCTTTCTCAAGCAAGAAATCAAAGAGCTTGTCTGATTTTGTGACATCAAAATCATAGCTTTCTTCAACTCATTTTCCCCAAGAATTTGAAACCATCACTATCTTCTTACCCCAATTCCATTCTGCTGTAGCATTCTCCTCTTCTTCATCATCCTCACCATCATCATCAACTAAATATGGATTATAAGCTTCAGCAATTGCGGCATTCTTCTATAATCAGGTATCTCTGTGCATATTCTGGAATTGGCTATTAAGTGCTGCCACCCATTGAGCTAACTAACCTAAATTGTCAAACTCTTGCCCAAGTAGTTTTTCTCTCCATGTTGGCAATATTCCTTGAACAGCCAAATCAGCTAGCTGATCATCAGCCTGATTCAATGAAAAGCACAAATTTCTTATTTCTCAGAACCTCTGAAGAAACTCAGCACCCAATTCATTAGTTCTTTGCCTTATGGTCGTCAAATCTATGATTTTCCTTTCTCCTATCCTAGTATAGAAATATGTATGAAATTTCTTCTCTAGGTCAGTCCAATTAGCAATAGAATTAATTGGTAACGATGAAAACCAGGTAAAAGCTGGTCCTGATAGGGACAAAGAGAAGAAACGAACTCGATGAGCTTCTTCAATGGATGCTTCACCCAACTGAGTAAGATATTGACTGATATGTTCTATTGTACTTATACTATCTTGACCAATGAACTTAGCAAATTCTAGAAGCCTATAATTTGTAGGAAGAGCAACTAAATCATACCACTCTAGATATGGACGTTTGTATGAAAAAGTCTACCCTTTTGGTTTTAAACCGAACTGATTCTTCATCATTTCAGTTACTCTAAGCAAGAACTCATCAGCATTTGAATTTAAATTTCTTTGCAATTGCTGACCCATCTATGGATTAAAATTTTGGATACCTTGATACCCTGGATTTGGAATCATATGAAGGGTATTATAATCTGTGCTATAATAATATCCTTGTGGAATCTCTATTTGTTGAGTCCTTTGCTGATTTGCTGCTTGAAGTCTCTGATTGTAAATGTTAGGATCTATATCTCTACAAATCCTTTGAACTGATGGTGCTATTTTTTGAGCCAATGGTGGTATTTGGCCTAATGTGCCAAAATTAACCATTTGATTCTGAACTTGCCCCGCCGGCTGTTGCACATGCTGCACTGATAATCTAGGATTATACTATGTTTGATTAGTAGTATCCTAAACTTGCTCAGAAGAGCTCTGAACTGCCTGGGCATCATCATTGCTAGCTAGTGCTACTTCTTGATGGCTAGTACCAGCTTGATTAGTTCTCTGAGTCAACAGATGTGGAATATTGTAATAAGCCGGTCCAATCTGATCAATTGGATATCCATAAAACACCTCCTTCATGGTATTGTGGAATGTGTTCGAGAAAGCTGTATTATGATTCAACATGGCATCATGAATAGATTTGTTGACAACATCTACAAAGAAACGCCTATCATCAGCTTCATCTGTATCTGACTGCCCATGTATCAAAACTCTTGGTAGTGGATATTTCTGAACAACTTTATTATCACGTGTCTTGGTATAGGACAACAAACACTTATTCTGAAACTCCTCTATAGCTTTACCAATGACATCTTTATCCTTATCAGGTAAGTCTTCATAAGGCACCATAAGAATGTCCCTGTTGTTGTGAGCTACAATGATGATTGTGGTCCCACCGGGCTTGCCAAAAATTGTGTTGACGCAAAAATGTGGCGATGCAATCAACACATAGCAAGCCGAACGATCTGAACAAAATGAGATTGGAGATCTGATTGGCTTCAACATAGGACCAGTCGATTCTGAAAACCCAATGGCGTGCCAATCAATTTGACCTACAATTGACAAGGAGAGAAAATCTTATTAGAAGTTTAAGGCGGAACATATCGGTGTTGCTCCAGATAGTTCCAAATATCCGTATAAATAGCCGATTCGATAGGACTATCGACTAAATAGTTGATATCCAATATATTAGTAAAGCGAGGATCACTGAATTGAAGATTATCGGCTAATATCAATGATGATGGTACAAATTCAAAATAACCGATACTCATGGAACATAGCGATTTTATTATGATTTGATTAATCCAGACAGAATAGGTACAATACACCCAAATATAAGTAATATAAAGAAATGTCATCAGCTAGATGGATATAACTAGTGTAAAGCATTGAGCTGATAAGTTTAATGAAAAATGATATAACATGCGAACAAATCGACTGTCTAGTACAAATGAATCTACAAACGCTCTGAATCTAATCTATTACCATCAACAATGAGGTTCGTTGGATCGATATAGCTATGATAATAATAACAAACTAAAGCCAAAGAATCTATAAAATCATCTGTATATTGACAGGTTCATGAAAAACATGCTATATGTGTGAAAGCACACGCGAATCAGCTAAAATAGCCGATGCATGCATAGCAAACAAACATAGTACATATCTCAATCATGAACAAAACCACTAATCGATAACCTCTAATCTAAAGTCTTACCAGTGAGGTTCGACCACGTCGATGCAACTATGGTAGTGTCATTAGATTAGATCTCATTAACTAGTGAGTTTATTCAAGATTGAAACATGTCTTTGTATGCATACTATGTTTGATTGGAATAGAGATAAAACAACTGATCTAGCTAAATTAAGTCATCAATTATGAGATTTAAAGTGTGACCAGATCAAAGGACGACCAATTAAGATGATATGGTGCCGATCTATCTCTATCTCAATCTGGTGATTTGTTATAATTAATAAAACATTAATCATAACAAGATCGATAGCTGGTGAATCAACCAAAAACAACAAGAAAAATCTTACTAATCTTAGCAGATTTGATAACTGGTGATATTGTGTTAAACAACAAGTTATTTAACACAAGATTGATAACTTTGATCTATATTATGGTTCATAAGAGATCAATCAGCTGATGCAGCCTTACAAACAACAATATAAATCGATAACTAACTTTTACTACAACTCGTAAGAGATCAATCGGCTGATGCAGCCTTACAAGTAATAATAAAAGTCATGACAGTACTCACAGACAAGCCGGAGGTCGATTAGTCAATGCAGCCCTGCTTGTTTTAGAACTCATCGATATCTATAGTACTCCTACTCCTAATGCGATGGCGAAAGCCAGAAAGATTATGTTGATTGATTGTTCATTTTTGTTCAATTCTTGGAATAAAAGAAAACATTCCTAACTTAAAATAACTTGGACCCTAATATTTCTTTTGTGTAGAGTCCGACATTTTCCCCATAGTCCATTGACATAGTCTGCTGACGTTATCTAAAAAGAGCCAATTCCAGTACCGCATCTAAATCAGCTAATATCAATCTTTACGCAACCGATTCCTTGATAACACAATCCTAGAAGCTTTGAGTTCCCACGCTCTCCTTCCAAATTTTTAGTGTAAACAGGTTCAATGTCCCTCGTTTCCTATGGCATGAGCTGAGGATTGCTATGGATTATGGGAGAAAGGGGCTACCCTATGCTCTCTATCTCATGTTCATGATTGAAAGGGTCACTAGCTACAAGTTTAACAAGGATGGTCTCCACATCATCTACAAGATTGAGAAGACCCAAGCCTTAGATGCTAGCAAGGTAGTGAGATGCTCTCCTTTAGTTGAGGATGTGCCTGAGTCCTCTTGCTCTAGGTCCTGCATAGGTAAGAAGATGGAGAAGTTTGGGAAATGGATCAAGGCCATTTTCACTAGTTGCACCTATGCAGCGAGGACCGCATTGAGGACCGATTGGAGAACCGTGAAGCCAACCAAGATGCTAGAGAGCGAGCATGGCTGCCACCCCTTCCTCAAGTTGAGTCACCACCGAGGTTTGGTGACCTCCCTAGCCTCTTCAACATAGATTCAAAGGGTGATGAGGAGGATGAGCAGCAACAGCATCCGGAGCTTGATCCTCACATGACCTTGGCCTCGACCTTGCAGTCCTTAAGGAGGAGCACCAGACACCAGCACCACACTTCAACCACCCATCACCAAGGGAGGGACATGGTGTCCTCCTCCAACGACGATGACGACAATGATGATGATGGCGATCTTGGTGTTGCTGCCGGTGGTAGTAGGGCTGCTGGTGGAGATGATGTCGATTGGGAGGGTATCCAAGAAGATGAGGAGTGAGTTCGTTGGTCTTTCTTCTTTTCTTCTCTTTTTGGTGCTTTATGCCAAAGGAGGAGAAAATTAGAGGGGTCAATAACTTTTCGACGCCATGGAGAGGCTGCTGCAGCAGGAGCTTCATGTACTATTCGATGAGAGAGTAGTCTTCGTTAGGTTGTGAGTTTGAGAGCCACTCACAACTCTATTTGTGTAATAATGCTATCTAAGTACTCTATATGTATGGGATATGGACTTGTATTAATCTATGTTGTAGCTTGTCATTTAACTGTGCTAGAATGTACCTATTTATATGTGTTACATACTATGTGGAGCTTGATTTCACCTGTGCTATTACAACAAATGCGGCAGTGCCGCACCTAGGTTTGGCAGTGCCGCTCTACGGCAGTGCTGCGGCTATAGAGCGGCAGTGCCGCACCCAGTTGTCACATCTATCTTGCTATGCATGAACTGTAACACCCCAATGTTAAGAATGGCATTTGTGACTTGCATTTCATGAGCACAAGCATCATCCATTCATTCATGAGCATCAGCATATGAAATTTCATTTCATTCTTATACCTTATCACATGAAATGTTGATTAGATATATGCATATACTTGTAATCATGTATGGCCAATGTATGAGATGGTTGTGAGGTCACCAAAATACCTTAGACACACCTAGAATGATAATTGGAATAATGTTTGTATTCATGACATGGGCCAATTTTGCTTCTAAGTGTTGGTTTACTTTGAAATGCCTTTTACATGATGCTAGTTTGATCAAAGTTGAACAATAGCTTAGAGTGTTTGCATGGGTATGTGACCTAAATAAAAGTTGTAGTTCACATCAAGGGTTACAAACTTTATTTAAGGGTTATGAGCTAAATCAGTGCATAACATGGTCAACTAGAGCTCACAAGTTTCAACTCAATGTTGTTTGTAACTTAGAAAATTTTGCTAAGTCCTAAACCAGTTTACAGTTTCAGAGTACCTCACTTTAGAGCTTTGTAGTTTGAAAACCGTTGTGAATTAGACAAAACTCTTTTAAGCAATCTTGTAGTACTCACATAGCTCTACAATTTCTATTAAAGAAGTTTTTGCTAAATCACCATGGATTAGGAGATTTAGGAGCTCAAAGTAGCGCTGTCGGATGGACTGAATTGGCACTTAGCCGATTTGAATCGGCCAGTGTCGTGGCCGACTGCGCTAGGCCACATCCGCCGCGTGGTTGCCATATGCCGGCATCGGTCCCACCAGTTAGGCCGATGCGGGCAGCAAAATAGCAGCGACGCTCCCTCCCTCCTCACTCGCTCTCACTCGCCTCGCTCTGCCTCTCTCTCACCATCGCCGTGCCCGAGCGAAACCGCAGCACCGCCATCATTGCCGCCGAGCTCCGCCAAGCTCACACGCCACCGCCACCGCACCATTGTGCGATTGCTCACGCACATCACTCGGCCATTACCTCATCTACCTCATTGACATGTTATCCGTGCCAATCGAGCCAATGTAAAGGCCTACGAGCGAGTTCGCTATCGCCGCGACCTCATCGGAGCACCGCTGAGCTTGCGCTCGCCATGGCCGTGCTCCACTATGTAGTCTCGCTCACACCTTTCTCTCGTTAGGGTTAGCATAGGGTCACGTCTAGCTCACGCCGCTGGCAGTCGAGCCAATGCCAGCACACCAGCACCGGAACGCGACTGTCGTACCGCCGTGCTCACACTACCGTGCCACCATGCACATGGCCAAGCTTCACCGCCGCTCCACCTTGACCTAATCCACGCCGTAGAGCTTCGCTAGGGTTTGTTGATGCCGTAGCCGCGCTCGCCTGGCCATGCCATCATCGGGGATGGCCGGAGCACCACCGCGCACCGCCGCCAAGCCGCCATGGCCACTAGCGAGCTTGTTTTGGTGATCCTTTGAGCAAACCAAGGGTACATGTAGGTACAAAATAGGATGGGAAACACATTGGTGCCGACCTCGTCACCGGTGACCTCGCCGTCGGCGAGATTCTCGCCGGTCAAAGCGCCACCTCTGTTCTGTTTTGCTATCATGTGGGGCCAGGTTGACTGTGGGACCTGCGTGTCAGCCACCATGGGTGTATAGACCGGGTGCACCTAGCTGTAGCGCTCGAAGTGGAAATTTGATTTTCTTTGTTTATTTTTTCATAGATTTTGTTGCTAACTTGCAAAAATTATATCTAGAGCTAGGAGTATCCAAATGGGGTGAACCAAATTTTGTTAGATTCATCTTGAAGTGTACTATTTGTTTAAAACATGAAATCTATTGTTTATGGTATTTTTCTAGGATAATTAAATTGAGCAAGATAAGTGCTTTTAAAATAGTTTCTATCTTGTAAATTGCATAACTTGAGCTAGGAAGGTGATAAAACTGTGATTCCAATTTTGCTGGTCTTGTGTTAACATTCTATAGCTAGGAAAAATACTAAACCTATAGTAGGCATACTTGAAATATGGTCTTCATATTTAATCCTAATTAATTACTAGTTTCTAGTGAAATTAATTGGGGTAAAAATACATAACATATGATCATACAAATTTTTATATAGTATTGTCATGCTAGGAGGAAAGTAAGAAAAATATTAAATCTATTGTTTGACACTTTTCACTATGCTAAACTATTTTTGCTAAAATAAGCATATGTAATTTGTCATTTTTGTAGAGGTAGCTATACTTATCCAAATGACATGAAATTTATACAGTAGACTATTAGGGTCATGTGTAGATTACTGTAATTTTCTTGGAATTTATTGAGCAATATAAATATTTACTCTGTAAATCCCCTTATTATATAAGGAAATTAATAAAAAAAAATTAGCTATGTTTAACCATAATGTTTTATGTGGTTCTTGTGATTCATATAATCTGTTGATGTTATTAGTTAGGCTTAGAAGTAATTGGTTATATGCAACTAGTTAATTATTGCTTTATAATTCAACTAGATGGCTGCATGTATATTTTCTGTTGTGATGATGATTTCATGATGATAATGATCTTTTCTGTAAAACTTGTTAATAACGAAGTTGTAGATCACTTACTTATCTACCTGGTATTAAATGTTTATAGACATAGTTCTTATGGTTTAAGAATTATGGCTATTAGAAGTCTGCTATCAGAAATGCTTGTTCTCTAGATAGATCTAAAAGATTGATTTGTTTGACCTAGATAACTACTGAATCACATTAAGATGATTAAAATAAAGTTGTATTAAATTTCATAAGCTGTATAGAAAGTCCACAACCATATTATTTTGATGTGTATAACTTTAGTTATGGTCAAAACAAGTGGTTGTTGTCTTGAAGTCCAGAAAATTGCTTAGGTGAGAATTTGTTTAATTACTAGAGAAGAGATATACACCTACTCAGTAAAAAAATGTAACTTGTTATAACCTTAATGTAATGCTACTGAGAACACTTATGAGGATGCATTCATCCCATCATATCACATTATACATGTCATTATATATGCATCCATGATATCTTATTCTGTGCGCATGCATATAGGATCACTATTGACAGCAGTTAACAACCATTATAAACCATCAATATGACATGTATAAGGGCATAAATATGATCACCAATGAAGGTTTAGGGGTTTAAACTAATAAATTCCATGAGTTTTGGTGAATATGTATTTTTTGTAGGGTTTATTCAGAAAACTATCAAGGTGGACCTACATGTCAAATTTAATTTTGCTTATCCATAGCAAAACGGACACCAGAAGACTCTAGAAGACTCAGGAGGACTCCACACTGAAGCGAAGGGCGAGACACCACCACCTGTAAGCCGCCCGGCTGCTGGGGCCCACCTATCAGCCCCTCATTACAATGTCGATTCACCACCACCTCCTAGGTTGCATCTACGCCATCCTTAAAGTTGGTTTGATCTAAGGGCTCACGTTGGATGCTCTGGCCTATATATATCAGCCCCTACCCCCCTGAAGGCATAAGTCATTTGAGAAGACAGAAACCCTAATCATCCTTAGAGCTCCACCATATTCTAGGGCACAACTAGTTAGGCTAGGTCTAGAGGGAGGTGTCGGGGACCAATATTAGGGTACCCAAAGAGGAGGAGCTAATAACCATCAACGTTGATACATCTGTGCGATCAAGAGCGCGGCTACACCACTTGCCGGGTCACTCCTCATCCATCCACCAAGACCATGGGCCCCATCTCAAGCTGACTCCCAAGGATTGCCTCTGCCTCGCCCAATGTTTAAGGGTAGACTCCGTCTCGCTCGACCCCCATGGGCCGGCTCCGCCTCGCCCAATGTCCGGGGTGTAGCTCTGCCTCACCTAATGTCTAGGGACTAGCCCCACCTCACTCGAGGTCCAAGGGTAGGCTCTGCCTCACCTGACCCCTGAGGGCTGGCTCTGCCTTGCCCAATCCCCGAGGGTTGGCTCTGCCTCGCCCGACGTCTGCGCGCTACTCCTTCATAACTACACATGCAGATAAGGTAGGGCACTCAAGTCAACCATAATACCAAGGACCATACCCTGCATGCCTATAGGAAGATACCATCAAGATATGACAAGACGAGCGCTTTAAGCCCTTACAGGCATGTTAGAGCCCAAACAGTGTTGTAGGCGCTGACATTTGTCTTACAGTGTTGTGGGCGCCGCCATTTGCCTTCGGACGCGGATCCTAATGGAAGCATACGACAACCACTATGGTCCAGGAGGAAACTCGCATCATCTATAGTAATGGACATGTGGTCACCGCCTGCTCCCTGGTTCATCGGGCCGACCACTGGAGCAGGATGGGCATTACCACTTACTGACAAAGCCAGAACATGGCATCATCAGCGGACAGATGCCCAGCACGGCCCTATCAGGATCAGCGGACATGCACCCAACATGGAGCTACCCCTGGCATCGTCTGTCATGTCAGCGGGGCTCGCTTAGAGGAAAAGGAAGACCCGATATCTCGGTAGGACCTCCTTTGCCTATGGTTTTTCTTCTTTCTCCCATCTGTAATCCCTGCTTCCCCTAGGTCTATAAAAGGGAAGGTAGGACACCCCACTAAGGGGATGGATCGATTAAACACACCACGCATCACATCACACATAGTTGAGCAGCGACCAAGCTCTCAACAATCATTCGACCTTTCCATCAGAGACTTGGGATCTTTCCCTCTCTCGCCCGTTTGTAACCCCTACAATGAATTTTTAGTGCAAATAACATGAGTAGCAGCCATGAATTGGACGTAGGGACATTCTACCTAAACTAGTATAAACCTTGTGTCTTTTTAGCACACCATCTGGTCCAGAAGCGCAATAACACAAATTTACTCATTGGTGTTTACTCGAAACACCGATAGTTGGCGTGCCAGGTAGGGGACCTTTGCGCGTTCCGACATTAACATTAGGCCATGGATGGCTAGCCATGGTATTAGCTGGGTCCTGGGCGCACACGTGCACTTTGGTGATTTGGACTTCATCATCATGGTGAGAGGAGAGTTGGCATTGGCTCACGCCACCATCCAACCTCTCCCCTCCATCGGCCTCGACTATGAGAGGCTTGAGTGCTAGCTTAACATCTCCCTAGGACCCTAGCCATCTAGGGAGGACCTGCGCTACCTCCCCTTCTTTGATGCCAATGTCATGGCGTGGCTCACCGAAGGGGAACCCCTCTCTCTGGAACACCTCATACGAAGCGCCCTAACAGTGCTTCTATTTGGTCTCTACAACGCCGTGGCAACCGTTAGCCACCTTGTGGCACGACGCATGGTTCCACCTTTAACGAATGATGAATTCGTGGGGGTGATCGAACACATTGTGGAATCTTTCCATGACCTTCTGGCAAAGGAGCTAGAGTCACCCTCTAGCTCTAACTCCAATAGGGGAAGCCATCACCCCTCTCGTGAATGCTTCATGATGGGTACCCCCGAGGGGCACATTGAAAGCGTCCACGAGGGGGAGGCTACCCCAACAAACGACCTCGACGATGAGGCCGAGAGGGAGATAGTGGCCCCACCACTCATGCCGATGGAGCAACTAAAAGCCCGACATCGAGAGATCGAGGAAGCGTGACTCCAGCTCATGTAGGAATGCGTGGAGCTCGATCAGGAGATAGAGCGCCGTGGAGACGGTGGGCGCGCACATGCCATGGCCCGTGACGTCAACCAGAGGATCATCATAGATGATGAAGCCCTCCCTCACTTTGCCCGAGCAAGCCAGAACATCACCACCGTGGTGGCCTTACTCCATGGCCTTCCAGAGGCTACGACGCCCAAGGACCATCAGGCCCACCATGAGATTCGCACGTTGCTCGAGCGTGCAGTAGGGCAGCAGGCAGAGAGCTCATTGTCTCGATGATGTGAGCCCAATGCAAGCCAGCGCACGCCCTCTAAGCGCCCTGGCTAGGATGCATCAGTCCACTAGGAACCACAAGGAACTAGGTAGCGCACCGTGGTCCTGGTGCGTCAGCATCTCAGCCACAACCATGACGCACGCAACACCCTCGATGCCCACAGACGCACCTATGATGACCTGAGAGAGGAGCCTGATGTGGCTATCACCCTCATCATGGCAGACGCTATGACAATAGTGAGGACTAAAGCCTAAGCCCTGGCCTACCATGGCCTCAAGCGTTCGGCCGACACATCCTCAACGCTGTCTTCCCATCAAGGTACCAACCACCAACCAATATCCTGAAGTACTCTAGGGAAACAAACCCTGGACTATGGCTCAATGACTATTGTCTTTCCTACCAAGCTAGTGGTGCAGATAATGATGACTTCATTATCCGCAACCTTCCATTGTTCTTGGCTGATTTGGTAAGAACCTGGTTGGAACACCTTCCTTCCAATAGAATCCAAAGTTGGGCGGACTTGAAGGAGATATTTGTGGGAAACTTCTAGGGCACATACAAGCGCCCTGGAAACCCGTGGGACCTCAAGAACTGTCGGTAGAAGGCTAGAGAAACCCTCCATGGGTACATCTGATGCTTCTCCCGGCAATGCAACGAGCTCCCTAACATCGCCGACATTGACGTTATAGGAGCTTTCCTATCCAGGACCACCTATGAGTCTCTGGTTCTCAAGCTAGGACGTAAGGGCCCATGAACCACCAAGGAGCTCCTGGACATCGCCACCAGCCATGCCTCGAGCAAAGAAGCGGTCGGAGCCATCTTTGATCACCTCAATGGCAAGGTGAGGCGAGACAAGGACATCGGCGAAGGCACATACAACCGTCCCGCCAAAAAGAAGAACAAGAAGCAACGACGCGAGGGCTCGCTCATGGTCGCCGCTGACTGGAGGGGTGGTCGGAAGCCCGCGGAGGGCACTCCAAACCATTTTGAAAAACTACTCGAGGGGCCATGCCCAAACCATGCTTTCTTGGTCAAGCATCTATACAAGGACTACAGCCTCATGCGGTGGTTCTTGTCTAGAGGCTCCAACAAAGGGGAGCATGGAAAGGACCCTAACCCCACTATGGACAATGCCGAGGAGAAGGACGATGACTTTCTAACACCGGATGGCTGCCTCATGATCTTCGGAGGATCGAAGGCCTAAGACTCCAAGCACCGCCAGAAGATCGCACACCACGAGGTCTATGCGACCGAACCGGCCACACCCGCCTTCCTCCGGTGGTCAGAATCCGCCATAACCTTTGATCGGACCGACCACCCGAAGAGTGTCCCACAACCGGGGAGATATCCACTCATGGTCAACCTGATTGTTGATACGAAGCACCTCACTAAGGTACTAATGGATGGGGGCAGCGGCCTCAACATCCTATACATCGAGACGCTCGATGCCATGGGCATTGACCGAGCACGCGTTCAACCGACCAGAGCGCCTTTCCATGGTGTCATGCTTTGAAAACAGGCCTTGCCACTTGGGTAGCTCGATCTGCCTATCACCTTCGGGGGTCCATCCAACTATAGGATGGAGACCCTCACCTTTGAAGTGGTTGGGTTCCATGGAACCTACCACGCCATCCTGGGACGACCATGCTACGTGAAGTTCATGGCCGTCCCCAACTACACCTACCTCAAACTAAAGATGCTGGGCCCAGGCGGGATCATCACCATCGGCACCTCCTTTCAGTGTACCTACGAGTGTGAGGTTGAGTGCTATGATCACGCCACAATGATCATCGCCTCTGCAGAGCTCATGACCCTCAGGAAGGAGGTCGCCAAAGAAGCACCTGACCCTAAGCGGTCGACCGGGTCCATTGAGCTAGTGGAGGGCTCCAAGGAAGTCCTCGTAGACCCTAGGAGCACCAAGGGCAAAATGGTACGCATTGGTCCCACGCTTTCCTCTGAATAGAAAAGCGCGCTCGTCGGCTTCCTCCGCGCCAACAAAGACATCTTTGTGTGGAATCCCTCGGACATGCTAGGCGTTCCAAGGGAAGTCACCGAGCACTCTTTGAAGATCCACCTAGGCTCCAAGCTAGTGAAACAATGCCTGCGTCACTTCGATGAGGGGAAACGTAGGACCATCGGTGAGGAGATCGCAAAGCTTTTGGTGGCCGGATTCATCAATGAAGTGTACCACCCAGAGTGGTTAGCCAATCCCATTTGTGTATGAAAGAAGAGTGGGAAATGGAGGATGTGTGTTGACTATATGGGTCTCAACAAAGCATGCCCAAAGGATCCATTTCCTTTGCCACGCATAGACCAGATAGTTGACTCTACCTCGGGGTGCGAAATCCTCTACTTCCTTGATGCGTACTCCGGGTACCATCAAATTGTGATGAAAGAATCTGACCAGCTCGTGACATCTTTCATCACCCCCTTTGGATCGTTCTGCTATGTCACAATGTCGTTCGGTCTGAAGAACGCTGGGGCTACATACCAGTGCTGTATGCTCAAGTGCTTCGGGGACCTCATTGGGTGAACCATTGAGGCCTATGTTGATGACATCATGGTCAAATCCAAATGGGCTAACCACCTCATAGCCGATCTTAAGCAGACCTTTGTAGAACTTTGAGCGAATGACATCAAACTCAATCTCGAGAAGTGTGTTTTTGGGGTCCCGAGGGGCATGCTGCTTGGTTTCATTGTCTCCGAGCGCGGCATCAAAGCCAACCCAAATAAGATCTCAGCCATCACAAGGATGGGCCCAATTCAGAACATAAAGGGGGTCAATCGGGTTACGGGGTGCCTCACCGTGCTCAGCCGCTTCATCTCATGCCTCGGCGAATGAGGTCTCCCCCTTTATCTACTTCTGAAGAAGGCCAATCACTTCGAATGGACATCCAAGGCCCATGAAGCACTTGACATGGTTAAGCAGCTCCTGACAAAGGCCTCAATCCTAGTTCCTCCCACCGTGGGAGAACCCCTTCTGCTCTACATCGTGGCCACCACGCAAGTGGTCAGCGCTGCCCTGGTAGTGGAGCGGGAAGAAGAGGGGCACGCCCTCAAAGTACAGCACCCAGTGTACTTCATCAGCGAGGTCCTATCTGGCTTGAAGACCCGCTACCCCCAAATCTAGAAGTTTCTGTACATTGTCCTCATCACCAGGAGGAGGCTAGCCACTACTTCGAGTCACATCTAGTAATGGTTGTGACGTCCTTCCCCCTCGACGAGGTCATCCAAAACTAGGATGCCATAGGAAGAACCACAAAATGGGCGCTCGAGCTAATGGGTTTGGGCATTGCATATGCCTCCCAGATGACCATCAAGTCCTAGGTGTTGGCTGATTTCATCGTGGAATGGACTGAGGTCCAAATGCCACCGGCGGTCGTCGATCAAGAGTACTAGACAATGTACTTTGACGGATCACTGATGAAGAAGGGTGCCAGCATGGGGCTGGTCTTCATGTCGCCCCTTGGGGTACGCATGAGGTACATGGTCCGTCTCCATTTTCCCTCCTCCAACAATGTGGCCGAATATGAGGCGCTCATCAATGGCCTACGCATTACCATCGAGTTGGGCGTCCGACGCATCGAAGTTCGAGGAGATTCCTAGCTGGACGTTGACTAGGTCATGAAGGAGTCAAACTACCATGACATTAGGATGGCCGCATACTACCGAGAAGTCCGCTGGTTGGAAAACAAGATTGATGGCCTTGAGCTCAACCACATCCCAAGGCGTCTCAACGAGGCGGCTGACGTGCTTACAAAAGCAGCATCCGGTTGGGAGCAAGTGCCAATGGGTGTCTTCACTAGTGATTAGCACAAGCCCTCGGTTCGCTACGAGGAGTCAGAATAGGGCAGTGCCGGTTCGACCAATCTAGGACCAGGGGCTGACCAACCATTGGCTCCATCTGGCCCCAAAGTCATGGAGCTCAAAGAGGACCTAGCGACAGAGTCCAACCCTCTGGTCGACTAGAGGATGCTCTACCTCGACTACCTCCTCCATGACACACTATCAACGGACAAGACGGAGGCTCGATGGCTTGCACATCACACCAAGTCCTTTGTTCTTGTGGAGGGCGAACTCTACAAGCGAAGCCACACTGAGATCCTATAGTGCTGCATCCCCTTCGAACAAGAGAAGTGTTTGCTGAGTGATATCCACAGTGGGGTCTATGGTCACCATGCCACACCTAGAACCCTAGTTAGAAACATGTTCCGATAGGGCTTCTACTAGCCTAGCGTAGTAGCCAATGCCGAGCAAATCATACGCACCTACGAAGGGTGTCAGTACTATGCTCGGTAGACTCACCTACCAGCCCAAGCACTCCAGACGATCCCCATCACCTGGCCATTCATAGTCTTGGGACTCGATCTGGTTGGACCACTCAAAAAGGTGCTCGGGGGGCTACACCCACATGCTTGTCACCATAGACAAGTTTACAAAGTGGATAGAAGCCTTACCGATTTCCACGATCAAATCCAAGTAGGACATACTGTTCTTCCTCGACATTGTCCATTGCTTTGGAGTTCTGAACTCCATCATCATGGACAATGACACGCAATTCACTGGCAAGAAATTCTATCACAGAACTGACCAATTTATAAGAGCACAAGTACAATGGCAGCCCGCAAGCGGTCGCATTGTCATACTTGAGCCCATATAAACCCGGTAGTCTATCGAGTACCACGATGGGTCTCGATAAACGATCCATAAACAACCAAGATCGTACATGATTCAACATACATGTCACATATTACATAAAGTTCACAAATACGTTTTCATCATCAGAGTATGGAATAAAGTTATTACAAACCAAGTTTGATAGATAATAGCGGAAGCAAATTAAGTTTGAAAGTAGCATTTCCATCATGGTTCAAATACAGTGCCATCATATGATCACAGTCCACAAAAGCATATAGAAGGATTAATAAAGATGCCTGCCCAAGGCTTACTCCTCATCCACAGCGAGATAGAAGCAACTCTTGCAATACCCATTATATATACTGTGCCATCTGCAACAATGGGAATAAAACCCAGAGTACAAGAAGGTACTTAGCTAGACTTACCCATCATAAACTAGAAATAAATTGACTCCAAGGATTATGCAAGGCTTTATAAGTGGAGGTAGCTTGATAACATTTTGCATAAAGAGCGATTAATTCAGTTATACAGTTATAATTCTATCATCAAGTTATTTATAACTATCCATCTCTAGATTAGCAGCTATCTTGTGCCAAACATGAGGTACATCATTTTAAGAGCATACAATAGTAACCATAGCAGGTATAGTACTTCCATGTTTATCCAAACCATCATGTTCCATAATACAATTACTACGATGTTGGGACTATCCAAGTTTCTCACTATCCGGGAGAGACGACGATTCAAATTGATTTCAACCAGCTGGTAATTTATTCCTAACACAAATCCAGGCAGACCAGATCATTAGTCGCCTTAGGTCACCTTTGGTACAACTCAAGTACATAATTTGCGGGTTTGCCCAGCGCCGCACAATTAGGGACAACCAACTGCTAGCACGTTTAGGCCCGGCCTACCCTTGGGCTCACATCTGGCTCCCTGCACATCCTTACTACCATACAGAGTGCACACTTTGACAGAGCGAGGCCCAGCTTGAGTTGAGCTACTCAACTTCATGGTTGGAATGAGTTATCCGACCAGCTAAGTGATAGGCATGCGTTCAATCTTGTAAGAAGCATCAACAACGGTACGGTCTTTAATCGGCACAGACGGAATCACATGAGTCAACCTACCATAGACTCCGCCCGACCTCCATTTACTTTTACCCCATGGTTCTTTTCCACGATAGCAAATATAGCCAACCGTGCTTTGGTATCCACCTATATCTCGCAGGTGACAGGAAATCACCCGACTTCTACCGGTCGAAGCAGGGCTAAGCATATATTCGATCCTAGACCTACATAGGGTTAAGGGTGTATATATATCTAGACAAGGTAGTTCAATGCATCAAGTGTTTCTAGACAACTCTTATAATCTAATGCATCAATCATAAAGGACTCAAGTAATATTTTGTAAAACACTAGGAGACTTAGAATGCTCCAGGGCTTGCCTTTCAGAAAAGAAGTGAGGCGGTGGTTAGGGCACTTCGAGAGCTCTTCTGGGGTCTGCTCCTATTCTTTGGGAGCTGTGGCTTGAGGAATCTCCTACTAGTCCCCTTCCTCTTCTCCGTGGAATTCCAGCAATGTTATCTCCTCGGTCGATCCTATATGAATGAATATGGCATAAGATATTGTGAATGCATACATGCGGACAAGTATAGTATGATGACGCATGATGAATGCATTCGTGTAAGTATTCTTAATAGCATGGTGTTATAGTAATAACAAGTGCATCACATTTTACTGAGTAGGTGCATATCTCGTCTTGATTACTTAATCAAACACTTCAACAATTCATTTATTACACCACAAAACAACAGCTACTTGTTTTACTCATAACTAGAGTTATATACATCAAAATCATATGGTTGTGGATATTATGGAAAGATTAAGAAATTGTCTACAACTCTCTTTTAAGACTCTTACTGTGATTCAAGAGGTATATAGGGCAAACAAATCATTCAATCAAATCTATCTAGAAAGTAAACCTTTTGGACAGCAAACTTGTAACGGCTAGAACTCTAAAACCCTAAGTCTTATGACTGTGAAAATTTAACACAAGGTAGATTAGTAAGTTATCTACAACTTTATTATTAACAACTTTTACAGCAAAGACCATTATCCATATGAAATCATCCACACAATCAAAACTATACATGCAGCCTTGTATTTGAATTATAAAGTGATAATTAGTTAGTTGCATACAATCGATGGCTTCTACACCTTACTATGAACGTAAACAGTTACTATGAATCACAAGAATCATATAAAACATCATGATGAACCCCAACTTAATTACTTAAATGCCTTTATTAATTTAATTAAATAATTAGGGTAAATAATAAACATACACCAAAGCTGCACAATAAATTCTCATCAAATTATAGTGGACTCCTAATGCTCCCAATAGGCTACTGTGAAAATTTCATACTATTTGCACATGTATAACATCCTATGCAAAAATGATAACCTAGCAAGGATTAATTTAGTAAAAATAGTAAAACCTATAGAAAAGTGTCAAGCAATAGATTATATATTTTTCCTAGCTTCATATTAGTGCTATGCTACTGTACAAAAATTTGCATAGCAATATATTACATGCTTTTATCCCTACAAATTTCCTTAAAAATGCCATTAATTAGTAAATAGATAGAAAGACCATATTTAAATCAAGTTTACAGCAAGCTTATTATTTTTCCTAGCTAGAGCATGTAAATACAAAACCCACAAAATTGGAATCACAATTTTAGGATTTTTCTAGCTTAAGATATCTATTTTACAAGATTATTAACATTCAAAAATAATTTATCTAAATACATTTAAATCCCCAATAAAAACATCAGAAACTATACATATCATATTTTTATAAAATACTACACTTCCTCAGGAACACAACAAAATTTGTTTTACAAGATTTGGATCCCTATAACTCAACTTATGATTTTCCAAAGCTAGCATGTAAATGTGAAAATAACTGAGCTATCCTACAACTCTGTGCCACTGACAGCCGGGACCCAGAGGTCAGTTGGGCCCACTGGTTAGTGACACAAGAAGCAGGGGAGCCGTGCGGACCGGCCCTAGCTCGTCGCCGGTGAGCTCTTCAGCGAAACCAAGTGCACCGACGTGATCTACAAAACAAACCACATCTAGTGACCTAGGTGGTGGCAACGCAGGTGCGGTAGAGCATGCTCATCGCTGGCCATGGCAGCACGACGGCGCTGCTCTACGGTGCACCGGCCATCACCGGCCATGGCGAAGCCAGGCAAGGAGCGCACCAGCATCATGGTGACCATGCAGATCTATTTAGGTGACCTAGGCGGCTCGAGGTGCTCCGACGAGCCCTACCCGCATGCGTGGTGGTGCGGAGGTGCGAGCGCGGCGGCTTGGGTCACCGTGTTCCACGCCGGCGTGACACCCATGCACGGTAACTTCATGCAACCAACTACACTACACCCTATACAAGCTCTAACACAAACAATTGGAAGCAACGCGCGCATGAGCCAAGCAGTGGCGAGTTCACGGTGGAGGCGGCCATGGGGGTCGAGAATTCTAGCGAGGAAGAAAATGGCAAATACGCTCTCACCAAAGCTCGTCAGCTGCTGCAATCAAGTCGAGGAGGTAGAGGGGGATGTGGCACAACTATGGGCGAGGTGGAGACGATGATGGTGCAGTGGTGTGGGTGCTAGGCGGTGGTGGAGCTGCGCTGTGCCCGGCGGCATTGCTCTGGTTCTGCGGTGAACGCGGAAGCAGGCGATGGAGAGTGAGTGAGTGAGCTCAGGTGCGTGGAAATGGGGCGCGGGGCATGCAGATAATGAGTGCCAGCTCGCGACGTCGAGGGCCCATCGCCGGCTAGCATTGGCCATGCGGCGGCCATGCTCTATGGCCGGTTGGCCATGACCCGACATGGCGCGATGTTCTTCAGTTGCCCGATCAAGTGCCTGACAGCGAAATTTTGATCCTTTGTAACTACTAAACTATGGCGATTTAGTAAACGATGCTAAAATGAAACTTGTAGAGCTATGTACCAGCTACAAATCTTACTTAGAAATCAAGTCCTAATTCTCGATGGTTAGAGAGATATATATCAGCCCAAAGTTGAGCCTGTCAAACGGTTAACTCGAAATGACTTAGCGAAATTCTAAGTGTTGAAAAATAGTGAAACCTTGATTCTTGTGAGCTAATTTCAAGCATGTTAGGAGCTGAACTAGCCTATGACCCAAAAATAAAAGTTGTTCCTCTCATCAAATACTACAACTTTGCTTTAGTGACCACATCCATGCAAAGTCTCTATCATATAGTTCAAACTAGGTCAAACCTACTACATTCAAATGATGACAAACACTTGAACTATGACTTAGTGATCAAATTAGCCTTAGTCATGATTACCAAAGTTGTTCATAATGACATTCTAAACATGTTTAAGCTATTCATAAGGTCACACAAACATTTCATACATTGGTTACACATTTCACTTTCCCGGTCAACATGCATAGCATCACTTAGAAGCTTAATTAGACAAAGTGATCTTCATGAACAATGTTCCATTAGTCATCCTAAGTGTAGCTAAGATGTTTTAGTGACTCACATGAACCACTTGCACTCATTCATACATGATCACATGCATACATACAAGGAGACATAAAATAACAAGCATGTTTCATATGTTTCAAATGCAAAAGCTTATATATGAATGCTTGATGCTCATGCTCATGCAATGCAAGTCAAATTATGCAAGCCTAACACCTAGGGTGTTACAAATTCCTCTGATTTTGTGATGAACATCACATCCGCGTTGACTAGGCCTCCGTAGCGCACCCCCGGACAAACAGGCAGGTAGAACGCATAAACGGCATGGTCCTATAGGGCCTCAAGCCTAGGATCTTCAACCGATTGAACAAATTCAGTGCACGTTGGGTTACCAAACTTCCTTCAGTACTCTAGAGCTTGAGGACAACCCCAGTCGAGGCACCGGCTACACGCCCTTCTTCATGGTCTACGGTTCTGAGGTCGTCCTCCCAACCGACCTCGACTATGGAGCACCAAGGATCAGGGCATATGATGAACAGGGAGCCAAGGCATCCCACGAGGACACCATGGACCAGCTAGACAAAGCACGTGATGTCGCCCTCCTCTGCTCGGCAAAGTACCAATAGGCATTGCGATGGTACCGGGGCCGAGCCTTCAACGTCGGGGACCTAGTCCTCTGCCTCGTACAGAGCAACAAGGACCACCACAATCTCTCCCCGCTATGGGAGGGACCATACATAGCTGTGGAGGTGTTCCATCTAGGCTCCTACAAGCTCAAGAACATCGACGACGAAATCTTCACCAATGCCTGGAACATCGAACAGCTATGTCGCTTTTACCCCTAATAAATGCACACTTTTCCTTATCAGTTTCATTATCAAAACTCCCCGATCCTTCATGACATCTGACCCCAGCAACAGCAAGGGGTGGCAAGGGGTCGAGCCTCACTCGAGGGCTGATATGAGTACATTTATCCTGCAAACATTTTATGTGTCTGCCCCTCTTTTTATGTTAGGACTTAGGAGCTAGGTTTATGGGAACCAGCTCTAAGTATAACTGGTTAGACTATAGGATACCTATAATAGAAACAGGGATCCTGATCTTCCATCAGGTAGTGGTAACTATCGTTGTGGCGGAGAATGACATACCGATCCGACTTCAGATTGAAAGATCAAACCCTGCAATCTTAGCACCACAACTCTTCTTGTTATCAACCGAGACACGGATCCGATTGACCTCACCAAGAAGGCTAATCCCTGCCTGCGCAACGAAGAACATCAACAAGAACAAGAAAGAAAGCAACCAAATTGCAGATGAATGACTAATCTCACGAAGTTGGGGTCTCACAAACCGATGAACGACGAAACTGTTCTTGATAGATTAATCTAAGCAAAACCCAAACCCTAATGGCGGTGTGACAGCTATTTATGAAGACTCTAGGGTCATGCAATACCCCTGGATGCGCCTCTAATGGGCCCAAACATGATACACGGTCCATCGGACCAAAAGACGGTGTCGTAGCACCCTGGTAGATTCTAGACACCGACTTGTTTTGATGATTCCTGTTGATTATGAAGGGCTTTTGACGTTAGACCACATGAATTGGCTTCCTTATCAAATTAGCTTTCCAACCATATGTGGATCATAAAAAACGGAGTCCGGATGCATCCTGGGTGACCAGTTTAAGGCAGACTGGTACTAGAGGCCGAGGCAGACTCGAAATCATGTTGGACTGGGCCTCTGGTTTCTGTTGAACGTCCTTGCTAGTCATCAACGCCTCCACCTCTTCCTCTAAGTCTCTCATGACCCTCTCCAATGTTCCTAAGCAAGATAACATCATTAGGTAGTAGTCTATTCTCAAAAGTATGAAAAGGATCGCTTAAGAACGAGCTCACCTCTAAATTGAGTTGACGCATTCGAGCCCGGGTCATTAGACCTTGCATGACGGTTGGAGGACCAGAGGGTACATCCGAAGGAATGATGTCCTCATCATCCTCCCCCTCTTGAAATTGAGTCGTCTTCGACTCAAGCTCATCTTCTTCTCCCAAATAAGGCTTCAAATCTGCAATGTTAAAGGTGGGACTAACCCCGAACTCGGGTGGCTACTCAAGTTTGTAGGCATTATCATTTATTTTCTCAATTATCTTATAAGGACCAGCTGCTCTTGGCATTAATTTAGACTTACGCAGCTCAGGAAATCTATCTTTTCTCAAATGTAACCAAACCAAATCACCCAGTTCAAGTTTAATTTCTTTTCTACCTTTAGTACCAGCAATTCTATACTTTTCATTCGTTCTTTCAATATTTGCTTTAGTTGTTTCATGCAACTTACGAATGAAATCAGCACGCTCTCTAGCATCACTATGTGTTCTTTGAGTGGTAGGTAAAGGCAAAAGATCAATAGGAGCGCAAGGGTTAAAACCATACACTACCTGAAAAGGACTTATCTTGGTAGTGGAATGTTCCGTCCTGTTATATGCAAGCTCCACATGCGGCAAACATTCTTCCCACATCTTCAAATTATGCTTCAAAATTGCTCTCAACGTGGTGGACAATGTTTGATTCACTACCTCAGTTTGGCCATCAGTTTGGGGATGACATGTTGTAGAAAACAACAACTTGGTCCCCAATTTATTCCACAAAGTGCGCCAAAAATGACTCAAGAATTTTGCATCACGATCTGAAACAATAGTAGAAGGCATACCATGTAAGCGAACGATTTCTTGAAAGAAAAGGCCAGCAATATGAACAACATCATTGCTCTTATGACAAGGAATAAAATGTGCCATCTTAGAAAAACGATCAACCACCACAAAAATACTATCCCTCCCCCTCTTAGTCCTTGGCAAACCCAACACAAAATCCATAGATATATTAGCCCAAGGAGTAGAAGGAATAGGAAGAGGCATATACAAACCATGTGGGTTCAACCGCGACTTAGCTTTTTGACATGTGGTGCACCGAGCCATGTACCATTCTACATCACGCCTCATCCTAGACCAAAAGAAATGTGTAGATAGCATCTCCTCTGTCTTCTTGGCTCCAAAATGTCTCATCCATCCACCTCCATGTGCCTCCTGCAACAACAAAAGACGAACGGAGCCAACTGGAATGCATAGGCGGTTAGCTCTAAACAAAAACCCATCATTGATCATAAACTTATTCCATGTATGTCCCTCTCTACAATTTAGAAACACGTCCTTAAAATTAGGATCAAGCGCATATTGTTCTTTTACTGATTCAAGCCCAAAAATCCGATAATCAAGTTGGGACAGCAGTGTATATCATCTAGACAAAGCATAAGCAATCACATTATCCTTCCCTTTCTTGTGTTTGATAATATAAGGAAAAGATTCAATAAATTCAACCCATTTAGCATGCCTATGATTCGGATTATGTTGAGAGCGAAGATACTTAAGTGATTCATGATAAGAATGAATAACAAATTCTTTAGGCCACAAATAATGACGCTACGTCTCTAAAGAACGGACAGGTGCATACAATTCCTTATCATACGTGGAATAATTCAAAATAGGACCATGCAATTTTTCACTAAAGTATGCAATGGGTTTACCATCTTGCATCAAAATACCCCCAATGCCAACTCCACCAGCATCACATTCTAGCTCAAAAGTCTTACCAAAGTTTGGAAGTTGGAGCAATGGTGCATGTGTGAGCTTGTCCTTCAAAGTGTCAAAGGACTCTTCATGTGCCTTTCCCCAATGGAACACCACACCTTTCTTCATCAACTCATGCAATGGGGCAGCAATGGTGCTGAAATCTTTGACAAAGCAGCGATAGAATCCTACAAGACCAAGAAAACTCCTCACCTGTGTGACGGTTTGGGGAACCGGCCAGCTCTTTATGGCTTCAATTGTCATCTCGTCCACCTCAATTCCCTGTGGAGTTACAACATAGCCAAGAAAAGAAACTTGATCCATGCAAAAGATGCACTTCTCAAGGTTACCAAATAAACGCGCATCACGTAAAGCATTAAAAACAACACGTAAGTGATCCATATGTTCAACAAAAGACTTGCTATAAATCAATATATCATCAAAGTAAACTACCACAAAACGACCAATGAAAGCTCTTAAAACCTCATTCATTAAACGCATGAAAGTGCTAGGTGCATTTGTCAAACCAAAAGGCATTACTAACCACTCATACAACCCGAATTTGGTTTTAAACGCAGTTTTCCATTCATCTCCAAGTTTCATTCTAATTTGATGGTAGCCACTTCGCAAGTCAATCTTGGTGAAAATTATAGAACCACACAACTCATCAAGCATGTCGTCTAGCCTAGGAATAGGATGACGATACAAATAGTAATATTATTGATGCTCTACAATCAACACACATACACCAAGTTTTATCTTTCTTAGGAACCAAAAGTACAGGAACGACACAAGGACTAAGGCTTTCACGTACATACCCGTGGTCCAAAAGGTCTTGGAGTTGCTGCTGAATTTCCTTAGTCTCATCGGGATTGGTTCGATAGGCAGCACGGTTGGGCAAGGTTGCTCCTAGAATCAAATCAATTTGATGCTCTATCCCTCTCATAGGTGGCAGCCCCAGGGGTATCTCAGCTAGAAAAATGTCCTCATACTCCTGCAAAAGGTTATTGATAGCAGGAGGCACCGAGCTAACAATATCATCAAGCGAAAACATAGCCCATTTGCATACCAAAGCATAGCAAATATCATCATCAGAAATTTTAGCAAAGTCACATTTTGTTGCAAGCATAACACCACCCTTCAATTTAATCCCCTCGGCCTTAGAAATAGATGTAAACTTATCCTTTTTAGGTGGGAGAATAGAATTAGCAACTTGCTAATTTTCAGATTGAACATCATTCAAACTAGCAGCACGTTCTCTATCAGCTTGTACAATTTAAGCAGGGGTCAAAGGTACCAAAGTAATTTTCTTTCCTTTATGCACAAAGGTGTATTTATTACTTCTACCATGGTGTGTAGCATTATTATCATGTTCCCAAGGATGACCCAATAAGAGTGAACATGCTTGCATAGGTACCACATCACAATCAACAGAATCAACATAAGAACCAATGGAAAATGAAACTCTGCAAGTTTGTGTTACCTTTGCTTTTCCAGAATCATTTAGCCACTGAATATGGTATGGATGTGGGTGCGGGCGTGT
Source organism: Miscanthus floridulus (assembly GCF_019320115.1). NCBI lineage: Eukaryota > Viridiplantae > Streptophyta > Magnoliopsida > Poales > Poaceae > Miscanthus > Miscanthus floridulus. The sequence goes on from NC_089584.1 coordinate 28,914,792, forward strand.
GGTCAAGCCAAGCTTCTTGACCAAATCAGAACTCACCAAATTATTGTAGCTACCTCCATCAATAATGACACGTGCTCAACGATTGCTGATGACAAAGAAAATCTAGAACAAGTTATTCGCGTTGTAGCTTCTCAGGTTGCTGGACTTATGAGCTAAGCACCCGCTGTACAATGATGCTCCTATAGGCCATCGTGGCCTCATCACCAAGGACTTCACCATCCTCCTCATCTGTATCTTGGTCTTCTTCATCCTCAATGTCAGAGGTGCTGATGTAACCATCTTCTGTAGCAATGTATGCCCGCTGACTTGGGCAGTCCTTCTGCACATGGCCAATGCCATGGCAGCGGTGGCACTGAATACCCAAAGTGTGTCCCGTCGATGCAATGGATGAGGCACTCTTGGTAGGCATCTACAAAGAATTTTTACCTGAATCTAAAGGTCATGCGGGAGGTGCCTTAGGTGTAGCGGTAACTCCAGAGGCTGCTGGTCGCTTGCTCACTGGTGGAGGTGCCCGAAAAGTGGTTGGCTTGGTCAGCCACGAAGATGGTGCCGAGCGTGGCGTGTATGTGGTGCTGACCTTGCTCTTGCTCTGCTGTTCACGCCCCTGCAATTCCTTTTCTGCAAGCATAGCAAACTAAAACAACTGGTTGACAATGTTAAATTCTTTATAATCAACAATGTCCTGAATCTCGCACCTCAAACCCGAATAAAAACGACAAATGGAATCTTCGTTCCCCTCCACAACACCACAACACATCAATCCCTTTTGGAGCTCACCATAGTAATCCTATACAGATTTCTCTCCTTGTTCTAAATGCATCAATTTCTTACGCAAGTCTCTATGATAAGAAGGAGGAACAAAACAATCACGCATAGCTATCTTAAGTTCTTCCCACGTACTAGGTAAAGTATCCTATGCAGCTAGCGCATTCCACCAAATAATGGCAAAGTCCTTAAACTCACTAGTAGCTTGTCGAACTCTATGATGCTTAGGCACAAGGTGGGCACTAAACTTTTGTTCTACCATCATCTCCCAATCAAGATATCCCTCAGCATCATAATGACCCAAAAAAGATGGTATTGTGAACTTAATCTTAGCATAAGGATCATCGGGCACATGGTGATTATTACCTTGATGGTGGTGGACACCACCCATACTTGTCGTGTTGCGGTGAAGACGTCGTCGTAATCTTGCTTGTTGGAAGGCTGCTCGATCTATGTTTCCAATAGCATCATGCAACATGTCTTCTGGCAAGAGACCATCGGTGTTGCTGCTAGAGACATCGTTGTTGACCGCCACCAAGGTTTCCAACTCAGTAACCATGTCAGTTAGCATGGAAATTCATTTGTCTAATCTCTCCATGCTGTTGCCAATGTTGAGTTCAATGAGTGTGTCAGTGATGGCCTTCCTGATGGCCTTATTCATCCTTTTTTGGGCATTATCTATAGCAGCTTGCAGTTGCTCTTGGCTGACACACTCATTGAAATTTTTGGGACTGTTATCTCTAGTCTGATCACCTTCTATCATTGTAAACACAAAAATAGGAACAAATGGTGAAAGTTATCCCTAACAAATGACTACATAGTTGCAGTGGTGTCACTTTTCACAGCAAGTGGAAGCGTCTTACCAAGCTCTTACAAAGTTCTTACCAACACAAGCAGTGGGCGGTACAACCAGCAGCTGGTTCATGATACCTGTGAGGTAGTGGTACCGAGATTGTAAGGCCCTTTTTCTATACTGATCCGAAGAGTTTATGGAGCTTGGAAGGCACACAAAGAATAATATGTATATTTGGCACACAAGTCAGTAACAGAAAGTAATGCTGAATTATAGTCCAAAGTACTTGTTCTCGTTGCTGGTCTAAAATGTTCCAAGTACCAGGTGTCTAACAAAAAGGTATGGTGGATAGCAAGGTGATAGGGGTGTGAAAAACAAGTATGGTGGATAGCAAGAGCAACACAAACAAGGAACCAGATAGCACACGCTAGCACAGCTCACTTTGGCCTTCTCTATGTGCTCTAGATATTATTCCTCTTTTGCCCCTCTCTTTTTTCTATTTTTTTGGCTGTCGTTCTTTTTTTTGGGAAATTCCAACTTTTCTTTTTATTTTTTGATATTTTTTATTCACTTAGGAGCACAAAATAAGTAACCAAAGAAAATATGAGCTTAAAGAAGTGAAAGGTGTGGCCTGTGGAAATTTCAGAAGACGTGCTCAAAATTGACAAAAAGCTTATGACCACGAAAAGAGGATCTTGTGACCAGTTTTTGACCAAAATAAAATTTTCTGACCCCAATACTTTGGGGGATGGATGGATCCGAATTTTTTTCTGATCGATTTTGATATATGGAACGTCGAAATCGGAGTTCGTATGCGAAAACTAGACCAATTTTAAGAACGGACTCTGAATTAGAGGACAAAACGGAAACAATGCGCGCAAAATTGGTCACGACAGCAAGGATTTGATGGAAATGATGGGGGAAACACACGAACTGGACTCTAACATGACCTAACCTGCAACAAGACCTCGACCAGGACACAAACTCAACACGACGGACTCTGAAACCAAAATATGCAAAGGCTATGGCGCGGAAGGTTCTAGGACAGGAAAAAAATATGGCACTGGACTATGGGACGAATCCAAAACACTCAAAACTAGGGGATAAATGTGAACCTGACGGTATACCTTAGCTCTGATTACCACTTAATAGAAATAGGGATCCCAATCTTCCGTCAGGTAGTGGTAACTATCGTTGTGGCGGAGAATGACACACCGATCCAGCTTCAGATCGAAAGATCGAACCATGCAATCTTAGCACCACAACTCCTCTTGTCGGTGTAGAAGGTAACCAACACGTAAATATTTGTAGTTTTGCCATACGTTGTGATCGGAGGTGGCCTAGCACTCAATGGCACATGATTTATACTGGTTCAGGCAACATGCCCTACGTCCAGTTTGAGTCGGTCGGTGACTTTATTCCTAAGCCCAGGTGCTCGAAGTCTGCAGTGGGGTTACAAATGAGAAGGAAAAAGATGGGGTGTACAAGAGGTCCGGTCGGCTCTGTTCGGAAGTGCCGAGAGCGACAGGAGATTCGCTATGAGCTAAGTGTTCAAACATGTGCTTGAGGTCCAAACCTGGCGGTTCTGTGGTTGTGAGCTAGTGAACTTGATCGATCTAATGAATCTAAGGGGACTTTTATTAGCCTGGATCAACTTGGTCAATTGGGAGAGAGCGCATCCCCTTTTATAGATGAAGGGGATGGCCTTACAGGTAAGATGGAGAGAGTATGAATGCTTCTAAGCCTTGTTTCCCATGCCGATGGGTACATGATGATGGTAGGCGCCCACAACACTGTTGGATGTCAGATGCACATGGGAGGTTCCATCGTCTTGTTCGGGTATGGCAGATGTCGGAATCAGCTATACTATTGATGCCTAGAGGCATGTGAGGGGTTTTCACCATGTTCACTCGGTACGGTAATTCCGGCGCCCACAACACTATCGATGCCCAGAAGCATGTGGGGGAGCCTTACCGTATGGGAGTCAAAGGCGCCCACAATACTATAGAGGGAAATGTTGGCGCCTACAATACTGTTTGTGTTAGGGTGGTTGGAGAGTACTGTTCCATGCAGGGTATGGACACTGGTACCGTGGTTTGACTTGTGTGCCTCGCCTTGCTTTTCTCTGCACGTCTCCTGGTCCCTATCGAGCAGGCATCCCTAGTCGGTTGATCCTAGTTGGCTCTGATCGTGCCAGTCGGAGAAGAACGGTGAGCAGGGGCTAGGCGTATCCCTAGTTAGAGAGTACGGGGTCGGAGTCAGAAGCGGTGCTTTTGGCCAGGCCTTCTGATCAAAGAGGCCGTCCAGAGGTGGGCTAGCGACCAAAGCGAGCGCTCTGATCGAAGAGGTGGGCCAGAGTTAGAAAATGGGCGATGTTCCTCCTCGGCCTGATCTTTCGATCAGAGATTGGATCACTCCCCCGGCCTGTCGCTTAGGTATTTGGGCCGGCCCATGAGTTGCGTGCTGTTTGCTTGGGCCAGGCCTTTGAGGGGAAGTCAGTCTACAAGGGACCCCAAGTTTATGAACCCGACATGAGCCCCCAAGCTCCTAGGCGATTCGGGTAGAATCGTCTGGGGGATTTTTGCCTTGACGGTGGGTGCGCGTGAGCGCACCCACGGGTGTAGCCCCCTGGCGGTTTGGGCAGAACCATTTGGGGGGTTTTCCCATGTCACCAGTAGGTTGTTGTTTTGTTGGCAGGTGCACATGAGCGCACCCGTAGGTGTAGCCCCTGAGCCCCCGAGCCCCCGGTCGGTTTGGGCGGAACTGTCTGGGGGGTGTTTTGTTAGCGGGTGTGTGTGCATGTTTTTAGTTTAGATGGAGTTTGTCAACCAAGGCATCGTTGTGCAGCCGAGGCAGTTTAGGCATGGGGATCAGATGAGACGGAGCTTGCGGATCCTAGCGTCGGTGCACGCCATGGGATCAGGCGAGGCAGTTAGTTCATTAGTTTAGGGATCAGGCGAGGCAACAAGGCGGTTGTCATGGATCCTAGCCTCGGTGCAGCCCACGCAGCTGAGTCTGTCAGTTTGTTAGTTTAGGGATCAGGCAAGGTGACAAGGCGGTGCTCGTGGATCCTGATGGGGCGAGATCGGGGTCGCAGACCCAAGGAGTTTTTGGAGCGCAGTCGAAGCATAGCCGGATGGGGTGAGATCAGGATCACAGACCTAGGCGTTTGGAGCGCAGTCGAAGCATAGCCGGATGGGGCAAGATCGGGGTTGTAGACCCAGGTGTATGGAGCATAGTCAAAGCATAGCCGGATGGGGCGAGATTGGGGTCATAGACCAAGGAGTTTGGAGCGCAGTCGGAGCATAGCTGGATGGGCGAGATCAGGGTTGTAGACCTAGGTGTTTGGAGCACAGTCAGAAGGGGCGAGTTCGGGGTCGTAGACCTAGGCTTTTTGTGTCTTGAGCCCCCAAGCCTTGTTGGGCCTTAGTAGGGCTCGGTGTGAGTTGTGTGCGTTACCCCATCCTCGGTTCCTCACAACCGGAGGGGCTGAGTTTTGTCGCTTGTCCCGATCGCTCGGGCTCGAGTGACGCGCTCGGTGAGTTCGCTAACGAGTATGATCGAGTGGAATCTAGGTCCGTCGTTCATGACGGGGTCAGCATAGCCCTCTTGCGACATTCCACTGCTCCTTTACCTGCAACCCGGCAGATGCCTGGGTCGTTCCGGAGACCAACCCGGGTGGCCTAACGGCCTTCCCTCGATGTAGATTCTATGGGCTTTGTGAGAGGTTCAGGATCAAACAAGGAGGTTGAGATTACCCTATCTGCCATACTGGGTGAGGGCCGCATGGGGTTCATCTACGTTTTTCTCCCCTGGCTCTGTTGGTTGCTCATGTCGAATGAGGCAACCGCCGCTTCATGACGCAACACGGGCCGTTGTGATGCATTTCGCTACACGTGCGATGCTTAGTTCCTAAGCCCTCGGGTGGTTCAGGGTCTGAATCGTCCGGGAGGCATGGGCGTATGGAATGAATGCACATATGGATGTGTGAAATGATTATAAAGAAATAGAGGGGTTGGTAGTTTTTACCTTGATGACTTGAGTGATGGGGTTTTGGAGAGCTTCAGTCAGAAACATCCAACCAGGACCCATGCTCGTCGTTCATGATGGAGTCAGCATGGCCTACATGGGGCGTCCCTGTGCTTCCTACCTGTTTCTCGGTGTGTTTTCTTAAGCCGTTCGATCGACTTAGGAAGACCAATGGTCTCTCCTGGTGGAGATCCCGCTTTGGGTTTTTCCAAGTCCCGCCTAGGGGTGCGGAGAGCTGCCTGTGTGTGGTGATGTTTCAGTTTTTGCACCTAGTCATGCGATAGTGGTGGGCCATACCTAGGCCATGTTTTGTCTCACCAGGCGGCGTTCCGTTTGACCCAACATTGTTCCGTCGGCCAGCGTGCGTCCCATCGGTCAGGGTGTGTCCCATCATTTCCCATCCGCATTGAATGGGGGAAGGGAGAGAGTTTTCACTCTAATCTTTTACCCCTCTTCGGTTGTCGCATTTATTCCTTAAAAAGGGGGAGGGAGAGGGCTCTCCGTTGTAGTCCTTTGCCTATTCTCCAACTATTGTCTCTCCTTCTTCTTCCTCCTCACCGAGAGTGCTTGTATGCCGCGGCGGTTTCCTAAGTGAGAGAGATGGTAAGTGAGGGGGAGGACTTACAGATCCTTTCGTGAATCTAGAGCGCGATGTCGAGCTAGAGGCTGCTTGGGGCGGTGTTGGCCGTCTTTGCCTAAGAAGGGGCGGCTTCCACCGAAGGGAGGGCGTGCTGGATTTGTCTGCGAGGCCTTCTTTGGGATGGAGCCATATGCGGAGGGAAAGTTGCCTAGGATCGTGCTGGTGGAGGGTTCTACACCTGTAGCTGCTCAGGCTGGCCAATTCATAAAGTTTGATGAGATCTCTTCCAGCCATGGTGGCCATACTTCGGTGGCGGCGTCCCTGCCCAGGAGCTACCTCGGCTGCATGAGAAGGTCCAGAGCCCCATGCTCTTCTACTGAGCATCTATGGGTGCGGCGCCTTTGAGGTACCCGTTGCGCTCACCGAAGTCAAGGGAATGGAACCGAGTGGGTCCCTTGAGGTACATGTTGCGCTCGCCGAAGTCATGAGCGGAACCGGGCAGGGCCCCCTGTAGCGGTGACGTTTTCCTTTAGCGTCATGCGATGTCGTCGAGTGGCCATAGTAGTATTTGGAATGGAAGTAGTTTTTAGCAAAAAATGTAATAGTTGAGTTCATGGGTGAGCCCCTGTGTGAACAGTTTTGTATCAATGAATACATCAGTCCTGTTCTTTGTGATAGAATCACTATCCGTTCCTTGTTTTTATCCTGGCGTAGCTATTGTTTTTGTCCTTTTTTTTCGCACCTGCCCGTTAGTTTCATAGGCTGTAGCTTTTTTAAGAACCTGGGCATGGCCCGTGGGGCTTGGCTGCTCGTAACCGCAGGTCATGGCGGTGTGCGTTCAATTAGGAGTAAGAACAAAGTTACATAGGATAGTTAAAGGAAAAGGAATGCGCTTCCATTCGGGGACAAAGTTGTTTACCACGTGACAATAAAAAAGAGAGGTAATATTTGGTATTATACCCTCATGTAGCCCCCGAGCGACCTGGGCTGAAACTGTTCAGGCTGGGGAGTTTTACAGGAGCAAGTGTTGAAAAAAAGTGGTAAGACCAAATTTTAGGGGAAAAAACAACGTAGCTGTTCAATGTTCCAAGTGTTGGTGAGGATGTTGCTGTTGTCGTCATCCAGTTGGTAGGTGCCCGATCAGATTACTTCGATCACCGTATAGGGTCCTTCCCATGGTGGAGAGAGTTTGTGTTTTTCCTTTGTCGATTGGGTCCTCCGGAGTACGAGATTGCCGACTTCAAGGATTCTCCCCCTGATCTTTCTTTCATGGTACCTGCAGAGAGTTTGCTGATAGCGAGCAGAGCGGATGATGGTCGTTTCATGGGCTTCCTCGAGCAGGTCGACTGCGTCTTGCTGAGCCTCTGCTGCTCGGTCGCAGTCGAAAGCCTTCACTCTTGGGGAGCCATGGGCGAGGTCGGAGGGCAGCAATGCCTTAGCTCCGTAAGCTAGGAAGAAGGGTGTGAACCCTGTGGATCGGTTCAGGGTCGTTCTCAGGCTCTAGAGGATTGCTGGGACCTCTGCCACCCATCGTCCGACGTATTTGTTGAGTCAGTTGAAGATGTGTGACTTGAGTCCTTGGAGGACCATGCCATTGGCACGCTCGACCTGACCGTTGGTTCATGGATGTCCGACCGAGGCCCAGTCAATCCTGATGTCGTATCCATCACTGAAATCTAGGAACTTCTTTCCGATGAAGTTAGTTCCGTGGTCAGGGATGATACTATTAGGAATGCTGAACCAGTAGATAATGTCGAGGAAGAATTTGACCGCCTCTTTCGAGCGGATGTTGGTGATGGGCTTGGCATCTATCCACTTGGTGAACTTTTCGACTGCTACAAGTAGGTGAGTGAAACCGCTTGGGCCATTTTTGAGGGGTCCCACCATGTCGAAGCCCCAGACAGTGAATGGCTAGGTGATGGGGATGGTTTGGAGGTCCTATGCCGGCAAATGTGTTTGCCGAGCATAGAACTGGTATCCTTCACATCTATGGACGACCTCCTCTACATCTCGTTGCACGGTGGGCTAGTAAAAACCTTAGCAAAAGGCTTTTCCGACCAGCGACCTTGGGGCCGCGTGATGTCCACAAATCCCGGCATGGACCACGAGGAGGAGCTGCTTCCCTTGGTCGGTGGGGATGCACTTCATGAGCACTCCTAATGGACTTTGTTTGTAGATTACGTCACCACGCGCGATGAAGGTTTTGGCGCGTTGAGCGATCCATCAAGCTTTAGTTCTTTTGGGTGGGAGAACCTCCTCAAGGAGGTAGGCGAGTAGCGGCGCTCGCCAGTCGGTTTGATCGAGTGCCAATATAGCGGCGCTCGTCATGGAGGTACTGGGATCGGAGCCCCCGAGTGCTGGCTTGGCGGTCATGCGAACAAGCACGAGGGCCACGCGGTAGCGGCGTCCTGCGCTCGGTCGGCCGAGCTTCAGTTTGAAATCAGCTGAGCTGACAATACCACCTCAAACATACAATGAAAACTCCATCTTCAACCTTCCTTATACTCCGATCTAGATGTCCTATGATCACGGCACAAGAAGCAAAGTTGTAGTTCTTTGTAAGGTGAACAAGATTTCTTTAAGCATGAAGAGCTAACTCGGCCTATATTTGGAGATATGGATCTTCAAAGGAGGGTACCTCAAAACCGAATTCTGCAGTTCAGTTACAGGCTGACTGAAACTGCATTCTTCTCCCCCTTCTACTCCCTAATCCATCCAGTTTCAAAAGAAAACTCAGTAATACAAGTTGTAGATCTATGTGAGTGCTACAACTTCTATTAAAGGTTCATGAACTGGTTCAGCCTGGTTTTGGAGATACAGAGCTCCAAATAAGCTAACCTGAAACTGAAATTTCAGTTCCCAGACTTAGTAAAATTTTGAGTACTGAAAACAGCTGCAGATTCAAAGTTTGAGCCTCGGTTTGACCTTCTTAAAAGCTGATATAGCTCATGGTCTAAAAACAAAGTTTGTTCTAATCCAATCAAACTTCAACTTTTATTTAAGGTGCAACTCCATCCAAGCACTATAAGCGATTAGTCAACATAGGTCAAATTAGCATCACGGTAAAGCTCAAATCAGAGTGTTAGACCGATTGAGGTATTTTCTTGACTTCTGCTTAACACGAACCCTTCATGACTTTTGTTGTAGAGTTAATTTATAGTCATTTGGGCAAGGTAGCAAGGTTTGGTTTATGACCTATAATTCCATTCACTTAATAGTGCAATTCAAGCAAGAATGTAACTCATCATTTCATGTGACTTCTTGATTCCAAACTTCATGAAACTTTTCCACTGGTCTAGATGGATGCATGTTGATGTAATGTACATGAAATAAGCATGTTTAACATTACTCTTGCATAATCTTAACAAGGGTCCACATGGAAGTAGGGTGTGTTGTCCAAGTTTAAGTTGGAGCTCACTCTTGTAGATTTGATCTTTCACCTTCATCACCACCGAACATGTCATGTTTGAGCTCAAACCCATTACTTAACGGGTGATAAACACCTAGGGTGTTACAGCCCTCCCCCCTTATGAGAATCTCACCCCAAGATTCAGTGCGAAAGACTTTTAAGGGAACAGAAGCATGTCATCCATTTTCCAACAACAGTGATATCCTTAGGCTACTTAACTTCAGAGTATTAGAGAGGCTAATTTGGTCAAGGCACTTTCTGATACTTGCTCTTCGTAGAAAGTTTTGTCAGAAGAATTTCCTTCATTGACTTCCATGAAGCTTTATTACTTTGGGAGGAATCCACGTCAGCACAACACTTCGCTCTCAGGATACGGAGAGTACTACGGAGCATAAACTAATTACCCATAATATCTATTTCCCTAGTGAATATAGCATGGACCATGGGAACCTTTCATTAGACTGTAAGCTTCTAAAAACTACTCATTACAATGGTTCCATGTTCATTCACAAAGTTCAAAAAGTAGTTCTCTACCAAAGTAGCTTGAGTCCAACTTTCCATAAGGGATGAGATCATAGACGGGGTAAACATTCTCTAAGGTTGTGAGAAACTGAGTAACCAACAGATAATATCTATGCCGGTTGTAACCGTTCAATCACTCAGATGCCAACCGATGGAAAACTACATAATGTTCTAGGTGTGCAGTTCTCCTTCTCTAATGATAACACTTTATTATCTGAGTCCATTGAGTGAGCGGTGAAGGTGATATCTGACTCTGTTGACTTAGTGCTTTCGATGATCATTATTTGAGGGAATCCTTGTATCCAAGCAGCAATAGTTATCTGGGCTAAATCTGAGGCAACCTCTTGGGTAAAAACACATGGAAAGTAGCCAAAGACAAGTCTGCCTTAAAATCCCTTGTTGAGGAAGGATGATAGCGAGGCCTGGAGGTCAACGAAAGTTGCAAGTATACCCCGACTGGGGGAAAATAGTACACTACTAAGCAGGTTGAGCACAATTTGCCTTCATGGTGCAGTGGTGCAGTAAGTTGGGTTGACTTGCACTATCGCAAAACTAGTTTTGTTGAACTCCATTTGACATTGAAGCTTCCTTTCTAATGTCAATCAACAACTAAAAATCAAATTTTGAAATTCGTTGTTTGGCACTTTTCAAATTGCTTTCAACTCGTAATGGCACAAATTGACTTGTAGAACACCAGGACTGCTCAGGCATTGTTGCTACAAGAGGGCAAAAGCAAGGCACAAAAGGGTGCAAGGAGTATTTTCTAGGGCATCTAAAGTATTAACAATCCTCACATTGCCAACATGACCTAAACTACAACACAACCTACTAATATGAGGGATGCTAGTAGTCAGCAGAGAAATCATAGATTCTATACCCCTCAGTAATCCATTCATATCCTACAAACTACTGCTTCGTTGTGCACAAATTTTGGTAGGAATTTAGATCCAAGAGTCCTTTAACTACTGACCAAAGTTCAGCTCAAGCGGACACCGGTTGACTATACAAACAAATAATCTACCAAAACTGCTTTGTTCTGAAATTTGGTGACCAAACTGTCAAAACATCTCTCAAATCCGATGCTTTACTCAACCAATCCTCAAACCAACTTAAGACATTGAAGTACCTTAAGCAAGGAATGAGATTACCATGTTTGGTGTGAATTCAACCATGTTGATCCTCTAATCACTGGCTTAAAGAGAACCAGTTGAGTGCCATGAGATCTCGACAAATTTTCCGCTTTTCCTTTCCTAGGATTTACACATTGGGAAGTGTGTTCTGCACTCTCTAATTCTCTTTTTATGACAGTGGTAGCTTTCTCACTGAGGATGGAGGCAAGTGTTTTCCTTACATGCCTCTTAGGAAACAACCTCAACCGTTGATTTAGACACCAACTCCACGATGCACAAGCATTGAACTGGTGGGATGCTCTTGTAGGGCACAATGCATACTTCATGTGGAGTGATAGTCCTACATGATAAGGAAACGTTTCTAATTATCCTTCTATGCTTTATCTAATAGAGTCCTGAACAAATCCTTTGGCAGCACCATATACATAATGATACTGACCGAGACTAGAGATGTGCTTTCTCTAGCTCTTTACTTAGCTAATACAGTATCTTGCACTACCCATGTGGTTGTCCAAGGTGGACTTGACTTGACGACACAGGGCTTGGAGAAGAAAGCTATACTGGTATCTCTGACCGGCTTTGCTGTTTCTTTGCTTAACATTGTCCTATGAGATCTAGCCTTCATAGTTACCAAAGAGTCATTACCTAGCTAGAGATTAACCTTCCTACTGGTAACTAATTAGTTGTCTATGAACACCAAAAAGGTTCCAAATCTTCACTCTTAACAATAAGAATTGTGGTCGAAGCATAAACAAATGGTCGCCATTGAAGTCAGCAAAAAGGGGTCACACCGAAGAAGGTCGGTTGATCATCTTGCACCTAAAGATCAGGGCTAAGATAGAAAGCTCATAAGCACTAGGTGACCTATCATAGGACATAATATCCTGGTCCATTTATCATCCAACTGATAACTTGTCCAACTTTAAGTGTGGTGCATCTTTTAATCCAACGGGGATGACATCAGTTGCTCACTAGATGACCGACGTCATTATAGGGACAGTTACATAGAGTCACTTGTCTACCACCTCTTGCAGTCTATTTATGTTCCTGTTAGTGACCTGTTCTTCAAAGGCTATCCTTTGGACAACTTCAGAAGGAAGTCCTATTGCATTTGGTTCGACATATAGATCTTCCGACAAGATAAGGACAGATAACCAAGGAAGATCTCACATGAAAATAACACATCAGTGTAATTCTGCAATGGATCATGACTAGGAACTTCGATACCAGCGCGTGCCGAGCAGCACAACCTTATGTCGCGTGCCACAGGAGGCTCTCGGTTTCATCGCGGCACCATAGTTGCTACTCATAACACCATTACTGATCACACACCCAAGGTGAAATTTCAAGTTGCACAGATTGGGTCATATGAACCAACACTATGCAAAGAAGGAATAGCAAGCAAAGGTAGTCACAAGGTTAGGAGTCAACAAGGAGGTGATCTGAAGATCAAAACATAGTGCAAGAGAACATAGCCAAATTGTCGAAGACAACTGAGCAGGGGACTCTTGCCTAATTTCCATATACACCTTGTGTCCACCAAGGTGATTATCAGGTAACGATTAACATGAGATTTGGTCTTGCTGAGCAGCAACATGAGATCAAGATTGATAAACATCTAGAGACTTGGAAGGGTTGGAGACAAAACAAATGAGATTTGAGGAACAGAGCCAATGCACTGACTAGGGATTCAGTTGATAAAGCAATGACATGATCTATGAGGAAAAGGTTCCAAAGCCAGGGTAGATAGCGATTAGCGTTGCACCAGATCATCGGTAGGAGAAGGAGCAATGAGGTCCAACAATGATTTTTGGGCAGGGTCTTCCCACACAGGAGCGAGACAACCACGACACATGCAAGCATTCAAGGGAACTAAGCTTGGGCCTAAGGATAAGCAAAGGCATGGATAAAGGTCTTTGTAGCTCAACGTTCAAGGGCTAGCAACCACGTGCACAGGCTTAGGCTCCTAAGAGAGAACTTAATTGGAGACGACAACCATGAGATTATCAAAACCTAGACGTTGTTCTAGGATAGCGCTCTTCAACACTCGTATGCTTATCTAGGACAAAAGGGGTGATAGCTATGGCACTACCTAGATAACGAGCATCCACACCTACATCATGGTCTTAAGCAAGCATTTCGAAACACTCAATCCAATTAGCTTAAGCGACTCTTACTAAGCACAAAGCTCACACACAACACGTAATCACCTACAGCAACACCACTACCCATATCATGCAAAACATGGTGGTAAGGTATTGTTATCTTTTATTTCCTTTTTACTAAGTAGGTGGATAACTCTTCAAAACAAGTTTTACTTACATTTAGCAAATTAGTTTTCGGTCATACACAACATGACCATATGGTTACAACAAGTTATCCATTTACAGAATAAGGGTGAGAGGAGCATGTTTATGCACAAGCAACAATCATGATGCATGCTCGTCCTGTTTGTCCTCACAAAATTGCCAGCCTAAGGTGGCAATCACGTTCTATGTCGGTGGCATAACACGTACTCTCTCGATAGACATACCTGCACCAAGATAGTCTTAGGTCATTTTTGGTACAACTTAGGTACACATTTTGCGGGTTCGCCTAGCGCCGCACAATCAGGGACAAGGCTAGATGCACCATGTGAAGGACGTGATGATGGAATTGAACCAGAAGACGGTGTTGGTGGACCTATCCCAAAGATGGAAGGACCCCTAGAGTACATGTCAGAATAGGAGATGCTCACCAAGCGAGTGTCATCTAACAAACACTAACTTAGTGTTGGATCCCAGGCAAGCCCCGGAGCATTCTAAGCCTTCAATGTTTTTACAAATATCACTTGCGTTCTTTATTTTTGATGCATTAGGTTATAAGAGTTGATTGGAAACAGTTGATGCATAGAACTACCTTATCTAGAAATATACCTTTAATCCTATGTAGGTCCATGATCGAATCTATGCTTAGCCATGCTTAGACCGGTAGAAGTCGGGTGATTTCCTATCACCTATGAGATATAGGTGGATACCGAAGCACGGTTGGCTATATTTGCTATCATGGAAATAACCATGTGTTAATAATGAATGGAGACTGGGCGGGATGTCAATAGAGAAGCAACAAGACATGGAGGTCTTGGGTGTGGATCTATCCCCGTCTGTGTCGGTTAAGGACCATACCATTGTTGGAACTTCTGACAAGATTGAACGCATGCCTATCACTTAGCTGGCCGGATAACTCATTCCGACCGTGAAGTCGAGTAGCTCAACTCAAGCTGAGCCCTGCTCTATAAGAGTGCGCACTCTGGATGGTAGTAAGGATGTGTGGGGAGCCAGACATGAGCCCAAGGGCAGGGTAGTCCTGATCGTCCTGGCAGCTGGTCGTCCCTGATTGTGCAGCGCTAGGCAAACCCACGAAATGTGTACCTGAGTTGTACCAAAGGTGACCTAAGACTACCTTGGCGCAGGTATGTCTGGGTTTGTGTTAGGAATAAATTCCTAGCTAGTTGAAATCGATTTGAATCGCCGTCTCTCCCGAACAGTGAGAAACTTGGCTAGCTCCAACATCGTAGTAACTGTATTATGGAATATGATGGTTATGATGAACATGGAATTATTACACTGGCTATGGTTACTATTGTTATGCTACTAAATGCTATACTACATGTTTGGCACAGGTTAGTTGCTAATCTAGAGATAAATAGCTATAATTAACTTGATGACCAAAGTATAATTGTATAACTGAGTTAATCACTTTTATGCAAAAAGTTGTGAAGCTACCTCCACTATAAAGCCTTGCATACTCCTTGGTGTCACTTTATTTCTGGTTTATGACGGGTAAGTCTAGCTAAGTACATTCGAGTACTCAGGGTTTTCCCACCATATTGCAGGTGAAGTTCTTAGCCTGCTGAAGATGGTGGCTAACCGCCGGTGGGCTTGGTGACTCTATATTTATTTCTCATCTATATGCTTTTATCAGAGGATGTCACTTATGCTAGCAATGTATTTGGAACTTATATTAATGTAATCATTTGAAAGCTATGTTGTTTTCACTAATCGGTTTTGAAACCCAAACTTGTACTATTATTTGTGAACCCGTTTGTAATATTATTTCCGCTGCAACTCTGTGTATGTGATGTGTATTTGCTTAATCACGTGATCTTGGTTGTGATGTTGATTTACCGAGGTCCTTCGTGACACTCGGTAGACTACCTGGTTTATATAAGGGAAAGTATGCGCGTGCCAACGTGTTTGCGGGGACAGCCATACTTGATCTTGTATAAATTGGGTGGTTTTGTCACATGGCGTACCCGTGCCATGATATCGATGGCACGGGCAGCGAGTGAGCTGGTCCCCTCTGACCACGCTACCTCCAGGACTTCGTAGACCACTCTGAGGGCAGCGCATAGGAGATCGTGCTCATCGCTCTCTGCCTGAAGGCCCCTCCGCGCCTCGGTGAGCTCCGTGGCTATCGACAAAATATGGTCAATAGTCTACCTAGGGGTATGCCCAAGGTAGTAGATTATCGGTAGACAGGTGCGCAAGCCACGAACGAGATGGTGACGCAAGACAGACACGAGGTTTTATTTAGGTTCGGCCGCCGTGAAGGCGTAATACCTACGTCTTGCGTTTGATTGTATTGCTGTATGTCAATGAGATGTCTTTTTAAGAGGGGTCCCCTGCCCACCTTATATAGTCTAGGGGGCAGGGTTACAGATCTGGAAACTAATCCTAACCAGTTACAATTGCCATAGGTGGCTGGATAAGGATTCATATTCTAACCGACCAGGATCTTGCTTGATCTCCATGTCTGTCTTGATTCCTTGCGTGGGACTCCGAGCAGATTGGCTGGACCACGCATCGTCTTCTAGTGGACCAGACCCCTGGTCCGGGCTGGCCCAAGGCTAGCCGTAAGGGTATAGGGGTTAATACCCCCACAGTTAGTCCTCGAGCACCATGTATTATGTTGCGACACGCCGTTTGATCTTCTTCGGCTAATGCAGTCTGTCTTCATGTCATCTCCAACTGGTTGAAACATTGACCAAGCAAATGTGCCAGTACTCTGGTCAGCACAGAGAGCAGTAGACCACAATTATAGCCGAAGATTCCGATTGTCCGAAGAATGCATGGTGCTCTAAAGAAAAAAGAAAAAGATTTCTTTCCTGATCAAGTGTGTCCACTTGTATTTTTGAAAAGAAATGTAAGTGACCCTTGTACAGTAGTAGTTATGGCCAACAGTTAGAGCGTAGGGGTCGATAAAATAAACACATTCACCGCAAGGTGAAGTGTGCCCACTTAGTCCCCGAGCCTGGTAGTAGGTGACGTAGGCATGTGGTGCCAGGGTCTAAAAAGAATTCTTAGTTAAGTTGAGAATCCAATCGTCGTACAGGCGATACGAGATGCACCGATAGGTGCATCATACCTATGTAGTCCCCGAGCTTGCTAGAAGGCGAAGTATCAGCATTGTAGCAAGGTCTAAGTGAGAAAAAATAAATGCTTCTCAACTGTATGTGAGTACAAATCACATGTAGCCGAGGAGAGCGGTCTTCGAGCAATGGTCGGAGAGTGGTCGGGGTAGTCCCCGAGCGCAGCATAGGAAAAACGACGAATCCCCGAGAATAACCGTAGTCAGTTTAGTCCCCGAGCATGAGGGTGATCGAGACAGTCCCGAGCACGAGAGTGGTCGGAACAGTCCCCGAGCACGATGGTGGTCGGGACAGTCCCCGAGCACAAGGATAGTCATGACAGTCCCCGAGCACGAGGGTGGTCGGGACAATCCCCAAGCACAAAAAGTGTGGCAAAAAACCATATGCCACTTGTACTATTATGCCACTTGTACTATTATTTTATGTATTCATTTATTTATTTGCTCTGACAAGTCCGGTCTGAGACGTCTGGTCAAAAAAGTAGATGGGTATAGCACATCATACTGCCTTTTTGTCTTGTCAAGCAAACAGTTGTGTGGCACCTGTTAGTAGGTGCATCAGCGTGGGCCCTCCCACACTGGCAACGAAGAGGCGCATATATTGGCGTAGATCTCGAGGCTGTGAAAACAACCATCTATGGCGTGTGCGCACGTCTCCCAAGAATCCCGGGCAGATGAAACAACATAACTCTTGGGTTAAATACAGTATAGGATAGGTTAGTTACTATTTACTAAACCCCATTGCCATTCGCAACCACAACTTTCTTCTTCCTCTCGCCAACCAACCCTAACACATCTGAAATCGCCACCAATCAATCCACCTCCGCTTTGACTGCCGCATCTGCTAATCCCCCACTCCTGTTGAAGATTAGAACACTCCCCATTCACCAGCAAGGCCAGAGTCATGGCGAAAAGTGATGCGCAGAAGAAAAAGGGGTCATGGCAAAGGAATGGTGGAAATAAAAAAGCAATGAGTAGACCATTGAAGACCTCATCACCATGGGGGTACTCCACAACAAGGAGCTTGTAGGATGGCGTGCGCCGGAGGGCAAGGGGTACCTCGATCCACAACCAGGTGAGATCGTGGTGTTCGAGGATTTCTTTAAACGGGGATTTGGGGTTCTGATATATCTGTTTCTTCAGGGGCTCTGTCTTTACTACGAGATTGGGATTTGCAATCTGCATCCCAACTCGACCCTCCTTGTCGCCACTTTCATTCATCTGTGCGAAGCGTATGGCGGCTTCCAGCCCCATTTCGATTTTTTCCGCCATCTTTTCTATCTGCGGAAGAATGGAAGCGGTGGTTCAAAGATAGCCGGGGGTGTATACCTCAACCTCCATGATGACATGAAAGCCCAGTACCTACACTGCCCATGGAACACATCGCTTGATGACTGGTACAAAAAATGGTTCTACATCCGCGAAGAGCCGAACACGATCACGCTGTGCGACGTGGGCTACATTTCGAAGAAGAAGACAAGCTGGTCAGAGAAGCCCAAGCATCTGGGACAGATCCCAGAAATATTTGGAATGATCCCGTGGAAAAAACTAGATGGTCCGAGCGTGGTTGGGAGCTTCATCAGCCGATGTGTCCAGCCCTGCTAGAGGAGGGTACATCCTGGCTATGAGTATCAAGGGAGCGCAGACCCGACAAGGACGAGGCAGAGGGCGCTTGACAAAAGCAAAGTCAAAGCTAGAATTGGCGAGCTATTTAACTTAGCCGATCCAAATTATGCCAGATTGAGCGACATCGAGCATGCTTTCAAACTTGCCCGACCTCCCCCAAAGGTAACTCGTCTTGCCGCGTACCCATAGTCTTATATTGTGGTAGGATAAGTGGAAACTTACTATGTTCACTCCCTTTTGTTACCCAGGTTAATGGTCGGGATAGAGTGATAGTGTTTGTGTCGCCACCCCCTAGAGTAGAGTGGCCACAAGGAGCTGATCCCACCACCCAGACTAGCGTCGAGATCGAGGACGAGGACATCGACTAGGCGGTGCTCAGAGCTAGAGAGGAGGCAGCGGCCAAAGCCACTGGTAAGTGGCCGGCTGCCCCCAAACAGTCGAAGAAGAGATCAGTAACCACCCTGCTCACCGAGGGAGCGCTAAATATCAATGAGCCTGAGGGGGACCCAGAGGAGAACCCGGCCGGCAAGCGTCGGCAGGCGATTTTTGCCTAGCCGGACGATGGCGCAGAGAAGGGAGAAGATGCAGACACCTTTCAACTTGTCCCTCAAAAAAGGAGGAAGCAACTAGAGTCAATGGAGCAAGGTGGGTCCTCCGCCCCTATGGGACCCACATCGCCGACAGTGGTGAAGGATGCAGCCGGGTCGACCTCGGTTGTACCTGGGCAAGGAACGCGACCGGTGACGGGAGCGACAACCCAACTGAGCATGCCACCAACCACTGCAACATGAAGGACAAGTGGCGGAAGGGTCAAGGACCAAGGCCCAGCGATAGTGCTGGACCAGGAGTCACCCGCATAGCATGTGGAGCAAGTATGGCCAAAGAGATGCACCTTCTCCACATCATTCCGTGCTTCCAACATGTAAGTATTTGTAACCTTGATGTAAGTTAGCAATTTGCATTTAATATGATTGCCTTCTGAACTTATCTTGGATGTACTAGCTCGGCGTCCACAGAAAGTCTGGACTAGCTAGCTGGAAGTGGCATGGCGCCGCCAATAAGTACAGAGCAGACTACCCAGCAGCCGACTATCGAGGAACCCATAGTAGAAGATCCATCGGGGCCTCAACAAGCGAGCAGTCAGACAACAGTCCCCGAGCAGGTGGTCGAGGGACCAGCCGAGCCGGGCACAAGTGCTCCGAGAGCTAAACCTGCTGAGGGCAACACCTCAGCGTCGAGGGTAATAGAGCAGACCGAGGTGCAGCGGCCGGAGGTGAGAGCATAGACCACATTTTCCGACACTGTAGCTCATGAGAAAGCTGTGGTGATCACAGATGCTGCTGACACCGGGCCAGCACCAAGACCCGAAGAAGAGCCCAAAGAGGACAAGGTGGAGGAGGTCCTGGGCCATCCGTAAGACAAGCGACAACATGTTTATGTGTCATGTTGGCAGAACGACCAATGGGTTGTCCATGAGGAAACCCCGGAGGTCGAAGAAACCAAGAAAGTTGAACGGGCGGCGAAGCGGCTTGTTACGGAAGTGCAGGTAAGCTTTGCTTCACCCCTTGGTGTTGCGGTCTAGTCGTAGTTGTCTTACTTAGCTATCTGCACTCAGGACTTAATGAAGACCGCGAGGTACCGCAAGAAATGCTTCGACCAGATCGACGGTATTGTTGCAAACAACTAGGAGCTGATGGTGGAGGTGGACTGCTTGCGCCAGCGACTTGAAGCCGCCGATCATGAAAAGACAGTGCAAGATTCCTAGAAGCAGAACCCGGTCATCCAGCTTAGTAAGAAAGAGCAGGGAAGAACAAGTAAGTAGCCATTTTAGCATACTAACTACTGACAAGTGTTGTTGCGTTGTTGGTAGTAACAGTTGTAGTGCAGGCTTAGAAGCTGAAGTGATCCGTCTCCGAGAGGAGAACAGCCGTGTGGTCGGTGAGTGTGATCGCCTAAACGAGGACAATAGAAAACTGGCACAAGACCAGTCGCAGCTCCGGGACCACATGACCAAGATGATAGAGGAGCTGAAAGGTTAGTTGTCCAACCGCCTTTGCTCACTTTTGTTGCCTACTGTAGTTTGGTGTGGTCTAACGTCTTAATGGCGTGTGCGGTTTGCAGTTATAAAAATCAATGCAAAGAAGCACCTGGAGGCCATGATGAAAGACCGTGATGGCTGGAAGGCGCAATGCCAAGAGATCACCAAGGACCGTGACACCTGGAAAAGCCAGTGCCAGGAGGTGGCAAAGGGCATTTTGTCGGTCCTTAACCTCATCGATCTGGCGCTAGCAGAAGATGTGCCATGGACGCCGCAGCTGGGATTGATCGAGAGATGCCAAAGGGCATGGGGATGGTTCCAGGGGTTCATGAAGGAGGCGGGAGAGTATGCAGGCACACATGTGCTAAGCATGGTGCATGTTCACTACCCTCTGATCGATCTCAAGTGCCTGGAGGCTGGATACCCGAAGGAGGTAGATCCAGACAAGGCTAAGGAGCTATGGATGACCTAGCTGGATTTGTCGGTGAAAATAATTGGCAATATTAACCTGTGTGGGGGTGCGACACCACCCGTACAAGGAACGCTGTCAACAAGTCAGCTGGGAGTGCCATCATCTGTAATCCAACCGGTGAAGCCTGCGGTCTCGACTAGCTAGGTAGCGGCGGGGCCATCTTCTTCAACTCGATCAATGCCAGAGTCCCCGAGACCTGAGCACGATGTTAGGCCCAGCGAGCAGCAGGCGTCGCGTGCCCCGACCAGCCAATAGTGTAGGCTATAGCTGTAGAAGAAGATGTAGTTGGGTTATTGTAAACTTGGACCTTTTCAGGCAAGCTTGTAATAACATAACTGTATTTTAACATAAGCTTGTTTGTTTTGTAGAAAACGTGTTTAAGCTTGGATATCGTGTTGATGTAACTAAGTTAGAACATGTTGGTGTTCTGTTTAGTTGTACCAGTTTAGTCAACACATCATCCTGAAAGGTTTGTATGGCCCTGGTTTGCCTTGCGGTCGGAGTGTGAGGTGCGTAGCTTGTGCACACGTAGAAACACACAAGTCAAACCAGAGAGCACCTACCGATCACCCGTAGCGTAGAGAGCAGATCCCATGCACGCGTTGGGAGGAACCAGAGACAGGGCCTGCTCTGAGAACCCGAGAAGGAATGGTGGTCGGTTTTAATTGGTAGAGTTAGAATAACAATAGACTTCAAAGTGACACATTAGAGTGGTCGGAGAAATCATAATAGCTTTATTGAAATAAATCAAAAGTACAAGAGGGGTACATATCTTAGTAGCTAAGCATAGAAACGCCTAAGCTTGTCGATGTGCTAGGAATTGGGTATGTCTGTTCCGTCTAGGCGAGCTAACCTGTAAGATGTAGGGCATGTAACCTCCTTGATCATGAAGGGTCCTTCCCATGGGGTTGCGAGTTTATGGACACCAGCCTGATTCGTCTTCTACTTTAGGACTAGGTCCCCAACCACGAAGAACTACTCCTTGATGTTCTTGTTGTAGTACCTGCATAAAATAGCAAGGTATTTGGCTGTACGTACACAAGAATCGAGCCGCTTCTCTTCTACACTATTCACTTCTAGCTCCCGTACTTCATTGGCCTTGTCTTCGTCAAAGTTCTCTACCCGTGCTGATCTGAAGGCTATATCTGCTGGGAGCACTGCCTCAGCGCCATAAACCATAAAGTATGGTGATACACCGATATTGCGACTAGGCTGGGTTCTGAGACCCCAGACCACGGCTGGTAACTCTTTGAGCCATCTTCCAGGAGCTTGGTCATGCTCTCTGTACATCCTCTTCTTAAGTGCATCCAGGATCATACCATTTGCCCGCTCGACCTGTCCATTAGCTCTAGGGTGTGCCACCAAGACGTATTTTACTACTATGCTCCTTTCATCGCAGAAGTCCCAAAAAGCGTTCCCGGTGAACTGAGTACCCAGATCAGTGATGATGCTGTTGGGTATGCCAAAACGGTGGATGACCTGGTCGAGGAATGCAACAGCCTTATCTGAAGATGCCTTGACCAGGGGTATGTACTCTATCCACTTGGAGAATTTGTCAATCAGCACAAAGACGCATGTAAATTTTCCAGGAGCCGGTTTGAAAGGCCTGATCATATCCAGTCCCTAGCATGCGAAGGGCCAAGAGGCTGGTATAGTCTGAATCTCATGTGCTGGTACGTGGATTCTCTTGGTGAAAAACTGACAACCTTCACAATGGCGGACTAGCTTCTCTGCATCGGCTACGGCTGACGGCCAATAGAACCCTACTCAGAAAGCCTTGCCGATCAGCGTTCTCGAGGCCGTGTGGTTGCCACAGGAGCCAAAGTGGATTTTGTCTAGGAGATGTTCACCATCCTCCTGGGGTATACACTTCATCAAGATTTCCTCCTTCACGTTCTTGCGCCACAATTTGCCATCGACGAGCAGATACTGCTTACTGCGACACATCAGGCGTTCATTTTCTGTACGATCAGTGTAACCGCTACCATCTGTCAGGCATTTGATGAAAGGTATTCTCCAGTCGGGCTCCTTAGTGGTCGGAGGTGGTTTGGTGGTGTTTGACGCCAGAACCGTAGCCACCAATGGCTGGTCTGGAGGCTTGTCGACCGCGGGATCTTCTTCTTTGATGGAGGGCGTGAGCAGGTCTTGAACAAATACGCCTTGTGGGACTTTGGCCCGGGATGATCCGAACTTTGACAGCGCATCTACTGCTTGATTTTTGTCCTGGACCACATGTGTGTACTCGATGCCATAGAACTTGCCTTCCAGCTTTCTGATCGCTTTGCAGTATGCGTCCATCTTTTCGCTGGTCGTATCCCAGTCCTTGTTGAGTTGGTTGATGACTAGAGCTAAGTCTCCATAGACATAGAGACACTTGACACCGAGTTCGACCATAATGCGCAGACCGTGTAGGCATGCTTCGTACTCGGCAGTGTTATTAGACACCGGGAAATAAATCCTGAGGACATATCGGAGCTGCTCCTTGGATGGTGATATGAAAAGGACTCCTGCTCTGCACCATCGATGTTGAGAGAGCCATCGAAGTACATCTTCCAATACTCGGCGGGCCCCTGAGAGGCAGGTGTGCCTAAGTCTGTCCACTCGACGATGAAATCGACAAGTGCCTGAGACTTGATTGTAGTATGACTTGCAAATTCCAAGGAGAAAGGGCATAGCTCCATTGCCCATTTGACGATGCGCCCATTTGCATCCTTGTTGCGAATGATGTCTCCCAGAGGGTACTCAGTCATGACCACCACACGATATCCATTGAAGTAGTGTTTCAACTTTTGGATGTGATTAGTATGGCGTAGATCAATTTCTGAATCTGTGGGTACCTGGTCTTGGATTCATTGAGCACCTCACTGATGAAATAAATTGGTCGCTGTACCTTGTAGACGTGGTTGGACTCATCGCGCTCGACCACCATGGCAGTGGAGACCACTCAATTAGTTGCCGCGATGTAAAGCAGGAGGGTTTCGTCTTCTCTAGGAGCAGTGAGGACCGGAGGTGATGTAAGGAATTGTTTCAGCTGTGTAAAGGTAGCGTCTGCTTCCTTCGACCACTCAAACTTATCGGATGCTTTGAGCAGCTTGAAAAACGGTAGTCCTTTCTCACCTAATCTTGATATGAAACGACTGAGGGCAGCCATGCATCCGGTAAGCTTCTGAACATCCTTCACCTTTTTGGGCGGCTTCATGTCTAAGACAGCTTTTACTTTCTCTAGGTTAGGGCGTATGCCATCGTGACTGACGACGTTGCCGAGCAGTATACCAGATGGAACACCAAAGATGCACTTCTTTGGGTTTAATTTCCATTGGAATGTGTTAAGGGCTGCAAAGGTACGTTCTAGGTTGTCAACAAGGGTGTATGCTTCCTTGGTTTTAACAACTACATCGTCAACATAAGCCTCGACAAGGTTGTCTTTTATCTCGTCTTTGAGGCAGGCCTGTATGGTGCGTTGGTAGGTAGCCCCAGCATTCTTGAGCCCGAATGACATGGTCGTGTAGCAGTAGGCGCCGAAGGGTGTGATAAAGGATGTCTTGATCTGGTCGTCTGTTTTAAGAGCAATCTGGTGATAACTAGAGTAGCAATCGAGAAAGGAAAGCAACTCGCAACCGGCAGTTGAATCTATGACCTCGTCTATGCGAGGTAAGCCGAAGGGGTCTTTAGGGTAGTGTTTGTTGAGATCAGTGTAATCAACGCACATTCTCCATTCGTTATTCTTTTTGCGTATAAGAACCGGGTTGGCTAACCACTCTAGATGATACACTTCTTTGATAAATCCGGCTGCTAAAAGCCATGTAACTTCTACCCTAATAGCCTCCTTTTTGTCGCGAGCAAACCATCGTAGCTTCTGCTTGATGGGTTTGGCCTTGCCATCGACATTTAAGGAGTGCTCGATCAAGTTCTGAGGTACACCAGGCATGTCAGCGGGTTTCCATGCGAACACACTCACATTGCTCCTCAAGAACCTGACGAGCGCGTCTTCCTATTTAGGATCCAGGTTGGCCCCGATAAGGACCGTTTTGCTGGGATCACCGTCGACCAGCTGGATCACTTTGTGCTCTTTGGACTTGATGTTCTTGCGTGGGGCCTCGAGCTCTAGGATCTCTAGGTGGTCGGCTAGGGTCTGCTTGGCGTCAAGCATGGTCTCGGCCATGCGAATAGAGAGGTCGTGAGCCTCGGCTATTTTGAAGCTATCATCCTCGCAGGTGTAAGCTGCGTATACGTTGCCCCTGAGAGTTAGAACCCCCTTCTCAGTAGGCATCTTGAGCACCAAATACCTGTAGTGAGGTATGGCCATGAACTTGATGAGCGCTGGTCTGCCAAGGATAGCATGGTAGGTGCCTTCGAAGTCGGCGACCACGAAGTTGACGTAGTCGGTGCAGAAGTGGTCTGGGGTACCAAATTACATAGGTAACATGATCTGCCCGAGAGGTGTGGAGATCTGTCCGGGGAGAACAGCCCAGAACTGTGCCTCGTATGGCTTGAGATCAGCCTGGGTTATCTTTAGGGCTGGCAGACTGTTCTTGAATAGTATATCGATGGAACTGCCGCCGTCAATCAGCACTCTATCGAACTAAACCTTGTTGATACAAGGATCGAGAACTAGAGGAAAATGCCCTGGCTCAGGTATCATAGTCCATTGGTGCTTTTTGCTGAAGGAGATCTCGCGGTGAGACCAAGGAGGGAGCCGTGGATCGGCGATGAGGTTGTCGGCGTTGGCCACGTTCAAGCAAGCGTGGGCGAGCAGCTTGCGCTCTCATTTGGTCTCGATGGACACTCTACCCCCAATGATGGTGTGGATGCGGTCGGTTGGCTTGACATACTTGTGATGGGGATCTGCGTCTTCATCATCGTTGTCCTCGTTACACTGCTCCCCTACGTCATTAGGCTTGTCGGATTTATCCAGAGCCTATTGGCGCATGTAGATGGATTTGAGAACACGGCAATTCTCCATGGTATGGTTTGACTTGGGATGGAGCTAGCAGGGTCCTTTCAATGCTTTGGCATAGTCTTCTTCATAGTTGTGACGTCCGCCACCTTTCTTAATGATGTTGACTTCGCCGTCGTCTTCCCGAGCACACTTGCCCCTATAATCGTCACGGCGATTACACCGCTGATTACGCCAGTCGCGGTGGTCGCGGGAATCGTTGCATTGGTTGCGGTGATCAAAATTGTTGTTCCGACCACAGTTGCCATGGTAGTCATCGCAGTGTGGGGGGTGGTCGGAGCATGGAACCCTTGCTGCCTCTTCGATGATTATCTTTTTGGCATCATCGGCGTCCGCATATTTTTTAGCAGTAGCTAGGAGCGCTGTGACTGATTCAGGTCTTTTGCAGAGGAGCTTGTCCCTTAGGGCATCATGGAAGTAGAGACCAGTGATGAAAGCTTCGATTGCCTCATTATCAGAGACTGATGGGACCTTGATGCGCATCTCCGAGAAGCGTCGGACGTACTTGCGCAGTGGTTCATCTTTGCGATCTTGAATTCGCTGTAGATCATATTTGTTGCTGGGTTGTTCGCAAGTAGCAATGAAGTTGTCGATGAATGCTTGCTTGAGCTCTTGCCAAGAATCAAAGTAGTTTGCCGGCAAGCTGACCAGCCATTGGTGGCCTACATGGCCGACGGTGACTGGGAAGTAATTAGACATGACGTGCTCGTCAGCCATGGCTGATCTACATGCAGTTTCGTAGAGCATGACCCATAACTCGGGGTTCTCCTTGCCGTCGTACTTCTAGAGTTTTTCGAGCTTGAAGTTTTTTGGCCACACGACTTGGCGAAGGTGAGGAGTAAACTACTTCAAACCCGGTGGGCCGTGGGTAGTATCATATTCCATACAGCGGTAGCTTTCATGGGATGCATGATCGTTGGCTCTTTGGTTAATGCGATCGCACAAATCATGTTCTCCGAGGGAATGGCGAAGATTGTTATTGCCATCAGAGCGATCCCGATTGCCACCATGACCGCGGTTATCACGGCGATTGTCGCGGTTGTCTCGTCGATTATCGTCCCAATTGTTGCGGCGGTTGTCGTCCCGACCACCATCATGACCACCATTTCCGCCTTGACGGTTGTCTGGTGGGTCATTGTTGCACGAGCCATGTTGGTTGGGTGGCTGTGAGCGACTTGAGTACTAGCGACTGCGGCTTGATTCGACTGAGACGGATGGAGCCCGGGCTTGGTTTGCAATCTCTGCGGTCTGGGCCATAGCAGCCGTCAGGTAGGCTTGTACATCATCACTAATTGCCTGGACTTTCGGGGTATTGGGTAGTCATTGCATTGTCGCCATAGCAACAACTATGTTGGCGCTTGGAGTCCTGAAGACCTGCTTTTCCCCTACCCTATCAAAGGCATTGTTGAGATCGCATGGCTGGAACCTTATGCGTCGTGCCTCCTCTTCTATCTCAGCTTCGGCTTGTCTGCGATTAAACCGGTCAATATTGCGTGCTTCGTGTGCTAGCCTTTCTTGTTCTGTTTCACCAACTGCCGGTGGTTCGTCATTACTGATGACATTGATCAAGTCTCCTCGCCTTGGTGGGAAGGATGGGAATCGTGGGAACCCTGGGGAGTGGTCTGGGAGATCCAAATCATATCCAACTTCTTCATTGTCACGATGCTGAAGCTCAATGTGGATGGTGCTAATAGATGTGATGCTGGACGGGGAGCTTGAACCGCCCTCTTGAACTATGTGGACTGATCCTTCTTGATACTCCTCAATCCGAACCATGTTGACGAAGTTGCATGGCTTTGGCCGAGGTCGATGTATAAAACACAGATCCGAGCAGTGTTGTATATTGTACGCGTAGTTGGAAGCAGTGCTTTGTAGGCCGTAGAGCTAAGCCTGGTAATTCTCCATCAAGGCTTCGCACTCAGAGAGCCAGAGACCCATTGCGGGGGCTGGTCGGCGACGAACGGAATGCCCTTTAGGAGTAGACGTGACCACGAGATCCGTACCAAGTCGTGTAGGACGACTGGCCCGAGCTGGTCGGGTAGATCTGTTGTGGGTAGTGGTTACCTGCTCGGTAGGTTGATTTTGAATCGAATCTACCAGAGCTAGGGTTTCAGCAAGCTTAGTGCCGACCCGATCGATGGAGTTGAGAAGGTCAGTGTTGTCGATCTGCCTCCCTTTGTAGCGAGGAAGCGAATGACGGGTTGTCGGCGTGGCTAAAGATGATGCTGGTGTGGTCGGAGCCAGATCCAACATGGTCGGAGCCGTAGCTGATGCTGGTGAAGCAGTGGTCAACACAGATTGGATCTGCGCCTCCTCCGTGGTCATGGCGATGAAGTTGTCGGAGCCAGTGGTCCAGGTGATCTGGCCGATGGTGAACGTGAGGCCGTTCGGCGTAGCCATGGAACCGGGGATGATGACCATCTTGTTCGTCTGGAGAGCAGTACGCACACCCCCTACCTGGCGCGCCACTGTTGACGAAATATGGTCGGCAGTCTACCTAGGGGTATGCCCAAGGTAGTAGATTATCGGCAGACAGGTGCGCAAGCCATGAACGAGATGGTGACGCAAGACAGACACGAGGTTTTATCCAGGTTTGGCCACCGTGAAGGCGTAATACCTACGTCATGCGTTTGATTATATTGATGTATGTCAATGAGATGTCTTTTTGAGAGGGGTCCCCTACCCGCCTTATATAGTCTGGGGGTAGAGTTACAGATCTAGAAACTAATCCTAACCAGTTACAATTGCCATATGTGGCCGGATAAGGATTCCTATTCTAATCGACCAGGATCTTGCTTGATCTCCAAGTCTGTCTTGATTCCTTGCGCGGGACTCCGAGCAGATTAGCTGGACCGCGCGTCGTCTTCTAGTGGACCGGACCCCCTGGTCTGGGTCGGCCCAAGCCTAGCCATAAGGGTATAGGGGTTAATACCCCCACAGTGGCTAGCCTAGCGGAAACGCTCTCAGCCTCTAGCCTCTGGGTCGTCGTGGTTCTGAGCTCAGCCTAGAGGGAGTCGATCCTCTGTTGTGCCTCATCATGCTCTCAAACGACCTGGTCATGCTCCCTGGGGGCCACGTCGTGCTGCGCTCTGAGCGGAGCCTCTCTGCAGTATGGCGTAGCTCGTCTTGCTCCTTGCGCTGCCAGGCAACCGCCTCGGTGTCCAGGTTCACCCTCTATTGTAGGGCTGCAAACCTCTCCTCGGCTCCTAGCTTGAGCTCCCGCTCCTTCTCTGCCTCAGCTAGGAGGTCGAGGATCCGCTGGCGGGCCTCGGCATCCCTCTAGAGCAGCTCGTCCTGCTCCTTCCGGACTTTGGTGGCCTCCTCCTCATCCTACCGCACCCTCGCCAATAGTTCCTCAAATGCCTTCTCGGCCTCCCACAGCCGGAGACTGGCCGCCTCCTCGGCCAGGGGTGTCAGCTTGGCCACCCTCTATTGGGCGGCAACGAGCTAGGCAGACATGTCCCCATGCAGCTGGGCATCGTCGACAAGGTGGTCCCAGCTCTCCTTCTACTAGCGAAGGAACCAGGATTTCTCCCGGCTGCGAGCGATAAGGGACTAAAAAAGATGATGGTCAGAACACAAAAACACATGAAGAAATAAGAGGGCAAAAAGCAAGATTAAGTGAAAACCCGACCGGTGGGAACTGAAAGGATCAAGATGCCCAAGAGGGGGGGTGAATTGGGCTAATTCTAAATTTCTTTCAATAATTAAACCCTACGGTTAGCCCAATTAACCCCTTGTGCCTAGAAAGTGTTTCTATTGATCTAACGCACAAAAGTTTAGCAACCTATGTTCCAATCCTACTCTAGCATGGCAATTCTATGAATGTAAATTACAAGAATTGAATTTCTCAAAGTAAATGCTCAAAGTAAAGAGAGAAGGAGGAACGCGGCGATGTTTTGCCGAGGTATTGGAGAGTCGCTACTCCCCACTAGTCCTCGTTGGAGCACCCGCGCAAGGGTGTAGCTCCCCCTTGATTTGCTTAAGGATCAAGTGCTCTCTACGGGTTGATTCTTCGACACTCCGTCACGGTGAATCACTCATAACCGCTCACAACTTGAGTTGGGTCATCCACAAGCTCCACCAGATGATCACCAAGCTCCCAATCACCACCAAGCCATCTAGGTGATGGCGATCACCAAGAGTAACAAGCACGAACTCTCACTTGACCACGACAAGCCTAATGAGAAGGGTGGATGCACACTTTGCTACTCTTGATCTCACTAATGAGGGCTCTCTTTGGGATTCTCAAATCTCAATCACCTCACTAGGACCTTGCTCTTCTTGGCACTCACAAAGGTGTTTCTCAGCTATTTGAATGAGCAAAAGTACCCCCACACACGAATGGAGGAAGTATTTATAACACTGGCTAAAAAATGAACCGTTATGTGCCTCTACGGGGTGATCGGACGCTCCGGTCATGTTGATCAGATGCACCAGTCAGTTCACCCCATATTCTAGTGATCAAGTCGTGTCCAGACGCTAGACAGCATCCGGTCAGCACTGACCGGACGCGTCCGGTCATAATTTTCCCTCTCTAGAACCTTACTGTACTTGACCGAACGCTAGGACTCAACGTCCGGTCACTTCACCTCTCAGCGTCCGGTCACTTCCAGATGACTTCACCTTGATCAAGTGAACTGACCGGACTCTATGCTAGCGTCCCGTCAAACCAAAGCCAACATCCGGTCAGCATTTCACCCTCCATTCACTTTCAACTTTCGATCATACGTGAATGAAGTTTTCTCCAATGGATCTAAGGGCTTTTTAGGAGCTACCTAGTGCTAGGTTTAGCAAGTGTGCACCACACCTAATCCACTAGACTCACCTAGGTCAAGCTACCCATTCATACCCCCTTTAATAGTACGACCATAGGAAAAACAAAGTCCTAAACTACTCTAAGTGTCTCTTCAACACCAAACGACACTTAGAACTAGTCCATCCTTAACCTTGTCGTCCATCCTTTGAAAACCAAAACGATTTCCATCGTAGGGGCATGACCACAATGATAGCCCAATCGATCTCCATTACCATAACCTAACTTAATTGCCTCTGCAAAACACACGTTAGTCATAGTAATCACGTATTGTCATTAATCACCGAAACCCACTTAGGGGCCTAGATGCTTTCAGGAATGATGACATTGCACAAGGCACCCCTAGCCTGGTTCAGAGCTTCCAGCATGGTCAAGATCCCCTTGTTGAGACTCTCCCGCTCTATGCTCTCAATAGCACCATTGAGCGAGAAGAGTGTTGATGTGGGGTCTTGTGGATCTACCCACTAGAGTAGAGGCTCACCCTATGTAGGTGAGTGGCTGACTTCGAACGCTAGGACCAAGGGCAACCCCCCGCTAGTCCTCTTCACTACCGCCACGATGCCTGGACACCCCTCAGTCGTGTCCTCCTCCGTCCAGCCCATGTCGAGAGCCGTCATTTGGGCTGCCGAAGGTGCGGGTCGCGCTGCTGCCTCGAGCACCGCCATGGTGGCATCCAGCCGTGGCCTGTCTATCACAGCCGCCACCACCTTCACTTGCCTCGATGGGTCCTTGGCCGGCTGCGTCGTGCCCGCTGGGGTTAGGGCCACGAGCGCGGTCAGAAGCTTCAACCGACCCATCATCGGCAGCGGCACCGCCTCCATCACTGGTTCTTCAGTGACCTCTGAGGGCATCCTACGAGCCCCCATGCCCACTAGCCCTGTCGAGGGCATGGGTGCCACCATGGGTGGTGCCTGATCGGCCAATGAGGCAGTGACCCTAGCGCCACTCCCACTAGAAGTGGGTGCGGCGTCAATCGACAGTCGTCGCCTCGCCTGAATGGCGACGCTCTTCTTGGGCGCTAGCGCCAAAGAGTTGCCCCATCTTAGGATGCTGCAAGAAACAAAAGGCGTAAGTCACACTAAAAATAGAGAAAAATAGAGAAAACAAAGGAGTCAAAGACTTACATCAGCGCTATTGGGTAGAGGATGCGTTTGAGGGATGAACCCCTAGGTCCTTGCTCCACCTCGTTGGGGCAGGGCTATTTTGAGCCCACCCCCTGCTCTCAAGTAGAGGGGCTCACCTCCCTAGCATTCCGAGGCTCAGCGACGGAGCCACCCCCCTGCATCGGCACCTCGGGTGTGGTGGCAGATCCGCCCGCCTCGGTTGGCTCTTGGGGCACGGTAGCGAAGCCACCCCCCTCCACCAGCACCTTGGGCATGGTGGAAGATCCGCCCGCCCCTGCTGTTTCTTTAGGTGTGGTGGCAAGGCCACCCCCCTTCGCTGGAACCTTAGGCATGGCGGCAGATCCACTCACCCCTGCTAGTTCTGAGGACGAGCCAATGATCTGGTCTTCCTCCTCCAGCCTCATGGTCTCACCTCCGCCTGCATGGAATGGGAAGGGTCCCTACAATGATAAGCGGATACCTATCAATGTATCCTCACTCTCCAAGTCAACCCACTTGGTGTCGGCAACTACCTCATCATCTTCCTCATCATCGTCATCATCACTGTCCATGTCCTCCCCTCGCTCCCATGCCCGTAGCTTCTACCGCGTCTTCCTCCTCTTGTCCTCCTTCGCCTTCCGCTGTTGCTCGGCCACGGTGCAGTTGGCCACCATCATGGATGGGTCCTTCGGCAGTGGAACCGGGTGATCCATAAGGACGAGTTTCTTTGGTTGGTCCCCTATCTCAATATCAGCATCAAGAGGTTAGGAGTTCAATTAAAAAAGAGGCACAAGGAAAGAAAACTTATGAAGATGATGTACCCCAGTTCTAGCCGCATCGGGGAGGGGGGGTGCTCTAGCACCGAATACACAAAATTGAGGACAGCGCCGGTGTCATCCCGTGGAGGCTCCATCACCTCCTTGATGTGTTGTGCCACTTCAGAGGGGGAGAGTGCTCCCTCAGTGAGCGCCGTCCTATCGAGTGACACCCCAGGCGCCATCATGTGTAGGGGAAGTGCTCACCTCATCAGCGGTGCCACCCTCTACGTGTGGTAGGCGCTGATGATCCCTGACCCCTTTATACCCCTCTCCTTCAGGATTTGGATGGCAGCGAGATGGTCTTGGATTCTCTTCTTGTCTTTCTCTAGGACTCCCCACTTGCTCCACGAGTCTAGGACCTCTTTGATGAGGCGCCTGGTGAACTCCGGCAAGGGGGCGGCTGCGTCGTTCTTGACGTAGAACCAATACGAATGTCACCCCTTGTTGGAGGTCGATAAACACATCGACGGGTACACGCTGACCTAGTTGTTGTAGAGCTAAATGTTGGTGCATCCCATCGGCATGTTCAGCTCCTGCTTCTTCAGGAGGGTGATGGTGAAGAAGTATCGCCACAAGTTGAACTGGGGACTAATCCCCAGGAATCCCTCACATAGGGCGACGAATGCCGCAATGTGCTAGATTCCATTGGAATTAAGGTGTTGTAGCTCTACCTTGTAGTAGTGCAGCAATCCTCAAAGGAACTTGTGGGTGGGGGTGGTGAATCCTCACTTGTGGAAGTGAGCAAAGGACACAACATAGCCGTTGGGTGGCAACGACACATCCTCATCGTCGGGCAACCGCCACTCCTCGGCGGTGGAACATGCACAAAGAAGACCATGGCGAACGAGGCCCTCTAGGCACTAGAGGGTGATATCGAAGTGGAACCATGGCTCCATTGGAGGATTGGAGTGGGTGGATGCAAATTCGATGATGGCTAAGACGTGGATGCGGGAGGCTTAGGCGATTAGCGGCGGAGGTTGTAGATGCAAAGGCAAGGAGGCAAAGTACGAAACCCTGGTGGCGAACCCTTTAGTTTTATAGGGGCGATGGATGTGAGGAAGGTAACCATCCACCTAGATCTCCACTCCTGCCATGATCCGCCACCATGTCACATCGTGGGATATGCGCCCGTAATCTCTATCCTTTCCCTCCGAAGGCTTGTCAGACGTTTTGCCTCCCCGGGCTAACCAGGACTCTTTACCAGCAAAAGGGATATGGGTCAAAAAGCGTTCCTCTAGCCCGCCTAGGCCTAGGAGTTTGAGGGCTGGCCCATCAACGGTTTTGATAGCCCTCCCAAGGCACCCTTACGACAAAGGATGGGCCCACAAGTGGCCAAAACTCAGGCGCACAAGCTTCACGGGAGTCTGGCCCGCGATCAAGTCTCATTCGGACTGACCTTGGCTGGATCCCCGTGAATGGGATACTAGGATCCCAATTGAGCTAACTAGCTAAAACAACCACCAAATCTCATGACCATACACATGAAAGGGACCGACCTCGGCGAATAAAAAATCACCATCTTTAGCGCATGCTGTGGGCAACAATAGAGGGCCAGGGCTCTCAGAATCTTCTCTTTCGGAAAACCCTCTGAAGGAGTATCCTACTCCTCTATAGGCTTGGGGGCTACACCCACCGGGTTCGCTCGTGCGCATCCGCTGGCTAGTCAAAAAATCCCCCAGTCAATTCTACTCTAATCGCTTGGGGGCTTAGGGGCTACTGTTAGGGACCAATATTAGGGTACCCGAAGAGGAGGAGCTAATGAACATCAACATTGATTCATCCACATGATCAAGAGCGTGACTACACCGCTTGCTAGGTCACTCCTTGTCCATCCACCGAGACCATGGGCCCCACCTCAAGCTGACTCTCGAGGACTAGCTATGCCTCGCCTGACATCAAAGGGAAGACTCTGTCTCGCCCGACCCCCGAGGGCTGGCTCTACCTTGCCCAACGTCTAGGGGCTGGCTCTACCTCGCCTGATATTTGGGGACTGGCCCCGCCTCGCTCGACGTTTGGGGGCTGGCTCGCAAGATGTCTGAGGGCGGGCTCTGCCTCGCCCAATGTCTAAGGGCAGGCTCTGCCTCGCCCAATGTCCGGGGGCTTTCTTCGCCTCGCCTGATGTTCAGGGGCTAGCTCTGCCTCGCCTGATGTCCAGGGGGTGGCTCCGCCTTGCTCGACGTCTACGCGCTGCTCCTTCATAACTACACACGTAGATAAGGCAGGGCACTCAAGTCAACCGCAATACCGAGGACCATACCATGCATGCCTGCAGGAAGGTACTGTCAGGATATGACAAGATGGGCGCTTTAAGCCCTTCCAGGCATGTCAGAGCCCAAACAGTGTTGTAGGCACCGCCATTTGCCCTCGGGCGTGGATCTTGATGAAAGCATATGACAACCACTATGGTCTAGGAGGAAACTCGCATCATCTATAGTAATGGACGTGCAGTCACCGTGCCACCTGCTCCCCGTAGGGTCGCGGATCAGCACCCTAGTCCATCGCGCCGATCACCAGAGCGGGATGGGACGTGACCACTTACTAACAAAACCAGAACATGGCATCATCAGTGGACAGACACCTAGCATGGCCCTATCAGGATCAGCGGACATGCACCCAGCATGGAGCTATCCCTGGCACCGTCTACCGTGTTAGCGGGGCTCGCTCAGAGGAAAAGGAAAACCCAACATCTTGGTAGGACCTCCTTTGCCTCTGTTTTTTCTTCTTTCTCCCATCTGTAATCCCTGCTTCCCCTTAGTCTATAAAAGGGAAGCCAGGACACCCCACTAAGGGGATGGATCGATTAAACACACCACGCATCGCATCACACATAGCTGAGCAGTGACCAAGCTCTCAGTAATCATTCGACCTTTCCATCAGAGACTTGGGATCTTTCCCTCTCTCGCCCGTTTGTAACCCCTACTATGAACTTTTTAGTGCAAATAACATGAGCAGCAGCCACAAACTAGACATAGGGACATTCTACCCGAACCAGTATAAACCTTGTGTCTTTTTAGCACACCTCCGGGCCAGATGCGCAATAACACAAATTTACTCGTTGGTGTTTACTCGAAACACCGACAGGAGGCAAGCAGGCTATGCTTGGATTCTTGATCTTGTCAAGTGTGTGGTTCAGTAAAGTGCTACAATGGTATATTATCTATACGCTTGCAGATCCTT
This sequence comes from Miscanthus floridulus, assembly GCF_019320115.1. NCBI lineage: Eukaryota > Viridiplantae > Streptophyta > Magnoliopsida > Poales > Poaceae > Miscanthus > Miscanthus floridulus. The sequence continues at coordinate 28,950,436 of NC_089584.1, forward strand.
TTTAATCATATATTTATATATTCTTTCTAGTCACATAAAATGATAAAGAACTACTTAGTATTATTTGTAACATCCCGGCTCAGGGCTTAACAGGATTAATAGGATACTCATATCAATAAGTTGCAACTTCTTTTCTGGAAGCCCATCTACAAATAACTCCGAGGTTAAGCGTGCTTGGCCTGGAGCGATGGGTGACCGACCAGGAAGTTTTTCCTGGGTGCGCATGAGTGAGGACAAAGTGCGCAGAAAAGACCTGTGTTGGTCTATGAGGGCAGTCTATATCCTAGAGAAGCTGCCAGATGTAAGTGGGCCCGGCCTCGGAGAGGCGGGATGTTACAGAATGGTATCAGAGCCGACTCTCGCAGTTTCACGGGCGCGTGTGTCGCAGTTGCATAGGCATGGTGCACATGGCTAGTGTGGATCCGGCGTGGTCACATAGCATGGCACATGTGCTGGCTCTGGACACACGGACGTGGCCAAGAGAGAATGCTCCTGGCTTGGGATTGATCGACGAGGACGTCGATCTCTTAAGGGGGTAAGGATGTAACATCCCGGCTCAGGGCTTAACAGGATTAATAGGATACTCATATCAATAAGTTGCAACTTCTTTTCCGGAAGCCCATCTACAAATAACTCCGAGGTTAAGCGTGCTTGGCCTGGAGCGATGGGCGACCGACCAGGAAGTTTTTCCCCGGTGCGCACGAGTGAGGACAAAGTGCGCAGAAAAGACCTGTGTTGGTCTATGAGGGTAGTCTATATCCTAGAGAAGCTGCCAGATGTAAGCGGGCCTGGCCTCGGAGAGGCGGGACGTTACATTATTCTAGTAGTAATGCTGAGTAGTACCAACAAGCATCTCATGCATCATCACTAGGGATGACAACCTAGTAAAGTAATGTTAGGAGATATAGGTTTCTAATAGGTGGCTATTTAAAACAAGTGACACGTTAATAAATACCAATAAGCATTTTTGGCGCCATTGTCGGGGAAGGTAGCTAGGCAAAGGAAGTATTGATAAACTTATACTTATTGATGTGATTGAAGATAACCATTGACCTCTGCTCAAACAAGCTTACCCTTGTTTTGTCTACTTGTGTATCTTATGTAGGGTAATATATGACTAGTTTTGACCTTCCGACAAACTACGTTGAAGATCCAGAAGCATTAATCAGAAGGACTAGAGCTAAACTCAAGAAAGTTCTAGCTTTAAAGTCAGAAGACAACCATATAAGACGAAGCTTAACACCTAAATTTGAAGCCATGGCTAACAGGACTCTCTGTGAATTCTCTGCTCCAACTACGACCAACATCCGTACTTGACCAACAGTCAATGTTGGAGATAATGGATTCATGCTCAAGCCAGCTCTCATCAACATGGTGCAAGCAAACCAGTTTTGTGGGAAGGCACATGAAGATGTGAGTGTACATCTCCAACACTTTTTGGAGATCTATAGCACTTTCACCATCAAAGGAGTAACCCAAGATGCCATATTACTTTGCCTCTTCCCATTCTCACTTTTGGGGAAGGCAAAGCAATGGTTCTATGCCAACAAAGATAGAAATACTACATGGGATAACTGCTCTACTGCTTTTCTAGCAAAGTTCTTTCCCACAGGCAAGACCAATGCTCTGCATGGGAGAATTTCAAGTTTTTAGTACCAAGATGATGAATCTATCCCGGAGGCATGGGAACGCTTTCAAGATTACATTGAGGAATTTCCTTATCATGGGATGGAGAATTGGCTACTCATGCAGACTTTCTGCCATAGGTTGACCAACAGTACCCATGAGACTTTGGATGCTATTGCTAGAGGTGCATTCCTATCACTCACCATACCAGCTGCAACAGCTCTTGTGGAGAAGATGGCCTCCAATCAAGGTTGGAATGAAGAACGTGTGCAAACCCGCAAGAGGAGTGGAGGTATGCATCAACTCAAGGAGGTAGACATGCTATCTACTAAGATGGACCTACTAATGAAGAAACTTAAAGATTGAGCAAATGAGAAGCAAGAAGTCATGCATATTCATGATTCTCACATGACATGTGAAGTATGTGGAAACACTGGACATTTAGGGAACAACTGCCCTGAGACCCATGAGGATATGAACTTTATCAATAACAACTACTACTTTCGTCCTCAACAGAATCAAGGATGGAACCAGCAACAGAGACCCAACTACCAAGGTAACTATCAAGGTAATAATTTTACCAATTTCAATCAACCACCCTTGAGAGAATTAATTGCTGGCCAATCCAAACTTATGGAGGGATTATCTAGAAAGGTAGCTACCAATGATAAAATTCTAGAAAACATAAATAATAGAATGGATAGCTTTGCTTCTGCCATTAAGAGCCAGCATAACTTTAATAAAATAATAGAATCACAAATAGCTCAACTGGCTGCTATTGTTCCTCTGTCAGACAAAGGTAAGATTCTGAGGCAACCAGAAGATCTAGAAACTGCAAATCTTGTCGATATTCACAATACAACATACTACTATATACAACCATCAACAGGAAGGTGGATAGACTATACCTTGCTGGAAAAGAAGAGCGATCCAGGAAGACCTGTCATGCCCATTGCCATTGGGCCTTACATTTTCTAAGAAGTTGTCTGTGATTTCGTAGCAAGTGTCAACATCATGCCAAAGATAATTTATGATCAAATTAATGGAGATACTTTCTTATACACAAATATGCATTTGCAGCTTGCAGATCAGTCACTCTACTACCCCAAGGGAGTTCTTGAAGATGCCAGTGTTCGAGTGGGACAATCTTATGTTCCTGTAGACTTTGTGGTTCTAGAAACAGGTAGAGATATAAGGGAACCCATTATTTTTGGCTGACCTTTTCTGAGCGCCGCTAAAGCCATCATCTACGCAGATAGTGCCAAGATCTACTTCACAATCAAGGATAGAAAGGAGAAATTTTCTTTCAAGAACCGCATCTTGCAATCTCCTAGACATCCACAAACATTGTACCTGCCTGAAGAGATAATAGTGACCAAGAAGAAGAATAACAAGAGAAGGAGGTAGAACAAGGCTAGGCAGCCTCAAGAAGAATCGGTCAACATGATCAACACACTTTGATCAGAGTACGACCACCTCCTCGCTTCCACCATTCCTTGCTAAGAAGGATGACCTAGGCGTACCAATGATCAAGTGTACCATTAGACAAAGAATCTTCCACAAGACCTTCTGCAACATTGGGTTGGGTATCAACATAATGTCCAAGGTAACGTATGAATACTTATTTGGTGATGAACCTTTGTTCCCTACATATATGCAATTGCAGATGGCAGACCAATCAATCAGATTTCTAGAGGGAATAGCAAAAGATGTCATGGTAAGGATACATGATCACTATGCCCTTGTCAACTTCATGGTTCTAGACATGGGAGAAGAAGAAGACGATACACCCATCATTCTTGGAAGACCGTTCCTCAACACTACCAATGCGATCATCTATGTTGGATCTAGACAAATCCACTTCCAATTCCCTATTGAAAAGGTACGCCGTTATTTCAATACTTATACCACTTATGAGCAGCTGAAGAAGTCTCGCTCCAAGAGGAGACATCAATAGTCTTGAAACCAAAAGAATTAATCCCCAAAGAAAAGTTAGGAGGAATGTGAGGAACCTGAAGAACCTATAAACAATGAACCTGCTCCGCCAAAGTCAAGTCCATAGACCAAATAGGTATGAAAAGAAAGGTAACATCACCACCAGAGTCACAAGAGGTGCAACCATCAGGATCTCCATCCTCGGGACTGGCTGATGCACCCAAGGAATGAACAAGATAGGAAAAGAGTCATGTCCGGAGGACTTAAAAATCCGAACCCTGGCCGTGAGATAACATTGGTAGATATTCACATTTACTTTTTAGTATTGCATGAATAATTTTTCACTTTTAGCATGTTTACTCTTCTACATTAGTATTGCATTAGTAGAAAGAAAATAAAAATTACATCATTGCGTCATTAAAGCCTAAAGCCCCATGTGAATAAATCTATGGTGTGTAAAAGCACGTAGGAATATTCATTGTGGTGGCATAAAAATAAAAATATCATACATACATATTTTCTGCATTATATAAATAAGAAAATCCAAAAATATTAAATAGACATCCTGCTAGAACTTTTTGCTCTTGTTGGAGTATTTTGCAGAACATCTAATTAGAAAATCTATCTAAACCTCCAAGGACAACAAATCTCTGAATGGCTGACTGCTAACCCCATATCCTAATCTGTGCCACGAGTTTTGGTGCTCTTGTTGGAGTATTTTGCAGGATGATCAAGAGTAAAGCCATCCATCCAAAGTACATTTTCCTGAACTATCGCTACACCCGCTACATGAGGAACACAACTTCTGGACGGAAGAGAAAGACTTCTGCTGGTAGACTCACTCTAAGAAACACCATGACAACATCTAGCTTGGGGGAGAAGCATCCCCCATGGATCGAGATAAGTATTTCTTTCTCTTTGGTTTTACTGTTAAGTTTGCTTCATATTTGCTAAAGAAATAAAAAGATGAATAACAAACTAAAGCAAAATAAAAAATTATCTTAGCTAGTTATATATATTAAAGGTGTGATCTTAAATTATGAAAAACAAAATAAAAAGGGTGTGTCTAGTTTTTGGTTTTTAAGAACTGAATAAATAAATGGGCTCTGAGGATAATCTCTTAAATGGAAATGATGAATAGTTGCTCCATCGTAATTCCTTTCAAGTACCTAGTTTTCAGCCTTGAATTCTCCCGAGTTTTGGATACGACTGTTTTGATATAAGAATTTACTCTAAACTTGAAACTCATGGGTAGCATATGCTTGATCTAAGTCTAGTTAATTGACTGATGTGATATGAGAAGGTCTGAGTTGTTGTTTATCTTGTTCCAAGTGACACTAAAGTTCTAGAGATTTATCTTTTGAAAAAAATATGAAAATCCTACATGATGAGCTCTTATATGACAAAGCTTAAATTCCTACCAGAGCCATATATGTTATTTAGAATAGGAAAACTTTCACATATATGCTACTTGCATTGCATTGAGTTTAGTCAAGCTTTGTTGACCCTTACGAGAGGTTTGTCATGCTCTTAAAATCAAGATCGCGTACACACCATCCAAATATGCACTACTCCTACACTGGGGGTAGGCGCAATAACATGCCATTCCATCTAGATCCACCCAAAAATGTTTTACTCCTACATCAAGAGTAAACACCAAAAACATTCTTGATAGGAATTTCCACCAAATAAATGCTCCAAGTTCTTATTGATATCTCTCTCAAAGTTTAATTGCAGAAAAGAAGCATTGGGCTATGCAAAAGTTATTCATAAAATAAAGAAAGATGAGAAAAAATGGACAAGTGTCTGATATATTTAAAACAATGGGTACTCAGATGCCCGCCTGAAAAAAAAGAAGAAAAAAGAAGAGATGAATAAGATAGCCCATGTTTTCTTACAAAGTTGTTTCCAAGTTTTAAAAGAGAGATATGTATTCAAGGAGCATAGTAGAATTAGGTTAGTCACCAAATATATCCATCATATATCCACACACATGCACATCTTGATTTGATTGTATGACTGAACTCTCTTTGGATCCGAGGTTTGACTTTACAATATATATATTGCAAGTATGTTCTTTTATGTTTTTCCACTCCTATGAGCTCCACATAAGCCTTAGTTGTAGGAAGAGAAAGGCATAACACACTATTGCCTTGGTGAGGATCCACAAATACCACATATATTGAGAGACTTGAGAGTGTCATACGATGGAAGCTCTGAGTTTTATTTGGAAAATCTATAAAAACTTTAGAATAATGGTTGAGCAAAGAACTTAAGACATAGTGCTTGACTTGATTGTTCTATCTTTCAATTGCTCAAGACCCAAGAGAAGGCTGAGAAACCCCATGGTTGAAGGTAGTATGGGTAAGTTTGAAGTCGGTTTATTCTAATCTAGATGAGAATTCTTGTTTGAACGCATGTGTACTTTTGAGGAGTTGCTACAATGTTTTAAAAAATCTCAAAACTCTTGATCCATTTGCTAAGTTTAACTTTGCTAAGCGACTAGCAAAGGATAAGCTTGGGGGAGTTTGTTCATGGTAGTTAAAAACCATTATAAACCATCAATATAACATGTATAAGGGCATAAATATAATCACCAATGAAGGTTTAGGGGTTTAAACTAACAAATTCTACGAGTTTTGGTGAATCTATACTTTCTATAGGGTTTATTCAGAAAACCGTCAAGGTGGACCTACATGTCATATTTAATTGCTCTTATTTGTAGCAAAATAGAGACCAGAAGACTCTAGAAGACTCAGGAGGACTCCACGCCAAAGCGGAGGGCAAGACGCTGGCAGGTGGGGCCGACTGACCCCAACTGTAAGCCACCTAGCCCCTAGGGCCCACCTGTTAGCCCCTCGTTGCAATGTCGGTTCTCCACCGCCTCCTAGGTTGCATCTACGCCATCCTTTAAGTTGGTTTGATCCAAGGGCTCACATTGGATGCTTCGGCCTATATATATCAGCCCCTGCCCTCATGAAGGCATAAGTCATTTGAGAAGATAGAAACCCTAATCATCCTCAGAGCTACACTATATTCTAGGGCATAGCTAGTTAGGCTAGGTGTAGAGGGAGGCAAGCAAGCTTCGCTTGGATTCCCAATCTTGTCAACAGTGTGGTTCGGTATAATCTATGTACCCCTCTCTTTTGTATCTCCATTACTTTTATATGCTAGTTACAATTGTTATGACAATATTAGTATTCATCTTATTCATGTACTTTGTTGTAATATTCATTGTTTACTTTGATTATATGCTTTGTATTGCTAGTTTATAATTATATCTATGCATAAGTTCGTATAGCACTCGCTCCGCTACGCACGGGGTGAGTGGTTGACATTGTGTAAGTGCGGTGCTTATACATTGTTTACCTGCGGGTACACCCTATATTCTAGGTCATGTGGTAGATCACAGATATGACACTCCCATTGAGCTCTTTGTAGTCCACTCCCTGAATATAGGCGCATGTAGGATCCAGTTATGAAGGAAGGGCAAGCTCTGTTCTTAATCTTCCTTAGTAATATCCCTTATGTGTAGATATGAGGATGATCTTAGCAATGACTATTAGGTATAATTGCACTAATCAATGTACCGCATGGTTCCCATCATATGTCCCTATAAGGGTCATTTGTGGTGGCCGGAGCCGGTGTCACCCTTTCAACAACTAGTGCTAGAAGGGATTTTGTGAGCTGGAGAGTAGGAAGCGGTGTGGGCACCGAGTTTGGTCATACGTGACCTTGGGCCTCCATCCTACTTCCGCTCCTTGCCCCGGACCATGTTGGTTCAGATGCCTATAGTGGGTGATGGCTAGGGACGTCTCTGGCCTCTTCCCGAGTCCTGCGCATTGGTCGGTGGTGCGTCATGACCTTTGAGGAAGGTCACATGATGCCCGCTTCATGCCATTTGCGGAACAGGATGAGGATGAAGTAGCACTGCCTTATCATGCTACCTATGCAGAGCAAGGTGTAGTCATGACACGGGTGCACTTCAGTCACCGGTCAGCCTCCTTTTGCCACCGTGAGGATGGGGACGGCTCCTATTGGCTTGGTAGGCTCCATGCTCTCTAGGAGTGCTTTTTGGAAGTCTCCTGGTGCACGTGGGGAGCCTCCCAAAGCTGTCGGAGCCATCATACTCCTTCCATGCTCTGATCGTGGGAGCGTGATGCTTGCGAGAGGGTTGGTGGGGCAAGCTATGACCCTATCTTCCCTGCTCGGGCAGCTGTAGCAGAATCAACCAATTTATAAGAGCACAAGTACAACAGCAGCCCGCAAGCGGTCGCACTGTCATACTTGAGCTCATATAAACCCGGTAGTCTATCGAGTACCACGACGGGTCTCGATAAACGATCCACAAACAACCAAGATCATACATGATTCAACATACATGTCATATATTACATAAAGTTCACGGATACATTTCCATCATAAGAGTATGAAATAAAGTTATTACAAACCAAGTTTGATAGATAATAGCGGAAGCAAATTAAGTTTGAAAGTAGCATTTGCCAACATAGTTTAATACAGTGCCAACATACGATCACAGTCCACAAAAGCATATAGAGGGATTAGTAAAGAAGCCTACCCAAGGCTTACTCCTCATCCATAGCGGGATAGAAGCAACTCTTGCAATATCCATGATATACTGTGCCATCTACAACAATGGGAATAAAACCCTGAGTACGAGAAGGTACTCAGCTAGACTTACCCGTCATAAACCAGAAATAAATTGACTCCAAGGATTATGCAAGGATGTATAAGTGGAGGTAGCTTGACAACATTTTGCATAAAAAGTGATTGACTCAGTTATACAATTATAGTTCTATCATCAAGTTAATTATAACTATCCATCTCTAGATTAGCAACTATCCTATGCCAAACATGTGATACATCATTTTAAGAGCATACAATAGTAACCATAGCAGGTATAGTAATTCCATATTTATCCAAACCATCATATTCCATAATACAATTACTACGATGTTGGGACCAGCCAAGTTTCTCACTATCCGGGAGAGACGGCAATACGAATCGATTTCAACTAGCTAGGAATTTATTCCTAACTCAAACCCAGGCAAACCAGATCAACGGTCACCTTAGGTCACCTTTGGTATAACTCAAGTACATATTTCGCGGGTTCGCCTAGCACCGCATAATCAGGGACAACCAACTGCCAGGACGTTTAGGCCCAGCCTACCCTTGGGCTCACGTCTGGCTCCCCGCACATCCTTACTACCATCCAGAGTGCGCACTCTTACAGAGCGGGGCCTGGCTTGAGTTGAGCTACTCAGCTTCACGGTCGGAATGAGTTATCCGGCCAGCTAAGTGATAGGCATGCGTTCAATCTTGTCAGAAGCTCCAACAATGGTACGGTCCTTAATCGGCACAAATGGAATCACATGAGTCAACCTACCATAGACTCCACCTGGCCTCCATTTACTTTTACCCCATGGTTCTTTTCCATGATAGCAAATATAGCCAACCGTGCCTCGGTATCCACCTATATCTCGCAGGTGACAGGAAATCACCCAACTTCTACTGGTCTAAGCAGGGCAAAGCATATATTCGATCCTGGACCTACACAGGGTCAAAGGTGTATATATCTGGACAAGGTAGTTCCATGCATCAAGTGTTTCCAGACAACTCTTATAACCTAATGCATCAATCATAAAGAACTCAAGTGATATTTTATAAAACACTGGGATGCTTAGAATGCTTCGTGGCTTGGCTTTCAGAAAGGAAGTGGGACGGTGGTTAGGGCACTCTAGAAGCTCCTCTGGGATCTGCTCCTCTTCTTTGGGAGTTGTGGCTTGAGAAATCTCCTGCTAGTCCCCTTCCTCTCCTTCGTTGAATTCCAGCAGTGTTATTTCCTCTGTCGATCCTATATGCATCAATCATAGAAAACATCATGGTGAACCCCAATTTAATTACTTAAATGCCTTTATTAATTTAATTAAATAATTAGGGTAAATAACAAACATACACCAAAGCGGCACAATAAATTCTCATAAAATTACAGTGGGCTCCTAATGCTAAAAATAGGCTATTGTAAAAATTTCATACCATTTGCACATGTATAACATCCTATGCAAAAATGATAAGCTATCAAGGGTTAATTTAGTAAGAATAGTAAACACTATAGAAAAGTGTCAAGCAACAGATTATGTATTTTTCCTAGCTTCATACTAGTGCCATACTACTGTACAAAAAATTGCATAGCAATATATTACATATTTTTACCCCTTCAAATTTCCTTAGAAAATGCCATTTATTAATAAATAAATAGAAAGACCATATTTAAATCACGTTTACAGCAAGCTTAATATTTTTACTAGCTATATCATGTCAATACCAAACCAACAAAATTGGAATCACAATTTTAGGAGTTTTCTAGCTCAAGATATCTATTTTACAAGATTATTAACATTCAAAAAGCATTTATCTAAATACATTTAAATCCCCAATAAAAATATTAGAAACTATACATATCATATTTTTACAAAACACTACACTTCATGAGAAACACAACAAAATTTGTTTCACAAGATTTGGATCACCACAGCTCAACTTATCATTTTTCAAAATTAGCATGAAATCTAAAATAAATGAGCTATCCACTTCACGCTGAGCCACTGACAGCCGGGACCCAGAGATCAGTCGGGCCCACTGGTCAACGACACGGGAAGCAGGGGAGCGGTGCGGACTGTCCCTAACTCATCACCGGCGAGCTCTCCGGCTAAACGAACCATACCATCGTGAGCTACGCATCAAGGCGCATCAAGTGACCTAAGTGGTGGGGGCTCGGGTGCGCAGGAGACACCTCGTCGCTGGCCATGGCGGCATGGCGGCGCGATGCGATGCTGTGGTGCGCCGGCCATCGAAGGCCACAGCGGGGCTCAACGAAGAGTGCACCAGAACCACGGTGACTACATGGATCTATTACGGCTGTCTAGGTGACGCGAGGTGCTCCGACGTGCTCCGGTCACGTGCGTGGTGGCATGGAGGTGAGAGCACGGTGGCGCGGGTCGCTGTGTTCTGCGCTGGTGGAGCAACAAATCACAGTAACATCATGACACAAGCTAACACACATCCTAACCTAGCCCTAACACGAAGAATCAAAGAAAATGCTCGAGCGAGCAGTGCGGCGGTGAGCTCGTCATGGAGGCGGCCATGGCGGACGAGATCTCCGGTGAGATGAAAATGGCAAATACGCCCTCACCGAAGCTCTTCCGACGCTGCAATCACGTGAAGGAGGTGGAGGGGGACATGGCGCAGTTGTGGGCTAGACATAGGCGGTGGCGGTGTGGTGGAGCGTGTGTGAGGCGATGGTGGAGCTACGTGGTGCTTGGTGGTGCTGCTCTGGTTCCGCGGCGAGAGGAAAGGCAAGCAGCCGAGAGCGAGGGAGCGGGCAGGAGTGAGTGCGAAGGAGGCGCAGGGTGGTGCAGATAACGAGCGCTAGCTCGTGGCATCTACGGTCCGTCGCTGGCCAGCGTTGGCCACACGGCGGCCATGCTCTATGGCCGGTCGGCCACATCTCGATGCGGCGCGACGTTCGTCAGTGCACGATCAAGCATCTGACAGCGCGATTTCAAGCGATTCAATCTCCTAATCTAGATCGAATTAGTGCACGTCGGTAAAACGAAAAGTGTAGACTTATGTACCAGCTACAAAAGTTCTTAAGAAACCTTCTCCTAATTCATAATAGGTGGGGAGTAAAATCAGCCCAAAGTTGAGCTCATCACATTGTCAGTGAAACATGACTTAGCAAAAATTATAAGTGTTGAAAACAGTGCAAAGCTTATTTTTGTGAGCCCATTTCAAGCATGTTAGGAGTTGAACTAGCTTCTAACCCAAAAATAAAAGTTGTTCCTCTCATCAAATACTACAACGTTGCTTTAGTGACCACATCCATGCAAAGTCTCTATCACATAGTTCAAACTAGGTCAAACATGCTACATTCAAATGATGGTATACACTTAAACTATGACCTAGTCACCAAATTAGCCCTAGCCATGAATACCAAAGTTGTTCATTAAGACATCCTAAACATGTTTGAGCTATTACTAAGGTCACACAATCATTTCATACATTGGTTACACATAAAGCTTTCTAGGTCAACATACATAGCATCACTTAAGGACTGGATCATGCAAAGTGACCTTCACGAACATTATTCCACTAGTCATCCTAAGTGTAGCTAAGATGTTTTAGTGACTCACATCAACCAGTTACATGTATTCACTCATGATCATATGCATATATACAAGGAGACATAAAATAACAAGCATGTTTCATATGTTTCAAATGCAAAAGCTTATATATGAATGCTTGATGCTCATGCTCATGCAATGCAAGTCAAATTATGCAAGCCTAACACCTAGGGTGTTACAACCCCTCCTCCTTATAAAAATCCCATCCTGAGATTTGCAAGACCTACCATTCTTGGAAAAAGGCAGGATAAACCTCTCATAAATAATCCTCTCGTTCCCACATGGCATCTTGTTCACTGTGATTGTTCCACACCACCTTATAGAACTTAATGATCTTACTCTATGTTACTCTTTCCATCTCTTCTAACACTCGGATTGGCTTCTCTTCATAGGTCAAATTTGATTGGAGCTTAATGCTGGTGGGTGCAATAGCTTCTTCAGGTATACGAAGACATCTCTTCAACTGAGAAACATGGAAGACATCGAATATTGCACTCATCTCTGGTGGAAGTTGTAACTTATAAGTGACATTCCCTTTCTATTCCATAATCTCATATGGCCCTACATATCTAGGCGCAAGCTTCCTTTTCACTCCAAATCTCTGTACTCCCTTCATGGGTGACACTTTCAAGTATACATAGTCTCCCACTTCAAAAGTCAGTGGTCTTCTTCTTTTATCAGCATAACTCTTTTGTCTGGACTGAGCAGCTTTCATATGTTGTTGAATAATACACACTTGCTCTTCAACTTTAGTGACAAAGTCAATACTAAAGTATCTCCTTTCACCGGGCTCAGTCCAATTCAACAGAGTTCTACATTTTCTATCGTACAAGGCTTCAAAAGGAGCCATCTTGATGCTTGCTTGATAACTATTGTTGTAGGAAAACTCAGCTAAAGGTAGCCATTTCTCCCATGAACCCTTGGAAGATATAACACAAGCTCTCAACAAATCTTCTAAGATTTGGTTCACTCGCTCAGTCTGTCCTGAAGTTTGTGGATGGTATGCCTAACTTCTAATTAGCTTCGTTCCCAAAGCCTAGTGTAAGTGTTCCCAGAAACGAGCTATAAACTGGGGTCCTTGATCTGAGATTATAGTCTTGGGTATTCCATGTAGTTTCACAATCTGAGAAACATATAGCTCAGCATATTTCCTAGCTAGATACCTTGTGTTTACTGGTATAAAATATGCTGACTTGGTGAGACAATCTACAATGACCCATATGGAATCAAGACCTTGCTGTGTCAATGGAAGGCCTATGATAAAGTCCATACTGATTTCTTCCCATTTCCAACCTAGAATAGACAATGGCTAAAGTAATCCGACAGATTTCATATGAACATCTTTTACTCTACTGCAGTTGTCAGTACAGAAAGTGACCAACTAGTGAATATTTGTAGTTTTGCTGTACGTTGAGATCGGAGGTGGCCTAGCACTCAATGACACAGGATTTATACTAGTTTAGGCAATGTGCCCTACGTCTAGTCGGGGTCGGTCGGTGACTTTATTCCTGAGCCTAGGTGCTCGAAGTTTGTTGTGGGGTTACAAACAAGAAGGAGAAAGATGGGGTGTACAAGAGGCCCGGTTGGCTCTGGTCGGAAGGGCCAAGAGCGATGGGGACTCTGCTATGAGCTAAGTGTTCAAGTGTGTGCTTGAGGTCTGAACCTGGCGGTTTTGTGGTTGTGAGCTATTGGACTAATGAATCTAAAGGAACTGAGCTTGGATCGATCGGCCCCCTTTGTTGGAGGAAGCACATCCCCTTTTATAGATGAAGGGGACGGCTTTACAAGTGAGAGGGAAAGGGTGCGTATGCTACCGAGCCTTGTTGTCCATGCCTACCGAGCCTTGTTGCCCACACCGGCGGGTACCAGATAATGGTAGGCGCCTACAACACTGTTGATGTCACTGTAGAATGTCAGATGCATACAGGAGGTCATGCTACCTTTTTCAGGGATGGTGGACGTCGGTACCTACAAATACCATTTGATGCCTAGAGGCATGTGAGGAGTCTCGCTATGTTCACCCGGTATGGTAAATCCTAGCGCCCACACCGCTATTGATGCCCAGAGGCACATGGAGGGCCTTATCGTATGGAGTTTTAGTGGCCCCTACAATACTGTAGAGGGAGATGTCGGCACCTACAATACCATTCTGTGTAGGGTATGGTCCCTGGTACAGTGGTTTTGACTTGTGAGCCTTGCCTTGCCTTGCCTTTCTCCACACGTCTTTTGGTTCCTACGGAGCGGGCGTCCCTGGTCGAATGGCTCTAGTCGGCTCTGAGTGCGCCGGTCAGAGAAGAGCGGTGAGCAGGGTTCCTATGAGCCCCAGTCAGAGGGACACAGGGTCAGAGTTGGAAGTAGCGCTTTGGGCCAGGCCTTTCGATCGGAGAGGGCATTCGGAGGTGGCTGGAGGCCGAAGCGAGTGCTCTGATCGGAGTGGTGGGCCCAAGGGGTCGACGAGCGGGCGCCGCTCCTTTCGGTCCTGACCTTCTGGTCGGTGACTGGGCCGTCCTTTTGGCCTGTTGTATTTAGGCTCTTGGGCCAAGTCTTGGCGCGGAAGCCGGTCGCTGAGGGACCCTGGGTTTATGAACCCGGCAGAAGCCCCCGAGCCCCCAGGCGATTCAGGTTGAATCGTTCGAGGGATTTTTGTCTTGTTGATGGGTGCGCGCGTGTGTAGCCCCCGAGTGCTCGGGCGGTTCGGGCAGAACCATCTAGGGGGTGTTGTTCTGGTGGGCGTGTGCGCGTGTTTTTAGTCTGAGATGGAATTTTGTCGTCCGAGGCGTCGTTGTGCAGCCAAGGCGGTTTTTTAGTTTGTTTTGAGAGATTGAGTGAGAGAGAGCTTGTAGATCTCAGAGTTGGTGCACGCCATGGGATCAAGCAAGGGAGTCAGTCAAGGGTTTTAGACAAGATAGAGCTCACTGATCCTAGCATCGATGCGCGCCGTGGGATCGAGTGAGGTAGTTAGTTTCGGACGAGACAGAGCTCACTGATCCTGGCATCGATGCGCGCCATGGGATCGAGCGAGTCGAAGTCATGTTTGGACGAGCTAGAGCTCGCTGATGCTGGTGTTGATGCACGCCATGGGATTGAGCGAGTCGGAGTCGTGTTTGGACAAGCCAGAGCTCGCTGATGCTGGTGTCGATGCACGCCGTGGGATCGAGCGAGTCGGAGTCGTGTTTTGGATGAGCTAGAGCTCGCTGATCCAAGCGTCGATGCGCACCGTAGGATCGAGTGAGTCGGAGTCATGTTTTGGATGAGCCAGAGCTCGCTGATGCTGGCGTCGATGCGCGCCGTTGGATCGAGCGAGTCGGAGTCGTGTTTGTATGAGATAGAGCTCGCTTGATGCTAGCGTCGATGCGCGCCGTGGGATCGAGCGAGTCGGAGTCGTGTTTGTACGAGACAGAGCTCGTTGATGCTGGCATTGATGCACACCGTGGGATTGAGCGAGTCAAAGTCATGTTTTGGATGAGCCAGAGCTCGCTGATGTTGGTGTCAATGCGCGCCATAGGATCAAGCGAGTTGAAGTCATGTTTTGGATGAGCCAGAGCTCGCTGATCCTGGCGTCGATGCGCGTCATGGGATCGAGCGAGTCAGAGCCATGTTTTGGTCATGATAGAGCTCACTGATCCTAGCGTCGATGCGCGCCATGGGATCGAGTGAGGGAGTTAGTTCGGTCATGAGAGAGCTCACTGATCCTGGCATCGATGCGCGCTGTGGTTTTGAAATGGTTAGTTTTTTAGGGGTAGGACGAGACCGAGCCCGTGGGGCCTGGCATCAATGCGCACTGTGGGACCGAGCAGGTCAGAGTCGTGGATCCCTGGCCTCGGCATAGCCTGGGTAGCCGAGGTAGTTAGTTCAGTTAGTTTTCACGTAAGTTCAGAGTCGCGGTCCCTGGATTTTTGGAGCGCAGTCGGAAGTAAAGCCGTTACGCGAGTTTGGAGTTGTGGTCCCAAGCCGTAGCCAGATGTCATAGATCATGTCGATGCGAGTTCGGGGTCGCGGTCCCAGGGTTTTTTGGAGCGCAGACGAAGCGTAGTTAGTTAGTTAAAGATCGGACGAGGTGGTGCTCATGGATCCTGGCGTCGATGCGCGTCGTGGGACCGGGCGAGTCGTAGTCGTGGATCTGGCGAGTTCGAGGTCGCTTCCTTGGCGTTTGTCTTGAGCCCCCGAGCCCTGTCGGACCTTCGTGGGGGTCAATGTGAGTTGTGTGCATTACCCCATCCAGTTCCTCACAACCAGAGGGGCTGAGTTTCATCGCTTGTCCCGATCGCTTGGGCTCGAAGACTAGCTCGGTGAGTTCACTAATGGGTGGGATTGAGCGGAATCTAGGTCCGTCGTTCATGATGGGGTCAGCACAGCCCTCTTGTGACAGTCCACTACTCCTTTACCTGCAACCCAGTAGATGCCTAGGTCATTCCGGAGACCGACCCAGGTGTCCTAACGGCCTCCCCTCGATGGAGATTCTATGGGCCTGGCGAGAGGTTTAGGATCGAACGAGAAGGTTGAGATGACCCAGTCTGTTGAACCAGGCTAGGGCCGCACAGTGCGCATCTATGGTTTTCTCCCCTATCTCTATTGGTTACTCATGTCGAATGAGGCAACCGCCGCTTCATGACGCAACACGGAGCGTTCTGATGCATTTCGCTGCACGTGCGATGCTTAGTTCCCGAGCCCTCGGGGGGTTCAGGGCCCGAATCATCTGGGAGGCACGGGCGTATGGAATGAGATGCGCATATGGATGTATGAAATGATTTATAAGGAAATAGAAGGGTTTGGTACTGCTCACCTTGATGGCTAAAGTGACAGGGTTCGGAAAGCTTCAGTTGAAAATGTCCGACTAGGACCTACGCTCGTCAATCGTGGATGAGCCCTTATGTGAACAGTTTTTGTATTAATGACCGCATGCTCATCTTGATGACCTGAGTGATAGGGTTCGGAGAGCTTTAGTTGGAAATGTCCGACCGGGACCTTAATGACCTGAGTGACGGGGTTCGGAGAGCTTCAGTCGGAAATGTCCGATCGGGACCCGCGCTCGTCATTCGTGATGGAGTCGGCATGGCCTACATGGGGCGTCCCTTCGCTTCCTACCCGTTGCGCTTGACGAAGCCGAGGGAGCGGAACCGAGCGGATCCCTTGCGGTTGCAGTAGTATTTGGAGTAGTAGAAAATGTAAAAGTTAAGTTTGTGGGGGAGCCCCGTGTAAATATTACTGTGTGTTTAATGACTACCGTCGGTTTTGTTTTCTGTGATGGAATTGCTCCGTTCGGGGGAGCCTGTTCCCTTTCGTTCCTTAGTTTTCCCTTAGCATAATTTTATTTTTTATTCTTTCTTTCTGGTACCTGCCCTTTTGTCTCGTAGGCCACGACCTTGGGAGCCCGGGGCGTGGCCCGCGAGGCTCGGTTGCTCGTAACCGTAGGGAAAGGCGGGGTGCGATCGGTTGGAATGTTTTTAAAGCAAAGCTACATAAAGCAAAACTAAGGAACAAACTATCCCAATTCCACCATAGGTAAACAAAACAAGGAGGTAGTCATTAAGCATAATGATAGTAGTGTACCCTAGTGGAGCCCCCGAGCGCCCCGGGCCAAAAAGTGTTCGGGTCGGGGTGCTTTTGCAGGAGCATATACTAAGTAAGTAATGGTAAGACTAAAACTTAGGGGGGGAAACGACATAGTTGTTCCAAGGTGTTCAGAGAGAGCGTCGTCGTTGTTGTCCTTCAGTCGGTAGGCGTCCGATTGGATCACTTCATCCTTCAGTCGTCTGGATCCTTGCCGGCTATGCCCCCTTCTTTGGTTGTTGCCTCTTCACCTATGGGCCTACGCCTCTCGTCGTCGAAACGATGCAGACGTTGCTTGGCGGGCTTTGAGCCTGGGATAAGGCATAGTGCGTGCTCGGCGACCTCCCGTGGTATCCCCGGCATGTCAGAAGGCTGCCATGCAAAGACATCACGATTGTCGCGTAGGAAGTCGATGAGCTCGCATTCCTATTTGGCCGAGAGCTGGGTCTCGATTTGCACTGTTTTGGCTTGGTTGGTGGGGTTGACACCCACCGCCTTGGTTTCCTCGAGTGGGCAGAAGGCCGTCGAGGAGGTCGGTTTGTTGCAGTCTAGGACTGCTGGGGTTGATGACTCCCTGAGCTGTAGGAGCTCGGATGAGTTGACAACCGCCGTGGCAAGCTCGTAGTGCTCACGGTCGCATGCGAAGGCGTGCGAAAAGGCGCTACTTACGGTGATGACGCCGTTTGGTCCTGGCATCTTCAACTTGAGGTAGGTGTAGTTGGGGATTGCCATCAATCTTGCGTAGCATGGCCACCCCAAGATGGCATGGTAGGACCCCAGAAAGTCCACCACCTCGAAGGTGAGGACCTCCGAGCGGAAGTTGGCCCGACCGCTGAACGTGACGGGCAGATCGATCTGTCTGAGCGGGTATGCCTGCGCTCCTGAGATTACCCTATGGATGGGGGAGCCTGCCAGGTGGAGCTCCGACTAGGGGATGCGCATGGCATCGAAGGTGTCAATGTATAGGATGTTGAGGGCATTGCCCCCGTCCATCAGCACCTTGGTGAGGCACTTCTTGTAGACGATGGGGTCGACGATGAGTGGGTAGCATCTTGGTCTCACGACGTGGGAGGGATGGTCCCTCTGATCGAAGGTGATTGGCGATTCCAACCAGTTGAGGAATGAGGGGACGGCCGTCTCGGCGACACATGCCTCTCGATAGTGGATCTTGTGCTGGCGCTTGGACCAGACGATGTCAGATCTGTCGAAGATCATGATGCACTCATCGGGCTTGGGGAAGCCATCTCCATCCTTGCCTATCGCGCCCCCCTTCTTGGCTATCGCCTCTTGGTCGTCTCCTCCTTTGGCCCACTGGCCTATCGGATGAAGTGTTTGAGGAGCTCGCATTCCTTGTAGAGGTGCTTGATGAGGTAAGCATGGTTGGTGCATGGACCATCCATGAGTTTGTTGAAGTGGTCAGGCAGTCCTTGTTGGGGCTGCTTGGTTGAGCGATCAGTCGTGGCGACCAGTGTGGAGCTGTCCGACCGGCATTGATCTTTTTTGTTTTTCTTGCCCCTCTACGTGGAGGGGCCTTCGTCCAAGTCTGTGTGCTTGGCTTTGACCTCATGCCGTCTTCTGCTGAAGACCGCTCTAACCGCCTCCTCACTAGAGGCATGGTTGGTGGCGACATCGAGTAGGTTGCGGGTGGTATGGGGTTTCAAGCAACCAAGCTTGTGGATCAGGGATTCACAGTTCATCCCAGAGAGGAACGCGCTGATGATGTCTATGTTGACGACATTAGGGAGGGAGTTGCTTCGCTGGGAGAACCTATGGATGTAATCCCACAGGGACTCGTTGGGCTCCTGTTGACAGCTCTTGAGCTCCCAGGAGTTTCGCGGGTGGACGTATGTCCCCTGGAAATTTTCGATGAAGACCCTCTTGAGGTCTGCCCAGTTGCGGATGCTGTCATGCGGAAGGAATTCAAGCCATGCCCGAACATGTTCCCCCACGCAAATGGGAAGGTATTGAATGATGAAATAGTCATCATCCACTCCTCCAGCCCGACAGGTGAGCTGGAAGTCTTCGAGCCAAATGCCTGGGTTGGTCTCCTCAGTGTATTTGGTGATGTTGGTGGGCAGCCGAAAACGCTGCGGGAACGGTGCTCTTCGGATACGCCGGCTGAAGGCCTGTGGCTTTGGGCCCTCAGGGCTGGGGCTCCGGTCATCTGGACAGTGACCACGCCTAGGGCGTGTTTCACTAGTTCCCTCGATGGTTTGGCTAGGGTCCGTGTCGCCTGCTGCCATACGGTGGACATCGTTATCGTGTCGAGCCTGACGTCGGTTGCCGATGAAGTTGCGAGCGTCCTGGTGTGGATCAGGCCGCTCATGTATCAGCGGTTGGTATGGAGCAGGCACCAGGTTGGACCATGGTGCGACTGCCGCACCTCGAGCTAGGCCTGATGGCTGTGGCGGCGAGCGAATGGAGCGATCCGTCTGGTGCATCCTTGTCCCCCCGATGGAGAGAGAGGGCATAGGTCGGAGTCGCGATGTGGAGCTTTCTACCTATTGGACGGCGGTGGCTTCTACTATTACCAGGAGGTTCCGGTAGACTGCCCGCTCCTAGGGTCGGTGGGCTCGGGAATGCCACGCAGAAGCATTGCCGCAGCGGTGATGTTCTGGCCAGCTTGGGCGAATTGAGGGAGATCGTTCCCCTTGTTCATGATGTCGTGTTGGACATGACGGGCGCGACCCTGGGCGCCGCCCACTGGGCCATGCGCATGGGGCACAACGGGTTGTACTGACGGCGCCAGCACAGGCGGCGGCTGGTTCTACCATCGTTGTCGTAATTCATCGGCATGTGCTTGCGCAGACGTGAGGGCCCCCACACGCGGGTCTGGAGGGGTTTGAGTTTGCGCAGACTCTGCAACCACCGGCGGCTGTCCTGGAGCGTCCGCCATAGTGCACTCTCGGGACGGATGGTGGCGGGGCGCCACGTCACTGATGCTGGAACCATCGCTCTCGCCCTCACCATTCGGGAGTTCGTGGGAAATGGCAGGAACACAGCCTACCATTCCCATGAACTTAGACGTGAGGGGGGATGGTGCCAGCATCCTTTGGAGCCCCCGAGCGTATGCATCCACAGAGGATGCGAGGCCATAGGGGAACCAATCGTATGGTGTTTGTGGCGTAGGCAGTACATTCCCTCCGGGTGATTGGTGGGAGATAGTAAATAAAGAGCGAATAGTAGTACGCATATTACTTATAGTGAGGTTTGAGCAGAGAGTTTGCTCGGAATGAAGCGCAGATGCCACGTCGTCGAAGTCACGCGTCCCGGAGTCGATGGAGGATGTCTCCCCGATGGGTGCCGGGTCGTGAGTCTCCTCATGGAGATGGAGTACGCCGAGTTGGTCGGTGATGAAGTTTAGGCTTCTGAAGAGGAAGGCCTGGGATGCCTCAAAGATGGGTGGAACCCACATCCCGGCGGGCGAGAGTGCGGGAAACTCCAACGAGCCGAAGCAAATCATATCGCCTGAGCCCGCCACGGCGGGAGTGGAAGAAAAATGGGCCATCCGATGACCAAAAAAGTGTTAAACGTACAGTGTCTTCCCCATGGATGACGCCAACTATCGGTACAGAAAGTGATCAACTAGAGAATATTTGTAGTTTTGTTGTACGTTGTGATTGGAGGTGGCCTAGCACTCAATGACACAGGATTTATAGTGGTTTAGGCAATGTGCCCTATGTCCAATCGGGGTTGGTCGGTGACTTTATTCCTGAGCCCAGGTGCTCGAAGTTTGTTGTGGGGTTACAAACAAGAAGGAGAAAGATGGGGTGTACAAGAGGCCCGGCTGGCTCCGGTCGGAAGGGCCAAGAGTGACGGGGACTCTGCTATAAGCTAAGTGTTCAAGCATGTGCTTGAGGTCTGAACCTGGCAGTTCTATGGTTGTGAGCTATTGGACTAATGAATCTAAAGGAACTGAGCTTGGATCGATCGGCCCCCTTTGTTGGAGGAAGCACACCCCCTTTTATAGATGAAGGGGACGGCTTTACAAGTGAGAGGGAAAGGGTGTGTATGCTACCGAGCCTTGTTGTCCACGCCTACCGAGCCTTGTTGCCCACACCAGCGGGTACTAGATAATGGTAGGCGCCTACAACACTGTTGATGTCACTATAGAATGTTAGATGCATACAGGAGGTCGTGCTGCCTTTTTCAGGAATGGTGGATGTCGGTACCTGCAAATACTGTTTGATGGCTAGAGGCATGTGAGGAGTCTCGCTATGTTCACCTGGTACGGTAAATCCTAGCGCCCATACCGCTATTGATGCCTAGAGGCACGTGGAGGGCTTTACCGTATGGAGTTTTAGCGGCCCCTACAATACTATAGAGGGAGATATTGGCGCCTACAATACTGTTCCGTGTAGGGTATGGTCCCTGGTATAGTGGTTTTGACTTGTGAGCCTTGCCTTGCCTTTCTCCGCACGTCTTCTGGTTCCTACCGAGCAGGCGTCCTCGGTCGAATGGCTCTAGACGGCTCTGAGTGTGCCGGTCAGAGAAGAGCGGTGAGCAGGGTTCCTACGAGCCCTGGTCGGAGGGATGCGGGGTCAGAATCGGAAGTAGCACTTTGGGCCAGGCCTTCTGATCAGAGAGGGTGTCCGGAGGCAGCTGGAGGCCGAAATGAGTGCTCCGATCAGAGTGGTGGGCCCAAGGGGTCGACGAGCGGGCGCCGCTCCTTTCGGTCCAGACCTTCTGGTCGGCGACTGGGCCATCCTTCTGGCCTATTGTATTTAGGCTCTTGGGCTGAGTCTTGGCGTGGAAGCCGGTCCCCGAGGGACCCCGGGTTTATGAACCCGACAGTAGTTATCGCACCTAGCGACATAGGCTGCGATCTCCTTCATCTTAGTCCACCACAAATGGGTTTTCAAATCTTGATACTGTAGGGTTATGAGGATGCTACGCTAGCCGAAAAACAAAAATTTTGACCTCATAAACCAGGATCTATGCTAGTTATATATCACGGGATTACCACTAGATGCGCATGTGCAGCGGAAGCGAATCGATGTAGTCGAACACATCGTAGCAGTGCCGTGCAGTTGCGAGGTCGTCTATCCGTCCGTCCCCTTCATGCGGTTCGTCCTTGTGCTCCAGATGCAGCACCTCCGAGGTATCCACACGTACAAGGAGGAAGCGTTGTGCCTTCGTACTACTAGGTCCACGAGGAGCAGTAGGCGCGGGCGTAGGATGGGCAGCGGCGGCTGCCAAAAGGCATGGATCGCTTAGCCCCGTTGCCCACCCCACATATTTATAGGCGTCCCTAATGAGCTCCTGAGTTGGAGGCCCATTAGTAACCCTAAGCCTTGTCTAACTTGGATCCAATCCGAATTAGGCTTCCAGCCCCTTAAGCATGCGACCCTATGGGTTCACGCACACATAGACATGGCCCGAGTACTCCTACTCAGCCATTAGTTGATAGCGGCCTCTAGCAAGGCATGTCAACTCCTATGTGTATGCAAAGATCATATCAGACGAACCACCACAAAACCATATACTTGTTATTCCCTTGCCTCACGATATTTGGTCCAACTCATAGGTTAACACTTAACCCAAGCACGGCCATGCATTTCTTGATCTAATCATTAGAGTGATCCAGTGATATCTCTCTCATATAGAGAGGGGCAAATTCCATCTTGACTGTCTATGTCACATAGCATGTTTCCCGACAAACTCGAAAACCACCTTTATAACTACCCTATTACGGAGTAGCGTTTGATAGTCCCTGAGTAGGTCGTTTCACATCTTGAATACATACAACAATCTCAGGTCTAAGGACATAACATACATGATATGAATAGAGATAATAATGACATCTCACGTTGGGTCAGTCTAGCCCCATGTCATACATGTGCCCACATTATTAGTTTTACATCTCCATGTATATGACTTGTGAAACATAGTCATCAACTAATAATGTGCTGATCCATTATTCATGTGTGTCCTCATATGAATTCTGACCAGGGACAACATTAGAATAACCATTCAAGTAAAAGAGTTTCTCAAACAATTCACATAATTGCTAATCGATATAGGTTGTCTTTAATGGAAATTCAATGAACTCATAATATATCATGGATACAAGGCAATATAATCATCTCTATGATTATCTCTAGGGCATACTCCCAACAATCTCCCACTTGCACTAGAGTTAATCTCGAAGATATCTAATACACATAGCTCTTATGTGCGCCTCATGCTTAGGCTGTGGAAGAGCCTTTGTCAAAGGATCTACAACATTCAAATATGTGTGTATCTTGCACATCTTGATCTCATCTCGTCTAACGAACTCTCGAATGAGGTGAAATTTCCACAGTACATGTTTGCTCTTTTGGTGATTCCTTGGCTCCTTAGCCTACGCAATTGCCCCATTGTTGTCACAATGTAGATTCAATGGGCTGGACGCATTCGGAAACACACCAAGTTCAATGAGGAACCTCCTCATCCAAACATCTTCCTTCGTAGCTCCAGAAGCTGCAATGTACTCAGCCTCTGTTGTAGAATCGGTCACCGTCTCCTGCTTGGAACTTTTCCAACTTACAGCACCACCATTTATTGTGAACACAAAACCTGATTGAGATTGTGAATCATCCGTGTCAGTTTGGAAGCTAGCATCGGTGTAACCATTTACAACGAGCACCTCCTCACCTCCATAGATTAGGAACACATCTTTAGTCCTTCTAAAGTACTTAAGAATGTTTTTAACAAGTGTCCAGTGACTCTCTCCTAGATCAGCTTGGTACCTGCTCGCAACACTTAGAGCATACAAGACATCTAAGCGAGTACATATCATGGCGTACATGATGGAACCAACTGCCGAGGCATATGGAACCTTACTCATGTGCTTCTGCTCATCAGCTGTCGAAGGACACTGTTTATCGCTAAAGCGCATACCATGTGACATAGGCAAGAACCCTTTCATGGACAGTTCCATGTTGAATCGTTTCAACACCTTGTCAATGTACGTATCTTGGCTTAATCCTATAAGCCTCTTCAATCTATCTCTATAGATCTTGATGCCCAAAATGTATGCTGCTTCTCCTAAATCCTTCATAGAAAAATTATTATTCAGTGAAGTCTTTATAGATTGCAACATAGGAATGTCATTCCCAATCAATAATATGTCATCCACATACAAGATCAGAAATACAACAGCGCTCCCACTTTCCTTCTTGTAAACACAAGGTTCTTCTTCATTCTAATGGAAGCCAAACCCTTTGACCACTTCATCAAAATGAATGTTCCAACTCCGAGATGCTTGCTTTAACCCATAAATGGATTTCTGAAGCTTGCAAATTATTCCAGCATTGTTTGGATCAACAAAACCTTCGAGTTGTATCATATACACATCCTCATCCAAATTTCCATTTAAAAAGGCAATTTTAACATCCATCTGCCATATCTCATAATCAAAATAAGCAGCTATTGCTAGAATGATCCGGATAGATTTAAGCATCGCTACCGGTGAGAAAGTCTCATCGTAGTCAATTCCTTCAACTTGCCGAAAACCCTTTGCAACAAGTCGAGCTTTATAGATGTGAACGTTTCCATCCATATCCTTTTTCTTTTTATAGATCCATTTGCACTCTATGGGTCTAACCCCATCAGGCGGGTCAACCAAGTTCCAAACTTGATTGTTTCCCATGGAATCTATCTCGGATCTCATGGCACTTTGCCATTTCTTGGAATCTGGGTCCATCATTGCTTCCGCATAAGTCGCAGGTTCGTCATCGTCTAACAATAACAAATCCCCATGCAACTCATGGATTCTTGCTGACCTTCATGGTTGTGGCGGTGTTTCTATTGCCATGGGTATCTCAACTTGTTCTGCTACATTAGCATCACTCGTAGAGTCCTTCCCAACTGGCTCATCTTGAACTTCTTCAAGATACACCTTCTGTCCACTTTTCTCTCTTTTGAGAAACTCTTTCTCTAAGAAAACACCGTTCTGAGCAACAAAAACTTTGCCCTCTGATCGGTTGTAGAAGTAATACCCTAAAGTTTCCTTCGGATATCCCACAAAAAAGCATTTGTCTGATTTGGGTGTTAGTTTATCTGTCATAAGTCGTTTGACATATACTTCACAACCCCAAATTTTTAGAAAAGACAAACTGGGACTCTTACCAGTCCACATCTCATATGGTGTCTTAACTACTGACTTAGATGGTACCCTATTCAATGTGAAAGCGACTATTTCTAGAGCGTGTCCCCAAAATGATAACGGTAGGTCTGACTGGCTCATCATAGACCGAACCATGTCCAACAAAGTCTGATTACGTCGCTCGGACATGCCATTTCTCTGAGGCGTTCCAGGTGGCATAAGCTGTGGAACAATTACGCAACTCTTTAGATGATTGCTAAACTCGTGGCTCAAATATTCGCCTCCATGATCAGATCGCAAAGCCTTAATTTTCTTGCCATGTTGATTCTCTACTTCGCTCTGAAACTCCTTGAACTTTTCAAATGTCTCAGACTTATGTTTCATTAAGTAGACATAGCCATATCTACTAAAGTCATCAGTGAAGGTTATGAATTATTAGAATCCACCTCTTGCTGTCGTACTCATTGGTCTGCACACATCAGTATGTATGAGTTCCAGCAAGTCTGCCGCCCTCTCAAGAAAACCTGTGAAAGGCGTCTTGGTCATCTTGCCCAGCAGGCAAGCCTCACATGTCTCGTATGATTCAAATCAAACGAAGTTAAAAGCCCATCAGAATGGAGCCTCTTCATGCGATTCTCACTTATATGACCTAAACGACAATGCCACATATAGGTAGGACTTAACTCATTAAGCCGAGGCCTTTTAGCACTTATATTATAGACAGGAGCATCTTCAAGATTTAAAATAAATAACCCATTCACAATGGATGCAGAAGCCACAAACATGTCATTTTTAGAGATCACACAACCATTGTCTTTACTCGCAAATGAATAACCATCCTTCATCAAACATGAAGGTGACACAATGTTTCGACTTAAACTAGGAACAAAATAACAATTATTCAACTCCATAATAAATCTTGATAGGAGGTGGAGTTGCATCGTCCCGACGTTCAACGCAGCAACTCTTGCATTATTGCCCACGTGGAAATCAACTTCTCCCTTTTCCACACTTCTACTTCTTATCATTCCCTGCATCGTATTGCAAATATGAGCAACCGATCCGGTATCAAATACCCAAGAATTAATATAAGAATTAGCAAGGAAAATGTCCGTAACATAAACAACAAGTGTACAGGCTATGGGAGTACCTTTACTGCCGCGATCCTTTATGGATTCCAGGTATAGCTTGCAGTTCCTCTTCCAGTGACCTTTTCCATGACAATGAAAACACTCAGCATCAGTAGGTGGTCCAGCCTTGGGCGCAGGTGGGTTTGGCTTAGAGATCTCATCTTTAGCCTTGCCCTTTTTCTTCTTCCAAGAATTGCCCTTCTTCTTAAACTTAGGCTTGTTTTGGACCGCCATCACATGGCTACTGCCAGCACCTTTCTTGATATAAGCCTCTGCTGTTTTAAGCATGCCACATAATTCATTCAAGCCCTTCTCCGCCCCATGCATATGGTAGTTCATGATGAAATTTCCATAGCGGGCGGAAGAGACGCGAGAATAAAATCAGTAGCTAATTCAGGGCCAATTGGGAAGCCCAGCTTCTCCAACCTCTGAGTGTAACCAACCATTTTGATCACATGTGGCCCAACTGCTATGCCCTCTGCTAGCTTGGTTTCAGCAAAAGCCTTTGAGACATTGAACCTTTTAGTCCTGGCTTGAGTCTGGAACATATCATTGAGCGCCACGATCATATCATGCGCTGCATGGTTATTGTCAAACTGCAACTGCAGATCTGGTTCCATACAAGCAAGCATAAGGCAACTCACTTCAAGATCATCATCACATGCTTTCTTGTAAGTGTTTTTCTCTATAGCAGGTGCATTATCAGCAGGCTCATCTGGTAATGGAGTGTCTAGAATTTCTTCCTTTTTCTCAGCCCTGAGAACAATTCTCAGGTTGCGGATCCAATCCGCATAGTTTGTTCCATTCAACTTATCTTTCTCAAGAATTGAACGCAAAGTAAATGGTTGATTGCTAGGTGCCATTTATCTACAACAAAAGTAATGCAAAATACTAAGACAATGTATCCAAGATAGAGTAAACAATATTAAAACTTTAATATAATCTACTCCCACTAAAATCAATATCCCTCTATTGAAACTTAGTGATTCAAGACCCACAACTAACAAGTCTACTAGTGAGCTTTAGCATCACCGCTAGAAGACATGGTAGATTGGTAAGCAACTCTTTGCTAATCATATCACATATGACTCTTGTTGTTGGGTAGCATCTCTATGCTTTGGTACCCAACTACTCATGCTCCAAGGTCCCTAACTGTTAGGATGACCTTGTTCAAGTAACCAACCCTTTTGCTGTAAGTATCCAATACAAACTTGTCTAGTCAAGGAAAACCAGTGGCACCCTAATTTCATAGACCCACCACCGATTGTACAAGACACATGACAGTGCAAGGTTTGGGGAAGCATTTTAACTTAAACATTGCCGAGGGATCGTTCTACTTCACCATCGCATGTAGACAAAAACATTATCGCACGTGAAAGTAGAACATAGTAAGAACGGCATTAACACAGATATGACATGGTATAGCCCAATGTTCCTTTGGGGATCTCCATCTCCATCGAACTGTTCCTCATGATGATCTCCATCTCCATGATCCATGTATGCCATCCTTCAGTGATGAGTCCACCAAGACTAGCTATCACTAACGCAAGGTAGTGAAGAAGATTACATAGTCGCGGATAGGATCATCACAGTTTGGCACGCAGGCCATTACATCAATTTGACAATATCTTAGTGGCTCCAGCCATATTGTCATACTCACGACATGCAAACCATGAATTAATTACATACATGCATCACATACACATAAGGGCTATACCAGTCACAAATTCCTGCAAAAACAGAGTTAACCGATTCCGACGTCTAATCTTAAAACGCCAAAAACACCATCTTCCCGGCTGTTTTTCGCAAATCTAATTTCAGCGAAACCGACAAAGCGGGTGAGAATTGGATGTAAATTTTTTTCTCTACAATTTTCATATAGAATTCGTCTCAATCCGAGGTCGTATGCAAAAGTTATGGTTGTTTTACCGAACAACACTTTTTCTCGCACCCCGGCGCCCGGCAGTAGATCCAATCTATCACCGTTGCGCATCACATGCGCTCGGCACTTGACCTAGGTTCGATTCGATCAATCTGATTGATCTCCATCTTGCCATGACTGGATTTACATGTATCACTTAACTCGGATGGTGGAATTCTGACTGGTACGAGTAGATCGTTACAAGACCAACACGGTAAAATCACGAACCATGATCAGAGACTCATCTACAACCACACATATCTCCATACGCACTCATCCAAACCTATAACAATGCAGTAACGGCTCTGATACCATTGTAGGGTTATGAGGATGCTATGCTAGCTAGAAAACAAAAATTTCAACCTCATAAACTAGGATCTACTGCTAGTTATAGATCACGGGATTACCACTAGACGTGCAGGTGTAGCGGAAGTGACTCGATGTAGTTGAACGCATCATAGCAGTGCCGTGCAGTTGTGAGGTCGTCTGTCCCGTTCGTCCCCTTCGTGCGGTTCATCCTTGTGCTCCAGATGCAGCACCTCCGAGGTATCCACACGTACAAGGAGGAAGCGTTGCGCCTCCAGACTGCTAGGTCCATGAGGAGCAGCAGGCGTGGGCGTAGGATGGGTGGCGGCGGCTGCCAAAAGGCGTGGATTGCTTAGCCCCATTGCCCACCCCACATATTTATAGGCGTCCCTAATGAGCTCCTGAGTTGGAGGCCCATTAGTAACCCTAAGCCTTGTCTAACTCGGATCCAATCCAAATTAGGCTTCCAGCCCCTTAAGCGTGCAACCCTATGGGTTCACGCACACATAGACATGGCCCGAGTACTCCTACTCAGCCATTAGTTGATAGCGGCCTCTAGCAAGGCATGTCAACTCCTATGTGTACGCAAAGATCATATCAGACGAACCACCACAAAACCACATACTTGTTATTCCCTTGCCTCACGATATTTGGTCCAACTCATAGGTTAACACTTAACCCAAGCACGGCCATGCATTTCTTGATCTAATCATTAGAGTGATCCAGTGATATCTCTCTCATATAGAGAGGGGCAAATTCCATCTTGATTGTCTATGTCTCATAGCATGTTTCCCGACAAACCCGAAAACCACCTTTATAACTACCCTATTACGGAGTAGCGTTTGATAGTCCCTGAGTAGGTCGTTTCACATCTTGAATACATACAACAATCTCAGGTCTAAGGACATAACGTACATGATGTGAATAGAGATAATAACGACATCTCATGTTGGGTCAGTCCAGCCCCATGTCATACATGTGCCCACAATATTAGTTTGACATCTAGATGTATATGACTTGTGAAACATAGTCATCAACTAATAATGTGCTAATCCATTATTCATGTGTGTCCTCACATGAACTCTAACCAGGGACAACATTAGAATAACCATTCAAGTAAAAGAGTTTCACAAATAATTCACATAATTGCTAATCGATACAGGTTGTCTTTAATGGAAATTCAATGAACTCATAATATATCATGGATACAAGGCAATATAATCATCTCTATGATTATCTCTAGGGCATACTCCCAACAGATACATCTTACTACTACCCAGATAGATAGACAATTTGGACGAATGATCTTCATCTAAAATTTAATTTCTAAGCTCATGGTCTTTTGGTACCACAAGTCAGTCCTCAAACCATAGCACACCCCTTTCATCTAATCTAAAATGCTTAGTTTCTTTCCCTTGCATCTTTCTCTTGATGTGAAATATACCTACATCTGTCTTCTGCAGTTCTATGATTTTGCTATCAAGTGAACAACCGATAGTGATATTATGCAGTACAACAGGACATAGTAAATTAAAGCCACCTTCCAACAATGCTTCCATAGTGTTGCAATGAGACTTTCGACTAAGTGCATCGGCTACAACATTGGCTTTCCCCGGATGGTAGTGCACTTCCAAATTGTAGTCCTTAATCAACTCTAGCCATCTTCATTGTCTCATGTTCAACTCAGGTTGGGTAAAGATATACTTGAGACTTT
The DNA here is from genome assembly GCF_019320115.1 of Miscanthus floridulus. NCBI lineage: Eukaryota > Viridiplantae > Streptophyta > Magnoliopsida > Poales > Poaceae > Miscanthus > Miscanthus floridulus. Next base: position 28,980,911 of record NC_089584.1, read on the forward strand.
TGTGGTCAGTGTATATATGACATACATTGCCCAACAAATAATGTCTCCATATCTTTAATGCATGAACAACCGCTGCAAGTTCTAAATCATGTGTAGGGTAGTTGACATCATGTTTCCTCAACTGCTGAGAAGCATATGCAATAACTCTTCCTTCTTGCATGAGCACACACCCCAAACCTATACCTGATGTATCACAAAACACATCGAAAGGCTTTTCAATGTCGGGTTGTGCTAAAACAGGAGCTGTAGTTAACAGAGTCCTGAGGGTGTGAAAAGCTGATTCACACTCTGATGTCCAATTGAACTTCTCATCTTTCTGAAGTAGCCTAGTCATGGGCTTAGCTATCTTGGAGAAATCTGGAATGAAACGACGATAATATCCTGCTAACCCTAGAAAACTCTGAACTTCATGAACTGAAGTTGGGGCCTTCCAATCCATGACCTCTTGTACTTTCAATGGGTCTATCGATATTCCATCTCTTGATAAGATGTGACCTAAGAAATGTACCTTGCTCAACCAAAATTCACACTTGCTAAACTTTGCATATAGCTTATGCTCCCTCAATCTGGATAGAACAATCCTCAGATGCTCTGCATGATCTGCCTCATTCTCTAAATAAATCAATACTTCATCGATAAACACTACACGGACTTGTCGAGTTCGGGCATGAATACAGAATTCATCAGGTACATGAAGTAGGTAGGAGCATTCGTTAGTCCGAAAGACAACCAAATACTCATATAAGTCATACCTAGTGGAGAAAGTAGTTTTAGGTATGTCCTCTAGCCTGATCTTTATCTGATGATAACCTAATCTCAAATCAATCTTAGAGAATACCTTTGCCTTTGCCAACTGATCGAACAAAATGTCGATGCGAGGCAACGGGTACTTGTTTTTAATGGTCACAGCATTAAGTGGCCTGTAATCCACACACATTCTCAAGGACTTATCCTTCTTCTTCACAAACAATGCTGGACATCCCCATAGAGATGAACTAGGTTGAATGAGACCTTTGTCCAACAAATCTTGTAGCTGAATTTTAAGTTCCGCTAACTCATTTGGTGGCATCCTATAAGGATTTCTTGAGATAGGTGCCGTACCTAGCACTAACTCAATCTTAAATTCCACATCCCTATCAGGTGGTAAACCTGGTAACTCATCTAGGAATACATCAGGAAACTCACAAACCACTATGATATCGCAAAGGGTAGTGGTTTGGATAGCACAAGCTAAGTGTTGGAGTTCAAAATTTTGGGAAAGTGGTACTAGAAAAGCATTTCCTCCCTTGGGTTCTCTCAACATAATAGTATGAGTGCTAGTGTCAATGAGAACACCATGATCCTTCATCCAATTCATGCCTAAGATTACGCTTATGGATAACCCGGGCAATATTGTCAAATCCATTGTATACTCCCTCTCTTGTATAGAGATGAGCACATTTCTGACTATCTTATTTGTAGAAATAGTAGCCACAGCTGAACTTATATTATAACCACCCTTGCTTACTTCAATTACTTTCTGATCATGTCTAGATGAAAATGATTGGCTCATAAATGAATGAGAAGCTCCCGAACTAAATAAAACAATAGCGGGATGCTTGTTGACAAGAAACATACCAGCCATGGCAACTTCTCCAATGGGCACCTCCTCAATAGCAGTATAGTGCACGTATCTAGGACATGCCTTAGGGTTCGCCTGCCTCTGATTGTTCTGATTCTAATTGTCGTTCTTCTTAGGGTGGGGGCACTCTTTGGCCCAATGACCCACTTGATTGTAGTTGTAGCAGGGTTGATTGCTCCTAGGTCCTATGGAGCTTCCTTGACTGCCATTCCCTTTGGGTAAGGCAATAGTGAACGCCTTATGAAACACTTTCTGAGGTCAGTTATTATGAGCTTTTGGTGGTGGAGGCCTAAACTTAGGTGCTGGTGGGCAGAACTGTGGCCTAGCTGTTATAGGAGCTCTGGACTGATATGACCCTAAGGCGCCTACCTCTGCTACCCTCTTACAGGCCTTAGCTGCCGCATGCATATTGTTATGGTTTTCCTAGGTCAAAGCATCACTAATAAACTCTTTGTAGGTGGTGCACTTGGAGTTGGCCATAGTCTTCATCATCTTCGTGCCAAGACCCCGCTTGAAACTTTCTATCTTCTTTTCTTCTATATCAACAAAACCTGGAGCATACCTAGATAGGTTGTTGAAAGCATGCATATATTCTGTAAGGGTCTTCATCCCTTGTGTGAGCCTCATAAATTCAGCCGCCTTCATGCGCATCAGCCCTAGGGGAATGTGATGTCCCTGAAAGGCCAGCTTGAACTGCCCCCATGCTACTTGTGCATTAGCAAGTAGATAGGACAAGAAATGTGTCCACCAAATCCCTGCTGGTCCCTATAACTGATGGGACGCATACTCAGCCTTCTGGTGCTCGGTGACCCTTAGCAGACGAAACTTCTACTCAATAGTGTTGAGCCACTTGTCCGCCTGGAGCGGTTCCTCTGCCACCTTGAAAATAGGGGGCTTTGTATCCAGAAATTCCTTGAAGGTACTATACTGGTTTGGCTCAGGCCCCTGTTGCTGTGGGTGGGCATGAGTCATGTTTTGCGCAATGAGGCGTAGAGCTTCCTCCATAGTCCTTTGGCTTCCCAAGAATTGGGCAAAGAACTCCTAAGCAGACGGCATTGGCGGTGGTGGTAAGTCACCGTCATTGCCATCATGGTTGCTGCTAGCTCCGGCATGGGTGCGAGTCATCTACAAAGTTGCAATAATAAGTGATTATTGGATGATGTCAAGAGATTGCAGATGAATTATATAATCATGCCAAACTAAAATTACTAGAGAGAATCTTAAATTCTTACAATAAAAACAGAGGCATAGTAATTCATTCTTGCAACATGACACCACCAATTTGATCACTTATCAGGCTCATAGCGCGTTAACATTCAAATCATGATCACTGATAAATGAACTAGAATTGCATTAGCGTTTAACCAAACGTGAGATAACATGCAAATACCAATATTACATGATAGTCCAATCACCAACACCAAACTCAACTATAGGTCCATTACATAAATAGCGATGATACATCAAGCATTTTCACTAGCCACTTAAGCAATCTAATCCTCATTATGATCACTGTCGAGGTCGGAGATAGAATCATCTCCCTCCTCTAGCTCCACTTCTTCCACGTCCTCATCGTCATCTTCTTCCATATTTGGACCATCTTCTTCCCAATCAAGGATTGGGTTCAGCTGGTTGTTCAGATAATGCACCTCATGCTGAAGGTCCATCACTCGAAGCTGAGCCTATGCAAGCTACCGAAGCAAATCCCTCTCAGCATGGTCCTACATGGCACTTATGGCACAGTGCCTATCTCATTCTATTTTTGTTGTAGTAGCACTGTAGTTTGCTGCATCCCACTGGCGTGTAGCTATGGATGCCTTGGCATGGGCGGCCTCCAGCTACTCCTGCAGTCCTGCTAACATAGCTTGATCATCCGCTCTAGCTTCTTGGGTTGCTGCTCTTTATTGATCCACTTGCTCCATTTGGGTATGGAGATTGCCCAAAGCTACATAGGATTGGTCAGATTCCCATCAGGCCTCACTGGCTGCCTTCTTATGCTTGTGCACATGCTTCTTGAGCTTACGTTGTGCGGCTTCAGCCCTCATGAGCCTATCCATGCAAGAGGTGTATGATTCCTATATGTTGCACTCATGGCGGGACTAGAGCTATTGGCCCGCTCATCCTGATCTCGGATCAATGCATTGTGGTTGCATTGTTCCCATATTGCTGTGGATGGATCCACCCGAGGAAACATACCAGCGGCACTGCCGGTAAGTGCATCCCCATGCTGCTGATAGATCTGACTCAATACCTCAAAGGCCACTACTTGGGCAGCCTCCCAAGGAGTTCTTCCCTCAGATTCTACCTTCCACTCCTGCCAGAAAGGTGCCTGTGTGCGGGCTGGTATGGTTAGCCGCACCTCATACCATGGTTGTCCCTCCAAGTACTCTTCATTCCAATGATAAAGGGGTGGCTCATGGAACCCCACAAAGTGCAAAACTCTCCAAACCAAGGTAGGAGTTCCAAAAACCATCAGGAAATTCTCACATCGCACTGGTGCTGCCATCTGTACCATCAACATGTACAACTTTTGTGAGACAAGGTCATAACGGATAAGAGTTACATAACCGAGTAAGAAATTTATAAGGGGAGGAACAATGTAAGTATTGATTAATTATTATCATGATGCATGCACATTCCGTACATCCTCACAAACTTAGGAAAAATTATTTCTAACAACATACACGGTGGCATACATACGTTCTCTCAAATATAGCGTAACTAGTCGAGCAACACGTTTCGTTGTTAGTGTACCGGCATAAGAGTTTCATTTCAGCCCAACCCTACAATTATATATGCAGAATGTAAATCTAAATACTTCCATATATGTATACCCATACATATACTTCCGTATCAAAGCTACCCGATGACAGTTTATACCCACAATTAAATACTCACCATATACACATGCAAGCATGCATACATAGCCGTACCAAAGCTAACTCTCCCCGACTGCACGCTCACATCTTGCGATCATGCCACTCATCAACTTACCTTCTTACCTTGGCGTAGAGGCATTTGATCCATACATTACAATTCAAGTGAATGGCATCCATACAATAGCACGCCGTATGGACGACAAAAATAAAACCCCCAAGTTAGTACTTAAATAGCCACCTAATAGTCCTTAATTTGGGCATAAGGAAAGTGATCACTGGCACACTTTAGATTTCAAATACCTATTTATATAGTTATTAGTTGCTAGAAAATGATTTTAGAAAACAAAAACCTTTGTTTTAAATATACATGTGACAATTAACATTGAATCTTGCTCTGATGCCAGCTGTCGCAGAACCGACCAATTTATAAGAGCACAAGTACAACGGCAGCCCTCAAGCGGTCGCACTATCATACTTGAGCCCATATAAACCCGGTAGTCTGTCGAGTACCACACGGGTCTCGATAAACGATCCAGAAACAACCAAGATCATGCATGATTCAATATACATATCACATATTACATAAAGTTCACAGATACATTTCCATCATCAGAGTATGAAATAAAGTTATTACAAACCAAGTTTGATAGATAATAGCGGAAGCAAATTAAGTTCGAAAGTAGCATTTGCCAACATAGTTTAATACAGTGCCAACATATGATCACAGTCCACAAAAGTATATAGAGGGATTAGTAAAGAAGCCTGCCCAAGGCTTACTCCTCATCCACAGCAGGATAGAAGCAACTCTTACAATATCCATGATATACTGTGCCACCTGCAATAATGGGAATAAAACCCTGAGTACGAGAAGGTACTCAGCTAGACTTACCCATCATAAACTAGAAATAAATTGACTCTAAGGATTATGCAAGGTTGTATAAGTGGAGGTAGCTTGACAACATTTTGCATAAAAAGCGATTAACTCAGTTATACAATTATAGTTCTATCATCAAGTTAATTATAACTATCCATCTCTAGATTAGCAACTATCTTGTGCCAAACATGTGATACATCATTTTAAGAGCATACAATAGCAACCATAGTAGGTATAGTAATTCCATATTTATCCGAACCATCATATTCCATAATACAATTACTACGATGTTGGGACTAGCCAAGTTTCTCACTATCTGGGAGAGACGATGATTCGAATCGATTTCAATCAGTTGGGAATTTATTCCTAACTCAAACCCAGGCAGACCAGATCAATGGTCACCTTAGGTCACCTTTGGTACAACTCAAGTACACATTTCACGATTTCACCCAGCGCCGCACAATCAGGGACAACCAACTGCCAGGACGTTCAGGCCTAGCCTGCCCTTGGGCTCACGTCTGGCTCCCCGCTCATCCTTACTACCATCCAGAGTGCGCACTCTTTCAGAGTGGGCCCAGCTTGAGTTGAGCTACTCGGCTTCATGGTCGGAATGAGTTATCCGGTCAGCTAAGTGATAGGCATGCGTTCAATCTTGTCAGAAGTACCAACAACGGTACGGTCCTTAATCGGCACAGACAGAATCACATGAGTCAACCTACCATAGACTCTGCCCGTCCTCCATTTACTTTTACCCCATGGTTCTTTTCCACGATAGCAAATATAGCCAACCGTGCCTTGGTATCCACCTATATCTCGTAGGTGACAGAAAATCACCCGACTTCTACCAGTCTAAGCAGGGCTAAGCATATATTCGATCCTAGACCTACACAGGGTTAAAGGTGTATATATCTAGACAAGGTAGTTCCATGCATCAAGTGTTTCCAGACAACTCTTATAACCTAATGCATCAATCATAAAGAACTCAAGTGATATTTTATAAAACAATGGGAGGCTTAGAATGCTCCAGGGCTTGCCTTTTAGAAAGGAAGTGGGGCAGTGGTTAGGGCACTCCTGAAGCTCCTCTGGGGTCTGCTCCTCTTCTTCGGGAGCTATGGCTTGAGGAATCTCCTGCTGGTCCCCTTCCTCTCCTTTGTTGAATTCTAGCAAAGTTATTTCCTCTATCAATCCTATATGCATGAATGTGGCATAAGACATTGCGAATGCATACATGCTAACAAGTATAGTATGATGACACATTATGAATGCATTCTTGTAAGTATTCTTAACAGCATGGTGTTAAAGTAATAACAAGTGCATCACATTTTACTGAGTAGGTGCATATCTCTTCTTGACTACTTAATCAAACACTTCTATCATTCATTTACTACACCACAAAACAGCAGCTATTTGTTTTGCTCATAACTGGAGTTATATATATTGAAATCATATGGTTTTAGACATTCTTGAAATCTTAAGAAATTGTCTACAACTTTATTTTAATACCCTTACTATGATTCAATAGTTATCTAGGTCAAACAAATCAGTCAATCAAATCTGTCCAGAAAGTAAACATTTTGGACAGCAAACTTGTAGCAGCTAGAACTCTAAAACCTTAAGGCCTATGACTGTGAAAATTTAACACAAGGTAGATTAGTAAGTTATCTACAACTTTGTTATTAACAAGTTTTACAGAAAAGATCATTACCCACACGAAAGCATCCACATAATCAAAACTATACATGCAGCCATCTATTTGAATTACAAAGTAACAATTAATTAATTGCATACAACCAATGGTTTATAAACTTTACTATGAACATCACAGTTACTATGCATCACAAGAATCATAAAAAACATCATGGTGAACCCCAATTTAATTACTTAAATGCCTTTATTAATTTAATTAAATAATTAGGGTAAATAACAAACATACACCAAAGCGGCACAATAAATTCTCATAAAATTACAGTGGACTACTACTGATAAAAATAGGCTACTGTGAAAATTTCGTATCATTTGCACATGTATAACATCCTATGCAAAAATGATAAGCTATCAAGGGTTAATTTAGTGAAAATAGTAAATCCTATAGAAAAGTGTCAAGCAATAGATTATATATTTTTCCTAGCTTTATATTAGTGCCATACTACTGTACAAAAATTTGCATAGCAATATATTACATATTTTTACCCCTACAAATTTCCTTAGAAATGCCATTTATTAATAAATAAATAGAAAGACCATATTTAAATCAAGTTGACAGCACGCTTAATATTTTTACTAGCTAGATCATGTCAATACCAAACCAACAAAATTGGAATCACAATTTTAGGAGTTTTCTAGCTCAAGATATCTATTTTACAAGATTATTAACATTCAAAAAGTATTTATCTAAATACATTTAAATCCCCAATAAAAATATTAGAAACTGTACATATCATATTTTTACAAAACACTACACTTCATGAGAAACACAACAAAATTTGTTTCACAAGATTTGGATCACCACAGCTCAACTTATCATTTTTCAAAGTTAGCATGAAATCTGAAATAAATGAGCTATCCTCTTCACGTTGAGCCACTGACAGCCGGGACCCAGAGGTCAGTCGGGCCCACTGGTTAGCGACACAGGAAGTAGGGGAGCAATGCGGACCGGCCCTAGCTCATCGCCGGTGAGCTCTCCGGCCAAATGAACTGTACCATCGTGAGCTACGCATCAAGGCGCATCAACTGACCTAAGTGGTGGGGGCTCGGGTGCGCAGGAGACACCTCATCGCTAGCCATGCCAGCATGGCGGTGAGGTGTTGCGGTGCGCCGGCCATGGAAGGCCACTACGGGGCTCAGCGAAGAGCACACTAGAACCACATTGACTACACGGATCTATTACGTCTATCTAGGTGACGCGAGGTGCTCCGACGTGCTCCGGCCACATGCGCGGTGGCGCGGCGGTGAGAGCGTGGTGGCGCGGGTCGCCGTGTTCCACGCTGGCGGAGCAACGAATCATAGTAACATCATGACACAAGCCAACACACATCCTAACCTAGCCCTAATGTGAAGAATCAAAGCAAATGCTCGAGCGAGCAATGCGGCGACGAGCTCGCCGTGGAGGTGGCCATGGCGGACAAGATCTCCGATGAGATGAAAATGGCTAATACGCCCTCACTGAAGCTCTTCCGACGCTGCGTAGCTATGGGCTAGACATAGGCAGTGGCGGTGCGGTGGAGCATGCGTGAGGTGATGGCGGAGCTACGCGGTGCTTGGCGGTGCTGCTCTGGTTCCGCGGCGAGAGGAAAGGCAAGCAGCCGAGAGCGAGGGAGCGGGCAAGAGTGAGTGGGAAGGAGGCGCGGGGTGTTGCAGATAATGAGCGCCAGCTCGCGGCATCAAGGGCCCATCACTGGCTAGCATTGGCCACATGGCGGCCATGCTCTGTGGCCAGTCGGCCACATCCTGGCACGGCGCGGCGTTCGTTAGTGCACAATCAAGCATCTGACAGCGCGATTTCAAGCGATTCAATCTCCTAATCCAGATCGAATTAGTGCACGTCGGTAAAATGAAGAGTGTAGACTTATGTACTAGCTACAAAAGTTCTTAAGAAACCTTCTCCTAATTTGCAATAGGTGGGGAGTAAAATCATATCAAAGTTGAGCTCATCACACTGGTCAGTGAAACATGACTTAGCAAAAATTCTAAGTGTTGAAAATAGTGCAAAGCTGATTTTTGTGAGCCCATTTCAAGCATGTTAGGAGCTGAACTAGCTTCTGACCCAAAAATAAAAGTTGTTCCTCTCATCAAATACTACAACTTTTCTTTAGTGACCACATCCATGCAATGTCTCTATCACATAGTTCAAACTAGGTCAAACATGCTACATTCAAATGATGGTATACACTTAAACTATGACCTAGTCACCAAATTAGCCCTAGCCATGAATACCAAAGTTGTTCATAAAGACATCCTAAACATGTTTAAGCTATTACTAAGGTCACACAATCATTTCATACATTGGTTACACATAAAGCTTTCCAGGTCAACATACATAGCATCACTTAAGGACTTGATCATGCAAAGTGACCTTCACGAACATTGTTCCACTAGTCATCCTAAGTGTAGCTAAGATGTTTTAGTGACTCACATCAACCATTTACATGTATTCACTCATGATCATATGCATATATACAAGGAGACATAAAATAACAAGCATGTTTCATATGTTTCAAATGCAAAAGCTTATATATGAATGCTTGATGCTCATGCTCATGCAATGCAAGTCAAATTATGCAAGCCTAACACCTAGGGTGTTACAGCGGCATCCGCCTTCTTGTCTTCAGGGGCACCACTAGCGGTGTGGCCTTGTTTCCTTTGTACTTCTTATTTTATGAGTGACATGGTCACTCTCGTACTTGTGGATATTAAGGTGGGAGTTCCCCTTTCCCAATGTTGAGGCTTTCCTTGCGGAGGTAACGAGCCTCCGGATCACGAGGGATGGATTCGCAGGCAGGTCCTTCTTGTGCTGTTGATGCGAGGAAGTGCTTCCTTGACCTCTGTGCATGTGGTCACGAGGTTTTTTATGAACCTTTTGTTTTTTCCACATGATCGAGCCATGATCACGCTTTGGACTCCGCATCACGCATCGCCCTGGCCATTTTGCTGCATCGATCTCTCTCGAAGAGGTCACGAACCTCTGACAGTTTATGAGTTTCTAGAGCTAGCCTTAGGACTAAGACCTAGGACGCAGGGAGGAGTTAGCTAGGGCTTGGCCCTAACTCTTGTCAGAGTCATGGGGTCCCGACTCTATTTTTCCCTTACGTCCCTAATGACCTTGAGAGGTCATGCCACCTTGTTAAAGGTAGGTTTGGTTTCGCCCCATGCAGGGAGAGGCATGTCCACCATAACCACGTGGTCAGAGCGGTGTGCCTCATCAGGGTCGATGGGTAATTCGAGTGGGACCCGATATCCTCCCCAATCGACATGGAGTTTGACTATGCCTCATCGAGAGATGTCCTATAAATTGTCACCCGTCGGTCCCCAACCGCCTCCATAGCGGCCAGCGGGCAAGATGCCTCCCCTAGAGGGGGTCAACCTGGGAGACTTTGAAGCAGATGACTCAAACATAGAGAGAGATGGTCGTTTGGCTCCTCACCACCGATTAGAGCTATAGGGGCCCATCTTCTCCCTACCCCAATCCCTTTTGTGGCCTCGAGCCCTTCTAAGGGTTGGCCTAAGAGAGGTTTTCCTAAGTACAACATAGGGTCATGGTCACTGTGGGTCATTCTGCACACGGACTCAGGGGCAGTTAACCTCCCCTGCAACGTCGGAGCATAGTGGCGCCCACTCATGGGTATTCATGCACCATGGAAGGCGAGCGCATAAATTGTGATGAAATGGAGAAAATGGGGATGTGCAAGGCTTACTTGGTTCACGTTGTTATGAGGACAGTAGTCACTCCACCTTTCCTCCGATCGCTTCACCTGCTCTACGTGGTTTTCAAAGTGGTTAGTAATTGAAAGTGAACAAACGTACACCCGAGGTATCCACTATGACTGGTTACTATGACTATAAATCAGGAGAGCTGGTATGGGGGGGAGTCATCTACTCTTCAGTGTTTGCCCTACTACTTCCTTCTTCTCTTTTTCATGTGCTTGTAGCTTCCTTTCCTTTTTGAGTTGATGGATCACGATAATCGTCCGTGGGAGGGGTCACCGGAGGCTGGTGGTTTGCCGCCACATCTTCGAGGCTTGCTGCATGAACAGGGGTAAGTATTCAAGCAATGTGTTTAAGTTTTGATGCTGACCTGAGTTGACCGTGAGTGCTCCTTAGGGCCATCTCTCATGCCACATCGAGAAGGGTCATTGGTGCTACCTCGAATGAGCTCCTGCCAGCTACGGGGTTGAGGGCATCCTCATCGTCTCCAGGTGGCCATCGAGAGTTTTGCCAACTCATCTGCTAGGCGAACGAAGCCTACAGGTGGTTTTCTGTGGCTGCCCACGAAGCGAGGCGGCTGGGGCTCACCCTTGATGCCGCCAAAGCGGCTAACGCCGCCTTAGAGGGTGAGACCGCTGCCACTTAGGTGGCAACCATCAACACCCAGGCCTGCATCATGGGTAAGGATTTCCCTTGTCTTGTCATCTTGATGGATGTCCATAGTCTCTGATCTTTATATCGTCTTGTTGCCATCATTGGACGAGTAGTTGGTGGCTTCTCATCATGAAAAGGAGGTGGCTCACCTCTGGGGGTTCAACATAGCAGAGGACCATGAGCGGGTTGTGGTGTTGGGAATTTGGCAAGGGGCCGATGTCGACCTTGCTGCCATGCAGCTATGTATCGAGATGAACCTTCGTCGGGTGACACCCAGGTTCTTGGAGCACGCTGGGCAGGAGTAGCGGACGGTGTGGGTCAATGACTTTGTCACTATTGCAGATGTTGTTGCCGCCATGGATGTGGAGGAGATCCTTCATGGTGGTGGCTAAGAACCCCAAGGCGTTCTAGTCATCTTTTCTAATAGTATTGAGTAAAAATAGTTCCTTTTGGTTCACTTTCCATTTTCCATGATTTTGATTTTCTTGCGTGCCACCGTCTCGCCGTGACCGCCATTGGTCTAGTCGCTTTAATGTCATAGCCGCGTAGCCCCACTTAGGGATCGACCCGTGGAGTCTGGCTCATCATGACCCCATTTTTGTGACCTAAACGTCTGTAAGACACGTTCGGCGGCATTGTGCCTTTCTTTGTTTTCCTTCAAGTTGCATGGGCGTCCTCATTTCCTTGCTCCCATGTGGTGCATAGCCTTGCCCTGGTTTGGTTCTGGTAGTTTGGCTTCGTGTAGTTCTCTATCGGGCGTGACCTGGTGGCGTATTGTGGTGTTGAGGTGTCCACGCTAAGGCAGCGCCGTCCTCAGTGTTGCCCCAGGTCGTGTGTTGGGGAGGTTGTGCAGTGACACCTCTGCTGTGAGTGGTGACGCCTCTTGTGGACCAGGAATGAAGTGCCAGTCGCTCGTGTACAACGTCGGTTTTGGGCTTTTGGTGTGTGATGACCTTTGTGTAAGGATCCTATTGTTGTATGGGTGTCCTAGTTGCAGTGAATGTGTTATGAATTTCATGTGGATGGCGTGAGGTCGGTGCACTCATTTTGCCATTATGCTGCCTTTTTGTTTTTCTTTTCATTCGAATTGGAATGTTCTTTGTTCCCCCTGGCCCAGCGCCTATAGGCACACATTTTAATCCTGGGTGTTGACCCATAGGGCTACAAGGTGCATGATCGATAAGGTGTCAAGGGCAGGTCGCAAATCCAGCATGATGTGAAAAGAAGGCTATCGAGTGGCAAAAATCCAAAACTTCTTTCCTTTTGCTCCTTTTGCCATGTTCGAATGAGTCCCCTATCTCCTCTCAGACTCATGCGAGCAAGAAATCAAGGTGTGGGTCACCAGCTCATTATGGCACAAGAGGCGATCGGAAGGTGTTGAAAGTGGATCGATCGCTGGGGCGATGGCAGACAGTGTTGTGCTGTGGGTCGCGTGCGTGTGCCCATGTGTGTAGCCCCCACGAGTGAGTCATGTCTGGCTACGAGCGCAAGTCAGATCATGTCACACGAGAGTTGAGTGTTACTAGGATATAGTGCATGGGCTTCATGGTGGTTTGCTCTATGGGTTGGCCCTAAGTTTCCATAGCTGTTGGTGGGCTTATATGTGTATGTGGAAGTGCCTTGGTAGAGATGCTGAGGTCAAAGTGGATGTGACTGACCGATGTACCAAAAGCTATTGTGGGACCGATTGTCATTGCTCCGGGCATGGCGAGCCCTCGAGCATCCACTCGTGATGAAGTCGCTACGATCTTCGGGCCACTAGCTGATGAGGGCACTTCTTCAGTGTCTAGAACTGTGACAGCCAGCACGGATCGACCACTCAACTAGTTTTGGGTTGACTCTTGCCGGCTCGACATCCTCGGCGAGCCTATGAGCCCTCGAGTGTGTTTTTTGTGCCCAGCCCATTGTAGCTTCTAGCCAGGAGGGCCCATGCATTCTGGTGTTTTAGCCCTCGCAGCGTGATGATGTTGTGATCATTGTGTCCCCACCTCTAGGTGCGGTTGCCGCTCTCGATGAAGAGCTGGCACAACCTGTTACTAGGGAAGTGGGTACTGAGTGCAACACGGTTTGGTTCGCTTAGCGCGGCGCGCGGTGCGCTCAGGGGGCCCTCCTCCTTAGATGCACGTACCTGTAAGTGATAGCTGATAGTTCATGTGGACTTGTTGTTTTGCTTGCTCGTCATGCAGGGGGTGGATCCTTGTAACATCCCTGATGTTAAAAAGTAATTAAGAAGGTGATCATGTCATCATTATGCATAATCATCATGCATCAACTCATGAATGCATTTCATGTTTATATTATAGTATGCAAATGTTATTTTATGGAGTGTTTTATATATTACCTGAAATAATGTTAATAATAATGATTAGGAAACTTTGTGAACCTTGTTTTATGATATGTGTTGACTTGTGTGGATGAATCAATTTCAAAACATTTGTGTTTAATTGGATTTCCGAAAACCCGAATTTCCAGCATTTAATTCACCCAGGGTAACTCATTTCAAAATCTAAGCAAATTTTGGGGTTGAGCCCAAAAGCAAAAGTGTAGAGCTTGTTGTGTTGTACAAAGTTTGTTTTTGGAGTTTTCAAAGTTGTTTAGAAAGATTTGAAGTAATTTGAAAAGGCGTAATTCTTTAAATGTCCCCTTTTTTAATTCAAATTTGCATTTCAAAATGTAGACCAAATTTGGGGGTGGTTATAAAAGCAAAGTTGTAGAACTTTAAATTTGGAACAACTTTTATTTTTGGAGATTTTTGAGTTGCCACATAAATTTGGGAGTAATTTGGGATTTAAAACGAATGGCAATTCTGTAAATTTGGTGAACAGTAACCGCGGAAGCCACCTCGCCGACGACCTTCTTCTCGGTTCCAGGTGCGCTCGTGGCCAGTTTCGGCGTCGCGCTGGCGTGGAGAAGCTACTGGGCGCCATTTCCGTGTGCCTTGACCGCGTTATAAAGGCCGGGACGCCGTCGCCGTCGCTCTTTCTCCTTCCTCTGCTTTTCCCGACGTCGCCAATCATCTCCATCGAGCCCGCGCCGTCGCCATAGTGCTTCACCGTCCCAGCCAAGCTTGCCACAGCTTCGCCTCTCCCTTGCGCATCGCCTGAGCGTCTCGGCTCACCTGGAACGGCCGCGCCCGCCGTTCGCGCCGCGACCAGCCGCCATGGCCGCCGTGCTAGTTTCCACGGCCGCCACTAGCTCTCGTGCCTCCGCGCCTCCTTGTGCCTAGTAACCACAGCCACCAGCCTCCCCGGACCAGGCTGTACCTCCATAACCCCACTCTGACCTCGCTTCGCCGTCGAGGCGCCCTGCCGCCGAGCCGCGGGCTCACGTGGCCAGGCCGTAACGGGCCTCGACCGGCCGAGCTGCGGCCACCCTCAGGCTCGCCTCGCCACCCCATCGCTCGACCACCCCTCCAATTGCCACCAGCGAGTCTTCACCGGCCGGAAATCGAGCTTCTCAGGCGTCCTCTGTTCTTCAAATCGCGACCAGGGACTTCGGCTTCGAATTCGAGAATTGTGAGGGGCTTTTCTATGAACCGTAGACTCATGTGAATAGTGCCTTTTGGACCTGTTTGCTTTGAAATCGGCTAGAACTTTGAAAATTCATAGTAATTCATAGGAAATTCGTAAAATAGCAAATGAGGACTTTTTGGAATCCTTGTGAAATTGTCCATGTAGTAGATCTATAATAAGGCATGTTTTAGTTTAAAGTTTTAGCTGCAAAAATAGATTTGTGCAGTAAGGTTGTAATGCTAGTTGAATTTGTTATTTTCCATAACTATAGATCTAAGGCTCCAAATGAAGTGAAATTTTTGTGGCATGCTAGTCATGTGATAGTTGATGTGTGATAAAAATTTCATGAGTATTCGATGAAGTATGAGTGAGTTTTTGGTTTATCTCGCTCTCACATGATTTCTTGCAATAGCAAATTGTCTTTTTCATAGAGGCAGCTATAATTATGCAAATGGTATGAAATTTGTATAGTAGACTATTGAGAGGATATGTGAGCAATTGTAATTTTTGTAGAAGTTATTGTGCATTTTTGGTATATGTTCATAAATACACCTTGATGTCTAAATAAATTAAGAAATGCTTTAAGAAAATTTATTTAGAGGTGAGCACCATGCTTTCTGGTGTTCTTTAGTCATGTGTGAAATGTTGGTAAAGTTGGTTTTGCCCAATTATGTGTTTGCAACATAAGTTAATCATTATTTTCTTGCCGATGTGGTTTATGGACAGATCTAGGAACTTAGCAAAGTTCTTCATGATAATATGCTTTGTTGTGAAACTTGTTTATACAAAAGTTGTAGATAATTCATGTATCTAGCTTCTGTTAAAATTTGGTGGTATTTGGCCTTGTGGTTTGTGAGTTTTACCTGTTTAAAGTTGGGGTTCAGAAATGGCTGCTCTCTATCAATTGTGGACCAGTTTCTGTAAATGGGTATATTTGACTTAGTTAACTTGAGAATCATTCTAAGATGATTAAAGATGAGTTGTAGAAAATTTCATAATCTTTCTAGAATGTCTTGTTGCATGGCTATTGGATTTGTATAACTCTAGTTATGATCCAAACATGAAGCTGTTGTTTCTAGTCCTAAAATAGACATATGCTAGTTGTGGTTGTTTACTCCATGTGTTGCTAAGTGTGGCTTATGCCCTTGTTGATGGTCAAGTTATGATACTTGTGACCTTGTTAAACTTGTGTCATGCTTGATGTGCTTGCTCTCTATAGTTAGTTGTGTGATGTTAGTTAAATAGTAAACCTTGATGACTTAGGTTTTGTTTGAAATTTTGATTGAGTGATGACCTTGGGTCATTAGCATAAGATGATTCTTGGTACTTAAAGTAAGTAGTTGGGTTTATAAAAAGAGTTTAGTTAGTTTTGACTTGTAACTGTACCGTGAAGGAAAGTTGTATTCAAGTTAGTTAATCTTTTATGCTTTCACCAATGCACATCCATGCATCATGTCATACAATCCATCATGCTAAAGCATGCATTATTTATTTACGTGTAGTGCATACGTGAGTGAGAAGGTTCGCGTTGACTAATCTTCGGATGAGTGTCATCATTCAATGGTGCTCGCGTTGATCAAGTGTTGGAGAAGGTTCATCCATCAATGGTGATGCTGTCCAGTCTAACTCCATAATCTCTCTGTGGAACTAACCTTTTCCATCAACGAAGGCAAGCCCCGGATGCATTTAACCCTACCTTGTGTTTTACAAATTTTATCGCTTTTGCTTTTATATACTGCATTAAGTGATTAGGAGTCAAGTGGAAACCTAATTGGTGCATTACCAACCTTGCTTTTCCATATCTACCTTGATTACCTGTTTTATTCGTAAATGACTAGTTATGCTTAGTCATGCTTAGTCGGGTGATTACCTGTCACCTACGAGTTTTAAATGGATCTTTGGTTACTTATGTTATCATGAAATATGAGAATGTGAAGTAATAAATCTAGACCGGGCGGACTCGGCGTGTGAGAGCCACAAGACATGGAGGTCTTGTGAGCGGGTTCTTTCCGCCTGTGTCGATTAAGGTCCGTCCGTTGTTGAACTGTGTGCGGTGAGACTTTGTAGTACTAACCACATACTCCGATAAGCCTTAACTTGGCTATTCTATTACGAGAATGGCTACTCGCGCACTGAGAGTGGAGAGATGGCGGGAATAGCGTGTACCCATGTGGCAATGGGCTGGATTGGTGGAGTACTGTATTCTCGAGTGGCGCGGACCCGTTCTTATTTTAGAGGATCCGAGGGTAGGTTGGTATATGTTGGTCGGGGACCTGCATATGTCGTGTGGTCTGGAATCCCTAGCTGGGTTATAATCGGTTCGAATCGTCGTTGCTCCTCGGTTATGGAGACTCACTTCTCTGTTCATCATCGTAGTTCAATAACTAAAATTTGAGAAGGTGTTGGATATGAAGTTTTATGATCTCAATACGGATCGTGTCATCTTTGTATATGATTTTATGAAGTTTTAACTGTCGAATTAAAGAATTTTGTTAAAGAGCTTTTACGCAAAAGAACTTTGATTATTGCTAAAGCCCTACCTTGAATCCCTGAGCCTGCATTCCTGAGTCTTCTCAGTTTTATTTCGGTTAAGTCTTGTTGAGTACTTTTGTACTCAGGGTTCGTTGACCCTTGTTGCAGGTGAGCCTCATGAGAAGATATGTTTTGGATCGTGCTGCATGACTATTGTTCGATCTGACGATGAGAAGTAAATGTGTGGCCCTTGGGCAGGGCAGTTTCTTTGTATGTTTTGTATTATGTTATAATGCCACTCCACTACTACTATGGTTTGTAATAATTATCGAACTTAGTTTGTAAGGTTTGAAACAACTGGTTTGTAAACTAAGTTATCGTAAGACTTCCGCTATTTTACTCTGATGTATATATTTGAATAAATATGGTAATACTGCAATGACTCTGTAATGTGATCCTGCTCGGAAATCGTGGAAGATTCGGGGTTCCCCGAGGACACCCGACAGACTTCTTAAGTTACCTGGAACATATGCATAGATGTCAAAGGTCGTTGGATAGTGACAAGTGCATGTGGGTCCTATAATTTAGGAGGTTCTGCCACAGAATGGTATCAGAGCGATCGTTACAAAGTCTTTGTTGTATTGGTTTATAAAAAACTTCAAAATGATTTGGGATGACTAAATTTAACTTGTTAATTTGGTCCAAATTGCTTCTGACTTATCTTATTGCTTTCTCTCCATTCCTTATTTGATTAAAAAGGCTTTGTGTGGTGGAGTAGTAATCTTATTATGCCCTATATAATAACAACTATTGTTTATGTACCATAGGAGCTTTGATGTTTAGTAACATAAGAATCATTCATGCATCATGTCATTAATGAAACACTGCACATATTCTAGTTATAATCATTCATATGAAGTTGAAATATAATGATGTTTACAACTTCCTCCTTCCATTCAGGGAATGGCTTGTACTTGTTATAGTTATTTTGTCCCAATGAAATTGATCATGTACCAAGCTTTGCTAGTAAACCACTCTTTGCTTATTTTTGCTCATAAGTTCCACATCTTTGGGAATTTCTTGATGCACTTTAATTTTCCCCCATCTATTAAATGTTGAAACTTGGAACTGATCCTTGAATTCTTAAACCTATGCATGTGTCATATCTTGGTCTCTCCTAATGCAACACATGCTAGTTCCTTGATCTTGCTAGCTTGACAAGTGTTACCTGTGAGTTACTTTAGTTGTGCCCTAGGGTGGTGCCATGATCCATGATTTACGGTGCCGCATCGAAACCTGGGGTCTCCTGTGGACTGCAGCCATAAGGAAATACTGCTGGGCGCTCGCTGGTATAGAGGTCTACGGTCATGATCCACTATAGCTTCACAATTAATGTGATTCACTCATCTTGGAACTCTCATTTAGAATTCATGTTCCATCATTCCATTGAAATTACTAAATCCTTTGTCCCTTCCAACTGTCTTTTGATCTCATTTGTAATCTCCAAATCAACCTTTGTTGTTTTGTGAACAATTTGCAAGTTAATGTGTTTGACACATTTCCTTTTCCACTATTCAACCCAACGCTTTTTCGCACTTCAAATCTCGGGACAAGATTTCTTTAAGGGGGAAGGATTGTAACATCCCTGATGTTAAAAAGTAATTAAGAAGGTGATCATGTCATCATTATGCATAATCATCATGCATCAACTCATGAATGCATTTCATGTTTATATTATAGTATGCAAATGTTATTTTATGGAGTGTTTTATATATTACCTGAAATAATGTTAATAATAATGATTAGGAAACTTTGTGAACCTTGTTTTATGATATGTGTTGACTTGTGTGGATGAATCAATTTCAAAACATTTGTGTTTAATTGGATTTCCGAAAACCCGAATTTCCAGCATTTAATTCACCCAGGGTAACTCATTTCAAAATCTAAGCAAATTTTGGGGTTGAGCCCAAAAGCAAAAGTGTAGAGCTTGTTGTGTTGTACAAAGTTTGTTTTTGGAGTTTTCAAAGTTGTTTAGAAAGATTTGAAGTAATTTGAAAAGGCGTAATTCTTTAAATGTCCCCTTTTTTAATTCAAATTTGCATTTCAAAATGTAGACCAAATTTTGGGGTGGTTATAAAAGCAAAGTTGTAGAACTTTAAATTTGGAACAACTTTTATTTTTGGAGATTTTTGAGTTGCCACATAAATTTGGGAGTAATTTGGGATTTAAAACGAATGGCAATTCTGTAAATTTGGTGAACAGTAACCACGGAAGCCACTTCGCCGACGACCTTCTTCTCGGTTCCAGGTGCGCTCGTGGCCAGTTTCGGCGTCGCGCTGGCGTGGAGAAGCTGCTGGGCGCCATTTCCGTGTGCCTTGACCGTGTTATAAAGGTCGGGACGCCGTCGCCGTCGCTCTTTCTCCTTCCTCTGCTTTTCCCAACGTCGCCGATCATCTCCGTCGAGCCCGCGCCGTCGCCATAGTGCTTCACCGTCCCAGCCAAGCTTGCCACAGCTTCGCCTCTCCCTTGCGCATCGCCTGAGCATCTCGCCTCACCTAGAACGGCTGCGCCCGCCGCGACCAGCCGCCATGGCCGCCGTGCCAGTTTCCACGGCCGCCACTAGCTCCCGTGCCTCCGCGCCTCCTTGTGCCTAGTAACCACAGCCACCAGCCTCCCTGGACCAGGCTGTACCTCTGTAACCCCACTTTGACCTCGCTTTGCCATCGAGGCGCCCTACCGCCGAGCCGTGGGCTCACGTGGCTAGGCCGTCACGGGCCTCGACCGGCCGAGCTGCGGCCACCCTCAGGCTCGCCTCGCCACCCCATCGCTCGACCACCCCTCCAATTGCCACCAGCGAGTCTTCACCAGCCGGAAATCAAGCTTCTCAGGCGTCCTCTGTTCTTCAAATCGCGACCAGGGACTTTGGCTTCGAATTCGAGAATTGTGAGGGGCTTTTCTGTGAACCGCAGACTCATGTGAATAGTGCCTTTTGGACCTGTTTGCTTTGAAATCAGCTGGAACTTTGAAAATTCATAGTAATTCATAGGAAATTCGTAAAATAGCAAATGAGGACTTTTTGGAATCCTTGTGAAATTGTCTATGCAGTAGATCTATAATATGGCATGTTTTAGTTTAAAGTTTTAGCTGCAAAAATAGATTTGTGCAGTAAGGTTGTAATGCTAGTTGAATTTGTTATTTTCCATAACTACAGATCTAGGGCTCCAAATGAAGTGAAATTTTTGTGTCATGCTAGTCATGTGATAGTTGATGTGTGGTAAAAATTTCATGAGTATTGGATGAAGTATGAGTGAGTTTTTGGTTTATCTCGCTCTCACATGATTTCTTGCAATAGCAAATTGTCTTTTTCATAGAGGCAGCTATACTTATGTAAATGGTATGAAATTTGTATAATAGACTATTGAGAGGATATGTGAGCTACTGTAATTTTTGTAGAAGCTATTGTGCATTTTTTGTATATGTTCATAAATACACCTTGATGTCTAAATAAATTAAGAAATGCCTTAAGAAAATTTATTTAGAGGTGAGCACCATGCTTTCTGGTGTTCTTTAGTCATGTGTGAAATGTTGGTAAAGTTGGTTTTGCCCAATTATGTGTTTGCAACATAAGTTAGTCATTATTTTCTTGCCGATGTGGTTTATGGACAGATCTAGGAACTTAGCAAAGTTCTTCATGATAATGTGCTTTGTTGTGAAACTTGTTTATACAAAAGTTGTAGATAATTCATGTATCTAGCTTCTGTTAAAATTTGGTGGTATTTGGCCTTGTGGTTTGTGAGTTATGCCTGTTTAAAGTTGGGGTTCAGAAATGGCTGCTCTCTGTCAATTGTGGATCAGTTTCTGTAAATGGGTATATTTGACTTAGTTAACTTGAGAATCATGCTAAGATGATTAAAGATGAGTTGTAGAAAATTTCATAATCTTTCCAGAATGTCTTGTTGCATGGCTATTGGATTTGTATAACTCTAGTTATGATCCAAACATGAAGCTGTTGTTTCCAGTCCTGAAATAGACATATGCTAGTTGTGGTTGTTTACTCCATGTGTTACTAAGTGTGGCTTATGCCCTTGTTGATGGTCAAGTTATGATACTTGTGACCTTGTTAAACTTGTGTCATGCTTGATGTGCTTGCTCTCTATAGTTAGTTGTGTGATGTTAGTTAAATAGTAAACCTTGATGACTTAGGTTTTTCTTGAAATTTTGATTGAGTGATGACCTTGGGTCATTAGCATAAGATGATTCTTGGTACTTGAAGTAAGTAGTTGGGTTTATAAAAAAAGTTTAGTTAGTTTTGACTTGTAACTGTACCGTGAAGGAAAGTTGTATTCAAGTTAGTTAATCTTTTATGCTTTCACCAATGCACCTCCATGCATCATGTCATACAATCCATCATGCTAAAGCATGCATTATTTATTTACGTGTAGTGCATACGTGAGTGAGAAGGTTCACGTTGACTAATCTTTGGATGAGTGTCATCATTCAATGGTGCTCACGTTGATCAAGTGTTGGTGAAGGTTCATCCATCAATGGTGATGTTGTCCAGTCTAACTCCATTATCTCTCTGTGGAACTAACCTTTTCCGTCAACGAAGGCAAGCCCCGGATGCATTTAACCCTACCTTGTGTTTTACAAATTTTATCGCTTTTGCTTTTATATACTGCATTAAGTGATTAGGAGTCAAGTGGAAACCTAATTGGTGCATTACCAACCTTGCTTTTCCATATCTACCTTGTTTACCTGTTTTATTCGTAAATGACTAGTTATGCTTAGTCATGCTTAGTCGGGTGATTACCTGTCACCTGTGAGTTTTAAATGGATCTTTGGTTACTTATGTTATCATGAAATATGAGAATGTGAAGTAATAAATCTAGACCAGGCGGACTCGGTGTGTGAGAGCCACAAGACATGGAGGTCTTGTGAGCAGGTTCTTTCCGCCTGTGTCGATTAAGGTCCGTCCGTTGTTGAACTGTGTGCGGTGAGACTTTGTAGTACTAACCACATACTCCGGTAAGCCTTAACTTGGCTATTCTATTACAAGAATGGCTACTCGCGCACTGGGAGTGGAGAGATGGCGGGAATAGCGTGTACCCACGTGGCAATGGGCTGGATTGGTGGAGTACTGTATTCTCGGGTGGCGCGGACCCGTTCTTATTTTAGAGGATCCAAGGGTAGGTTGGTATATGTAGGTCGGGGACCTGCATATGTCGTGTGGTCTAGAATCCCCAGCTGGGTTATAATCGGTTCGAATCATCGTTGCTCCTCGATTATGGAGACTCACTTCTCTGTTCATCATCGTAGTTCAATAACTGAAATTTGAGAAGGTGTTGGATATGAAGTTTCATGATCTCAATATGGATCGTGTCATCTTTGTATATGATTTTATGAAGTTTTAATTGTCGAATTAAAGAATTTTGTTAAAGAGCTTTTACGCAAAAGAACTTTGATTATTGCTAAAGCCCTACCTTGAATCCCTGAGCCTGCATTCTTGAGTCTTCTCAGTTTTATTTCGGTTAAGTCTTGTTGAGTACTTTTGTACTCAGGGTTCGTTGACCCTTGTTGCAGGTGAGCCTCATGAGCAGATATGTTTTGGATTGTGCTGCATGACTATTGTTCGATCTGATGATGAGAAGTAAATGTGTGGCCCTTGGGCAGGGCAGTTTCTTTGTATGTTTTGTATTATGTTATAATGCCACTCCACTACTACTATGGTTTGTAATAATTATCGAACTTAGTTTGTAAGGTTTGAAACAACTGGTTTGTAAACTAAGTTATCGTAAGACTTCTGCTATTTTACTCTGATGTATATATTTGAATAAATATGGTAATGACTCTGTAATGTGATCCTGCTCGGAAATCGTGGATGATTCGGGGTTTCCCGAGGACACCCGATAGACTTCTTAAGTTACCTAGAACATATGCATAGATGTCAAAGGTCGTTGGACAGTGACAAGTGCATGTGGGCCCTATAATTTAGGAGGTTCTGCCACAATCCTGGTTCTAGGTTTTGCCCCATGCGACATGACGCCGCCTCACCACTGGGCCACCGGTGACGACATTGTGTCACGACGGGTAGTTCTGTCATCCATGTGCGCCTGGCTCATTGTGTTTCATCGGTGGCAGTGATGCTACCCAGGGCGTGGCTCTATCGTAGGGTCTTGTTTTCCCACATGGCGAGTCTGGACTAGGTAGTAGCTAGTGACATGCATTGATCCATTGATTCCAGTGATTCTGTTACTCCCTAGAAGGATGTGGCCACCGTGGGCCATTCCTCGTGCGAGCTCGCGATGAGCCATAGGCCTCTGGATTCCTGGGCAGAAGTCTTGAACTTGGCCAATGATGGGCGAGGGTATTAGGCCCCCTATGTAGGTGAATTCTAGGATGCAGCCCCTGAGGGCAGTTCTGAGAGTGTGTCTACCATAGATCATGGGGTCCAGACCTCTAGGGTAGAGGTCCAGGCTGCAACTGAAGGCGGGCGCAGGCGCTAACCCTTTGGTGTGGTTAACCGTGTGGTTTCCCAAAAGGATGTGGTCGGCCGAGGCCATTCCCTGGGTGAGTTCGTTACGAGCCATGGACTTTTGGTTTCCTAGATGGGAGACCCGATCATGGCCAGTGATGAGTGAGGGTATTGGCCCCTTTGGGTGGGTGAACTCTAGGAAGTAGCCCCAAAGGCAGTTCTAAGAGTGTGCCTGTTGTGGACCGTGGGATCTAGATTTCTAGGGTGGAGGTCCGGGCCATGACCGAAGGCGAACATGGGCACTGGCCCTTTAGCACCGATGAACCCGTAGTTTTTGTGGTGGATGTGGCCGCTATGGGCCATTCCATGAGCGAGTCCACTGACGGTGCGAGGAGCCATCACTTCCTTCTCAATAATCGAGAGTCTGCGAATGTCCCCTACCTGGCGCACCAACTATTGGTGTTTCGTAAACTAGACTAGTAAACTTATACGATTGCAGTGCTGCTCTAGGAAGACAATGATAGCATCCAAAAGACACAAGGAGTTATACTAGTTTAGGATGGAGCCCTACGTCTAGTCTCAGAGATGATTGAGTGCGTGTTCCTCGCTTGAATGCTCTGAAGTTCTTACAATGTGGAGTGCAAGAATGGTGGAAGAGAAAGAAGAGCTAGAGCTAGGAGACGGGCAACCCGAAGGGAAGCTTTAGGAACCCTACTATGATGGAGAGTGAGTGAATGAGTAGGGAACTCAGAATCTCTAAAAAGGGTGCCTTGGTTTCCCTTATATAGAGTTTGGGGCTAGGGCACATACAAAGCAGAAGGTTCTCCCGACCGAAGGGCCATTAGCTTGAGGGAGGGCCTAGCTAACTTGGATTACAAGATACACCATCTTGTGGAGCACATCTAGGCATGGCTGTCATCATGGTCTTATGGCCATGTCACGACATGATGTGGCATGGTGCTACTATGCTGGCCATGGTGGCACTGTAGGCACGATGGTGGTTCGCCAGTCGTCCTATGCGATGTAGTCTCTGTCGTGGTCTTCGTCGTCATCTCCTGCTTTCCTAGGGCACCATATAGGAGTTGGTGGCCGCCCCTAGGTCATGGATCGCCTCATTTTCTTGAGGGGGGTGAATAGCCTATAAAAATTTCTACAACAACACTAAGCAAAGTGGTTAGACAAAAATAAGGCTAAGCAATACTTGTGCTAGCCTACTAAAAATGCAAGCCACCTACCATAATTCTAGTTACTATAGTCTCTAAGCACACAATGCTAGGTCACTACCGCTAAGTAAGTGAGCTCTCAAAGACTAACTAAAGAGCCTCACTAACCACTATACCTGACACAAGCTAGCTCTCAAAACTAATTACACTAAAGAACTTAGCAACAATAGGAAAGTAAATACAAGTGAGGGTAGTGAAGATATATCGATGTGGCAAAGATGATCAATCAATCAATCACAAGAGAATTAATGAAATCCTCAGGACAAGATGACATAATGATTTATCCCCGAGGTTCACTTGCTTGCCAACGAGCTACGTCCTCGTTGTACCGATTCTTCCACTTGGAGGTTCACGCGCTAATAGGCATCACACGCCTAACCCGCAATAGGGTGCCACAAAACCAACACAAAATGGGGATCCACAAGCTACTAGCAATCCACTAGAGTACCTTTTGGTTCTCCACTAGGGAAAGGTCAAGAACCCCTCACAATCACCATGATCAGAGCTAGAGACAAGCACCTTCCTCCGCTCGACAATCCTCACTGCACCAAGCCATCTAGGTGGTAGCAACCACCAAGAGAAACAAGTGAATCCTACAGCGAAACACGAACACCAAGTGCCTCTAGATGTAATCACTCAAGCAATGCACTTGGATTCACTCCCAATCTCACAAAGATGATGAATCAATGATTGAGATGAGTGGGAGGGCTTTGGCTAAGCTCACAAGGTTGTTATGTCATTGCAAACGGCCAAGAGAGTGAGCTAGAGCCGGCCATGGGGCTTAAATAGAGGCCCCACAAAATAGAGCCATTGGGCTCCTCACTGTAGCCCAACTCAGGTCGACCGGATGTGTAGGTCCGCTTGACTAGACGCACAGCCCCAGCGTCCGGTCAGTAGATGATTGCCATGTATTCCCCACTTTAAACACGTGCCGCCTGTTCTCAATGGTCAACTCAATCGCGCGCTTAAGTAAATGAACGATCGGACGCAGCGCACCGAGACCAGACGCACTACAACCGGGACCACGTCCACTCGCCTGTTTGCCCACACAACCAAACCTCCGATCAGATGCGCTATTAGTATGACCGGATGCGCCACCAATGTGGAGTTCGGTCACTTCTAGTAAGGGTCTAGAGACGCATTTCTATCTCCGAATGCGTCCGCTTTGCCTTGACCTGACACTGGCTAGCGTGCAGTCCTTCTCCCGCTGCGTGCTAAAATCAAACATCGCCACGTCAGCACTGACCGAACATGGGAATGGTGTTTCCCATGTGTCTGGCCTCCTTTGCTACTAGCGTCCGGTCATAGACCGAGAATGCACCTCCGCTGTGCAACACTGACCAGACACAGGGCAGAGTCTGGTCTCAGGTCTGGTCCAGCGTTCGGTCCCTATGCAACTCCTCCTCCACTTCTCTGAACTTCACCACCCTTGCTCAAATGTGCCAACCACCAAGTGTATCAACTTGTGCACGTGTGTTAGCATATTTTCACAAACATTTTCAAGGGTGTTAGCTCTCCACTAGATCTAAATGCATATGCAATGAGTTAGAGCATCTAGGGGCACTTTGATAACTGTATTTTGATGCGAGTTTCACCCCTCTTAATAGTATGGCAATCTATCCTAAATGTGATCACACCCACTAGGTGTCTTGATCACCAAAACAAAATGGCCCTATGGATTTCACCTTTGCCTTGAGCCCATTTGTTTTTCTCTTTCTTCTTTTCCAAGCCGAGCACTTGATCACCATGGCATCCACCATTATCTTGATCATCACCATTTGCTCCTCCATTTGGAATATGTGCTAACCTATCTCATGAACACTAGAGCAAGTGGGTTAGCACCTAGGGTTTTATCAATTCACCAAAATCAAACTAGAGCTTTCAATCTACCCCTTTTTGTAATTGATGACAACCCTTTCACAAAGATATGAATTAAAAATCAATTGAATCCATGTTGCTTGCCCAAGCATATTTACCATGTGTAAAAGGATTTAGACAAGTTTCATGAACCCTCAATTGGTAGCATTTGCTCCCCCTACATATGTGCTAAGAGTTTGAATTGAAGCTCGCACATATGCATGGATTTGAGTTGTGGGAGAGTAATGTCTACCAAATGATGCTAAGGTATAAGAGATGGACCTTTCAAGCGTGATACCAATCGGAGTGCACCAAATAGACCATCCTTAGCACCATTGTTAGTTAGATACCACTTGGAATTACTTGCAAAACACAACACTAGATACCTCGTGAGATCAACATTATAAGCAAGGTTCTAGCACCACTTGTGAAAGCAAAGCAAGTAAACAAGGCATATCTAACTACCACCTATGCATGCTAGTTTTTCATTTCATCATTCAAACCTACAACTAGCATACACCACACAAGCATGGAATTTTAATTTAAAACTTGCGCTATGCAAGCAAACATATGAAATGCACATTCAAATGCATCAATCAAGTTTATGAGCTTGCTCCCCCTGCTAGTGTGCTCAAATTTTAATTGATCCCCTTACTTTCATAT
The DNA here is from genome assembly GCF_019320115.1 of Miscanthus floridulus. Taxonomy (NCBI): domain Eukaryota; kingdom Viridiplantae; phylum Streptophyta; class Magnoliopsida; order Poales; family Poaceae; genus Miscanthus; species Miscanthus floridulus. The sequence goes on from NC_089584.1 coordinate 29,008,559, forward strand.
TTCTCCCCCTTTGTCATCTTTTCACTATCTTTGTGCATTACTTCTCCCCCTTTGTCATCAATGACCACAAAGGTTCAATTTTAGATAGGCTAAAATTATCAATGTCAATCAATGGGGTGGGGTCATTTTCCCAAATTTGGTCTAATCTAGAACACTTGCCAAAGATATTTAACTCGGTTTGATCCAAGGATAAGCTTCTTGTAACACCTCGGGTGTTTAAAATACTAAAACCTGACATATCATCATATGCATTGCAAAGCATTTGGCATTTGGTGAAAACTTTGAGATGCATACACTAAAACAAGTTTATATTCATGTGGTATGTGTTGAATTGTATTGTTTGACTTAAATTCAAAGTTTGTTTGGATTTTTGAATTTTTCAAGAAAACCCCGCTATTCAGCATTTAAATCCTACCCTAAAAATCCATTTCAAAATATAAGCATATTTTGGGGTTGAGCCCAAAAGCAAAAGTGTAGAGCTTGACAAGTTATACAAAGTTTGTTTTTGGAGTTTTTCAAGTTGTTTAGAAAAATTTTGAGTAATTCAAAAAGGCGTAATTCGTTAAATTTCCCTATTCAAATTCAAAAGTTCATTTCAAAATCTAGACCGAATTAGGAGATGGTTATAGAAGCAAAGTTGTAGAACTTTTGATTTTGAACAACTTTTGTTTTTGGAGATTTTTGAGTTGTTATGAAAATTTGAGAGTAATTTGTGAATTTTGGGCAAATGGCATTTCTGTAATTTGAGTGAACAGTGTCCACCGCCGAAGCTACATTGCCGGCGAGCTTCGGTTGGCTTCCAGTCGCGTGCGTGGCCGTCTGGGCGTCGCGCTGGCACAGTGAAGGCCACAACACAGCTTCCTTGAGTTTCCTGGCCATCCTTTTTAGCCTGAGCCGCCATCGTCGTTGCCCTTCTCCCTTGCTCTGTTTTTCCGTCGCCGCTGCTCCACTCCGGTGAGCCCGTGCCATCGTTGTCGTGCTCCACCGTCGCTGATAAGCTAGTCCTAGCTCCGCCTTAACCTTACGCGTCCAACTGACCCACCAATTCAGTTTATCTCCACCGAAAACTCGCTGTCCACGTCTTTCTTCTTCACGGCCGGCGACCTTCCCGTCGCAAGCGCATCTCCGTGGCCAGCGCCCTCCGGTGAGCTGTTGTCCTTGCTCTGTGTACCTATGGCTTCGTCTCGATACTGTGGTGCTTACTCCATAGTTGGTTGTTCATTTTGACCACTGCAGTCGCCGGTACACCATCGCCGATGACGTTTTGCTCCGCCGTGCTCGCGCTGATCGTCGAAACCCCTTGCTGTTGCTCCTCCGGCTCGGTCTTTGGCTCCAACGCGTTCGGGGTGAACTCCTGATGCTTCCTGTGTCCTTTGTTTAATCACTACCGCAGTAGTGTCACCAGCGTAGCACGGCCGTGCCGTCGTGTCCGCCATGGCCGCCGTGGTGCTTGGTCCAGTTAGTGTCGAGGCTCGTTTGTGCCACCAATCGGAGCGTAGTGGTGTAGGGGACGTGGTAGTGCTTTCACCATCACCGTTAGTCTCACCGGCGGCGAGAATTCGCCGGTCAGAGCCGTCGCTGCCGTGGTCAACGTCGGAGGTTGAAGATGACATGTGGGACCCGGGTGTCAGTGACTCAGCGTTCTAAGTGGATTTTCTATTTTTCAGAATTAAATGAATAGTGCTGTAATTTGTTATTTTTGTCTAGAATTATTTAGAGCTCCAAAAATTATGAAAATTTTTGTGTGAATTCTCTATGATGTATATTATATAACAAAAATTTGAAATATTTATTTTCAGTATTTTTGGGGTATGATAAAAATTGCTCAATTAATTAATAAATGACTTTCCATGATTTTTCTAGGCTTATTTACTTGTCCAAAAAATTATGAAATCTATTTTGCCACTTAGTTATCATGTAGTGAACATTTACTAAAATTTTGAGCTCAATTAGAATAAGTTGATTTATTTCATAATTTTAATTAAATAATTAATTCATAAAAGCAAATAGTAACCTTTAGTGATTTAGGTTTTGTTTGTAATTTTGGATTGAGTGATGACCTTGGGTCATTTGTTGATAATGATCCTTGGTAGTTGATGTATGTGTTACGAAAAAGATTTAGTTTGTTTGACTTGCAACTGTACCGCGAAGGAAAGTTGTATTCAAATTGTTAATTTTTGTATCCATCATCGAGCATCATATTTCGTATTCCGCGTCATGTTAAACGTGGCATTGTTATTACGTGTAGTGAACGAAGGTGAACATGTGGTAGTTAATCAAGCTATTGAGGAGGTTAATCCGTCTGTTGAGGTCGGATCGAATACTTGTGTGACGTCGCAGGAATCGGACTTTTCCGTCAACGAAGGCAAGCCCCGGATGCATACAACCCTACCTTGTGTTTTACAAATTAATTTCGCTTTTGCTTTCCGTTACTGCATTAAGTGATTAGGAGTTAAGTAAAAGCCTAATTGGTGCATTACCACCCTTGTTATTCCATATTTACCATATTACCAGTTTTAAACTCGTATATGCCTAGTTTTGCTTAGCTATGCGTAGAACGATGAAAGTCGGGTGATTACCTGCCACCTGCAAGTTTTAAATGGAACCTTGGTTACTTATGTTATCATGTGATATGGGAATGTGGAGTAATAAATCTAGACCGGGCGGACTCGGTGTGTGTGAGCCACAAGACATGGAGGTCTTGTGAGCGGGTTCTTTCCGCCTGTGTCGATTAAGGCACGTCCGTTGTTGAATTGCATGAGGTGAGAATTTGTAGTACTAACCACATACTCCGGTAAGCCTGAACTTGGCGATTCTATTACGAGAATGGCTACTCGCGCACTGGGAGTGGAGAGATGGCGAGAATAGCGTGTACCCACATGGCTATGGGCTGGATTGGTGGAGTACTGTATTCTCGGGTGGCGTGGACCCATTCTTGTTTCAGAGGATCCGAGGGTAGGTTGGTATATGTAGGTTAGGGACCTGCATATGTCGTGTGGTCTGGAAGTCCCAGCTGGGTTTATAATCGGTTCGAATCGTCGTTGCTCCTCAGTTATGGAGACTCAACTCACTGTTCATCATCGTAGTATTAATAACTGGAACTTAAGAATGGTTGATGAAGGTGTTGGATATGAAGTTTCATGATCTCATTACGGATCGTGTCATCTTTGTATATGATTTTATGAAGTTTAAATTGTTGAAATAAAGAATTTTGTTAAAGAGCTTTTACGCAAAATAACTTTGATTATTGCTAAAACCATACCTTGAATCCCTGAGCCTGCATTTCTAAGTTCTATCAGTTTTATTTCGGTTAAGTCTTGTTGAGTACTTTTGTACTCAGGGTTCGTTGACCCTTGTTGCAGGTGAGCCTCATGAGCAGATTTTTTTTGGATCGTGCTGCATGACTATTGTTCGTTCTGACGATGAGAAGTAAATGTGTGGCCCTTGGGCAGGGCAGTTTCATTATGTGTTTTGTATTATATTATAATGCCACTCCACTATTTCGTTTTGTAATAAACATCGAACCTAGTTGCGAGGTTTGAAACTACTGTTTTGTAAATTATGTTATTGTAAGACTTCCGCTGTTTTTACTCTGGTGTAGATATTTGAATAAATGTTGTAATACTACAATGACTCTGTAACGTGATCCTGCTCGGAAATCGTGGATGATTCGGGGTTCCCCGAGGACACCCGACAGTCTTTGTAAGTTATTGGAAACGTATGCATAAATGTCAAAGGTCATCGGACAGTGACAGGTGCATATGGGCCCTATAACTTAAGAGGTTCTGCCACAAAATGGTATCAGAGCGATCGTTACAAGGTTTTTGTTGTATTGTTTACAAAAACTTCAAAATGATTTGGGATGACTAAATTTAACTTGCTAATTTAGTCCAAATTGCTTCTGACTTATCTTATTTCTTTCTCACCATTCCGTATTTAATTAAAAGGGTCTTGTGTGGTGGAGTAGTAATCTTACTATGCCCTATATAAAAATAAATGTTGTTTATGTGCATTATAAACTTTGATGTTTTTGTTCGTAAGAACGATTCATGCATCATTATTAATTCACTCGTTACTTCCTTCACCTCTTAGTCTAGAGTTGAGTAGTGAGACTGGTTTGAGTAATGTAATCCATCATAGCTGCTCTTTAGACTTTGATCAAATGGTCTTACTTGGATTAAATTGGTTTCCTACAATATGGCTCGTGCCAAGATGACGCCCCGTAAGTCCACTGGACCCAAAGGAGTTCCTCGTCACCAACTTGCCCCTAGAAACGATGGTGCTAGTAGTAGCAGTTCTAGGCCGGATCCCCAAGCAGAGATACAGAGGATTTCTGTAGAATTAGCACAAGCTACTAGAGATAGGGCTTTGGATGCTATACAGATAGGAAAATTACAAGATCAATTGAGGCGTCTCACCACCGCACACAGGAACTGCGAAAGCATGTTAGTTCGTACGGTGGAGGGAAGAAATGAAGCTTGGCAGAGGGAAAATGTAGCTAGAGCTAGAACTCATGAGCTAGAATTTTATGTAGAAGATTTAGAAGAACATAATACTTATCTACATGAGGAAGTTCATAGGCTTAGTAATCTACTAAACCCAAATCATGAGCCTCAAGCTGATGCCATGGACCCAGGTGTCATCCTTGCCGATGAAAGTGAATCAGAAGAGGAAGAAGAAGAAGATCCTGAAGAATTAGTAATGATCAATGAAAGTGATGATGAAGGCGGTAATAATTCCAGAATGGATACCGAGCCTGAAGTTTGAAGTAATCACGGAAAAGAGTAGAGTTGTGTAATAAAAGATCTAGTTAAGATAGTAGTCTTGTTTAGATGTGTTCTTGTGTTTAAATAAGTGGCATCGATGTAATGCGGGTAGTAAGCTCTTTGATCTTTGAATAAAGACTTGTGAATAAAGTTTGGTTTGTTATGAACAGATGCGTCGTACGCGGGGATCGCATATTCCTGGTACTTCACAAGATGATGATGATATCCCCAACCCGCCACCAATGCCGACCAATCTGGCTGATGCTATCGCTGCATTAGTCAATGTGACTGTGGAAAATTCTCGTTTGCTTCATGAGATGGCTCAAAGTAATCAGAATCAGATGCATGGAAACCGTGGCCGCAATCATAACAGGCATGAGGCTACCTATGTGGATTTCATGGATACAAAACCCCCAGTGTTCACCAAGGCAGATGAACCACTGGAGGCTGATGACTGGCTTAGGACCATGGAGCAGAAATTTGATCTTATTCACTGCATAGAGTTTCAGAAACTGGTGTTTGCTACCCAGCAACTTAGAGGTGCAGCTGGTGCTTGGTATGCAAATCTGATGGCCATGCAACCCGCAGGCGTTCCGTTAACTTGGACAGAATTTTGCACTGCTTTCAGAGCCCATTATATCCCGGAAGGAGTGATGGCTATGAAGCTGGATGAATTCCTTGCTTTGAGGCAAGGGGATCAAACGGTTATGCAGTATGTGGGAAGATTCAATCATCTGTCGCAGTATGCATCTGAACATGTCAATACGGATGCCAAGAAAAAGAAATGGTTCATGAGAGGTCTGAATACCAAACTACAGACAATGATGACAGCCTGTACCAATATCACTTATCATGAGGCAGTAAATATTGCAATTGCTTCAGAGGCAAAGTATCGACAGCATAAGGAGCTCAAGAAGAAAAAGAATGTGCCGTCTGGACCTTTTGGTGGAAACCAAAAGAGGCAGAGAGTGATTTATCATCCAGTAAACCATTATCGTCCTCCTTATCGTCCGCCACAGTTCCAAGCCGGGCAACAGTCAAATGTCCGTCCTGCTATAACCTATCCGAATTCACCATCAACCAATGCTTCTGGTGGCAATGCTCCAACATCCCAGGGTCACAACTATCCATGTTACAATTGTGGAAGGACTGGTCATTTCTCCAGGGAATGTCCATATCCTAGGCAGGCTAATCAAAATTATCAGAAGACCCCTACCAATCAACAACAGGGTCAGGCACCAAACAAGAACCACAATCAGAATGCTTAGAAGGGCAAAGATGAGAGGAAGACAGGACGGGTGTTCTATATTCAAGCTGGAGAAATTCCAGAGGGGGAGCCAGTGATGATGGGTATGTTTCCTGTTGCCAATCACCCTGCAGTTATACTTTTTGATTCTGGCGCATCGCATTCATTCATCAATAGAACATTTGTCATGAAGTATGAAATTTCAATTGGGGCAACAAAGGAAAGTTTCTTTATACAGTCGCCCGGGGGACGTCTGTGTACTAAGGAAATGGTATACCAGGTACCCATAAACCTGGGTGGGCATATTTTTCCCACTACCATGATTATCCTTAAGGATCAGGATATAGATGTAATCTTGGGAATGAATTGGATGTATCAGCATAAGGCTGTTATAGATGTTTTGAATAGGACCTTAAGAGTAAGTTTGCCTGATAGTAATTCTTAACTTCTCATCCAACTTCCAACCCTAAGAAGATCAGTGGGCAAGATTTGTGCAACTGTTGTCAAAGAGATTAGAGATATTCCGGTAGTGTGTGAATTTCCGGATGTGTTTCCTAAAGATTTACCTGGTCTACCACCTGATAGGGAGGTATAGTTTAACATAGAGTTACAACCTGGAACAGCTCCGATTTCTCGGAGAGCTTATAGGATGCCACCTAAGGAATTGGCCGAGTTGAAGACTCAGTTACAAGAATTGATTGAGAAAGGGTTTATCCAACCTAGTTCCTCACCTTGGGGATGTCCGGCAATTTTTGTGAAAAAGAAAGATGAGACCCTGAGATTATGTGTTGACTATCGTCCATTGAATGAAGTGACCATCAAGAATAAGTATCCATTACCTCGGATAGATTTGCTTTTTGATCAATTGGCCGGAGCCAAAGTTTTCTCCAAGATAGATTTGAGATCAGGGTATCACCAAATTAAGATAAAGCCTAAAGATATTCCCAAAATGGCATTTACCACCAGATATGGATTATATGAATACTTGGTGATGTCTTTTGGTTTGACAAATGCTCCAGCTCATTTCATGTACCTGATGAATTCAGTATTCATGCCTGAGCTAGACAAGTTTGTAGTGGTATTTATAGATGATATACTAGTATATTCCAAGAATAAGATAGAACATGCAGGACACCTCAGAATTGTTCTGACTTGTTTGAGAGAACATCAATTGTATGCCAAGTTCAGCAAGTGTGATTTTTGGCTTAAGGAAGTGCAATTTCTTGGACATGTCTTGTCAGCCGAAGGAGTTGCAGTTGATCCCAGCAAAGTGAGGGATGTGCTTGATTGGAAATCACCAACCACAGTTCATCAAATTTGGAGTTTTCTTGGATTGGCGGGATATTACCGTCGGTTTATTCCAGAATTCTCTAAAGTATCAAAACCTATAACTGAATTGTTGAAGAACCAAGTCAAGTTTGTCTGGTCATCAGATTGTGAAGAGGCTTTCCAGACTTTAAAAAGGCTGTTGACTACTGCACCAGTGTTAGCTCAACCTGATATCGAGAAGCCGTTTGATGTTTATTGTGATGCTTTAGGTATTGGTATTGGATGTGTGTTGATGCAAGAAGGCCAAGTCATTGCCTATGCGTCCAGGCAACTTAAGCAGCATGAAGAACACTATCCGACTCATGATCTGGAGTTAGCAGCTGTGGTTCATGCTCTAAAGATTTGGCGACATTACCTGCTTGGTAATACGTGCCATATTTACACCGATCACAAAAGCTTAAAGTATATCTTCACTCAGTCAGAATTAAACATGCGACAAAGAAGATGGTTAGAATTGATTAAGGATTATGATTTGGAAGTACATTATCACCCGGGTAAAGCAAATATGGTTGCAGATGCCCTTAGTCGCAAAAGTTATTGCAATTGTCTGACAGTGAGAACAATGGGTTTGAATTTATGCCAAGAAATGGAGAAGTTGAATGTAGAAGTAATTCAACAAGGAAGTTTGACCAACATAATTGTTGAAGCTACTATTCGAGATCAAGTTATTGCTGCTCAGAAGGAAAACAAGGGTATATCCCATATCAAGGAAAAAGTCAAGAATGGAAAAGCGGAATGCTTTAGCATAGATGATGAAGATGTGTTATGGTTCAAGGATCGCCTGGTGGTACCAAAAGTTCCTGAGTTACGGCAGTCAATTCTAGATGAGGCACATGCTACTAGGTTATCTATCCATCCGGGAAGCAACAAGATGTACCATGATTTGAAGCAAAGATTCTGGTGGACTAAAATGAAAATAGAGATTGCTAGATATATAGCAAAGTGTGATACTTGTCAAAAGGTGAAAGCTATACATTTGAGGTCTGCTGGTGAATTACAACCATTACCTATTCCATCTTGGAAGTGGGAGGACATAAGTATGGATTTTATTATTGGTCTACCCAGGACATCAAAGGGATTTGACTCAGTATGGGTTATTGTAGATCGACTCACTAAGTCAGCACATTTTCTTTTAGTCAAGACAATATATCCTACGATCCAATATGCCAAAATGTACTTAGCAAGAATCATGAGTTTGCATGGTGTACCAAAAACCATCGTGTCAGATAGGGGTACACAGTTTGTCTCCAGCTTTTGGAAACACTTACATGCTTCGTTAGGTACCAAACTTCTGTATAGTACAGCTTATCATCCGCAGACAGATGGGCAGACTGAAAGAGTCAATCAAGTACTTGAAGACATGTTAAGATGTTGTGTCCTTAACTATTCCAATAAGTGGGATGAGTGCTTACCTTTGGCCGAGTTCTTATACAACAATAGTTATTAGGAAAGCATTAGAATGGCTCCATTTGAAGCACTCTATGGTCGTAGATGCAGAACATCGTTGAGTTGGTCTGAGCTAGGAGAGAGAAGGTTCTTTAGAGTTGACCTTGTGAAAGAAACAGAAGACTCTGAAGATAGCTCAATCCCGCCAAAAGAGTTATGCGGATAGACGACGGAGACCATTGGTATTCAACAAAGGAGATTTTGTATATCTAAAAGTATCACCAATGAAGGGAGTTAACCATTTTGGTGTTAAAGGAAAGTTGGCACCCCGATACATTGGACCATATCAAATTTTGGAGAGGTATGGAAAAGTGGCATATCGCTTGAAATTACCTGAACATCTCACAGTTGTGCATGATGTGTTCCATGTTTCTCAATTGAAGAAGTGTCTCCGAGTGCCTGAACAGAATGTTGAAGTTGAAGGAGTAGAACTAGAACCGGATTTAACTTACTCTGAATATCCTATCCGAGTGCTGGATCAGAAAGATCGTGTTACTTGAAGACGGACAATCAAGTTCTATAAAATACAATGGAATCAACATTCAGAAGAGGAAGCTACCTGGGAATTAGAAGATTCCTTGTTAGAAAAGTTTCCAGAGTTTCTAGCGTCAATATAGAATAGAATAATGTTAGTTGAGCTCGGTTACTACAAATTGTGTTTTGTAAAAGAACCTCAGTTGTTTTATGGAAAAGTTCTAGATGTTTTTGGATTGACACATTTCCTTTTCCATTACTTACTCTATGGCTTTGAATCTCGGGGCGAGATTTCTTTTAGGGGGAAGGATTGTAACACCTCGGGTGTTTAAAATACTAAAACCTGACATATCATCATATGCATTGCAAAGCATTTGGCATTTGGTGAAAACTTTGAGATGCATACACTAAAACAAGTTTATATTCATGTGGTATGTGTTGAATTGTATTGTTTGACTTAAATTCAAAGTTTGTTTGGATTTTTGAATTTTTCAAGAAAACCCCGCTATTCAGCATTTAAATCCTACCCTAAAAATCCATTTCAAAATATAAGCATATTTTGGGGTTGAGCCCAAAAGCAAAAGTGTAGAGCTTGACAAGTTATACAAAGTTTGTTTTTGGAGTTTTTCAAGTTGTTTAGAAAAATTTCGAGTAATTCAAAAAGGCGTAATTCGTTAAATTTCCCTATTCAAATTCAAAAGTTCATTTCAAAATCTAGACCGAATTAGGAGATGGTTATAGAAGCAAAGTTGTAGAACTTTTGATTTTGAACAACTTTTGTTTTTGGAGATTTTTGAGTTGTTATGAAAATTTGAGAGTAATTTGTGAATTTTGGGCAAATGGCATTTCTGTAATTTGAGTGAACAGTGTCCACCACCGAAGCTACATTGCCGGCGAGCTTCGGTTGGCTTCCAGTCATGTGCGTGGCCATCTGGGCGTCGCGCTGGCGCGGTGAAGGCCACGACGCAGCTTCCTTGAGTTTCCTGGCCATCCTTTTTAGCCTGAGCCACCATCGTCGTTGCCCTTCTCCCTTGCTCTGTTTTTCCGTCGCCGCTGCTCCACTCCGGCGAGCCCGTGCCATCGTTGTCGTGCTCCACCGTCGCTAATAAGCTAGTCCCAGCTCCGCCTTAACCTTACGCGTCCAACCGACCCACCAATTCAGTTTATCTCCACCAGAAACTCGCTGTCCACGTCTTTCTTCTTCGCGGCCGGTGACCTTCCCGTCGCAAGCGCATCTCCGTGGCCAGCGCCCTTCGGTGAGCTGCTGTCCTTGCTCTGTGTACCTATGGCTTCGTCTCGATACTGTGGTGCTTACTCCATAGTTGGTTGTTCATTTTGACCACTGCAGTCGCCGGTACACCATCGCCGACGACGTTTTGCTCCGCCGTGCTCGCGCTGATCGTCGAAACCCCTTGCTGTTGCTCCTCCGGCTCGGTCTTTGGCTCCAACGCGTTCGGGGTGAGCTCCTGATGCTTCCTGTGTCCTTTGTTTAATCACTACCGCACTGGTGTCGCCGGCGTAGCATGGCCGTGCCGTCGTGTCTGCCATGGCCGCCGTGGTGCTTGGTCCAGTTAGTGTCGAGGCTCGTTTGTGCCACCAATCGGAGCGTAGTGGTGTAGGGGATGTGGTAGTGCTTTCACCATCACCGTTAGTCTCACCGGCGGCGAGAATTTGCCGGTCAGAGCCGTCGCTGCCGTGGTCAACGTCGGAGGTTGAAGATGACATGTGGGACCCGGGTGTCAGTGACTCAGCGTTCTAAGTGGATTTTCTATTTTTCAGAATTAAATGAATAGTGCTGTAATTTGTTATTTTTGTGTAGAATTATTTAGAGCTCCAAAAATTATGAAAATTTTTGTGTGAATTCTCTATGATGTATATTATATAACAAAAATTTGAAATATTGATTTTCAGTATTTTTGGGGTATGATAAAAATTGCTCAATTAATTAATAAATGACTTTCCATGATTTTTCTAGGCTTTATTTACTTGTCCAAAAAATTATGAAATCTATTTTGCCACTTAGTTATCATGTAATGAACATTTACTAAAATTTTGAGCTCAATTAGAATAAGTTGATTTATTTCATAATTTTAATTAAATAATTAATTCATAAAAGCAAATAGTAACCTTTAGTGATTTAGGTTTTGTTTGTAATTTTGGATTGAGTGATGACCTTGGGTCATTTGTTGATAATGATCCTTGGTAGTTGATGTATGTGTTACGAAAAAGATTTAGTTTGTTTGACTTGCAACTGTACCGCGAAGGAAAGTTGTATTCAAATTGTTAATTTTTGTATCCATCATCGAGCATCATATTTCGTATTCCGCATCATGTTAAACGTGGCATTGTTATTACGTGTAGTGAACGAAGGTGAACACGTGGTAGTTAATCAAGCTATTGAGGAGGTTAATCCGTCTGTTGAGGTCGGATCGAATACTTGTGTAACGTCGCAGGAATCGGACTTTTCCGTCAACGAAGGCAAGCCCCGGATGCATACAACCCTACCTTGTGTTTTACAAATTAATTTCGCTTTTGCTTTCCGTTATTGCATTAAGTGATTAGGAGTTAAGTAAAAGCCTAATTGGTGCATTACCACCCTTGTTATTCCATATTTACCATATTACCAGTTTTAAACTCGTATATGCCTAGTTTTGCTTAGCTATGCGTAGAACGATGAAAGTCGGGTGATTACCTACCACCTGCAAGTTTTAAATGGAACCTTGGTTACTTATGTTATCATGTGATATGGGAATGTGGAGTAATAAATCTAGACCGGGTGGACTCGGTGTGTGTGAGCCACAAGACATGGAGGTCTTGTGAGCGGGTTCTTTCCGCCTGTGTCGATTAAGGCACGTCCGTTGTTGAATTGCATGAGGTGAGAATTTGTAGTACTAACCACATACTCCGGTAAGCCTGAACTTGGCGATTCTATTACGAGAATGGCTACTCGCGCACTGGGAGTGGAGAGATGGTGGGAATAGCGTGTACCCACGTGGCTATGGGCTGGATTGGTGGAGTACTGTATTCTCGGGTGGCGCGGACCCGTTCTTGTTTCAGAGGATCCAAGGGTAGGTTGGTATATGTAGGTTAGGGACCTGCATATGTCGTGTGGTCTGGAAGTCCCAGCTGGGTTTATAATCGGTTCGAATCGTCGTTGCTCCTCGGTTATGGAGACTCAACTCACTGTTCATCATCGTAGTATTAATAACTGGAACTTAAGAATGGTTGATGAAGGTGTTGGATATGAAGTTTCATGATCTCATTATGGATCGTGTCATCTTTGTATATGATTTTATGAAGTTTAAATTGTTGAAATAAAGAATTTTGTTAAAGAGCTTTTACGCAAAATAACTTTGATTATTGCTAAAACCATACCTTGAATCCCTGAGCCTGGATTCCTGAGTTCTATCAGTTTTATTTCGGTTAAGTCTTGTTGAGTACTTTTGTACTCAGGGTTCGTTGACCCTTGTTGCAGGTGAGCCTCATGAGCAGATCTATTTTGGATCGTGCTGCATGACTATTGTTCGTTCTGACGATGAGAAGTAAATGTGTGGCCCTTGGGCAGGGCAGTTTCATTATGTGTTTTGTATTATATTATAATGCCACTCCACTATTTCATTTTGTAATAAACATCGAACCTAGTTGCGAGGTTTGAAACTACTGTTTTGTAAATTATGTTATTGTAAGACTTCCGCTGTTTTTACTCTGGTGTAGATATTTGAATAAATGTTGTAATACTGCAATGACTCTGTAACGTGATCCTGCTCAGAAATCGTGGATGATTCGGGGTTCCCCGAGGACACCCGACAGTCTTTTTAAGTTATTGGAAACGTATGCATAAATGTCAAAGGTCATCGGACAGTGACAGGTGCATGTGGGCCCTATAACTTAAGAGGTTCTGCCACATTTCTTCACACCTCATTTCAAGGGTTATCTTGTACCATGTTGAGTTAACACTTATAGCTCATTTTCTAGATCAAACACTAGGTTCACAAGCCCACAAACATGTCATATGCTACCACTAGATTAAGTCAAGCATAGAAGCAATAGTGGTCCCATACAATCATCAAATTCATTTGATTTTTATGGATGATCCTATAAAACATTAGGAATGACTAGATGCACTAAACATGTCCTTAGCAAAGGATATATGCATGCCAATCAACGTTTACCTTGGATTGCTCGAAGGAGAAGCATGTCATATTAGTGGGGATGCATCAACACATATTTGAGAAATCTAATATGTTCAACTCATTCCTTAGCTTGCTAAACCTTTTCTCATCCAATGGTTTGGTGAATATGTCAGCAAGTTGATCTTCAGTGCCTACACTCTCAATTGAAATATCCCCTTTTGTTGATGATCTCTTATGAAATGGTGATGGACATCAATGTGCTTTGTTCTTGCATGTTGAACTGGACTATTGGTAAGCTTGATAGCACTCTCATTGTCACAAAGCAATGACACTTTCTTGAACTTGATTCCAAAGTCATTCAAGGTGGCCTTCATCCAAAGAATTTGTGCACAACAACTACCAGTGGATATATATTCGGCTTCGGCGGTTGACAATGCAATACTATTTTGCTTCTTTGATGACCATGAAACAAGTGATCTTCCCAATAGTTGACAAGTGCCCAAAGTGCTCTTCCTTTCAACCTTGCATCCCGCATAATCCGAGTTGGAGTAACCAATGAGCTCAAACTTTGCTCCTTTGGGATACCATAAACCAACATTTTGTGTATGCTTCAAGTACTTCAATATTCTCTTTGTAGCTTTCAAATGACTTTCCCTTGGTGAGGCTTGGAATTTTGCACACATACACACACTAAACATGACATCCGGCCTTGATGCGATCACATAGAGTAGGCTTTTAATCATAGACCGATACAACTTTTAATCCACCATGTTGCCACCTGCATCACTATCCAAATTGTCATTTGTTCCCTTTGGTGTACTAATGGCCTTTGCTTCATTCAGGCCAAATTTTTTGAGCATGTCTTTGATGTACTTACCTTGACTCACAAATGTACCATTCTTCAATTGCTTGATTTGAAGACAAGGAAGTAACTCAACTCTCCATTCAAGGACATCTCAAACTCATTAGCAATCATCTTCCCAAACTCTTCACAAAAGACTTAATTGGTTGATCCAAATATGATGTCATCAACATAGATTTGTAACACAAATAAGTCCTTGCCAATCTTCTTAGTGAAAAGAGTGGTGTCAACCTTGCCCATTATAAACCCTTTAGAGATAGGAAGTCCCTCAACCTCTCATACCATGCTCTAGGTGCTTGTTTCAATCCATACAATGTCTTCTTCAACTTGTACACATGGTTGGGTTTCTTGTCATCTTCAAAATCAGGAGGTTTCTCAACATATACTTCTTCATTGATGTAGCCATTTAGAAATGCACTCTTGACATCCATTTGATAGAGCTTGATGTTGTGGGCACAAGCATAGGCTAGCAAGATTCTAATTGCTTCCAATCTAGCAACCGGGGCATATGTTTCTCTAAAGTCAAGACCTTCAACTTGTGTATAGCCTTGTGCTACCAATCTTGCTTTGTTCCTTACTACTATCCCATCTTGATCTTGCTTGTTTCTATAGACCCATTAAGTTCCAATCATATTGTGATTCTTTGGTCTCTCTACTAGTTTCCATACTTGATTTCTAGTGAAGTTGTTCAATTCTTCATGCATAGCATTCACCCAATCAACATCCATCAATGCTTCTTCTATCTTCTTTGGTTCAATGGATGACACAAATGAGAAGTGCTCACAAAATGAAGCTAATCTTGATCTTATTTGTACACCTCTATAAATATCTCCAATTATAGTGTCCAATGGATGATCTCTTGCAATATTGGTTGGTTGTAGTATAGGAACATTGCTTGCACTTGCTTGATCATTAGATTGAGATGATGTACTAGCCACTTGAACTTCTTCATTGTCACGAGAGCCACTTGAACTTGCTTGATTAGTGTCAACTTGCATATTTGAGTTAGAGAGTACTTGCACTTGATCATCTTGTTCATCAATCACTTGCCTAGGCCTCAATTCACCAACATCCATGTTCTTCATGGCATTTGAAAGTGGAATGCCTCTAACATCTTCAAGATTTTATTATTATCTTGGGAACCCTTGGTTTCATCAAATTCAACATCATGAACCTCCTCAAGAGTACCACTTGCCAAATTCCAAACTATAAAGGCTTTGCTAGTGGTTGAGTATCCAAGCAAGAATTCTTCATCACATTTCTTGTAAAACTTGCTCAATCTAGTGCTTTTCTTCAAAATGTAGAATTTGCTACCAAAGACCCAAAAATATGCAATGTTGGGCTTTCTACCATTCAAGAGCTCATATGGTGTCTTCTCCTTCAAAGGGTGACAATAGAGTTGGTTGCTACAATAGCAAGCTGTGTTGATTGCTTTGGCCCAAAAGGATTGACTCATGTGACACCCCTGGTGTCAGTTTTAAGTTAAGCAGTAGATTCAGTCTCATCCAAGCAAGTCAGAGGATGATTATGAGCTTTAATTTGACACCTGGCAAGTGGTGACAGATGTGGGGTCAAACTCTTTCAAATGAGACCTAACTTAAACTTTTCAAAGGCAAAGACAAAACTCTTTTGTTCAAAAGTAAATTTTATTTCAAAATGTGCATGAGTAGTTTTAATCATGTCTTTTCCTATGCATCACCAAATCATGAATATATTCTAGTCACATGAAAAGTTGCATGATCTTTTGGATCAAAAAGTTATATGAAATGATAATTTTCACTTTGCTTAAAAATACTTTTGTTAATTGAGTAGAAACATATGATGTCAACTAAACGTTGCATTCATGTTCAAACAAGTCTAATTTAACTCTTGAACAAAAGTTAGTTAGGGTTTATATTTGGAAAATGTGAAATGCTAAAAAATAGTTAAACTCTAGTTTAAACCTTTTCATGTTGTTGCTTTGGTCAATATAGAACTTTGGTTTCTGTTCTAGTTTTGAGGTTTGGCCTTTAATAAAAGTTGCAGTTTAGTTTATGTACAGCGAATTTTGTTTTTGGACCCAAGCCTAAATCAGCCTCTAACCTGTCCAACCAGTGATCACAAGTTTGAATGCAGTGTTGTTTTAGATTTCCAAAAATCTTTCCAAGTCCCTGAATATCAGTTATTAAGCTCAATATTTGGTGAATTATTAAATCAATTTTTAGAAATAAAATTTGCTCAACTTTGCTTCTATGAATTGGCGTGATGTTTGCACTTTGATATTAAGCTATTGGTTTGATTGTTTGATCAATGTTTGGCTATTAATTAATTGCCCAAAGTAGCAAATCAATTCATTTGTAGAAATATAAACTGAATGCAGTTTTTTAGTTTCAGGGTTAGGTTTTCAAAATTCAAACCTTCCAAACTATCAAGTTTCTATGGATACTCATTTAAGCAGTGTTGGAGATCCCTTTTAGTTCTACAACTTTTAGTAATGGAGTTTTAACCTAGGATGAATGGTTTGAGAGAAAAATAGAGAGGGAGAGGCATTGTCAGTTGGTGAGCAGTGGCCGGTCGGTAGCAGCCTGCTTGGCTGCTACGCCGCCGCCGATGGCCACCTTTTCGGCATTTCGCCATTTAGGCCACGCCATCACCACGAATAGGGGCTAAGATGCACTGGTGAACTTGGAGAAGCCTTGCCATGCCCAATTAATGCTCCCAACGCCGGCAACTCCTCCTTTGCTTCCTCCTCTATTGCAGCCACCCTCCTCTGCTCGCCAATCAAATTCATCGGCACCGTTCAACCCCCGCTCAATTTGTTGCACCAGCAGCTACGCCATGCATTGCCCTTCCTTCCCCACCTAGTTGTGTCATGCCTCATCGTAAGGTGAGCACTCCTAGCCCAATGCTGCTACCATGGGCGTCATGGCCGCTGAGCTCACGCTCGTCGTGGCCAGCGCGTCCCTATCTTCCATTTTCTTCTTCTCCTTCTTGTTTTAGCATCACTAGGAACCGCTATTGCTTAACCGCTTAACCGTTGAATGTTTCAAGCATCGGCTTCACTGGAACACCATGCGCAGTTGCCGTGTTCTAGATGCCATGTCGCCATGTGCGTGGCCATGCCTCGTTGTAGCCCCGTCGAGCCTTAACCCTAACCCCTAGATCCCCGTGCGAGCTCCCTGGAGCCCATGCTCGTGGCCACCGGCCAAACCTTGACTAGAGACGGTGAGTCCATCACCGCTGTCGTGGCTTAGCACCACCATGCCACCCCTAGTGCCGCCACCTAGCCTAGGAGTCGAGCACCCCACCTTAATCTACCTCATTAGATGCGGAGTGAGATGAGGAGTCCAACGGTGGTGGTCCCATCGCCGGCAACCTCACTGACGGTGAGCTATCGCCTGTTGACCAGGAGGCTCTGCTCTGTCCCTATGGCAAGTGGGGCCATGCTGACCGAGGGTCCTGCGCATCAGTCTCTCTGGGTGCATGGACCGGGTGCGCCTAGCGGCAGTTAGGGTGGTTTTTGTTGTTTTCTTTTTTAGAATTTGTTTCAAACTTGTAAAATTTATAACTTGAGCTAGGGAGATCCAAATTGGGTGAAACTAATTTTATTAGTTTTGTCTTGTTGTGCTCTACATGTTAGAATCATAAAATTTGCTGTTTAAACTTTTTATTTACTATTTTTATAGAATAATACCTTTTTAGCTTCCAAAAATGATATCTTGGGCCATAAGTATCAAAAATTCATGAAACCAATTTTCATGGTTTTCTAATGACTTACTCCAGCTCAGAAAAACATAATCTCCATTGTTTGACCAACTTTTATATGTTGTACTATTTTCCTAGTAAATTGTATGTTTAACTTGTATTGTTTGTATCCTAAATTTTGTGTGTGTGTATATATATATATATATATATATATATATATATATATATATATATATATATATATATATATATATATATATATATGTGTGTGTGTGAGGAAATTTAGGTGATATGCTATTCACAGCATATGTGTGCTGCTGTATTTTTCTAGGAATTAAATTTATATAGCAGCTGGCCTTTTTCCTTTTTGTACATTGTTAATTATATAAATATAAGATGAATATTCTAATGATAGAAAAGGAATGTAATTTCAAACTTATCTATGCATGCTACTTGATGCTTGCCCAACTTTTTGCTTTTTGATAAATGATTGATGATCATGCTATGGTGTTTTGTGAACCCCCGTTGATATGCTAAACATATTTGAAACTAGTATGTTTTATGTGAATTAGAATATTTGCCTTCTCTACCGGAAAAGAGATATGCACCTACTCAGTAAAAAGAATTAAAATTTGATTACCATCTTGCCATTTCTATGATGTATGTTTAGTAGTAGAACCTTGATCAAGATTGACATGGCTAAATTTAGTGTTACCCACATCAACCCTAGTGCTTTTGTTTGATACTAAACTTAATTAGTTCTCGATAGATAAATGTTACGGTGTTGTCTTATTGCTATATTAGCATGACAAATTTGTGTGATGTTTAGTTGGCACCTTATTCATTCATGTCACTAGGTCAATTTTGTTATGACCTTATACTTGTCCTTGTTTGCAATTGCGTGATGTTTTGGTTTTGCTCTTTCTCATATGCATGCATTGCATCTTTGCATATATTATATAGGTACGCTAGATGTATGACGAAAGGGTGAAGAATGTGGTGCTGAAACCAACCAAAAGGCGATGTTGGTGAACGGATCCAGAAGATAGGAGGACCCCGGGAATACATGTCAGGCAAGAGATGCTTGCCAAGCGAATATCATCTAACAAACACTGACCTAGTGTTGAACCCCAGACAAGCCCCAGAGCATTCTAAGCCTCCTACCTCTCTTTTAAAATACACTTGAGTTTATATTTTGTATTGTGCATTAAATATAGGAGTTGAATTGAAACCCATTGTTGCATGTCTTACGTTGTCTACAATATATATACATGTATCCTTACTAGTATGTATAGGTCGCTCTATGCTTAGCTATGCTTAGACTGGTAGAAGTCGGGTGATTCATGTCGCCTACGAGACATAGGTGGCTACTCTGACATGGTTGGCTATATTTGCTATCGTAGAAAAGAACCAGGTGATAATGGATAACTGGAGACCGAACGGGATCCGGTGCTATTATGGTTGTTGTTGATGCCGGCAAGACATGTATTCTTTGATCCCATCTATGTCATTTAAGGACTGCTTCGTTGTTGGACCTTGGTTGAGATTGAAGGTACCAAACACATAACAGGGGCCTGAGTTATAGATGAACGTGAAGCCAACTAGCTCATTCGGGCTGAGTATATTAGACCGTTAGCATTACTGGGAGGAGAGCCTGAAGGAAGGGGACTAGTCCAAGACCATGTTTGCTATGGGCTTCGAGCTTTGGGCAATTCATGTGAGGATGCAAGATCATGAGTTTTGCGAAATGGTCCCGACTCACCGCCAAATGGAGCGAACGGTGACCCACGCGAGCTAATGTGGGCTCATATGGGTGTGTGTTTGGGATTGCTCAGCTAGATGTAATCGATTCAAATTGTCGTCTCTCCTAGATAGTGAGAAACTCATACCTTGCTCCGGCAGTCGTAGTAACTAATAAAACATGATGGTTCTGTTGATCATGATAATTGAATATGGTTACTATTGTGATACTTATTAATCAAATGATTGTTACAAGATATGCAAACTTAGCTATAATTGGCTTCACTGAACTTGATGCTAAAATATTAAAAGTAAGAACTTACATAGTAAGCACTTTTGCAAAAGATTATGATATCCAACTAGCTCCACAAAATAAACCATGCATATCCTAGGAATCTTGATTTTTCTCCTATCGGGCAAGTCTTGCTGAGTACAATTGAGTACTCAGGGTTTTATCCCACCCTATTGCAGGAGAAGTGCTATGTCTGTTGAAGGTGGTGACTAAGTGCCGGTGGGCTCGGCTATTCTGTATTTGCTTCTCATATATGCTTTTGTTGGAGGGTGTCATCAAAGCTAGCAATATGATTCAAAATTATGATTTGGTAATCATTTCAAAGTTATGTTGTTTTAACCTATTGGATTTGAAACTGAACTTATATTAATTACTTATGACCCTATTGTAATATTATTTTCGCTGCAACTCTATGTATGTGATATGTATTTGCTTAATCAAGTACGATCTTGGTTGTGAAGTTGATTTATCGAGGCCTTCATGGTACTCGATGGACTACCGGGTTTATATAAGTGACGGTATGCGTGTGTCAACGTGTTTAACGGGGACAGTCATACTTAATATTGTATAAATTGGGCGGTTCTGCCACAACTCACATTGTACTCACTAAGCATGGACCTTGCCATGTCAATAAGTGTTCTATTCTTTCTCTCAACAAGGCCATTTGATTGTGTAGTGTACTTGGCCAAGAATTAATGTCTAATTCCAAAATCATCACACAACTCATCAATTCTTGTGTTCTTGAACTCACTACCATTGTCACTTCGAACTCTCTTGATGGTTGTCTCAAACTCATTGTGAATGCCCTTGACAAATAATTTTAATGTTACAAACACATCACTATTGTCCACTACAAAGAATGCACAAGTGTATCTTGTATAGTCATCCACTATCACAAAGCCATATTTGTTTCCACTAATGCTAGTGTATTGTGTTGGCCCAAACAAATCCATGTGCAATAACTCAAATACCTTGCTAGTGCTCATTATGCTCTTCTTAGGATGGGTGTTTCCAACTTGTTTGCCGGCTTGACTAGAGCTACAAAGCTTATCCTTCTCAAACATAACATCTTTCAAGTCTCTAACCAAGTCATGCTTAACCAATCTATTCAATTGTTTCATTCCAACATGACCAAGCCTTCTGTGGCATAACCAACTCATACTAGATTTAGTGAACAAGCATGTTAACATTGTGCTTCACTAGCATTGAAATCAACCAAGTATAGATTCTAATATCCAAAGCCTTTGAAGATCAAATTAGATCCATCTATACATATTATCTCTACATCATCTAACCCAAATATGCATTTGAATCCAAGATCACATAATTGAGCCACGAATAGCAAATTGAAGTTCAAGCTCTCAACTAGCAACACCTTGGATATGCTCATGTCATTGGATATTATAATTTTACCAAGCCCTTTGACCTTGCCTTTGCTATTGCCACCAAATGTGACACTATCATAACTATCATTGCTATTGGTGTTGATTGAGTTGAACATTCTTGCATCACTGGTCATGTGTTGAGTGCACCCACTATCAAGAACCCAATGTCTTCCTCTGGCTTTATAATTGACCTACAAAAGAAGATTAATTCCTTTTAGGTACCCAAACTTGCTTGGGTCCTTATAGGTTAGTTACTAAGCTCTTTGGCACCCAAATGGCTTTCTTCTTTGAGCCTATCCATGGTGCCACTACTAGGGATGTGTACATCAATGATGCTCTTCTTTCGTCACTAAAGACTCCAAAATCGTCACATATATTATTTTATGATGAATTTGTGACGATATGGTATTCGTCATTGAATGCGCGTCATATTTTACCTACCATGATGAATCGTGTATTTTCATCATAGATGTGCATTTGTTCTATGACAAAATGGTCGTCGTCATAGAAGTGTATTCTTTCTATGACGAAATATTTTCATCATTGATATAGCCCCTTTTTCGTCATGACTTGCCATCTATTAGGCGGCCAGACGACGTCTGCCACGCTGGCAACTGACATGTCTTGTCCATGTGGCGCGTCCACATTGCAGGTGACGTGTCCGACCACGTGGCAGCTGACGTGGCCAGTGATGTGGATGGTCCACGTGTCCACTTTTTATTGGGCCACAAGGTTGGCAGCTGACGTGGCCAGTGATGTTGATGGTTCACGTGTCCACTTTTTATTGGGCCACAAGGCTTGCTGTGATAGGTTCTCATTTTTGTCACTAAAGTAAATAGAAATTCGTCACAGAATCAATTACCAAATCGTCACAGAAAGGTCAGATAATTCATCAGAAGTGCACATGCTGATTTCATTACAGAATGCAAATAATACTAGAATGACCAAAAGCTTCCATAAATTAACAGATCCAGTATTCCAATGACCAACAACTTAATCAACAATTCTAAACTCGGTTCACATAACTCACTAGACATCAAATTGAACTACTAGTTTCATCTCAGTTCACATTAACATCACAGGAAATAATAAAAAGCTGCCAACCACCAGCAACATAAGTTACTACATAAACAAAATCACCAGCAGACCCCTTGCTTAATGAACCAGCAGCTACGAGCAGCGCTCATGTCGAAGAAGCATTGTTGATGGCCAAGATACGCTTGAGCAGTGCATTGTTCTCCTCCATTGCCTTGTTGTTTATCTCTGTCAACTTCTTGTACTCCTCCATCTCCTTTTGTGTCCTCACCAGCTTTTCCTCAGCTTCTTCACTTCTCTTCTTGAGTTCATCGATTTCACCTTGTACAGCAGCCGTAGCTTCAGCTGCTAGTTGCTCCCGAAGCTCGCTTTCATTTGATGATGATGATTTGGAGGATGGCACTGGTTTGATGCCAACACTCTTTAGGAAAAGGTTTGAGCTGTTTTGGGAGAGCACCTGGGACACAACCTGCACACTGGACACTGTTGTCTCACCTTCAGCAACAGGTTCTGTCCTCAAAGCTTCCATATTTGACTGAAACAGCAATGACCCATCATTAGTTGATACTTATTGCATTAATTTGAGGAGGAAATATCACACAAGATGTATTTTAAAAAATAAAAACCTATGTTGCATTGACAAACTGATGCCAAATAGGTATGCAATCATGAGTCATTTATTTGTTGTCAGGTAACTGAATACAAGTAGAAGTCAACAACATAGGATTATTATTTAGCAAGTATGTCTAGCTATATTGGATTATGACCATTTTTGAGCAAAAGACAGAATACAAAATGTTTGAAACAAGACATATTATCCAATTAATGAATAGTTGTTGGCACAGCGAAATAGATGTCGTGACTTACAACTGCTTCTCTTGCTAGTTCAGTCAGACCATGTTTGGAGCTGGTATGGCAGGTCTTGAAGGCCTCCACCACATCAAGTTCTTCATTTTGTTATGTGCTTGGTTCTGCATTGTTTTTCTTCTTTTTCTATTTCATAGATAATCAATTACAACAAAGTTTTCTCAGATGAAATGCAAAACAAGTTGTTTAGTGCAAATATGTACAGGGTACTCTTTACTTACATATGCATGTAAGTGTGCCACATAGCTGCGAGAACCCATAGCTTGATGATACTTGACTTTACGGCGATTCTGCTTGTTCTTTTCACTTGATTCCTACAAGATAACGAACATGTCAGATGAGATCATAGGTTTAAAATGAGAAGATCCTTTGGAAACTGAATGAGAAAGAATATATGAGAAGATACCCAAACCATGTTTTTTGGATCAGACCACTTTGCAACTAGTGCCTTCCACTGTTCATCAGTCATGCATGCAACTAGAGAAGTTGTCCTAATCTCATTTGCAGGTACACCATTGAAGTATTTATTCTTGAGCCGATAACGCATTTGTCGCACCCCAGAGCGCAGCATATCGGTGCAAGCTTCCTCTGTTGGCTTGTCGTCAGGGTTAATGGCCAAGCGCCCCTAGTCATATGACAATTCCATATTTAGTTAGTCAATTAAGGTTAAACAGATATACATGTTAACCATAGAAACAGTAATGCACTTACAGACAGCTTTCCCACAAAGTTTTTGTAATATTGATCGTCTCTCTTGTATTCTTTCCAATGAGGTAGGACAAGAACCTTATCCCGAATGATGACACTAGCCTCAGATGTAAACTTGGCTGCTTGAACAGGTTCATGAGGCCTTCTTTTGCCTTCAGCAATAGCTATGGGCATTCTCCTTCTCATAGCTTTTGTCATCCTGTCCAGCTATGTTCCCTTGGTGGGTGGCCTGGGTCTCCTTGGGGCTCGCTGTGCAGGAGCTACAAAATAGAATTTGCATTAAAATGATTTAGTTTCATGCAGATAAGAAAAACAGATGACATATTTGAATGACAAAGAAACTATAACTTGCCTTCAGTGTCTTCCTCTCCAGCTACATTGTCTTCATCAGCACCTGTACTGTCTTGAGCACCAGCTCCACTGACTTCCTCTATAGCTGTATTGTCCTGACCACCAGCTCCATTGCCTTCCTCTGCATCCGTATAAGACCTTTGTGGTGGTATTTCATCATGACCATCTGTAGGATCCTCTACATTCTGGCCAACTCTCGCTGAAGGTTGAAGCCTTTTTGATGATCTTGTTTGGGATTTAGGAGTTTGCACCTATGATCCTTGAGATGCCCTCACTCTCTTACTAGCCCTAACTCCTGGCGCCATGGTGGGACCTATCTTCTTCTTCTTTGAAGCTAGGACTTTCCGACTATACCCTAGAGGATACTGTGGAAAAAAAAATCAAGTAAGTCATGTGCATTAATAAGCAAGACCATATATTAAAGAACAGGTATGCAAGAAACAAGATGCATCTAAAAGCAAGGGCATATATTAAAGAACAGATTAAAAACATTCAAATGCAATACAAATATTCCCCATCTAGTACTTTGAAGATAGAAGAAGCACCTTAGTTGCCAGGGGTTGTGGCTGCACATCATATTCAGTGTCATCATCATCACAATCTCCTTGATCATCATCTTCAAGGAGATACTCCGATGAATTTGAATCTTCACTATTTGTTTTCTTGTTTGCTGATTTTCCCCCTTCTTTGATGCAGATTGTGATACAAAGTTATTAAATTTAGTAGATAGATTTTTCAGGCCGAATTCTTGCATCTTCTTTAAATTGTTCGCCACGCGTGTATCCCGACGTCTCTCATAATCAGTTTTTGGAGGTTCTTACAAAAACAAGCAAATTGTGTCTATTAGAAAATAAAAAGGAGTGAACTAAGTACTAAGAGGTAGTAATACTAGATGCTAGATAGATAAGAGGTAGGAGCTAGTAGTGCCTGCTGAAGAGCTAAGGGATAAGAGGTGATAGGTTATAGGAAACAAGTAATAGGTCAGAGGTAAGAGGTACAACTTTTTTTGTACTGAAGCACAAATACTCTAAATTATCTAAAAATTTTGAAGCTAGCTTGTACTGAACTACTCTTTTCCTATCAACACACATGCATGCACTCTGCTACTGCTTATTCCAGATCATTAAAATGGTCAAACAGACCACGCCAAAATCTATTTGAAGTCAAGAGTCACAGCTACTTTCAGAATTGTACTACAATTGCTTTCAGAAAACATCACTGCTGCTTCTATTTCAGACAGATACAAGTGCAAAATAGATTACTAATTGCACATCAATACATAAATACAGATCCAAGATTCAGAATACAATTTGACTGAATGGTTAGCAAACCAAGACTGGGTACTATTCATATGTAGCAGAGTATATAGCAACACACTTGTACAGGCAGATATGGGATAGTGGGTACTATTCATACAATTTGACTGAATGGTTAACAAACCAAGATTCATTCAGCAAAGCATTTCATTCAGGAACTAAAATAGATCAAGTTATCTTGCAAAAACAAGGACTGATTGTCTGACACACCAGATACAACTAAGTCTGAACTGAACCTACATTTTTATAGGCACATATGGGACAGTGCGTGGTAGTCCCACAGCTAGAGGCACTGCAAAAGAATTGCTTATGGAGCTAACTAGATACCAGGGCAATAGAATTGTACAACAGAATTCATCAATACAGAAGAGTTTTGCTTACCTTGTTCTTGTTCTGCAGGTCGCTTCGTACCTTGCCCCCTTGTTGCCACCATTGCGGTTGTGGCTAGGTTGCGGATGTAGACCAGGTGCTCATCATCGGTGGTCGTCAAAGGGGAAGCAACCCTGGTGCGGTGAACCCTAGTCGACGGGGAAGCAGATCCAGTGTGGTTGTGGCTAGGTTGTGGATGTAGACCAGGTGCTCGTCGTCGGTGGTCGTCAAAGGGGAAGCAACCCTGGTGCGGTGAACCCTAGTCGACGGGGAAGCAGATCCAGTGCGGCGCCGACCCACAATCCGACGGTGGTTAGGGTTAGGTTGAGGTGAGAAAGAGGTGGATGGGGCGAGATAGGTGCATGGGGCGATGAGAGAGAGGGGGATGCGGCGATTGATGTCGGTGAGGACGCAGCTCGTGGGCGGGGACACAGCTCGTCGACGGCGGTTGTGTCCTGGCAGTGGTGGATAGGGTTGGAGAAATGGGGGGAAGACAGAACGAGTGGCCGAGGAGGTGACGAGTGCGGGAAATGAGTAAATATACCGGTGTTTTTGGCGGAATTTTTTGACGAGGGAAATTGTTTTGGCGCCTTGAGGCGCGAGAGGTTGCGGTCTTTTTTTTGGCATTGCGGGATCTGTTTAACAAAGACTGCGCTCGAGAACTAATGAAACCACTTGAGTAGCGCAATGGTATGGCCCTTTGAGTTTGATCCCGACCTCCCAGGTTCGAACCCGATGATAGCCAATTTTTTTGGGTTTTTCAATTTTTGGGTTTTGTCATCATTTATTATGTTTATTCCTTTTTTTTATTTCTCCATGTTCATTTGAATGTTTTTAGTGTATGATCAAACTCAAAGACCTAGGATTTGAATCTTTTGAATGTTTTTGTCAACATTTATTGTGTTTATTCCTTTGAGTTGCACGACATAAAAATTTCTAAAAATTTGGATGGACACCTTATTTTAGTGTATGATCATGACATAAAAATAAGGTGATAGGATTTCGACAAAGTGGTATTATACATCTGTAAAGAACTTCAGTCCAGATATATGGAATCTCTATCGTACTTGCTCATAGTCTAAAACAACTAATAATACGTGACAGAGGGAGTATGCCGTTGGGAGGATGTGCATGACCACATTCTTAGAACCAATTGAAACTTTGTTGTCATCATTATACTCCAAAATGAGGTGTCCATGTAAGTTTTAAGATTTTTCTACCTTGCTTTAGGTATTGTACCTTTTAGCATTTAGTCATTCAACAAATAAGTACTCCCTCCGTTCCTTAATATAAGCCATATAGATTTCTAAAGAAAATTCCAAAATATAGGTACGTATCAGCTCCCACGCCGATTAGTTTGGAAACCTTTCCACCGTACATAGCACATGCCCCAACCAATCCCTTAGATTTAGGAAACAATCTGATTGGGAGAGAGAAGATGGCCTGATTTTCCTTTTTTTCCTCGGTCTCATATTCTTCCCCAAGCCGTGCGTTAATATTGGTGCTAAAAACTATATGGCTTATATTAAGGAACGGAGGGAGTACAATAATAGCTAAAAATATAGGAAGAAGTTTGAAAATAACTCAAGTATTTCATTTTTAATTTTTATGATATTTTTAATTTTTTAAATGTAACTCAAATATTTTATTTCTTAAAAAGATAAAATAAAATAATTACCTACAATAAATAATTATTTCTATTTTTTAAGTTGTCGATATAATTTGATTACAAATGAGTTATTATTGTATAACTTGAAATAGTTGAACTAATTAATCAAACTGTAAACTGAAATCATGATATTAAAGTTAGATATTTTTGTGGAACCTAGAAAATCAAAAAACTAATAAGATAGTGTCATATTATTGCTAATATTTAGAAAATCACATAACGTAATATCTAATAAAAAATGTTGCAAAACAAAATTGGCTACCACAGGGTTCGAACCCGGGAGCTTGATGTCAAACTCAAAGGGCCAGACCATTGCGCTATTCAAGTGGGTTCGTTAGTACTCGAGCGTAGTTTTAGATAAACTCTATGAGATCTGCATCGCCCGTGGATTCTACGCTGTCGATGCAGATCGGACAGCCGAGAAAGCGCTTTGGAGGATCAAAAACGGCGACGCGGCGTCGGCTCCCAAAACCCTAGCTCACTTCTCTTCGCCCTTTCTCTCTCAGTCCAGTGAGCGACAGAGCGCAGCCGAGAGCTCACAGCATTTGCGACGCGGGGTTGGTGGCTCCACCATGGCACCCCTCGCCAGCGCACGCGTGCGGCCGAAGCCACGCGCGGCACCGTCGAGCGGCACCACGGTGGTGCCCTTTGGCCTGAGCCTGAGGCGGAGATCCAGGCGGGCGCTAAAGCTTGAGGGCCGGTGCCTCAGGAGATCCAGGCGGCCGACGGCGGCGGCGGCTCGGAGGGCTGCTTGCGGTTGCATCTCGGGCTCGGTCTTGGAGGGCTCCAATCGGCCACTCGGCCTATACAGGTACCCTCACGGCCTCACCCTCACCCTCACCGTCTATTGCGCCCGCCACAGCGCACAAAGGCGCCA
The DNA here is from genome assembly GCF_019320115.1 of Miscanthus floridulus. Classification (NCBI taxonomy): domain Eukaryota; kingdom Viridiplantae; phylum Streptophyta; class Magnoliopsida; order Poales; family Poaceae; genus Miscanthus; species Miscanthus floridulus. The sequence continues at coordinate 29,037,108 of NC_089584.1, forward strand.
CAGAACGCATCAAACAGACAGGGGTACAAAAAAATCGACAAAGATATGTTAATCATTTGAAAAAAAAAAGACAGCAGAAGATAATCAAAGAATAATCACTGAAGAATCATGCTAAGGTCTATTTAAACATCAACCAGAACATAGCAAGCTAACACTGATCACAGTTGGCACTCTGCACCAACCTGAATTTTCTCTAATCTATTTACCGCCTACACGATATTATGTGTATCAATACCTGGAGTCATTTCCAGCTTTTGACACAAAGTTCAGACCGCACACATTTCCTATTTTCAATACATAAATTCAAGTATGACTAACTTTAGGTAAGCCTTCACACCATTAGTACCCTTGGTAAGCGCATAGAAAGAATCAAGCTTAATTAAGGATACTTTAGCTTGTGATTTCTTGTTCATGTATTTTTGCTCTATGTGACCAACTTGCTTGCAACTAGTGCAAAACCGACCATTGTTCTTCACAAAACTAGTCTCGTGAGGAGCAAAGGTCACCTTGCCTTTCTTGGGGGTATAGCTCAATCTCTCTTTATAGAGAGAAGCTCTGTGGCTACCCAAGCACATAAGCAAGCAGTCCTCTCCACCATAGGTTTTGCCTAAGGCAAGAGTGAGCTCATTTACCTCCTTCTTGAGGGTCTTATTCTCAACCATTAGTGAGGCATCACAAGTGAAACCATCACTACTAGATGAGCTCAAAGTGGAAGTGCCACAAGAAGGGTTAGTGGGAGCCACAATGATAGGCTTATAGAAAAGATTCATCAATTATATCACAAGTTAAGCCCACATCACATGTTACAACATGCTCCTTCATATTTTGCTCATCAAGTAGAGAGGAATGAGCTTTTTCAAGCTTCTTATGAGCCGTGCCAAGCTTCTCATGGGATTCCTCTAGCCTCTCATGAGATGCATTGAGCTCATCAAAGGCTTGCTTAAGGGCTTTTAGTTCCTTATGCAAGTCTTTGCATTCCCTTCTCTTAATATTAAAATGTTCCTTGGCATCATCTAACATGTCAAGTAGTTCATCCTTAGTTGGTTCATCATCATCATCATCACAATCATTTTTATTGTTATCATGTTCCTCAACATCACACTCATCATCAGATTGTACCTTAGTGGCCTTAGCCATGAAGCATGTCAATAGAGTGTCGAAGATAGAAGGCTTCTCTTATATGGCAATGCTTGCAAGAGCTTTCTTCCTGGTGGTCTTGTCATCATCACTTGAGGAGGCAATACTATTCCAAGTGACCACATATGAACCACCCTTCTTCTTCTTCTTGAAGGTCATCTTGTCCTTCTCTTTCTTTTTCTTCTTGTCCTTCTTCTTGTTTTTCTTGTCATCATCATCATTGTCGCTATTGTATGGGCATTGAGTAACAAGATCATCCTTGCTTCCACACTTGAAGCACCTTCTTGATTCTTCCTTGTTCTTGGATGAAGACTTCTTCCTTCTAGCATGATAGCCCTTCTTCACCATGAACTTGCCAAATCTCTTCACAAAGAGAGCCATCTTCTCATCATCATCATCTCTATAGGTGTCATCGGTCATCACATCTCCCAACACTTGGTTTGGTGTCATGGTGTCTAAACCACTCCTCACTAGAATAGTGACCAATATGTCAAATCTTGATGGTAAGCATCTTAAGAACTTGTGGGAGAAGTCCTTGTCCTTCACCTCTTCTCCAAGTGCTTTAAGATCATTGACAAGCACTTGAAGCCTATGGAACATCTCTGGCACATTCTCATCTTCCTTCATCTTGAAGCTTGCAAACTTCTCCTTAAGAATGTATGCCTTTGCACCCTTCATGGTTTGAGTGCCTTCAAAGGATTCCTCCAACTTCTTCCATGTCTCATGAGCCATCTCAATGTTCTTGATTTGCTTCTCATCCAAAGCATCATGAATGGCACTAAGAGCAATATCTTTATTTTGAAGCAATACATCTTCAGCGGCGGTGGGAGCTTTGGAATTGGCAACCTCAATCTTGGCCTCCACCACCTTCCAAACCTTTCTATTGATGGACTCGATTTATGTTGTCATCTTCGCCTTCTAATAAGGATAGATGGAGCCATCAAATTAGGGTGGCTTCTTGGTGTTTTTGATTTGAGCCATTTTGACACCAAAGGTTGTTAAGCCTCAAATCGCGGTGACCACGGCTCTGATACCATCTGAAAGGTCCTAATGGCTAGAGAGGGTGAATAGCCTATAAAAATCTTTACAACAACACTAAGCAAAGTGGTTAGACAAAAAATGAGGCGAAGCAATACTTGCACTAGCCTACTAAAAATACAAGCTACCTACCACAATTCTAGTTTCTATAGTCTCTAAGCACACAATGCTAGGTCACTACCACTAAGTTAGTGAGCTCTCAAAGACTAACGAAAGAGCCTCACTAACCACTAGACCCGACACAAGCTAGCTCTTAAAACTAATTATACTAAAGAACTTAGCAACACTAGGAAAGTAAATACAAGTGAGGGTAGTGAAGATATACTGACATGGCAAGCGATGATCAATCACAAGAGAATCAATGAAATCCTTGGGACAAGATGACACAATGATTTATCCCTGAGGTTCACTTGCTTGCCGACAAGCTACATCATCGTTGTAGCGATTCACCCAATTGGAGGTTCATGTGCTAATAGGCATCACAAGCCAAACCTGTAATCGGGTGCCGCACAACCAACACAAAATAGGGATCCACAAGGTACGAGCAATTCACTAGAGTACATTTTGGCTCTCCACCGGGGAAAGGTCAAGAACCCCTCACAATCACCATGATCAGAGCCAAAGACAAGCACCTCCCTTCGCTCGATGATCCTCGCTGCACCAAGCCATCTAGGTGGTGGCAACCACCAAGAGAAACAAGTGAATCCCGCAACAAAACACGAACACCAAGTGTCTCTAGATGCAATCACTCAACCAATGCACTTGAATTCACTCCCAATCTCACAAAGATGATGAATCAATGAAGGAGATGAGTGGGAGGGCTTTGGCTAAGCTCACAAGGTTGCTATGTTAATGCAAATGACCAAGAGAGTGAGCTAGAGCCGGCCATGAGGCTTAAATAGAGGCCCCATTGAAATAGAGCCGTTAGGCTCCTCACTGCAGCACAACGCGGGGCGATAAGATGCGTAGGTCCGCTTAACCGGACACACAGCCCTAGTGTCTGATCAGCAGATGACTACCATGTGTCCCTCGCTGTAAACCTATGCTACTTGATCTCAATGGTCAACTCGATCGCGCGCTTAAGTAAATGAACGACCGGACGCAGTGCACCGAGGCCGGACGCACTGCAACCGCATCCGCTCACCTATTTGACCATGCAACCAAACCACCGATCAGATGCGCTGTTAGTATGACCAGATACGCCACCAGCGTGGAGTCCGATCACTTCTAGTAAGAGTCTAGAGATGCATTTCTATGACCAGACGCGTCCACTTTGCCTTGACCTGACACTAGCCAGCGTCCGGTCCTTCTCCCGTTGCGCGCCAAAATCAAACGCCGACATGTCAACACCGACCGAACGTGGGAACAGTGTTTCCCATGTGTCTGGTCCTCCTTTGCTGCCAACGTTCGGTCACAGACCAAGAACGCACCTCCTCTATGCAACACTGACCGGACGCAGCGCAGAGTCTGGTTCTAGGTCAGGTCCAGCGTCCGGTCCTTGTGCAACTCCTCCTTCACTTCTTCGAACTTCACCATCCTTGCTCAAATGTGCCAACCACCAAGTGTATCAACTTGTGCATGTGTGTTAGCATATTTTCACAAACATTTTCAAGGGTGTTAGCTCTCCACTAGATCTAAATACATATGCAATGAGTTAGAGCATCTAGGGACACTTTGATAACCGTATTTTGATACGAGTTTCATCCCTCTTAATAGTACGGCTATCTATCCTAAATATGATCACACCCACTAGGTGTCTTGATCACCAAAACAAAATGGCCCTATAGATTTCACCTTTGCCTTGAGCCCATTTGTTTTTCTATTTTTTCTTTTCCAAGCTGAGCACTTGATCACCATGGCATCCACCATTATCTTGATCATCACCATTTGCTCCACCACTTGAAATATGTGCTAACCTATCTCATGAAACACTAGAGCAATGTGGGTTAGCACTTAGGGTTTCATCAATTCACCAAAATTAAACTAGAGCTTTCAAGTGGTGGGCCACGATTCCGATCGCTGGGGTCATGGTTCCCCGGTGGTCTGGATGGCCTTCAAGTCAATGCCTTTGTCGTGGATCCCATCCCGTAGTGGGTGGGATAGTACATGCGTCTTGTCGGGCTGTATATGGCTGGTGGGCATCGTGCCCATCGTCACCGCCCTAGGACGGTATTGTCTTGTCCGAGCTACGTGGTGTAGGGTTGGTGTCTGACCGGACCAAGGTGACTGCTGCCCCTCGGTCCTTGCGAGGTTAGTGCGGCGTACCTGTCCTTATTAGAACAGGCATACTTGGTGGGGCTCGACCTCTCCCTGTCCCTTCTAGGGGTTGTGACGGGGGTGAGGTCATGCGCCTCTCGAGCGTCGTGTAGCTAAGGTAGGAGGGAGAGGTCATGGCCGACCCTGGTCTTAGCGTCCAGCATAGTTTGCTCAGCCTAGCCGAACCTCGATTGTTTGGGCCTTCGCTAGCTGATGTATTACGGGCCATATGGCCTGCTGACCAATCGATACCTTGAGACACCCCGAAGTTATGAGTTCTGACCCCGACACAAGGCAACTAATGTCAAATTAGAGAACACAAATTACTTAGCTACACAAGCTAAGCAAAGTGACTAACAAGGTTACTCAAACCAAATTAGCCACGCAAAGAAGCTAATTTAGTATTAGCTCCTAGAAGATACGACACACACGGCTCCAATAATCAGCCAACGCATGTCAATCCTACAGCACTTCGCGACTTTTCTTTTAAAAAAAATATTTATTTCCACACTTTCTTTTCCTAGAAAGTTACAAAATTATACACATGACTTTTACACATACTCCGTGATATTTTATGAAACATAACTTATTAGCATAACTTAGTCAATATATTTTTAATAATATTATATAGATAACTTATCAGGATAACTTTTCTATGTAACTTTTGAAGCCCAATTTTTGTTCATAACTATCAGCAGACAAACTTATCCATAATAATTTCTCAATATTTTCATGACTTTTTATTTTTTTGGAAAGATACAAAGTCAACGCACAAATTATGTGTATAACTTTTAATGTAACTTTTGAAGCCCAATTTTTGTTCTTATCCATAACAATTTCTCAATATTTTCATGACTTTTTATTTTTGGAAAGTCAGTAAGTTAACGCACAAATTATGTGTATAACTTTTAACGGAACAACTTATCATCACATTTTGCCATCATTTTTTTACTTTTCTTCGAAAAAATATTTTTTTAATTTTTTTTTAAAATTACAAAGTTATGCTCAAAACTTATGTGCATAACTTTTTACGTGACAAATTATCACCATAACTTTTATCGTAACTTTTGCGGTTTTGTGGTCTTATGACTCAATTAGATCGGAAGAAGAGAAAAAGTGAAAAGAGAGAGGAAATGTTGAAAAAATATGGTACATGACATCATATTATACGTCTACAACCAGTGTATGAATACATACATATACGATCATCTAAAATAGGTAGTACTCCCTCTGTCCATAAAAGAATACAATTCTTGCTTTTCGAGGAGTCAAACAGTTAAACTTTGACTAAATTTACATAAAAACTACTAACATTCATGATACAAAATAAGTATCATTAGATTAGTTATAAAATATATTTTCATAATAAATTTATTTAGGGATATAAATGCTAATATTGTTTACTATGAACCTGGTTAAACATGAGCTAATTTGACTGATACGGTATAATTACCACAATTGCATTCTTTTATGGCCGGATGGAGTAACGTATAAAAAATAAAATAAAGAGAAAATAAAAAATAAAAAGGAGAAAGACGAACGCATCTGCTTCTAGATAGAACGCCAAACAGAAATAGGCCGGTTGCTGTTTGTGGGTCCACGCGCTCAGAGACGGAGCAACGCGGAATCGGACGTCGGTCATCCACCAAATTGGATTGGGCGACACGCGGGTGCCGGAAAACAGGACGAAGAAATAAACCGAAGCCCTATCTGGGTGGGTCGAATCTCAGCCCACCGTGTCTACTGTTATCGAGCTTAAATACAATACGGCCCAGATCCAGCCCACCCGTCCCCGATGCTTGTAGTGGGATTGAGCCCAGCTGCATGGCGCGCGAGCGCGGCACGTGTGCGTCCGCGCACGCGGTCTCATCCGCTGACATGCTGCCAGCCAAACGTCCCCGCGCGGGCGTCGCTGCCTGGCTCATCGGCCGGACGTCCACGCCACGAAAGCAACGGTGGGATCTTCTGTGCCTGGCTCCTGGTCCTGGAACGGACGCGCGCGTCGCTGCCGACCTGCCGTGTCGCCTAACACACGCTGTGACGCTGGCCTGGCATGGTGACATGGCCGCGCTAGTTTAAGCCAACGGTGCGTCCGCCTTTCTGATGCGGTTGACAGCCAGCGGTTAGCGTTAGCCTTGGAAGGCAGCACTACTGCAGCTTAGCCTTGGAAGGCAGCACTACTGCAGCTCAACTGCCGTCACGGCATTGTAATACCAGACAACAGAGATGCCACTCCTGATGCACGTAATCAGACCTTGTAATCTCCACTCTTTCAATTTTTTTTTGTCAACGCATGTTAATCCAGGTGAAGGCTCCAAGGTGGCTTTGCGATTATTGTTCTATATCTCCTGTACAGTTTGACCGCTGGTTGTGTACACGTAATCTCGCAAGTCGCATACTCCCTTTGTCCGGAAATAAATGTTGTTCTTTTTTTCAGAAGTCAAATACTTTCAATTTTAAAGATACAAATGTTGCTAATATTTTCTACAAGTTATTTTTAAGAAAGTTCAGATAATAAGATAAAAATACAGCAATCAGCGGGAAGAGGCATCCCAATTCCCAATCCACAGCGAAAAGCACCACAACAAGCGGACAATATGAAATATCCCAAATGTCAAAAGGATCCGTTCGAACAAGCAACCAAAAGATTTTTCTTCACCGCTCTCTCACCTCCCACAGACGATCCCCAGTCATCGCCTACCTCCTGCGGTCCTGCCGTCCTTCCCCTTCGCCACGTCTCCAGGTATATAGGAGGACCTCTCCTCCACTGCCCGTCCTCTCTCCCTCTCCCCTCCCCTACAGCCTGTCCTTTTACAATCATCACGGCAGCCACTCACCATCGTCGAGCAGAAGCTAAGCTCTACTCAGGTGAGCTAGAACTAGAAGATACTTAGGTGAGCTAGAACTAGAAGAAGATTAACCAGCCAGCCAGTCAGCCGGCCGGCGAGCGCCCACAGACCACGCCACCAGCCGCCTCACAAGTCCCAAGTCCCAGCCGGCAGGGATTCCTAAACTTAGCCGCGCTATTACTAACCAGCCGCCTCTCAATCGGCGCGGCTTAACCGCCCTCGTGCGCACGAGAGGAAGCCACGTTTCGGAGGCGCCTGCCCCGGGCCGCCGCCATGGACGTGCTGAGGTTCGTGCGCGGCGCCGCGGCGCCGCAGCAGCATCTGGTGGCGCCGGCCTCGGTGCCGCCCCCGGCGGCGGCGGCGATGTCGGCGCAGCGCCAGCGCCAGCCTCTGCACCAGCCGCAGCGTGCCGCGCTGCACGCGCCGCTGCTGCTCATGTGGCCGTGTGGCGGGGGAGACAGACCGCCGCCCCCGGCCGGCGCCTCCGTTCGCGGCGCGGAGCCGAGGAGTCCTCCGCCCGATGAGGAGCGGAAGGCGGAGGGGGACGAGCGGAGGCAGGGCGGCAACTGGGTGCTGCAGATGCTGCGGGTGCAACCGCGGTGGGTGGAGGCGGCGGACGCGGAGGCCACCGGCGGCGGCGGCGGCGGCCAGGAACCGAAGGAGGCGGCTACTGCGGCTGAGGCTCCCGCAGGTGGCGTCGAGGAGTGCGCCTCCTGCGGCGGCAACGGCGGCGGCGGGGGAAACGACGAAGGCTGCGCCGTGGGGTACGACGACGACGAGGTGTTCGACCGCGCGTCGTTCTCGCGGCTGCTGCGGAAGGCGTCGCTCCGGGAGGCTAAGGAGTACTCCATGATGTCCTACCTCTGCAACATCGCCTATATGATCCCCAGAATTCAGGTACCATCACCATCGTCATGTCTAGTACTGCTACTCTTTCTCTCTCACGCGTCAATTGCAGTTCGTCCTCGCTGAATTTGGCCTAAATTGCTTTCGGTAAATGCTCATGAGCATTTGATTGTGCCAGCCAGGTGCCGTGCTCTTGTTCATGCCCTATATTTTCACATTTCAGCGTCAATGCAAGTGCCGGGTGGTGGTGTTTTCTAGGAATGTTCAAGCTAAATTTGGTCTACTTTGGATTTTACTGTCTACTTTTATTTTCCAGTGTGATTTTCCAATAACTATTCTTGGATTAGTCCAAGTCCATCCTTGAGTTCAGTCTTTGCCAATTGGTTAAGCGCCTAGCTTGAACTGTTTTTCCGGCTTATGGATATATCGTTATTTCTGAACCAGAGTTTCTTATACTGATCTAATGTAACTGAATTTCGGTTGCAAATATCCTTTTTCCACTGCCTAACTTAGGAATCCTTTGCTTTCATGCCTCCCATCTCAGCCAAAATGTCTTCGGAGATACAATTTGCGGTTTGTGACATCGTCAATGCAAGACATGGCCGGAACTAACCCTGATCAGAAGCAGGAGCTTAGCACTAAGAAAGATGAATCTGGGGATCAAGCACCTGAAGCTGTCGACAGTGCGGTGCCAGCTAGCCAGGGGGAAAGAAGTGGCCTAGGGATTAACCCCTTTGGTGCATACCATGTAGTGTCTTCCACTGCCGCTTATTTGCATTCCCGGGCCATGGGCATTATGCCATTTGGTCCTGGGAATGATGTCAAGGATGATCCGACCATCATGGCATTCGTGAGTGGCGAGAGCAGTGACGGGTTGAGCTTGGACGAAGCCTCATTCGTGGCCACAACAAATTCGGTAACCTCCATGGTTGCCGCCAAGGAAGAGACACGGCAAGCCGTTGCAGATGATCTGAATTCTTCAAGATCTTGTCCTTGTGAGTGGTTTGTCTGTGATGATGATCAAAACAGCACAAGATACTTTGTGGTTCAGGTATTGCTTATATATGCCCAAATTATCATGGTGATTCATTTATAGTTTCTGTTCTTTCGGGCTTCTTAATCCAATTTTGTGCCATTGTGGTTATTTGCTTTTGTGACCCGCAGGGCTCAGAATCAATTGCTTCTTGGCAGGCCAACCTTTTATTTGAACCTGTCAAATTTGAGGTTTGATGACACTACTAGCTGTTGCTAAAAAATTCAGTTCCAGGAGTTGGTAGTATATACGACCAGGTAGATGTTTATGTAACCTCTCTACATTTCTGATGCGGCGCTGCAGGAACTCGATGTGCTCGTTCACAGGGGCATATACGAAGCTGCCAAGGGGATGTATCACCAGATGCTACCCTACGTGAAAGCCCACTTGAAGAGCTGTGGTAGATCCGCACGGCTGCGGTTCACTGGGCACTCCCTCGGCGGGAGCCTGGCTCTGCTTGTGAACCTGATGCTGCTGATGCGAGGGGAGGCACCTGCATCGTCGCTGCTGCCCGTGATAACGTTCGGCGCGCCATGCATCATGTGCGGCGGCGACCACCTGCTCCGCCGGCTCGGGTTGCCGCGGAGCCACGTGCAGTCGATCACGATGCACCGGGACATAGTGCCCCGGGTGTTCTCCTGCCACTACCCTGACCATGTCGCCAACGTCCTGAAGCTTGCCAACGGGAATTTCCGCAGCCACCCGTGCCTCACAAACCAGATAGGTCTTGGTTGTCTAGGAGGTCGAGGTCCTTCCTTCAGCAAGAATGGCTTGCAGGTGTATACGACGCCAGCGATCTCCTGACATCGTGAATCCAATCCATTGCATGAATGCAGAAACTCCTGTACGCGCCGATGGGGGAGGTGCTGATCCTGCAGCCGGACGAGCGGCTCTCCCCGCACCACCACCTGCTCCCGACGGACAGCGGCATCTACCACCTGGCCGGCGGCGGGGCGTCGGCGTCGTCGGCGTCGGCGTCCGGCGACGACGGCTTGCTGTCGCAGCAGCTCCGGTCCGCGCTGTCGGCCTTCTTCAACTCGCCGCACCCGCTGGAGATCCTCAAGGACGGCGCCGCGTACGGTCCCCGGGGCTCCGTGTACCGCGACCACGACGTGAGCTCGTACCTCCGGTCCGTGCGCGCCGTGGTCCGCAAGGAGGCCCGGCGCGCGCGGGAGGCGGAGGCCGAGCGGGGGCGGTGGCGCCTGCTCCTCTGGTGGCCGTTCGGCGTCCACGGCGTGTCGTCGTCGTCGTCGGGCTCCTCGGGGCGGCGGCGCGGGGGCGGGGGCCTCGTGGACACCGTTGGCGAGGCGGCCAGGCGCGCGCACCTGCTGGTGGTGGTGCTGCTCCCCGCGGAGCTGCTCGCGCTCGGCGCGCTCCTGGCCGTTATTAGATTCAGGTGATAGATAGATAGGATAGATAGATAGATTAGGCTCACGTCGGTTCGGTTCGGTCCGTCCGTTGCATTCGTTCGTACGCCGCCGACACACGATTCTTTTGTACCAAAAACACACACATACGTCTGCAAAGCAAAGGCGTCAAGCGCAGCTGCGTCGCATGTAAAGATGAACTTGAAGGAAAAATAGAAACTTGAATTCTTTAGTTCCGACTTCAGAGGAATAGTCATCAGCAACTTCTGTCTAGTCCGAGGTTGCGATGGGTCCGCGCGGGGCACAACTCCTGGCTCGCCCCGCTGGCAATGCAGGCCGGCGCGCGCGAGAGGCGCCAAGGCACGGGTCCGCGTTGTGCCCCGCGCGGTCTGCTGGAGCGCCGGATACGACGGCGCGCGGACGTGACATGCCGATCCCATCCCATCCAACGTGTCTTGCTCGATTTTGCGCGGCGCTCGTCGCCTCGGGCCGGGCCGCGGCCTAGAGAGCGACGCGTGGGGTAGTCGACGCTGGAGGTGAGCCAGGTACAGCGGGAACCGGTCGGCGAGCCAAACCTGCACGGAAATGGTGACTTTTTCCCATCCCGAAATGCAAATCTCGCCACGACCGCCCTGGTTGCCAATATGCCATTCTTGTTTTGCTTAGCTTGCTTCGTTTGGCATTTTCGCTCGGAACGGATGGCCTACGAGACGAGAGGAAGCAGGTAAGAGGCTGCACTGGCCGTTCGACGGCCGCAAGAGTCGCTCTCTCCCGGGTCTCCGACAGAGGGAAAGTTTCGGATAGGAACTCCACCGCAAAAAATCCAATGCCACGTCATTTTGATTTATTTATTATATTATCCAGTTTCCACCCATTTTTTGTTCCCGTGCCAAAAGTGTTCTTACCTGTTAAGTTGTCATGAGCGTTCAGACTGATGTAGGCTGCTTCATTTCAACGCAAACGCAACATAAAAGTAATGCAACCTTCACCAGCATGTTTTAGTATCATTTATACAGTACGTACTACCTCAGTCACAGATGCAAGGTTTGGAATCTGCAGATACACAATTACCACAGCCAGCAGGTATAATTTTAGAAACCGCAAGCTCACCACCATCAGCGACAAAAATCCACCAAAGCTGCTACGAACAATGCACTGTTTCATGTAACGTGATTACATAATCGCATTTTTTTTACTGGTTAGACCACCCAGAAGCCAGAAACAATCAGAAGAGAAAGCAGACCCCATCACATATCTAGGATTAACACCAACTTACAAGCTTTGCCTATCACTAGCCACCATAAAACCTTTCATGCAGCTGCCATGTTCTCCATAGTTACGACCAGACTTGATTTCAACCGCCTGCGAACCAGCAGCAGTGCCATGGACAAAGAGGACAACGGCGCCTCACTTGATGTACTGAGACATCCATTTGAAGCCTTCACCATAGCCCATCTTGCGCACCACACTGCACATGAAGATCTCCAGGGGCCGAACGTTGGAGTCAGCCAAGTTCACGTTGCCCTTCCCGGTTGTGAAGTTGCTCAGGCCAAGGTAGTACCGCAGCTCCTCCTCTGAAGCCGCGTAGGGGATGTCAATCTTATTGCCCAGTATGAGGAAAGGAACGTTTGCAAGGGAGTCATCTGCAAGAAGTGCATCAAGTTCTTTCTTTGACTCGGCAAACCGTTCCTTGTCAACAGCGTCCACCAAGTACACAACCAGCATCAACAAACAACAGGCAAAAATTTAGAACAGCCAACCAAACCATATGCCAAAACATTAAAACTGTTAAAACTGTGGAGCATAGAACTCATCAAGTTCAGTTACAATTTATAGTTAATTGTTAAAACTGTGGACCATAGAATTCATCAAGCAGTGACTGAACTTAGGCCCAAGTATTACATGCCTAGTGCAAAACATACATTTTTTCCTGACCACAAGTTGCACAAGAAACTGAATCCATGTGGTTCAAACATGAGCGTCCCAAAAAGATAAACAGAAGGCTCAAGAAACTCATGTTTGACAACATGCAGCAGCGGCATGTAAGATCTTTTGAAATGCAGTGGAGTGGAAAATAAGATGCAAAGGTATGGTGATCAGTTCTCAGCTTGCGGAAGAGACCCATAGCTGTTAATGACGTTGGGGAAGATTAATTGACATGAATAATGAGTATACAAATTCAAGTTTTGAATTATTTCCAGACGAATTTACATGTTCCCTCCATGCATTCACTTCCCTTGTAGCCAAATAGTGAAATACAATTGGTCACTAAACTAGATCATTCTGTTGTTCCCACCATTCTAGAACCGCACGACGCACCAAGTCAAGGATTCCTCCCTCTAGTTTTCCAACTCAAATAGACCATGGATCAGTGTGTGAGAGCTTTGCACTCCAAGCACTTACTTCCCACATTGCCACCATATATAACACAAAAAAAATGTGACCATAACCTGTTTACCACTAGCAGACTCTACCTCTACTTTCTAGGCCACAGTCCCCAACAAAACTACACCCCTGCATAGGTAATGGGCTGCAGGGCCTCTATCCAAGGGCACTGGCCACCACTTCCAATGTGGAGTCTGTTCCTCCCAAGGTTGACAACTTGGAGGTGAGGCAGCCAGGAAATATTTTTATATTGGGCTCTGCTTAGCTAAAAGCATTGGAAAGGGTATCTATCTTGTTCTAACATTTCTAGGTCAGCTGGTGTTTCTAAATTTGAGAAGCTCAGGCGAACTCAAGTGTTTTCAGCAAGGCTCATCCAAGAACAGTACAAAGCATCAAGCCATCAAGTCGAACATTTTCATTAAAATCTTTTCTAGTTTCTTTTAGCAAAAATTGACCAAGAACCAGTGTATC